>NC_091285.1:103283534-103896170 GCF_032444005.1 Ranitomeya imitator | reverse complement strand
CGGCACAAAAAAACCTTCAATGTAACGTTTTTTTGTACGTCGCGTCCGCCATTTCTGACCGCGCATGCGTGGCCGTAACTCCGCCCCCTCCTCCCCAGGACATAAATTGGGCAGCGGATTCGTAGAAAAACTACATCCGCTGCCCACGTTGTGCACAATTTTCACAACGTGCATCGGTATGTCAGGCCGACGCATTGCGACGGCCCCGTACCGACGTAAGTGTGAAAGAAGCCTAACCCTAAGTTTAGCCCCAACCCTAACCCTAAATTTAGCCCCAACCCTAACCCTAAATTTAGCCCCAACCCTAACCCTAAATTTAGCCCCATCCCTAACCCTAAATTTAGCCCCAACCCTAACCCTAGCCTTAACCCTAACTTTAGCCCCAGCTGCTCTTCTCCTGCCGGCCGGCAGATGGCGACAGATGGCGAGCGCACTGCGCATGCGCCCGCCATTTTCTTTTGCCATGAAGACGCCGGCGGCCAGGAGGAGCAGCGAGAGGAGCCATGTTCTTTGGGGTCTCGGCTACCCCCGGCAGCCGAGACCCCAAAGATTCTCCCGGTGCCGGCCGGCGGGCGCATGCGCATTTTTTTGCCGGAAAAAGATGGCGGCGCCCATTGGGAGCCATGAGGAGCACCGGGGGAGACAGGTGAGTATTGGGGGACATCGGAGGACAGAGAAATTAAAAAGAAATTGCTTTTTTTTTTTTGCTATCGCCGGTAAACGGTTAATTACCGGCGATAGCAAAAGCGGGATCGGTAAAAACCAACCCGAATCATGTTCTCTGGGGTCTCGGCTACCCCCGGCAGCCAAGACCCCGGAGAAAATCGGACTCTGGGGGGCGCTATTTACTTTTTCCACAGCGCCGTTAATTAACGGCGCTGTGGTTTAAGTACCCTTAGCGGCCGCCGTTAAAAGGCGTATTGGCGGTCGTTAAGGGGTTAAATTGCCAACAAGTTTATATACACCTTCTACCTTGTTTAACAGTACCATATAATGGTTGTTATTTTGGTTAGATTTTCCCCAAAAATGAGGAAGTCTGGTGGAAGAGGCCGTGGGTGGTACTGATGGTGGTGGTGGTGGAGCATCTGGTGGTAGTGGGAAAAGCAAAATAGCACCTAAGGCTGGAGGTGTTGAACCAGCGTCATCGTCTGGCTACACAAGGCCTCGAAAGCTCCCTTATCTGGGAGTAGGAAAACCGCTTTTAAAGCCGGAGCAGCAGGAAAAAGTTTTGGCTTTCCTTGCTGACTCAGCCTCTAGCTCTTTCGCCTCCTCTTCAGAAAGTTCTAAATATAAAAGTAGCGAGTAGCGAGTAGTCGTGGCCGAGTGGTTAGGGCGATGGACTAGAAATCCATTGGGGTTTCCCCGTGCATGTTCAAATCCTGCCGACTACGAATATGTTCCTATAGTTTTTTATAGGCTGAACTGGATGGACAAATGTCTTTTTTCGGCCTTACTAACTATGTTACTATGTTATGTCAGTGGATGCTCCCGGTCAGGAACAAGTCGCTTTCTTGTGTCCTTCACCCAAAGCAAAAGTGAAGGATGCGGCAGGCCACACTACAGTTTACTCCATGGAGCTCTTTACACATACCGTGCCAGGGTTAGAAAGGGAAATAGTTAACAGGCCATTACAAGATGAATCGGATATGGAGTGCACAGATGCACAGTCACAGCTAGATTATTATGCTGTTCCATTGACTCAGATCACTACATTGCCCTCGCAGTGTACTGAGCCAGAATCTGACCCTGATGAGACTATGGTGCCCCGTCACAAACGCTATAGCACCTTACACGGTGACACAGAGGAAGGTGCACATGACATTGAAGAGGAGGTGATAGATGACCCAGTTGTTGACCCAGATTGGCAGCCATTGGGGGGAACAGGGTGCCACTGGCAGTAGCTCTGAAGCGGAGGAGGATGATCCGCAGCAGGCATCTACATCGCAACAGCTTTCATCTGGCAGGCCCGTATCTGGCCAAAAACGTTTGACAAAACCAAAAACACTTTTAGGACAGCATGGTCATCCGGTGAAAGGAGAACAGCGTGCAATGCCTGAAAAGGTATTCGATAGAAGGAAGAGTGCAGTGTGGGAATTTTTTAACCAAGATCCAAATGATCAGCACAAAGTTATCTGTAAGAAATGCTCAAAGACCTTTAGCAGAGGGAAGAATGTCCAAAATTTAAATACAACGTGCATGCGTAGACATTTAACCAGCATGCACTTGCAAGCCTGGACTAACTACCAAACGTCCCGTACCGTTGGTGCACCCGCTCAGAATGAAGGTAGTCAGCAACGCTACATTGCTTCCCTCACTGTAAGTCCACCGTTTAGGACACCACCAACAGCAAATGTGGAGGTATCGTCGCAAGGCCAAAGCAGTCAGGGAATCACAAGGTTCTTGGTAGGAAACACTGTATGTAGGCCAACATCAAGAATACCATCACCAACCCTCTCAATCTGCCATGTCCACCACCACCCCTGCTAGTTCCACCATATGCAGCTCTCCAGTCCAGCTCACCCTACAAGAGACTCTCGTTAGGAAAAGGAAGTACTCATGCTCTCATTCGCGTACACAGGGTTTGATCGCCCACATTGCTAGACTAATCTCGTTAGAGATGATGCTCTACCGGTTGGTTGAAAGCGAAGCTTTCAAAGCCCTGATGGCCTACGCAGTACCACGCTATGACCTATCCAGTCGACACTTCTTTGCGAGAAAAGCCATCCCAGCCCTCCACCAGCATGTCAAAGACCGCATTGTCCATGCACTGAGGCAATCAGTCAGTAGAAAGGTGCACCTCACAACAGATGCATGGACCAGTAGGCATGGCCAGGGACGTTACGTGTCCATCATGGCGCACTGGGTTAATGTGGGGTTAATGTGGGGATGCAGGGTCTACAGGGGACAGCCATAGTGGGACAGTTCTGCCTAGCCCACGGTCTTGGAAGCAGTTCGCAGTAGGCGTTCGACACCCCTCCTCCTCCTCCAGAAGCGAAAGCTCGTCCACAGAGCGCAGTCGCCCGGACCACTCCATCCACAGCTGCCAGCATTGCACACGAGGTGTCACATTATGGAACAGCTAGTGGTAAGCGTCAGCAGGCTGTGTTGGAAATGAAGTGTTTGGGCGACAACAGACACACCGCGGAAGTACTGGCCGAGTACTTGCGGCAAGAAACTCAGTCATGGCTGGGCAGTGTACATGTTGAGACAGGCAAGGTAGTCAGTGATAACGGAAGGAATTTTATGGCTGCCATAGCACTTTCAGAAGTGAAACACATACCTTGCCTGGCTCACACCTTAAACCTGGTGGTGCAGTGCTTCCAGAAAAATTATCTGGGGTTATCAGCCCTGCTCCTGAAGGTGCGAAGACTTTGCTCGCACATCCGCTGGTCGCCCGTACACTCCAGCCGTATGCTGAACCATCAGCGATCGCTGAAGCTTCCCCAGCACCGCCTAATAATCGACGTTGCAACAAGGTGGAACTCCACACTGCACATGCTTCAGAGGCTGTGCGAACAGATGAGTGCTGTAATGTATTTGTGGGAGGATACACATACACGGGCAGGCAGTTGGATGGCAGACATGGAGTTGTCTGGTGTGCAGTGGTCGAAGCTACAAGACCTCTGTCAAGTCCTTCAGTGTTTTGAGGAATGCACACGGCTGGTAAGTGCAGACGACGCCATCATAAGCATGAGCATCCCACTAATGCGTCTGATGATGCAAAGATAGATGCACATCAAGGAGCAGGCGTCTGTGGCCGAGGAGGAGGGAAGCCTTGATGACAGTCAGCCATTGTCTGCTCAGGGAACTCTCCTGGACGAGGTGGCGGACGAAGAGGAGGAGGATGATGGGGATGAATATTTATGGGAGGAGGATGCTTCTCAGGGGGCAATAGAAACTGGTGGCGTTGCAAGGTCAGGTACAGGGTTTTTGCGGGAGACAAGTGATGTTGATTTGCAAGGAAGTGCTCCTCAACCCAGCACAAGCAGTGAATTGACACCTGGAAGATTGGCCCACATGGCGGATTATGCCTTGCGTATCCTAAAAAGGGACCCCCGCATAATAAAAATGATGACCAATGACGATTACTGGTTGGCCTGCCTCCTGGATCTACGATATAAAGGGAAATTACAAAATATCATGCCACATGAGAACCTTGAGCAAATATTGGCTACCAAACAAGCAACTCTTGTAGATTGTTTGGTTCAGGCATTCCCAGCACACAGCGGCGGTGATAGTTCTCACACGAGCTGTAGGGGGCAACATGGCAGAGGTGTTAGAGGTGCACAAATCAGAAGTGGCGTTGGACAGAGGGGTTTTATGACCAGGTTGTGGAGTGATTTCGCAATGACCGCAGACACGACAGGTACTGCTGCATCAATTCAAAGTGACAGGAGACAGCATTTGTCCAGTATGATTACGAACTATTTTTTCTCCCTTATCAATGTTCTCCCTCACAGGTCATTCCCCTTTGATTACTGGGCATCAAAAATAGACACCTGGCCTGAATTTGCAGAATATGCATTACAGGAGCTCGCTTGCCCAGCTGCTAGTGTGCTATCAGAAAGAGTCTTCAGTGCTGCTGGTTCAATACTGACCGAAAAAAGGACTCGTCTGACTACCCGAAATGTTGATGATCTAACTTTCATTAAAATGAACCAATCATGGATTTCAAATTATTTTACCCCACCTTCCCCTGCTGACACGTAGCTTGCCTGAAAAATGTCTTGCTTTTGGCCTCCTCTTACTGACTGCTTTTATTCCTCCATTTGCAGCTGCTGAATGTCCACCATAGGCCATTTTTATACCTCCCTAAATGGTCTGACTCCCCCCACAGGGCTGTGGTCACCACTTGGCGCAAGCACCCGTATGAGTGCCATTTTCCTGGACAGGTGGGTGTGCCCACTTTTGGGCGACGGCACTGGCACAGGGTCCCTCATAGTACAATGAAGTGTCTCTGACGGTGGTGGTGCACACCCAACGTCAGACACACCGTCGTAATATGAGGGGCCCTGTGCCATTACCGCCGCCCACGAGAGAGTGTTCCCCCTTCTAGCTCCAACAGTGCTCTACCACTTGCAATACTTACCTCTCCCTGCTCCACCACTGTAGTCTGTGCTGTTAAATCCTTCAATGGCACTGCCAATACAAATTTGTTGAAATGATAGATGATAGTTAAAATATACAGGGGCCCTGGCCTCCATTTAGACCAGTTAATACTTTGCGCCTACTACCACTGTCTGCTACTCAGCAGAGGAGCCCACCCCAGTACCTAGCTATGCCGCCTGTTTAGTCCTGTTACCAATTTTGAACTGGTTTTAGCCTTTTTTATTTTAGGCCTACTAAGTCTGTCTGTCTGCGCCACTCATTACAGCTGTCCTCCATTGAACAAAGCTAAGCCGCCTGTTTACTCCTGTTACCAATTTTGAACTGGTTTTAGCCTACTTTTTTATATTAGGCCTACTAAGTCTGTCTGCACCACTCATTACAGCTGTCCTCCATTGAACAAAGCTATGCCGCCTGTGTACTCCAGTTACAAATTTTGAACTGCATTTAGCCTACTTACTTATTTAGGCCTACTAACTGTGTCTGCCTCCCATTACAGTTGTCCTTCACTGAACAAAGCTGAGCCGCCAGTTCACTCCTTTTTCAAATATTAAACTGCATTTGGCCTACTTGTTTGGTTGGGCCTACTAACAGTATCTGCCGTTCCTTGCTTTTCTCCTCCACTGAACAAAGCTGAGCCTCAATTTTCATCATGTTTCAGATATTAAACTGCATTTGGCCTACTTGTTTGGTTGGGCCTACTAACGGTGTCTGTCGCTCCTTGCTTTTCTCCTCCACTGAACAATGCTGAGCCTCAATTTTCATCCTGTTTCAGATATTAAACTGCTTTTGGCCGACTTGTTTGGTTGGGCCTAGTAACGGTGTCTGCCGCTGCTTGTTGTTCTCCTCCACTGAACAAAGCAGTGCCGCCTGTTTACTCCTGTTACCAATTTTGAACTGCATTTAGCCTACTTTATTACTTGGGCCTACTAACCGTGTCTGCCACTCATTACAGTTGTCCTCCACTGAACAAAGCAATGCCGCCTGTTTAGTCCTGTTACCACTTGTGAACTGCATTTAGCCTACTTTATTATTTGGGGCTACTAACTGTGTTTCCTTCTCATCCTGCCCATTGCCCAGCCACTGCTAGATGAGTCTGCTGGTACATTGACCCAGACCACTACATTCCCCTTGCACGCTACACAGCCAGATTCTGACCCTGCTGAAAGTCAGGTTCCCCTTCCCGCATACTATACCACCTTACACGGGGACAAAGAGAAAGGTGCAGATGAAAGTGCAGGATCCTTCATCAGGTGGGGGGCATACTCGTTGGCGACGTCACTGGCACAGGGCCCCTCATAGTACGCAAAAGTGTCTCTGCCGGTGGGAGGAGCCCCTGCCGTCAAACACACCGCCGTACTTTGAGGGGCCCTGTGCCAGTGCGAACGAGTGGGCCCACCTGCTTGCTCAGGATCACAGCACTTGCAAAGTTTAAATACTTACCTCTCCCTGCTCCACCGCCGTGACGTAGTCCGCGTTTTCTGGGCCCCCGAAAAACTTGAACCAGCCCTACCCCCCCACAACTTTAGCCAAATGACCCCTAATTTTCAATGACTAACTATTATTATAACGTAAATTAAGATTGACAAGCTTAAGTAACAAGAATTGATGTTTTTGGCATTAAAATGGGCACTGTAGGTGTTTTCCTGTCCTCCACTCACTGCTGACTTTGATTCCCTATTGACTTGCATTGGGTTTCGTGTTTCGTCCGACCCCCGACTTTTCGCAATAATCGGCCTATTTCACCCGACCCGACTTTTCAGAAAGTTGGGTTTCGCGAAACCCGAAACGATCCTAAAAAAGTAAAAGTCGCTCAACTCTACATGTAACTAATACAGGACAGTAGAACTGAACCTTGTCTCATTACAAATATGTTTGCAGCAGCTCTAATAGCTCTGCTGTATTGCAAAACTGTGTGTCTGTGAGATGGAAGATAAAGCACTGAGAATATTCCTGCAGATGTGTTTAATGTTGTCCTCTGTCAGTTATAATCACACACAGCTCTGCAGAGAGATCAGGAGAGTATAATATCAGTCATTACATGTCTCACTCTGGTAACATACCTTGTTATTTAAAACAAGCTCTAGAGGCAGATTCTCATGCAGATCAGTGTCTGACCCATAGTTCTTAACACCTCATTTACAAATAGGAAAAATTTGGATTTCATTGGAATAAGGCAACAAGATGAAAGATTATTATTATTATTATTTATTATTATAGTGCCATTTTTTTTATTCATATAAATTTTTATTAAGAATAACAAGGCAATTAACATGTTACATTTACATTTTCAATATAGAGTATTTCCCCCTCCCTCCCCCTTCAAACAGCCCCCTTCGATCCCAAAGCCCCCCACCCCCACCCCACAAAGCAGCTCATCTTGTTAATTACTACCATCATTAAAACAATAGAGTATCTAATCCCTCAACCATTCGTATAAGCCACACTTCACATTACTATCCCATAGCAATCCATGGAGACCACATTTTATTGAACGTTTCAGTTTTCCCTTTCTTCTTATAAATCCCTTTTTCCAGTGTCAGGCCCTGTTTCACATACTGGAGGAACTCTCCTCTTGACGGCGGCTCTTCCCTAATCCAGTTTCTAGCTATCACCTTCCTAGCCATATACAACAATCTGGCTATAGCTATCTTTAGGTGTTTATCCACTCCAATCTCATCCACGCATCCCAACAAACAGACAACTGGATCCCTTGGCACTGTGCATCCATAGGCACCTTCCATACGACTCAAAACTACCACCCAGAAGGCAGCCAACCTCGGACATGTCCACATCATATGGAAAATGTCTGCATCCGTAGATTTACACCTCGGACATTCAGAGTCATTACGCAATCCTGACTTATATAGCACCATTGGAGACCTATAAACCCTGTGTATCACATAGAGCTGTGACAGTCTATACGGTTCACTCAGCGACAGTCTTGGGATCCATTCCAACACCGAGTCCCAAGTCTCGTTATCTATTGGGCCCAAATCCCTTTCCCATTTAGCTCTTGCCATTATTGGAAACCCCAATAGAAAAGTGTGCAACAGATCCCTGTACAGAGTGGATATGACTCCTCCAGTCGTCCCATCATTACACACATACTCCAGTACTATATCCCTTTGAATCCTAATACCTCCGTTCCTACTCTGAGCTCCAAAAGCATGCCTCATCCGCAAATATTGATACTCCCCTGCAGACCCAAGACCAAATTCCACCTGCAATTGGGAAAATGATTTCAGTTCACCTTGTTCAATTATTTGATACACATACTGAATCCCTTTGCCCAACCACTCTATCAGTACCCCCAATGCCTCAAATTCTTTCAGATTGTTATTATGCCATAGCGGCGAGTATCTAGTCAAGTCCGTGATCCCACGTATGTGCCTCAATCTACTCCATAGCTTGCGTATCAACAGCAAAGTCGGATATAGCTTCCTCAAACTCTCCAAGGATCCATCCTCCAAACATTGCACCACTGGCCTTCTTTTTGTCACCACCTCCATCAACCGCTGTACTGCCCCAGATGACCCTTCATGCGCCCAGCCCCTTAAATGCTGACTCTGGGCTGCAAGAAAGTACAACTCAGGGTTAGGCAATGCCAGACCCCCATCATCCTTGGGTCGCTGAAGTGTCTCCAGTTTGATACGCGGATGCTGCCTCCCCCAAATCAGATTCCTAAACAGAGAGTTGATCTGTCTAAATTTCCCACGTGGTATCCAAACCGGCGCATTGTGAAGAATATACAATATTTTCGGCATCAGAATCATTTTGATAAGATTCACCCTGCCTACCACAGACAAATGTAGCTTAAGCCATGCATCCGCTTTTGCCTTGAGGGCACCCAAGATTGGAGTCAGATTCTCATGTATATAGTCAGTGACCGGCATAGATACCCATATTCCCAGGTACTTAAATTTACTCGTCACCTCCAGTCGCCCGTCCTCCAATGGCTCCCCATCCACATCGTCCACCTTAAACAAGATAGACTTACTCCAATTTATCCTAAGTCCCGACACTGATCCGAATCGTTCAATAATCCCAATGGCTCCCTCCAAGGATGCAACCGGGTCAGCCAGAAACAACAAAATATCATCCGCATACAACGCCACCCTTTCTTCAATCACCCCATATTTAAACCCCGTCATCTCATCAGACTGTCGAAGCGTAGCGGCCAGTGGTTCCACCGCCAGAGCAAACAAAAGGGGGGAAAGCGGACACCCCTGTCTCGTCCCTCTAGCCAATTGTATGGTCCGTGACAACTCCCCGTTTACCCTAACCCTGGCCATCGGCATCGAGTACATTAATTGAATCCATGATATGAACTGCGGTCCAAACCCCATTCTTCGCAACACCTGCCAGAGATACCCCCACTCCACACTATCGAACGCCTTGTGAGCGTCTAAAGATGCAATAACTCTCTGGCCACAGTTATCGGCTTTGAGTTGCAAGTTCATATACAGCCTTCGTAGATTAATCGCAGTTGACCTATCAGGCATAAAGCCAGACTGGTCTGAGTGTATCAGGCCAGAAATAACACTTGTCAACCTCATCGCCAACACCTTAGCCAGGAGTTTAACGTCGATAGTAAGCAAAGAAATTGGCCGATATGAATCCGGCTGTGTCGGGTCTTTCCCCTCCTTTGGAATCACCACTATTGTGGCCTCCCGCATAGATGCCGGTAGCCTTCCACCATTCGTAGCCTCTTCCAAGACCGCCTTCAATTTAGGGATCAACACTTCCCCCAAGCTTTTATAAATTTCGGCAGGAAATCCATCTACGCCAGGCGCCTTCCCATTAGCCATCGACTGCAATGCCCGTCCCAGTTCCTCCTCCGTAATGGGAGCCTCCAAATCCTCCCTAGCTGTGTCACTCAGCCTCGGGAGCTCCAACTCCTCAAGGAACGCCACCGTGTCCTCCATTGACCCATCTACCTGAGAGGAGTATAAGTCTGCGTAAAAATCAGCAAAAGTCTCCAAAATCTCTGAAGTCTCAGAAACAGCAACACCACTCCCAGTCACCAAAGAGTGAACAAAGGAAGTATTTCTCTGGGCAGATGCCACCAGCGACAGCAAATGACCCACTGATTCACCCTCCTGGTAATAGGCCAAATTCATGAATTCCCTCTTCCTTTCAGCCTTACTCAGCAAGACCGCCTCTAGCTGGCTTTGAGCTGCCTTTAACCTCCTCCCAGCCTCCAAAGTACCCATTATTACCATCTCATCTTCAGCTACCCTCAGCCCATCTATCGCCAGCCTCTCTGCCTCTCTCGATTTCCGCTTACACCTGCTAATATCCCTAAACAACAGCCCTCTCAAGTACGCTTTCATGGTTTCCCACACAGTAAGCACATCTACGCTACCCTCATTTATCTCAAAAAATTCCACCAATTCCTTCTTAATCTTCTCCAAGTCTATACTGTGTAGCCAATTAGGGTGAATTTTCCACTCCCTTCTGCTCCCGTTCCGTGTCCCCACTGATCGAAATTCCACTTCAACTGGACTATGGTCTGAGAGAGCCCTAGGTAAATATCTCACGTCCCTTACCATCGTATCTAGTAATCGGTTACCCAGTGCCAGATCAATCCTAGACAGCGTACCATGAGCTGGTGAGTAGCATGAATACGCCCTTTCCCCGATATGCCTAACTCTCCATAAATCAACCATGCCCACTTCCCCGACATAAGTCCCAAACGTAGTGATATGTCCCGCCGTCCTATTCTGGGGGTTTTTGTTCTTATCCCAAAAGTCATCACATATATTATTAAGGTCACCGATAATTAGTAATGGTAACGGTCCCCAGCGCTCTACCCTCTCCAGCACCTCTCTTATCTTCTTGCTTGAGTATGGGGGCGGAATATACATTGCCACTATACACATCAATACTCCATTCATTTTACATTTCACCACCACATACTGACCATCGACATCCTCTTTTACCATTACCTCCTCATACTGCACCCCCGCAGGTATTAACACAGACACACCCCTAGAATACGTCGAGAAAGTAGAATGATACGCCCTCTGTATCCAGCGCCTATTCAATATGTTCACCCTCTCCCGCACTAAATGTGTCTCCAGCAGGCATATCATTGAGACTTTCTGTTCTCGGACATACTGCAGACTTGCCGCCCGCCGTGTTTTATCCGCCAGACCGCTCACATTCCAACTCAATATTTTAATACAATCTCCCATCATGTGGCTCATCATTTCTTAAAGTATCCAATTTCCCAAGTATGAGCTGCCCCAACCCTCCCACCCCCCCTGCCCCCTCCCAACTTACCCCCCTAACCCCCCCAATATAACGCATTCTTCCTCTCATCAAGAGTGGGGCTCCACTGCCCACTGCGAACACTCTCCCTTACTTAACCCTCTCCATTCGTGTCCCGCTGCCATAGCAATCACAATTTCCCCCCCAACTTTCACTTTATTGTATCTTAACATTTCAACTGATATTAACATATAGAAAAAGTACCAAACCAGTTCACAGTACCCAGCATAACCCTCCTTCCCCGTACTTAGTAGTTGGTACTGTCCTCTCCGGCCATTCCTTCAATATGGCCCAGCAAAACCCCCAACAGTTGCTCAACTCTTTAACCATTGCTAACGAGCGCAGAACTCTCCTCCATCGACAGAGAAAACAAATCCCAACTGGATCTTGCCGAAATGTCAGTCGCCCATTCCCTTAAGTTTTTTCTCATGAGTATCAAGCCACTGGGTAGCGTCCTCCGGTGTTAAGAAAAAGTGGGTCTTATTAAAAGCCACCAGTCTCAGCTTGGCGGGAAACATCACTGAGTACTGCACTCCCAGCTCCCTCAGTCGCCGCTTGACTCCAGTAAACTTCATCTGCTGTTTCTGAACCGCAGCGGAATAATCCGGATAAATGGCGATTTTCTGACCTCCAGCCGTCAGATCCTCCGTCTCTCTAGCCTTTCTAAGGATAATGTCTCTGTCCCTGTAGTTCAGTATTTTAGCAAGCATGGTACGGGGATTTGCTCCTGGGGCAGGGGGCTGCGGCGGGACCCTATGAGCCCGTTCAACAGCAAAGACTTTTGTTAACACTGTGTTCCCAATCTTCTCCAGCAGCCAGTTCTCCACAAACTCAGTGGGATTTCTCCCCTCAGTCTTTTCAGGGAGCCCTACTATACGTATATTATTTCTTCTGGATCTATTTTCCAGATCCTCATTTTTGGCAGCTAGCTCGGCTATTGCTTGGGCGAACTTCTTTTCAGCTTTTTGTAGCTTAACTATGTGATCTTCTGCCGTGCTCACCCTCTCCTCCACCACTCCTATACGTTTGTCCATTTTCTGCAGAGCCGCATTAATCTGTGCCGTGTCCCCTTTAACTGCCTGCATCTGCTGGGCCAAGGAGTTCAGGGATTGCTGACATGAAGAGATCAGTGTGATAACATCTCTAAGAGTCGGCTCCTCTCCCTGTGATATGCCTCCAGGTCCCCCACTAGCCCCAGCCATGCTGCCTCTCTCCTTCCCCCTCTGTACCTCATGCTGCTCGGCTGTGCTTGCTTCCTCCTCCTCCTGGTCAGCTCCAGCTCCAGATCCTGGTTCTGCCTCCTCAGCAGCCTCCACTCTGGCATACTGCTGCAGCTTTGCGGCCACCTCCATGCGCCGCTGACATGCGGCGTTCTCCTTCTCGGCGTCCTCCCTAGCATCGGAGCCATCTTGGCTGGCTCCTGCATCGCTGGTGCCAGCGTCTTTCTGCCGCCTCCTGGTCATCGCTGCCGACTCCGGACCTGCTGCTCCGCACCGCTGCACTCTCCGGACCTTCAGCCAGCCGGATTTAGGTGAGTTTACCCGAAAATCGGGGTTAAAGCATGATTTTTGTCCTTATGGCAGCAGGAGCACTCTTCCCTGCTTCCACTCACATGGCCAGCTAGGACACGCCCCCCATAGTGCCATTTATTCCATGGCGCTTTACATGTGAGGAGGGGTATACATAAAACAAGTACAATAATCTTGAACAATACAAGTCACAACTGGTACAGGAGGAGAGAGGACCCTGCCCGCGAGGGCTCACAATCTACAAGATCAGATATCAACAAGGTATCAATTTATTCAGCTTCCAATGACCTACAGTCACAACCTGAAATTTCACTGGTTGTTTTGAGGGTTTGCATCTGTTCATGTAAAGAACATGCCTACAACTGTGAATATTTGGTTTTCTTTATGTTGTGAAGAAAACAAAAAATAGGACAAAATAACTGGTGAAAACTTCAGAGTGCATAACTATTCAACCCCCTAAAGTCAGTACTTTGTAGAGCCTTCATTTGTGGCAATTACTGCTGAAAGTTGCTGTAGATAAGTCTCTGAGCTTTCCACATCTGGCCACTGGGATTTTTGCCCATCCCTCAAGACAAAACGGATATAGTTCCTTCTAGTTAGATGGTTTACTTTAGTAAACAGCAACCTTCGAATCTGACCATAGATTCTAAATTGGATTAAGGTCTGGCCTTTGGTTAGGCCACTCCAAAACATTCACACCTTTCCCCTTAAGCCACTCAACTGTTGCTTTAGCAGTATACTTTGGGTCATTGTCTTGTTGGAAGGTGAACTTCCATCCTTGTCTCAAAACACTGACAAACAGGTTTTGCTCCAGAATACCCCTGTATTTTGTACCATCAATTGTCCCCTTGACTCGGACCATTTTTCCTGTCTCTGCTGCTGAAAAACATCCCCACAGCATGATACTGGCACCATCATGCTTCACTTAACTCAAGACGAGCCTTACGACTTTTGTGTGTAAGGAAAGGCTTTTTTTGTGGCCACTCCTCCATAAATGCCATCTCTATGGTGTGTATGTCTTATTGTGGTCTGATGATCAGATACTACGATCTATGCTTGCGAACTCTGCAGCTCCTTCAGGGTTACCTTTGGTTTCTGTGCTGACTCTCCGATTAATGCTCTCCTTGCACGAGCTGAGAGTTTTGGTTGATGGCACTTTCTTGGCAGGTTTGTTGTCGTACCATGTTTTTTCCATTTGATACTACAGCTCTGGCAAAAATTAAGAGACCACTGCAGTTTTATAAAAATCAGCTTCTCTACATGTTTGACAGACATTCCATTCCAGTGTCAGTTGAATTCCAACCAGAGTACACCTCATTCTACTTAATGTGCTTCTGATTAGGTGATCACCTGAACCAAATCTTATTTAACGAAGGAAAGTATAAAAAAAATACTGCTGTGGTGTTCACAATCCTCTTGCAATTGGACAAGCTGGATGGCAAAACAAGTGCTAGTAATATCCCAAAAGTAATAGGAATGAAAAAATAACTTTTTACCATGCCAAAGGAGTTGAAAAGAAAAGTCTTGAGTGAGGAAAAGAAGGGCTCAATTCTAGCTTTACTAGCAGAGGGACACAGTGTGCATCATGTTGCCTCCATCCTTAAAATTTCTAAGACGGCAGTCCATTACAACAAGGTCAAGCAGCAGACATTGGGGACAACAAAGCTACAGACCGGCAGAGGGCAAAAACGACCCTCCACTTACCGGGACGACCATCATCTTATTCGAATGTCACTCAGCAACCGCAGGATCACATCAAGCAACCTACAAAAGGAATGGCAAATGGCAGCTGGGGTGAAGTGCATGGCAAGAACAGTTCGCAACAGGCTCCTAGAGGCAGGACTCAAGTCATGTAAAGCTAGAAAAAAAGCCTTTCATCAATGAGAAGCAAAGGGGAGTCAGGCTGAAGTTTGCCAAAGACCATAAGGACTGGACCTTAGAGGACTGGAGTAAGGTAATCTTCTCTGATGAGTCTAATTTTCAGCTTTGCCCAAAACCTGTCATCTAATGGTTAGTGAATACCACCGAAAAAGATAATAATCTTTATTTTTTTTTTTAATAATAATAATCTTTATTTTTATATAGCGCTAACATATTACGCAGCGCTTTACAGTTTGCACACATTTTCATCGCTGTCCCCGTTGGGGCTCACAATCTAGGTTCCCTATCAGTATGTCTTTGGAATGTGGGAGGAAACCGGAGTACCCGGAGGAAACCCACGCAAACACGGAGAGAACATACAAACTCTTTGCAGATGTTGTCCTTAGTGGGGCTTGAACCCAGGACTCCAGCGCTGCAAGGCTGCTGTGCTAACCACTGCGCCACCGTGCTGCCCAAAAAGATGATGCAATGGTCAATTTGTAGAAAAAAAATCAATTTAAACTTTATTAACAACTATTAAAAAACTACATCACACCAAATTTGGACAGAGGGTGAAAATGGAACAACACATACACTCTGTGTGATACATAGGTGACTGACACAGTCACCCGGCACAGCAGCTAAACTCCATGGTATCTATATATATGTTTAGTCCTATGTATGGACCACTACCAGCTGTAGCTGCTACGTCTTCTATTAATACTCCATAATATGCTAATATCCTATCGCTACATGCTGGTACAAATAGAGCACATACACCCGCATATCCTAGCTGACAATTCCCATCAAAGATCGTATAATCGGTGGATAACCTTACCTATATGGCGGGGATACCGGAGTAGGGCTGCAGTCCGAGCGAAAGCGTCTTTAATAGACGTCTGTCTTTAATAGAAGACGTAGCAGCTACAGCTGGTAGTGGTCCATACATAGGACTAAACATATATATAGATACCATGGAGTTTAGCTGCTGTGGCGGGTGACTGTCAGTCACCTATGTATCACACAGAGCATATGTGTTCCATTTTCACCCTCTGTCCCAATTTGGTGTGATGTAGTTTTTTAATAGTTGTTAATAAAGTTTAAATTGATTTTTTTCTACAAATTGACCATTGCATCATCTTTTTCGGTGGTATTCATATATGGTTTATGATGATGGGTTCGGTAGTCCTAGCAGACACATGATGTGGGTTAATATGTGGCAGGTAATTCGGGTCATCTGTCTGTGTCATTTTTGCCTTATATGATCTAATGGTTAGACAGAGACCTGGAGAGGCATACAAGTCAGTGCCTTGCACCCACTGTGAAATTTGGTGGAGGATCAGTGATGATCTGGGGATCTTCAGCAAGGCTGGAATTGGGCAGGTTGTTCTTTGCGAAGGACGCATGAGTCAAGCTGCATACAAGGTTATCCTGAAAAAACAGTTGATTCCTTCTGCTCAGGCAATGTTCCCCAACTCTGAGGGCTGTTTTTTTCGAGCATGACAAAGCGCCATGACACACAGCTAGGTCAGTCAATCAATCTCTGTCATGGCCAGCCCAATCTCCAGACCTGAACCCCATTGAAAACCTCTGGAAAGTAAACAAGAGAAAGATGGATAGTCACAAGCCATCAAACAAAGAAGAACTGCTTAAATGTTTGTACCAGGAGAGGCATAAGGTCACCCAAAAGCAGTGTGAAAGACTGGTGGAAAGCATGCCAAGACGCATGAAAGCTGTGATTAAAAATCATGGTTATTCCACAAAATATTGATTTCTGAACTATTCCTGAGCTAAAACATTACTATTGTTGTTTCTAAATTATTATAACATTGTGCATTTTTTTGTTATTTCAACCATTTCTCATTTTCAGAAAATTACAACAAAATTTATTGTTTGGAACTTGGGAGAGATGTCAGTAGTTTACAGAATAAAAGAACATTTTACTCAAAAATATAAAGGGCAAAATAAGACAAACTGAAAATTTTTGCAGTGGTCTCTTAAATTTTTGCCAGAGCTGTATATTTGATGGTTCTCCGGGGAATCATCAAAGATTGGGTCATTTATTTATTTATTTTAGAACCCAACCCTGACTTGTACTTCTCAACAACTTTGTCCCTGACTTATTTGGAGATCTTCATGGCGTTATTTCGTTAGTGGTGCCTTTTGCTTAATGGTGTTGCAGCCTCAGTTCCGCACCGAGTCGGGTGCCTAGAGGACATGTCCTGATCTAGGTGGTGGTGCTTAGGCTCTTAATAGTCAGTCACCTGCTAATCTTTTTGTCTCAGAACTCTCTTTAAAAAGACCCAGACTGGGGAACACCTAACTTTTTGACATAGAAATTCAGGAGTGTCTGTGGTCTGTGGAACAGTTGCCCTCCTTCTCTCTCTGGTCACCCCATGGCCTTTTCCTACCTGTTTCGGTGCTGCCGATCAAACCTTCCTTCCCTTTCAGTGCTGCAGTTCTCACTCTGCATGAAAGCTTCCCTGGTGGGAATGTTGACTTCGTCATCCACCAGCTTGTCTTCCACCGCCACACCTTAGTTGTCCTGACTTGGTGACTAAACAGCAACCTGACTTATTGGAAACTGTCTCAGCATCATCTTACACCTTATACAAAATTTTCCGGTCCCCACTGTCACCTTTTTGTGCCGATGGCCGCTCTTAAACAGCATCTCCTCCTGTCCCTCTTGGACCATGCAGAGTGAAATGCCACAATCCAGAAAGAGCTCCTCAGAGTGTCCTAGTGTGGGATCATCAGTCTCCTGGGACTCAATATGGTGGGAGGAAGGAGGATCAGGATGAGCACTAAGTGATCCAGGTTGGGGAGACTACACCGCATGGAAGACTCTGTGATGCTACCAAGCATGCTGGAAGAATTATCTACTATCCAACTGACGAACTGTTCGCACTGATGTGGCTTCAGAAGTGGTGTATTGTACCTCTCTGCAAAGTGAGAAGGAACTTATTTGTTGTGGATTGGTGTGTTTCTTGTGCTCCAGCAACACGTATAGTTGCACCTACTCCATGTCCTCAACATCTGCAAGCACCATCATCAGCACTTCCACTTCCCTGTCCCTTACCACACGGCTAATGCATTTTCTAATTGCTAGGCGTCTTGATATCTTTATTTTTAATGAAAAAAGGTTGGTCACTTGCAGCAGTCAAAGGATTTTTTTTGGAGTTTAATTCCATCGTAATGTTACACAAAGAATGTAAAAATGTATGGATGTCAATTTAAATCCCGAAAAAATGTTTAGCGCTTTTTTTTTAGCTTTACATATCACTGAAAATTAACACAAGGCACATAATACTCTATTAATGAATAACTGAATTCAGAAAAAGTTTTGAATGCTTTTTTTTGAGTGTTATATACCACCGAAATTTAACACAAAACATGTAATACTCTATGGGTGACAGTATAGTCAATTATTTCACCCAAAATTAAAGAATGTGGTCATGCGTAGCAGATATTTAGCAATGGACTGCAAACCTAGAGTCTGTATTCAACCACTCTCCCTGCTCGTGCAACTGTCCCTCCCTAGGCTAAACTCAGAAAGTGTCTGATACAAACAGCAAAGCACATGATTAGCCCTTAGAAGGGCTGTTAGTATGATGGTTCACCATCAGCACCAGTGTCAACACTAGAGAACTCGGATTCCTTAAACTGCGCACACACAAGCCTGGAAAACCACCACTGTCTACCTCCAATAAGAACTGTCCCTGAGCTACACAAAGGCGTCCGTATGCCAAGCGTGGGGGCGTCTGTTCTTTTATAACCCCTGATGATGTAATGCGGCCAACCAGTCACAGTAATTACACTACCAAGATGGCTACGGCATTACAAATACTAATGCTCGCTGAATGCCGAGCACATCCAAGCACCCAGATACTTGAGTGATATCTGAGTATCCCCGAGTACCTTTGCTCATCCCTAGTTGTTAAGTAAAAAAAATAGGAAAAAAAACTAAGCTAAGCAAAGCCCACCGGCATCAGGGGCTTATCTACAGCATTCTGTAATGCTGTAGATAAGCCCCCGATGTATCCTGAAAGATGAGAAAAAGAGGTTAGATTATACTCACCTGGGAGGGCGGTCCGATCCGATGGGCGTCGCGGTCTGGTCTGAGGAGTACCGGATTACGACAAAGTACGCCTGCGCCGGAGCCGTAGCGTGAAGACAAAAAGAGGACGTCATCGTAAGAAGATGGGGGGCCCCGAAATGGACCGCGACACCCATCAGACCGGACCGCAGCGGGACCGCCCCTGGGTGAGTATAATCTAATCTCTTTTTCTCATCTTTCAGGATACATCAGGGGCTTATCTACAGCATTACAGAATGCTGTAGATAAGCCCCTGATGCCGGTGGGCTTAGCTCACCATCGATTTTGGGGGTGACAGGTTCCCTTTAAACTTTGTTTGGAAGAATTATCCTAATTATTGAGAATGGATTGGGTGGAAGCTACAAAACCTTTTTTGCTACTTAGGAATCCTCTATTACCCTAATTAAGAAACAATGTTCAGATATCAAAATGTACTTTGACAGCAGTGTAGCATCAAAAAAGAGTGCTCCTAATGATTTTACCATTTTAAATCATTAACAAGAATGGCTTAATTGTGTTTATGCAAAACCTACACATTCTAATGAGCCTGGCTACATGCTGGGAGACGCTAAAAGAATAACCCAAACCACACTAGATAAGTGTGTGGATGACTACTGCTGTACACACACTTAAAATGTTGGAAAACTGAATAGGATGGCCTCGTCAGTGCTGGAAAATGATGAAGAACATGTTTATTTAAGTGTAGATGTACAGTGAAGAGCTGTGAGCGCTAGTTATGTCCTTATCCTTTTATTTCTTTCCTCTCCCCATCATTTCTCTTTACAATCAGAAACTCATGAGAAATTACAATTATTGAAATGAGTACCACTTCATTTATTCTGTTCTGATTTTCTTCAGAACTAGATTTCCAAATAAGAAAAAAAAAACGATTTATTGTCAACAAATGTGGAAAATATGTAAGCCAATCTCCTCAAGTTTATGTAATTGTTATTTAATCCTTTCGCACCACATATACAGTTATATGAAAAAGTTTGGGCACCCTATTAATCTTAAGCTTAATGTTTTATAGAAAATGTGCAATCTGCATTCAAACAAAATTTGACAGGTGCATAAGTATGGGCACCCCACCAGAAAAGTGACATTAATATTTAGTAGATCCTCCTTTTGCAAAAATAACAGCGTCTAGTCGCGTCCCGTGGCTTTTAATGAGTTCCTGGATCCTGGATGAAGGTATTTTTGACCATTCCTCTTTACAAAACAATTCCAGTTTAGTTAAGTTTGAACGGATATATGAAACTGAAATAGCTGTTGCAAAAAAAACAATTTTTATAAAACATTAAGCTTAAGATTAATAGGGGTGTCCAAACTTTTTCATATAACTGTATCATACGGTATTAAGTGAGGGTACGAAGCAGGCTCAGGAACTGAAGACATACCATGCCCAGAAGATGATTGTTGGGTTGCACAGCCATCAGCTGCCTGAAATAGCAGTGGCATGACCTAGATCCGACTAATGCTGTTTAACCATTTAAATGCCATTGTTAATTACTGACAATGACATTTAGATTACGTGATTGCGTGGAATTGATCGGTAGGAGACTTGCCAAAGGCCCCTCTAATTGCCACTTTGAGCCTATCGTGAAGATTCACAAGAGGACTGCGACTTCACTGTATACTGCAATAGATATGTATAAGTATTGCAGTATACAGTGAAATTTCAGTCCTCCTGTGAACCTGTATTACATTGTTTAGTATATTTTACTCTGCCTTTTAGTCCCTTATTTGTTTATCTGATTACTGTGAATGAATGTATATGCACTGCTCAAAAACAAAGAAAAAACTAAAATAGCACATCCTAGGTATCACTGAATGAAATATTTCACTTGCAAATCTTTATTCATTACATAGTGGAATGTGTTGAAAACAATAAAACATAAGAATGATCAACATAAACCACAACTAATACAAATACCTTGTAACATTGCTGTTGGCGCCATCTTGTGGCTAACTCTGGTATATAAATATATATTTTTACCTTTTGTTTTTTTATTTTATTTACCTCAATAAAAATATTCTTTTAATACATTCCATTTGTAATTTGGTTTATTCACAACTCTTATTTTTTTATATGATTTCTATTGATACGTCGCACTCTGCCATGAACGAGAGGGGCGACGTGTGAAAAGCTGATGCGAGAGTGACAATGTAGAAAGCAATGGCAGGGAATGTGTCATGGAGTGAGGATATGGATGCCAGTGGTAGAATAGAATCAGAGAGCGTGTGTGGGTGTCTAGGTGTCTAGGTGTGCGAGGTTTCTGCAGTAGGTGCGCATGTTGCTGGACATGGGTGACAGGAGAGGACAGGAATGAGAAAGTAAGTAGATGGTGGTCAGATAGAGGGAGTGGGGAGATTGTGAAGTTAGATAAAGAGAAGAGACAGGTGAAGATCAGGTCTAATGTATGTCCATCTGTGTGGGTGGCTGCGGAGGACCACTGAGTAAGTCCAAAAATGAAGCAAGAGACAGGAGTTTGGAGGCTCTTGATTGAAGGGTATCAGTGGGGATGTCATCATGATGATAGTGGGAATCTCAGTGGAAAGAAAGTGAAGAAGCCAGGTAGAGAATTGGTCAATAAAGGCAGTGGCCGGGCCTGGAGGTCGGTATATGACGGTCACTTGGAGGTTGGAGGGAGAGTAGATGCGGACAGAGTGGACTTCAAAAGAGGAGGATGAGGGAGGGTAGAGGTGGGATTGGGTTAAAGGTGAAGTTAGTAGAAAGGAGAAGACCCACTCCTCCACCATGTCTGTTGCCGGGGCGAGAAGTGTGGGTGAAGTGGAGGCCACCGTAACACAGAGCAGCAGGGGAGGTGGTGTCAGAGGGTGTCAGCCATGTTTCTGTAAATCAGAGAAAGGCAAGATTGGTAATGAGAAAAAGGTCATGAATCACATGAAGCTTATTGCAGATGGAGCGGGCATTCCAGAGTGCTCCAGAGAGAGGGAGCAGGGGGGTAGGCATCAAGGGAACGGGTTTTATGTTGGAGAGATTGCGGTAGTTCATATTAGGGAGCGGTAGGAGGGGGAATTAATGGGAAGTATTAGCTGTGGGGGTCCAGAATTGGGAGATATGTTGTCAGCAGTGACAAGAAGCAGAGAGAGGGAGAACAGGTGGGAGAAAGAGTGGCCAGCTTGTTTTATGTTTTATTAGGAGAGATCTGAGGTTGAGGAGCAGGTCAGCAGAGGAGATCAGGTGGGGAGAAAAGAGGGAAGGGGAGATGATTATTTGGTTAGAGGGTGCTGGGGTTTGGGGATAGTGATGGAGAGTGAGGATTAGTGGAGCAAACACTGTAAGGGCATATGTAAACATGAAGGAGTAAGATGGGTTAATAGAAAAGCTATTTTTAAGTAATCCCAGATCCCAGAAACTCACTCAGCTTTTATGCACACACACTAATTACAAGTAAACAGGTCACAGGATGTAACCTTTATTAGCCATTCTAACCCATTTGTGTCAACGTCTGTGCATGTTATCAGGCCAAAATCACCGGGGTACTTTTGATCAGGGTCATTTGGACGTTTTGGGTTGTCATTATGATTTAAAAAGAGAAAACACAGTAGTTTGACAATAAATGGCATGTTTGTCACACTGAATTGTTTCAGATCATGGAACAAATGTAAATATTAGACAACGATAACCCAAGTAGACACAAATTGCTTTTTTTAAATGAAGGTCTTTATTAATTAAGGAAAAAGAAATCCAAACCTATAGAGCCCTGTGTGAAAAAGTGATTGCCCCTAAACCTAATAACTGGTTGGGTCACCCTTAGCAGCAACAACTGCAATCAAGAGTTTGTGATAACTGGCAATGAGTCTTTTACAATTCTCTGGAGGAATTTTGGCCCACTAATCTTTGCCGAATTGTTGTAATTAAACCTTCAGGATTTTTTGGCAGGCAGCAGAATTCATGGTTCCATTTACCACAGCAAATCTTCCATGTCCCGAAGCAGCAAAACAGCCTCAAACCATCACACTACCACAACCATATTTTACTGTTGGTATGATGTTCTTATTTCTGAAATGTTATATTACTTTTATGCCAGATGTAATGGAACATACAACTTCCATAAAGTTCAACTTTTGTCTCGTCAGTCCAGAGTATTCTCCCAAAGTCTTGGGGATCATCAAGATGTTTTCTGGCAAAATTGAGATAAGACTTTATGTTCAGCAGTAGTTTTTGTCTTGGAACTCTGCCACACAAGCCATTTTTGCTCTTTCTTATGGTAGAGTCATGAACACTGGTCATAACTGAGGCAAGTGAAGACTGCAGTTCTTTGAAAGTTAATATGGGGTCTCTTGTAAACTCTTGGATGAGTCGTTGCTGTGCCCTTGGGGTAATTTTGGTGGGCCGGCTAATCCTGGGAAGGTTTACTACTGTTCCATGTTTTTTTCCATTTGTGGATAAATAGCTCTCACTGTGGATGGCTGGAGTCCAAAAGCTTTAGAAATGGCTTTATAACCTTTTCTAGACTGATAGATCTAAATTACTTTGTGATTTGTTCCAGAATTTCTGTGAATCATGGCAGGATGTCTATCTTTTGAGTACCTTTTGGTCTACTTCACTTTATCAGGCAGGTCCTATTTAAGTGATTTCTTGATTGATAACAGGTGTGGTGGTAATCAAGCCTGGGTGTGGATAGAGAATTTGAAATCAGCTTCCCAATTGTGATAAAAGACAGTTAGTTTATGTTTTATGAGGGGGTGGGAGCACTTTTCACAAAGGGCCCTGTAGGTTGGGAAGGAGGGAAAGCAAGGGCTGTACTCCATTTCCATTGCAGACACAAAGCTGAACTCTGATTGAACCTACCCAGGAGATGCAGAGCAGGATTGCTGGGTTGTTGTTGAGTCACCAGCACAATAGTTTACATTAATACGTATATATACTGATAATATACTTATTATATACTTATATAGTATATAAGTAAGTAGTATAAGTATATAATAAGTAGTATATATATATATATTTATTAATATATACTACTTATTATATACTTATACTACTTACTTATATAATATATAATAATATATTATAAGTAGTATATATTATAGTATATACAGTATATTATATATTATAATATATTATAATAAGTAGTATATATTATATACTACTATATTACTACCATATTAATAGTTTAATTAATCTATAATATAACGGTGGGAGCATCACTCTGTCCGAAGCCTTTATAGACTGCGCAAGCGCGACGCACCGCATCTGCGCAGTCTGGACCAGAGTGACGCAGCCGAACTTAATTATCCCCCCCATAATATACCGGCCGTGGGGGCTCCACACACCCGCGTATCCCCCATAATATAGCGGACATGGGGGCTCCACACATCCCTGCATCCCCCCTAATATACCGGCCATGGAGGCTCCGTGCTCTGCAGCTCCAGTCAGGGTAGCTGCAGAGCCCAGCGGAGCTCCAGGACCTTCCATGATGTCACCACAGGCATGTGACCAGTGACGCGAGTGGGCGGAGTCAGCACTCGCTGTGCTGGCTGCAAGGGTGCTGTATCTATAAGGGCAGTCCCACACGTCCAGATAATTCCGGTACCGGAAAAAATCGGTACCGGAATTATCCGTGTCCCCTACGTTTCTGTGGTACATCAGTGTGGCACACGTGCGGCACACGTGTGCCGCCCGTGTGCCCACTGGGTACCACACGGAGCGTGCCGGAGACAGCACACAGGGAGCGTGGGGGGGCGCACAGGGGGCGGGGCGGGGGACGCACAGGGGGTGGGGACCTGGATCTGCATTTTAAACACTAATATTCATATGTTCCCTGCAGCAAACGCTGCTGCAGGGAACATATGAATCGCGGCTTCAGCACCAGTGGGGGGGACAGCGCTTAATGTAGCGCTGTCTCCTGCACGGCACACGGACTGCACAGGGACAATGTCCGTGTGTGGTACGTGTTTTACACGGACCCATTGACTTTAGTGGGTCCGTGCAATACGTGCGCTCCCACGAACACTGACATGTCTCCGTGTTTGGCACACGGAGACACGGTCCACAAAAAATCAATGACATCTGAAAAGATGCATTGATTTTTATGTGTCTATGTGTGTCAGTGTCTATGTGTGTCAGTGAAACTGTCACCTCACGAACCGGAGACACTGACGTGTGAAACTGGCCTTACAGCCAGCGCCGCACTCAGGCAGTAAGCACAGCCGCCCCCAGCACAGCCGCCCCAGCACAGCCACGCACAGCCGCCACAGCTACAGCCACGCACAGCCGCCACAGCACAGCCGCCCCAGCACAGCCACGCACAGCCACCCCAGCAAAGTCGCCCCCAGCACAGCCACGCACAGCCGCCCCCAGCACAGCCACGCACAGCCGCACCCAGCACAGCCAAGCACAGCCGCCCCCAGCACAGCTGCCCCCAGCACAGCCGCCCCCAGCAGCCACGCACAGCAGCCCCATGCACAGCCACGCACAGCCGCCCCCAGCACAGCCACACACAGCCTCCCCCAGCACAGCCACACACAGCGCCCCCAAAACAGCCACGCACAGCCACCCCCAGCACAGCCACGCACAGCCGCCCCCAGCACAGCCACGCACAGCTGCCCCCAGCACAGCCACGCACAGCCGCCCCCAGCACAGCCACCCGCACTCGGGCAGTAGAGCCGGAGAGAGAAAGATGGGAGCAACATATGGCAGAATGTAAACAGGAACAGGCAGAATGGGTGCAGCACATTACAACAGAATGGGGGCACAGGATGGGAACAGCACATGACAGAATGGTTGCGCACCATGGGAGCAGCACATGACAGAATGGGGGTGCACGATGGGAGCATCATATGACAGAATGGGGGCGCACACATGACAGGATGGGGGTGCAGGATGGGAGCACAATACAGGATGGGGGTGCAGGATGGGAGCACATGACAGGATGAGGGTGCAGGATGGGAGCACATGACAGGATGGGGACGCAGGATGGGAGCACATGACAGGATGGGGACGCAGGATGGGAGCATATGACAGGATGGGGATGCAGGATGGAGCAGCACATGACAGGATGGGGGTGCAGAATGGGAGCAGCCCATGACAGAATGGGGGCGCAGGATGGGAGCAGCACATGACAGGATGGGGGTGCAGGATGGGAACAGCCCATGACAGAATGGGGGCGCAGGATGGGAGCAGCACATGACAGAATGGGGGCGCAGGATGGGAGCAGCACATGACAGGACGGGGGCGCAGGATGGAGCAGCACATGACAGGATGGGGACGCAGGATGGGTGCAGCACATGACAGGATGGAGACCATATACTAATATAAATGCTCGCCACCCGGGCGTAGAACGGGTTCAATAGCTAGTAAGTATATATACAGCAGCCCTAGCAACTCTGCTCTTCTTTTGGAGCAGCACCGCTTACCATACAAATTAATGTCAGCAGCACTGAGCACATCCAAGTCACGGTACCGGCCAGGGCACAGACAAGCAAACTGCTTCTCACTTTCCCTTGGTGCACTGAATCATAGGAGAATTACATAAGCAGGTGAGCTTGGGGATTCCCTGGGAGGAGACTTCAGCTGAAGTTGACTCATTTGAATGAGAGGCTCCTGCCAAGAAGGGGAGTTTTTCTTTCACCTTTCACTTTGTTTATGCCTTTTTTTAATTTTTCTGTGATTACCTCTGCTTTTACATTAAATAATACAAAAATTACATTGCCATACCTTAAGAGCTTTGTTGACTTCTTTAATATCTTCCATTTTTAATTTTGATCTAAAATAAAACCATAAAACAGTAAAAAAGTTACATTTATCCATCTAGATAAAATTTTGTGTAAAACTGTAAATTCACTAGGAATTCTTTGAGAATTTGAGCCATTATGTTCATGATAAGGCTGAAGACGAGCACAAATAAATTTGAACCTGTAGTCCTGAAAATAAAGTACTACATAAAAGCCAGTAATAGATGCCTTTGTTTCTTAAATCGGAAGTTTATTTTTTTCCTGGTTTTTACAGGTTTAAACAACAAAAATCACAAATAATTAAATACAATGTAGAAAGGTGACCTGATGTGCATACACTTAAAACCAGCTACAAAAATTATAAAACTGGCACAAAAATGGGCATAAAAGTGGGCACAGTAGGGTGCTATTGAAAGGGTTAAATGACTTTGAACCACTGATCTCACACCACCATTACATCGATACTGATGCCCCACAACAAATTCAGGTCACTTCAGCCTGGCCTAAGCGGCCTTTGGGCATCAGAACTGGAGTCAAAAGGGGCAAATAGCCAATTTTCTCAGTATTGAATAAGTAACTGGTGTTTTTAAAGGGTTAAATGACTTTAAGCCACTGATTTCACACTACCATTACACAAAGAAGAGTTACCTAAACAAACTGTTACAATTGAATGTCTGCCCACTTTGATGCCAGTTCTGATGTCAGAACCTGTTTGGGCCAGGCTGGAGTGATCTGAATAAGATGTAAGGCATCACTATGTGTGTCTGCATTGTGAAATTAGTGGCCCAAAGTCATTTAACTTTTTCAATAATGCCTTTTAAATACCACTTTGATGCCAGTTTTGATGTTCAGAACCCATTTGGGTCAGGCTGGATTGACCAGAATTTGATGAGACATATCACTATCTGTGAAATGGTGGCGTGAGCTCTGTGGCCCAAAGTCTTTTAACCTCTGAAAAACGCCAGTTACTTAATCAAAGCTAGGAGAATTGGCTATTTGCCCACTTTAATGCCAGGTCTGATGCCCCAAACCCATTTAGGCCAGGCTGGACTGAGCTGAATTTGATGTGGGCCATCACTATATATGTGATGGTGGTGTGAGATCAGTGGCCCAAAGTCATTTACCCCTTAAAAACACCAGTTACTTATACAAATTTTAAAAATTGAGTAACCTGAATTAGATGAGGTATGTCTGCATTGTGAGATCAGTGGCACAAAGTCATGTAACCCTTTTAATAACGCCCTTCAGTGCCCACTTTGATGACAGTTTTGATGCTCTGAACTCATTTTGGCCAGGCTAGAGTAACCTGAATTTGATACAGGGCATCACCATCTGTGCTTATTAGAGCAAAAAAAATTTGTTCAACAAACAAACCATTTAATGAAAAAAGCATTAACATAATAAATTTTGAATGAAGTACAAAGTATGTCAAGACATAATTGTTATACTGTATTAAAAACAATTAAAAACATGAAAACAATGACTGCCCACATAAAATTAATACCAAGAACTATAATACTAACGATATGCTATTTTTTAGCACTCCTTATAGTCCTGAATTTAATGACCTAAAAAACATGTAATATGTGTCAATTCGCATACAAAACACAAAAAAGCAACACAAAGCTATATTACACACATTGTCATCACTGTCCCCAATGAGGCTCACAATCTAGATTCCCTATCAGTTTCCCTATCAGTGTGTCTTTGGAATGTGGGAGGAAACCGGAGTACCCGGAGGAAACCCACACAAATATGGGGAGAACCTACAAACTCCTTGCCGATGTTGTTCTTGATGGGATTTGAACCCAGGACCCAAGCACTGCAAGGCTGCTGTGCTAACCACTGAGCCACCGTGCTGCCCTGAAATACTCAGAATCTTACTTTTTGAGGATTGAAGAGGTTGATTGGTTTAGTAGAGGTGGGATTTGAAGAAGAAAAAATGACTACTCAGAGGCTTTTTGGATAATTCAATTTGATACCCAAAAACTGAAAGGAATGAATTACAGAAATTATACTATGTTTATTAATAAATATTTACATTTCAGGCTTGTAGGAGAAAGAAAGCTTTTTGTATATACCGTATTTTTCGGATTATAAGTCACTCCGGATTTTAAGACGCACCCCACACTTTGAGGAGAAAAATAGGAAGAAGTGTTTTTTAATAAAATGGTCGTGCTTCTTATCCATGCGTCTTATTGTTTACCAGGGGTGGTGGCGGCGGGAAGCGGGGTGCTAGGGTTACTGCTGGAGGAGGCAGGAGTGGGGTGATGCTGCAGGCCGCAGACTGGGATGAGGGGGTGTTCCGACGTGCGGCGCGCTGCTGCGAGTGTCCAGCGGTGCTGCCTGATGCTGCTGAGGGTGTCACCGATGCGGAGGGTGCCCAGTGGTGCTACGGGGTGTCCGGTGCTGAGGGGGTGTCTGGCGCTGAGGGGGTGTCTGGCGGTGCTGCCCGATGCTGCAGATGTCTCCAGTCCGCTGCTGCGGGAGACTCTGACGACATTTTTAGAAAGGCCAGAGCCGCCGCAGTGCCATGGATTCATGTGCGGTCGACTGCGGGAAAATGGCTGCCGGGGGGAGCGGCCCATGCGCAGATGGCGATCTCGGCACCAAGATCTTGGGAGATGAGATCTCAGTGGTGAGATCTCATCTTCCGAGATCTTGGTGCCAAGTACTCCATGTGCGCATGGGCCGCCCCCGGCGACCAATTTCCCGGAGTCCACCGCACAAGAAACCATGGCACTGCGGGGGCTCTGACCTTTCACAAAATGTCAGCAGAGCCTCCCGCAGCACCGGACACCCACGTAGCACCGCCGGGCAACAGCAACACCGCCGGACAACCCCTCATCCCAGCCTGCAGCAACGGTACCGGTAAGGTATATATGCATTATAAGACACCCCCCAATTTTCCCCCAAATTTTTTGGGGAAAAAAAAGTGTGTCTTATAATCCAAAAAATACGGTATATGCTATTTTCCCCCAAAAGTAATTTAACCCTTTCAATAACGCCCTTCAGTGCCTACTTTAATGGCCATTTTTGTGCCTGTTTTATAATTTTGTAGCTGCTTAAGCGTATTCACAAGGGCAGCGCGATACATTGCACTTTTTTGTGTGATTTTTTTTAATTTTTGTTGATAAACCTTTAAAAAACATAAAAAAATAAATTGTCGAATAAGAAACCAACTTCAGTATCGCTGAGCTAGTAGACAATTTAATTTTTAATTCTAAATATGGCATTTTTTTCCTCAATTTTCTATAGCACCGCATGTATACAAAAATGAGCAACATGAAAACAAATGCATCATTGCACCCAAGATAATTAAGAACTCTTATTCTATTACAGGTATTTATAAAAAGAAAACCATTTTCATAAAGCTCAGAAGTGTGTACGTGACAATTTGGTAGCAATGGTGGGAGAGAGTTTACATCTATTAAAGCATTAGTTCATGATGTCAGCAATTATTCCCTGTACTGAAGAACTGGTATCCTTGTGAGTAGTATACCAGTTCTATAAATGATCAAAGCAGTGCATACCTGTAAGACATAATTGCAAAACAGTTAAGGTACCGTCACATTAAGCAACTTACCAACGAGAACGACTGCGATCCGTGACGTTGCAGCGTCCTCGATAGCGATCTCGTTGTGTTTGACACGCAGCAGCGATCAGGATCCCGCTGTGACATCGCTGGTCGTTGCTGAAAGTCCGGAACTTTATTTGGTCGTCAGGTCGGCGTGATTCGTCATGTTTGACAGCAAAAGCAACGATGCCGGCAATGTTTCTTCATGGAGCGAACAACCAGCAAGAACGATAAGTACGTCACTGGATCGCTCCTGCATCGCTCAGCTGTTGCCGATGTTTGACATCTCCTAGCGACCTAAACAGCAACGCTGCAGCGATCGGCATCGTTGTCTATATCTCTGCAGCGTCGCTAAATGTGACGGTACCTTTACCCCTTCCCTGCTTTTACTTTCCTTTTATTTGGAGAAAGGCTGTTTACTGATATGGCAGGCTTGTGCAAGAAGCAGAACAAAGAGACTCTGATTAACTTTTGTTTAGAGTAGAGACAGCAGACAAACCCAAGTATCTGCTCATTGGAGCCTTGATGAAGCAGGATCCTGAGCATTGTACTATGACACCTGGACAAATGATAAAGTCTCTAGTCAGAAAAGCCAAGCAATAAACCTTGTCCCTGAAATAACTTCTGGGCTACTAAGAATGCCAGTTCTGAGGATAGCAGGTAGCATTTTATTTGCCTTACAACAGCCGGGAGTATGCCAGTATGCGCCTGCAGCATGCCGGGAGAGGCCACTGCTCCAGAAAATGAGGTTGAGAGAGACTTCCAGATCCAAATGGCCCATGTATAAAGTAGTTACTGTTCTCAGCTATCCCATTCCCAGGACATAAATCCAACAGGACTGTGCATGGAAAAGTTCCCTTTGACAGAGAAAGATGGATACTTACTTTTCTTTGAGGGTTATAAAAAAAAACCTAAAGGCAATACCATCTATTCTGTGATCGGTGTGCACAGTATTTAACCCTGGGGTTAAAGGGCAAAGCCGTGGAAGAATTTGCTGAACTTCCAATAGAGATAGATGGGGACTATGACCAAATAATAGAGCCCATGGTCAGGAAATACAACCTCACACTGGAAGTGTATTGGAAAAAGTTCCGGAATATACAGTGGGCAATAACAGAGCTATGAGGATGTTATGAGCAACAAGAGTAGCAATAATCAAGCATTGATTCCTAAACATCTGTCCAATGGTTGTACAATGAATTGTGTGTGATTGAGAGCCCAAAACTGCTGAGCACGCTACAAAGATTGCAGACTCTTGTGTGGCCAATTGGATGCCAGAAGCCTGGAAGCCATGGAGATTCAGCTGGAAGGAAGGTAAGCCAGTCAATGACCCCTCTGCCAGCCAATCACCAGGGCATTCTACACATACTTTCTCCAGGGGGAAATGGGACCAGACATTCTGCTGTGGATACACATTGATGCTTTACATGTATCAAGGGGGAACATGTTAGTGTTGCTTGCCCCTATAGGAAGAAAAGCCCCACTTTGACCACAAAGCCGCTGGGGGTCATCACCTTCTGTCTTATTTGTGACTGCCACGGAAGTGAGGAATAATGATAACTGTCATTCTGTCACTGTGGGCAATAAGATTAGTGTTGGCCTCAAACACTGGAGCAGAAGTAACTCTGGTACGTCCAGAGATGGTGACCACTGAGAAAACAATTCCAGGAAAAACCTGGTCTGTAACCACAATTGCAATTGCTTATGAAATTCCTCTTGCTGGACACCTTGGAATACAAAACATTAAAGCCTGTTTGCCTTGCAACTTTTATTGGCCCAATATGAGGATGGATAAAGCCAATTATTCTCGATCCTGCCCAACTTGTCAGAGAGTTGGAAAGACTGGGAATATCCATAAAGCTCAACTGGCACCACCAACAGTGAAGGATGAGCCTTTCCAATGAGTAGTTGTGGATATCATATGGCCTCTTGCAATATCTAGCAGCTCTTGCCAATGCTTTATTCTTACAGATGTCGACTATGCTACGCAATATTTAGAAGCTGTGGCACGGTCTCCCATATGAGCCAATAAAGTTGCTGATGCACTACTGACTTGTTTTTTTCATGTGGGGTTCCACAGGGAGATGTTAACTGGTCAGTTATTGATCAGTACTTACCTGCACGCAACCTCCGATCCTAACAAGATCTCCTCTACTTTCCTCTTATCTCCTCTTTCCACAATTGCATACAAGATATCTCCTGTGCATCCCCCCTTATTTGAAACTCTCTACTCAATCATATCAGACTCTCGTCTACCATGGAAATCTTGAAAAAGGAACCTGAAGAGCTGTATCTTCTGTGATGCAGCGATAGCACCCTGTGCAGTCACGAGGCAGTGACCCAGCAAAGTTCAAAACCAAACGTCTCTTTAAAGTTCAACTGACAAAAACACAGCACACGATATCACAACCGGGAACCATATCCTCTGGATTACAGCCAATAAGACACGCCAGTCCACCTTCGTTGCCGTGGACGACTGCACCACCGTGTTAATGTTCAACTCACAACATTAATGCCCAACTCCACAGCAATACACAGTACACGATATACTACGGATCACAGCCGGGAACCATATTCTTCAGTTTGAAGCTGATAAACACGCCAGTCCACCTCCGAGACGAGTTGCCATGGGCGACTACACCGCTGTGTATGCTGTGGGTGCCAGGCCTTCCAGCTGCCTTGGCTGTTTGGCTCCGCTTGCCTGTGTTACCTAACACAGGTGGAGCTCTGCAGAGCCTCCTGCTCTGTACTCCTTCAGACACCAGACTGACACTGACCCTGACACTCCCAACCCTCTGCTTCAGGGTTTTGTTTATTTATTTATTTTTTACAAGCAACATGTGGCCTTCAGCCACATGGAAAACCCACATGGCTAATCCCTCTTGTCCCAAATGTTTACACTCTCCAGCTGACATCTTTCATTGTCTCTGGGATTTTCCGAAGATACAGGAGTTTTGGGATATGCTTCTTCACCATCTCACCAACACGTTCAGCATTCACTTTTCATTATCTCCAGAATGGGCGTTATTTAATATTTTCCCACGGGATCAACTACTCGGACTCTCTGCTCAGCAACAACGTGTTTTATCTATTTGGGCGGCGGCTACCCCCAAGAGTGTCCTGCATCTGTGGGCACAGGACGCAACCCCTTCACTAAATCTAATTTCTTCGAAGGTAAAATATTTGTTTAAAATGGATTGGATTGAGTCCATATTTCATAAAGAAAGTCATAAGGAACGTTTTTTCCTCACATGGTCCTCCTTTATTGATCTGCAGCCACTATCAGTTCATCAAGCATTACATGGTTGCTTTCAATTCACCAATTGGTATATGAGAGAGCTTATATCTGGTAACACACCTATTAGGTTTACCTAATTAAACTTGCAGGGTTTCAAATGTGCCTAGTGGGGGAGGGGAGTTGGGGTCGCGATTGTTATACTGAATAACCCCGTCTTCATTTGAATCTTTCAAGCTACACTTTCTGGATATTGTTATGCCCTTTTTTGTCTTTATATGCTATGTATGTTACTGATTCTTATCTTGTTTGCAGACGGTTATAAATAAATATTAAAAAAAGTCTCAGTCTGAAAAACAGCCTAAACACCATGATGTTCACACCTCCAAACTACACTATTGGTTTGGTGTTTTAGGGAGATATGCAGTGCTTTTGGCCCCCAAACATGATGTGTTTGGCATCCAAAGAGTTAACTCCTTTGTGACTGGGCCAAATTTTTGAAATCTGACCAGTGTCATTTTATGTTGTAATAAGTTTGGAACACTTCAACAATTCCCAGTGATTTTGAGATGTAGCAGTAAGTTTTCATTTTTTCAAGGAAATTTACAAAATGTATTTTTCTAGGGACATATCCAGGTTTGAAGTGACTTTGGAGGTCCTATATATTTGAAAACCCCCCAAAGTGATACCATTTTAAAAACAGCACCCCTCAAAATATTGAAAACCACTGTCAGATAGTTTATTTAACTGAGGTAATTTTCAGGAATTAATGCAAAGTGACATGACGGGACCGAAAAAATGTATTTTTACCATCTAAATGTCGCTAACTTCTGAACAGGCCACTGTAGCGGGCAAACTCTACGGCCGCTATTTGGTTGTGAATTGCTATCAAACATAAGGACCACACAATCATGATCTCATGGTGTCAATTGGCATAAATAGGGAGCCCTCACACTCAGTTAAACATTTATATGGTATAGTCACTATTGACAGCAACATCTAAGGGGTTAAACAGATATGGACGGTGAGCACACTGATCGTGGCTGGTGCAGAAAGTTGTCAGCTATAATGGACAGCCAACAGCTGCTGGATTGTCACCTGCATGGGGATGCTATTCTCTTATATCTCAGGTCAGTAAAAAGACGTATCGGTGGGGTTATAGTCTCGCAATATTTTGCAGGCTTGTTTAAATGGTGTTGAGCAAACTTTAAACGCACTTAAACACTCTTTTTGCTCAGCAATGGAGTATTTTTGTACAGGCCATGGAGGTTGAATGCATTACTTAAGGTTTTCTTTGAAACAATTGTACTGGCTGATTTCAGGTGTTTCTGTACTTCTCCATAAGTGGCCCTTGGCTCTTGAACAACTCTTCTATAATTATTTTCACTTTTTCTGAAATCTTGTGGGGAGCACCTGGTTGTGGCCAGTCTATGGTGAAATTATGTTTTTCCACTTCTTGATTGTGGCCTCAAAAGTGCTCACTGGAACCTTCAGTAGTTTGGAAATTCTTATTTACACATGAAGATAGCACATGTGCTTTCGCAAACCCATTGTGCCACGGGTCCGGTCTTACCTAGGAGGGACAAAGCTAAGCGGCTGCCAGGTGTTCCCTGGTGCTTCTGATGGTGGAGTCCAGCTTGGCTACAGGTAGCCACCAAGTACCACTCCTAAGCAGTCCTCGTTACTGCATTTGCTGACCCCAGAGGTCAGGTACGCAGACAATGATATGAACTTAGACTCCATTCAGACTAATAGGTTCTAGTTCCTCTGCAGAATGGTTACTGACACGGACTCGAGCTCTGTTCAGACTAATAGGCTCAGGATTGTCAGGCAGAACGGTTACTGACACAGAGAGACAGGACTGATTCAGGTACTGCCGAATTGGCTTCAGTATACAGGCGCCGCTGATGCGGCTTCAGCGTTTGGAGACAGGTTATCGCAGTTCGGATACATGGTGTACTCTGAGAGGCACACGTTCAGACACATAGGCAACGAATACTGATCTGATTGAGGGTCTGGTCACACATGGAGTGGGGGGGGAAAGGTTCAGGCACTGACTGCACTGGAACTTCAGGTTCAGGACTGGCTGCACTGAGACCAGGGACTTCGGGCTATGGACACTGGCCACAATGAGGCTAGAGGCTTGGATTCTGGACATAGGCCACACGAGGACCAGGGGCACCTCACTACTTCACTGGTAGAACACCACACTACCTAATCACTCTTTCTTCATGTGTTCAATACTTTTTCACTGTACCATTTCTCATTATTACACATAATTTATGGACGTCTATGGTTTGATTTATTTGCCTGTTTGTATTGGATGGGCTTTTACCAAAATCAAATTTTATGTTAATAGCACCATTAGAAATAGATTTACTTAATAAATGGAGGACATGTTCAATACTTATTTCAGTGTACATAACTATTCACCCCCCTATAGTCAGTACTTTGTAGACCTCCTTTTGCAGCAATTACAGCTGCAAGTTGCAGTGGATAAGTCTATATGAGCTTTTCATGTTCCATAATCCAAACTGGTGACTTGTTCAATACTTATTGTAGCGTAATGGCTGGTGCCCCTGCATGGTGTCCCCTTCTCCCTCCATGCAGGGAAGCCGGCTTACACACTGCCCCAACCCCACGTCGTGCTCCTGCTTCCTGCTGTGGTGCGTGCCACAGCTACCAGCTGCATGTTAAGTGCACATGCTCCCCTACTCTTAAAGGGGCAGCGTGAGCATATTGCCAAATGCCCTCTGCATGTTGAAGAGAGGCATTTAGCATAATGTGTACATCTGCTAAATAGCTCTCAGACAATTACTAGGAGTCAACCTGTATAAAGCATTCCCTCTCCGTTAGTGAATTGCCAAGCAATGAGTTGAGTCATTAGGTTGTTGGTGTTATACCAATGCAGTGTGAAGTCCCCTGGTCCCGATGCGGTCAGAGACCCAAACCTCGTCCCCTGGTCCCGATGCAGCCAGTCCTGTTTATGAAGTCTAATGGCCCTGCTGTGGCCAGTCCTGTTCCCAAAGTCCCCTGGTGCCGATGTGGCCAGTCCCGTTCCCAATCTGGTCCTGTTGCGGCCAGAGCCACACCAGGTCCAAAGTCCCCTGGTCCTGGTATGGCCAGTCCTGAATTTGAAGTCCCCTAATCCCAGTGCGGCCAGGCCATGATCCAGTGTCATAAGCTGGTGTGTCTGAACACAGCCCTAATCCGAGTCAGCGAACCTGACTCATGGAGTCAGCAGCTATAGGGATCTGCCATGTAGTTGTACAAGGCGACTACCTGAAGCCCGCCCATCCTCTTTCCACCATCAGGAGCTCCAGTGAACACCAGGTAGCCACTTAGCTATGCCCCTTCCTGGGCAGGCCAGGTCCAGTAGCACAGAGGACCCACAAATCCACTTGCACCACCATTGGATGTAACACTTATTTCACCCTGCATATATGCTGTGTGTGTATATGAATAAATTCAAGATATTTGACAAGTCTGAGTTTCGCAGAAATTTTTTTCAACTTATAACATGAAAGTAAGGTTAATGATATACAGCTCTGGCAAAAATTAACAGAACAACCACATCAAAACCCTGTCATGGGCAGCCCAATATCCAGATATGAACCTTATTGAAAACCTTTGGAATGTAATCAAGAGGAAGATGGATAGACACTAGCCATCAAACAAAGAACTGCTTACATTTTTGCGACAAAAGCAGTTAAAGACTGGAGAAAAGCATGCCAAGATGCATGAAAGTGGTGATTAAAAATCATGGTTATTCCACAAAATATTGATTTCTGAACAATTCCTGAGTTAAAAACATTAGCATTGTTGTTTTTAAATGATTATGAACTTGTTTTCTTTGCATTATTTGAGGTCTGAAAGCCCTGTTTTTTTTTAAATTTTGACCATTTTTCTTTTTCAGAAAAAAAAATACAACATTTATTGCTTGCAGCTTCGGAGTATGAGGGCTAGCGGAGCGCACCAAATAATTAGAGAAAAGGAATAAGGTGCGTTCGAAGCCCGGGGTCCACCATGCAGAGATGGAATCTGCTGCTAAGCAATGACGGACTATATGGCGGTACAATGAGGATACACAAGGGTTAGCTTCACCATGTGTGAAAGAAGCGAACCCTGTTGCGTCACAGGGCCGCAGTACCGCACGTAACAGAAATAATAATCAAATAGCACGAGAGTGCATGCGATGCCGCACTGGCGGACGCCACTAACCACCCAGACTTGGGTTTGGAAAGCGCGGTGATAGCGCACGGTGCCGTACTGGCGGACACAGCAATAGACGCTGTTAGTGTACTAGTGTGGGTAACAAGCCGGGCGCTAGATTACAATCATCCTCCTTACGCGAGCATTCAAACACAAGGGAGGGGATGATTAATGAGCGACTTTGACTCACAACACACACACATAAACAAGTGTATACTAGCGCATGGCCGTGCGGCCATGCAAACCTTTTATAGCTGCAGCATGTACAGGACCTTCCCAGAAGGACCAATGGGAGGCTGCCACAGAAGTTGAGCACCTTCAGGACCCTCCTGGAGGACCAATGGGATCTGCTGCAGTATGTCAGCATGTGACCCTCGATCTCCAACGGGAGATCTTGCCCTGGCCAAAAGCGTCTGCTCGCCGCTGCCCAATACAGGCTTCAATGGCAGAAGCTGGAAGAGCAGCAGTAACCCTTTGCACAGAGAGAGACTGAGCAAGACGCTGGGACCGACGTCTCCGCTGAGCAGGCTCCACTGCAGCTGATGCAATATGAGAGACCGAAGCAGAAATGGTTCGAGATTCCCCCTGTACAGCGGTGGGAACTCGACTCCTAACACGGAGACATGTTGTCAGTAGTTTAGTTTAAAGAATAAAAGAACAATTTACATTTTACTCAAAAATATACCTACAAAGAGAAAAATCAGACAAATGAATAAACCTGCCAGCCAGCACCCTGCAACAGGAGAGAATTTTCTTATTGGTTCCTTTTGATTACTGTGATCTATTACAGTGATCAAAAGCGAATAATGACTATGTTACCCCCCTATGTCATTGGCTTAGTCAAATTATTATTTTTTTTTATTTTAGAATTTTTCTTTGCAGTTAGTGTATGGGTTGGGCTTATAGTTTTTTCAGTAGTAAAAAAATAAAATAAAAAAAATAATGATGACTATATGACAACTAGTGTGATGCGCAAGTGCTTGCTACTCAAGTTTGCATAGGGTGCTCAGGTATGCACAGAGTATCGCAGGTGCTTGAATGACATGCTCGAATCTCCGCCCCACGTTTTGCGGCTGTTAAACAGCCAAAAAACATGCAGGGATTGCATGTTTGTGACTACATGTGGGGTATCACTGCGCTCATAAGAAAGTGAATAAAACAATAGGGTTCACATTCTGGTGTTATCTCTTGCAAAAGTGAAATATTTGTGGCTAAATCACGATTTTTGTGAAAAAATATGACTATCTAATGTGATCAAATTATGTGTCGTACCTCTGGGTTCAAAATGCTCACTATACCCCTGGATAAAATCCTTGGAGGGGTGTAGTTTCCAAAATGAGGTTCCTTGAAGGGGGTTTCCTCTGTTTAGGCAAATCATGGGCTCTTTAAACGCGACATGGAGTCTGCTCTCAATTCCAGCCATTTTTGCCATCAAAAAGTCAAAAGGTGCGGCTTCTCTTCAGAGCCCTAGAGTGTGCCCAAATAGTAGTTTTTCCCCACATATGGGGTATTGGCATACTAAGGAGAAATTCTATATTAAACTTGGGGGTTTATTCTTTCCTGTTACCCTTGTGAAAGTAAAAAAATTTGGAGCCAATGTAAAACTTTTGTGAAAAAAGTTAAATGTTCATTTTTTCTTTCCACATTGTTTTAGTTTCTGTGAAGCACCTGAAGGGTTAGTACACATTTTGAATGTGGTTTTGAGCACCTTCAGAGGTGCAGTTTTTAGAATGGTGTCACTTTTAGTTATTTTCTATCACAGAAGCACCTCAAATTCACTTTAATTGTGAGGTGTGTTATGAACAGGTGATTCAGAACAACAATAGACCTAGTGGTTAAGAGCACACAAAGTGACCTGATAGTTACTAACATAGGACAAGCTCTGAGACGTGGGAACTCTGCTGACCGCAATCCCTAATCCTATCATACCACACTAGAGGTAGCCGTGGATTGCGCCTAACGCTACCTATGCAACTCGGCACAGCCTGAGAAACTAGCTAGCCCTGAAGATAGAAAAATAAGCCTACCTTGCCTCAGAGAAATTCCCCAAAGGAAAAGGCAGCCCCCCACATATAATGACTGTGAGTTAAGATGAAAATACAAACACAGAAATGAAATAAATTTTAGCAAAGTGAGGCCCGACTTACTGAATAGACCGAGGATAGGAAAGATAGCTTTGCGGTCAGCACAAAAACCTACAAACAACCACGCAGAGGGGCAAAAAGACCCTCCGCACCGACTAACGGTACGGAGGTGCTCCCTCTGCGTCTCAGAGCTTCCAGCAAGCAAGAAAAACCAATATAGCAAGCTGGACAGAAAATATAGCAAACAAAAGTAAGCAAAACTTAGCTTATGCAGGGCAGACAGGCCACAAGAACGATCCAGGAGAAAGCAAGACCAATACTGGAACATTGACTGGAGGCCAGGAACAAAGAACTAGGTGGAGTTAAATAGAGCAGCACCTAACGACTTAACCTCGTCACCTGAGGAAGGAAACTCAGAAGCCGCAGCCCCACTCACATCCACCAGAGGAAGCTCATAGACAGAACCAGCCGAAGTACCACTCATGACCACAGGAGGGAGCTTGACCACAGAATTCACAACAGTACCCCCCCCCCTTGAGGAGGGGTCACCGAACCCTCACCAGAGCCCCCAGGCCGACCAGGATGAGCCAAATGAAAGGCACTAACCAGATCGGCAGCATGAACATCAGAGGCAAAGACCCAGGAATTATCTTCCTGACCATAACCCTTCCACTTAACCAGGTACTGGAGTTTCCGTCTCGAAATACGAGAATCCAAAATCTTCTCCACTATATACTCCAACTCCCCCTCAACCAAAACCAGGGCAGGAGGATCAACGGATGGAACCACAGGTGCCACGTATCTCTGCAGCAATGACCTATGGAATACGTTATGGATAGAAAAAGAAGCTGGAAGGGTCAAACGAAAAGACACAGGTTTAAGAACCTCAGAAATCCTATACGGACCAATGAAACGAGGCTTAAACTTAGGAGAGGAAACTGTCATAGGAATATAACGAGATAACAACCAAACCAAATCCCCAACACGAAGTCGGGGACCCACACAGCACCTGCGGTTAGCGAAACGTTGAGCCTTCTCCTGAGACAATGTCAAATTGTCCACCACATGAGTCCAAATCTGCTGCAACCTGTCCACCACAGTATCCACACCAGGACAGTCAGAAGACTCAACCTGCCCTGAGAGGATGGAAACCAGAATTGCAGAAAAACGGCGAAACCAAAGTAGCCGAGCTGGCCCGATTATTAAGGGTGAACTCAGCCAAAGGCAAAAAGGACACCCAATCATCCTGATCGGCAGAAACAAAACATCTCAGATATGTTTCCAAGGTCTGATTGGTTCGTTCAGTCTGGCCATTTGTCTGAGGATGGAAAGCCGAGGAAAAAGACAAATCAATGCCCATCCTAGCACAAAAGGCTCGCCAAAACCTCGAAACAAACTGGGAACCTCTGTCAGAAACGATGTTCTCCGGAATGCCATGTAAACGGACCACATGCTGGAAGAACAATGGCACCAAATCAGAGGAGGAAGGCAATTTAGACAAGGGTACCAAATGGACCATCTTAGAGAAGCGATCACAAACAACCCAAATGACCGACATTTTTTGACAGACGGGAAGATCCGAAATAAAATCCATAGAGATATGTGTCCAGGGCCTCTTCGGGACTGGCAAGGGCAAAAGCAACCCACTGGCACGAGAACAGCAGGGCTTAGCCCGAGCACAAATCCCACAGGACTGCACAAACGAACGCACATGCCGCGACAGAGACGACCACCAAAAGGATCTAGCCACCAAATCTCTGGTACCAAAGATTCCAGGATGACCAGCCAACACCGAACAATGAACCTTCGAGATAACTCTACTCGTCCATTTATCAGGGACAAACAGTTTCTCCGCTGGGCAACGGTCAGGTCTATTAGCCTGAAATTTTCGCAGCGCCCGCCGCAAATCAGGGGAGATGGCAGACAAAATTACCCCCTCTTTGAGAATACCCGCCGGCTTAGACAAACCCGGAGAGTCGGGCACAAAACTCCTAGACAGGGCATCTGCCTTCACATTTTTAGAGCCCGGAAGGTACGAAACCACAAAGTCAAAACGGGAGAAAAACAGCGACCAACGAGCCTGTCTAGGATTCAACCGTTTGGCAGACTCGAGATAAGTCAAGTTCTTGTGATCAGTCAAGACCACCACGCGATGCTTAGCTCCTTCAAGCCAATGACGCCACTCCTCGAATGCCCACTTCATGGCCAGCAACTCTCGATTGCCAACATCATAATTACGCTCAGCAGGCGAAAACTTCCTGGAAAAGAAGGCGCATGGTTTCATCACGAGCCATCAGAACTTCTTTGCGACAAAACAGCCCCTGCTCCAATCTCAGAAGCATCAACCTCGACCTGGAACGGGAGCGAAACATCTGGTTGGCACAACACAGGGGCAGAAGAAAAACGACGCTTCAACTCCTGAAAAGCTTCCACAGCAGCAGAAGACCAATTGACCACATCAGCACCCTTCTTGGTTAAATCAGTCAACGGTTTAGCAATACTAGAAAAATTATTGATGAAGCGACAATAAAAATTAGCAAAGCTCAGGAACTTTTACAGACTCTTCAGAGATGTCGGCTGAGTCCAATCATAAATGGCCTGAACTTTAACAGGGTCCATCTCAATAGTAGAAGGGGAAAAAATGAACCCCCAAAATGAAACCTTCTGAACACCAAAGAGACACTTTGACCCCTTCACAAACAAAGAATTAGCATGCAGAACCTGGAACACCATTCTGACCTGCTTCACGTGAGACTCCCAATCATCCGAGAAGACCAAAATATCATCCAAGTATACAATCAGGAATTTATCCAGGTACTCTCGGAAGATGTCATGCATAAAGGACTGAAACACTGATGGAGCATTAGAAAGCCCGAATGGCATAACCAGGTACTCAAAATGGCCCTCGGGCGTATTAAATGCTGTTTTCCATTCATCGCCCTGTTTAATACGCACAAGATTATACGCACCACGAAGATCTATCTTGGTGAACCAACTAGCCCCCTTAATCCGAGCAAACAAATCAGACAGCAGCGGCAAGGGGTACTGAAATTTGACCATGATTTTATTTAGAAGGCGGTAATCAATACAAGGTCTCAGCGAACCATCCTTCTTGGCCACATAAAAGAACCCTGCTCCCAATGGCGACGACGACGGGCGAATATGACCCTTCTCCAAGGATTCCTTTACGTAACTCCGCATAGTGGAGTGTTCAGGCACAGACAAATTAAACAGTCGACCTTTAGGAAATTTACTACCAGGAATCAAATCGATAGCACAATCACAATCCCTATGAGGAGGTAGGGCACTGGACTTGGGCTCATCAAATACATCCCGGTAATCCGACAAGAACTCTGAGACCTCAGAAGGGGTGGATGACGAAATAGACAAAAATGGAACATCACCATGTACCCCCTGACAACCCCAGCTGGACACAGACATTGATTTCCAATCCAATACTGGGTTATGGACTTGTAGCCATGGCAACCCCAACACGACCACATCATGCAGATTATGCAACACCAAAAAGCGAATATCCTCCTGATGCGCAGGAGCCATGCACATGGTCAGCTGGGTCCAGTACTGAGGCTTATTCTTGGCCAAAGGCGTAGCATCAATTCCTCTCAATGGAATAGGATACTGCAAGGGCTCCAAGAAAAACCCACAGCGCCTAGCATACTCCAAGTCCATCAAATTCAGGGCAGCGCCTGAATCCACAAATGCCATGACAGAATAGGATGACAAAGAGCAGATCAAAGTAACGGACAAAAGAAATTTCGACTGTACCGTACCAATGGTGGCAGACCTAGCGAACCGCTTAGTGCGCTTAGGACAATCGGAGATAGCATGAGTGGAATCACCACAGTAAAAACACAGCCCATTCTGACGTCTGTGTTCTTGCCGTTCAGCTCTGGTCAAAGTCCTATCGCACTGCATAGGCTCAGGTCCATGCTCAGATAATACCGCCAAATGGTGCACAGTTTTACGCTCACGCAAGCGTCGACCGATCTGAATGGCCAAAGACATAGACTCATTCAGACCAGCAGGCATAGGAAATCCCACCATGACATCCTTAAGGGCTTCAGAGAGACCTTTTCTGAAAATTGCTGCCAGCGCACATTCATTCCATTGACTGAGCACAGACCACTTCCTAAACTTCTGACAATATATCTCTACCTCATCCTGACCCTGAGACAGAGCCAGCAAATTTTTCTCTGCCTGATCCACTGAATTAGGTTCATCATACAGCAATCCGAGCGCCAGAAAAAACGCATCAATATTACATAATGCAGGATCTCCTGGCGCAAGGGAAAATGCCCAGTCTTGAGGGTCGCCATGTAATAAAGAAATAATGATCTTAACTTGTTGAACTGGGTCACCAGAGGAGCGGGGTTTCAAAGCCAGAAACAGTTTACAATTATTCTTAAAACTCAGAAACTTAGCTCTATCTCCAGAAAACAAATCAGGAATAGGAATTCTTGGCTCTAACATAGAATTCTGAACCACAAAGTCTTGAATATTTTGTACTCTTGCAGTGAGATGATCCACACAAGAAGACAGATCTTTAATGTCCATCACTACACCTGTGTCCTGAACCACTCAAATGTCTAGGGGAAAAGAAAGACAAAACACAGTACAGAGAAAAAAAAATGGTCTCAGAACTTCTCTTTTCCCTCTATTGAGAAGCATTAGTACTTTGGGCCTCCAGTACTGTTATGAACAGGTGATTCAGAACCACAATAGACCTAGTGGTTAAGAGCACACAAAGTGACCTGATAGTTACTAACATAGGACGAGCTCTGAGACGTGGGAACTCTGCTGACCGCAATCCGTAATCCTATCATACCACACTAGAGGTAGCCGTGGATTGCGCCTAATGCTACCTATGCAACTCGGCACAGCCTGAGAAACTAGCTAGCCCTGAAGATAGAAAAATAAGCCTACCTTGCCTCAGAGAAATTCCCCAATGGAAAAGGCAGCCCCCCACATATAATGACTGTGAGTTAAGATGAAAATACAAACACAGAGATGAAATAGATTTTAGCAAAGTGAGGCCCGACTTACTGAATAGACCGAGGAAAGGAAAGATAGCTTTGCGGTCAGCACAAAAACCTACAAACAACCACGCAGAGGGGCAAAAAGACCCTCCGCACCGACTAACGGTACGGAGGTGCTCCCTCTGCGTCTCAGAGCTTCCAGCAAGCAAGAAAAACCAATATAGCAAGCTGGACAGAAAATATAGCAAACAAAAGTAACACAAGCAAAACTTAGCTTATGCAGGGCAGACAGGCCACAAGAACGATCCAGGAGAAAGCAAGACCAATACTGGAACATTGACTGGAGGCCAGGAACAAAGAACTAGGTGGAGTTAAATAGAGCAGCACCTAACGACTTAACCTCGTCACCTGAGGAAGGAAACTCAGAAGCCGCAGCCCCACTCACATCCACCAGAGGAAGCTCATAGACAGAACCAGCCGAAGTACCACTCATGACCACAGGAGGGAGCTTGACCACAGAATTCACAACAGAGGTGGTCCTTAAAAAAATGGTTTTGCAAATTTTGTTGGAAAAATTAGAAATCGCTGGTCAACTTTTAACCCTTATAACTTCCTAACAAAAAAAAGTTTCAAAAATTGTGCCGATGTAAAGTAGACATGTGTGAAATGTTATTTATTAACTATTTTTTGTGACATAACTCTGATTTAAGGGCATAAAAATTAAAAGTTTGAAAATTCTGAAATTTTCCAAATTATCACCAAATTTCTGATTTTTTCACAAATAAACGCAAGTCATATCCAAAAATTTTACCACAATCAAAGTACAATGTGTAAAGAAAAACAGTCTCAGAATCAGTGGAATCCATTGAAGCTTTCCAGAGTTATTACAACATAAAGTGGACAGATATCTAAAATTTGGATTGGCTCTGTTACTAAGGGGTTAAAAAAGGAAGAAAGAAAAACAACTGAACCATGTCAAAAGTTGAATAGAGAAATTACAATCCTTCTGAGAAAAAGTTCTATGGACAGATGAAATCAAACTATAGCTCTTTGACAGTGAGCATTAGGCGACATTCACACATTTGTAGTAAATTGTCTGTGTGCAGTCTGCCGTATAAACAGACAGCACACTGACACCGTTTCATTGATTCATGCAAATATTTAAAAATAGATCCATATATCCAATCTGTGAGACTCAGGGCATGTACTATTCCCTGAGTGAGTGAAAGTCCAGGACAAAGCAGTGGAAAAAACACAGACTTTGCATAACATTTTTATTTAACTTTGTTATTTGTGCAAAGAAGAACTCCCATCAAAGTGTTAGCCTCTTATTATATTTGAAGTCACATTTTAAAATTTCTTTGATATTAACTGTGTTTATTTGTGAAAAAAACGGAAATTTGGCGAAAATTTTGAAAGTTTAGCAATTTTCCAACTTTGAATTTTTATGCAATTAAATCACAGAGATATGTCATACAAAATACTTAATAAGTAACATTTTCCACATGTCTACTTTACATCAGCACAATTTTGGAACCAATTTTTTTTTTTGTTAGGGAGTTATAAGGGTTAAAATTTGAGCAGCAATTTCGCATTTTTACAACACCTTTTTTTTTTTTTTAGGGACCACATCTCATTTGAAGTCATTTTGAGGGGTCTATATGATAGAAAATAACCAAGTGTGACACCATTCTAAAAACTGCACCTCTCAAGGTGCTCAAAACCACATTCAAGAAGTTTATTAACCCTTCAGGTGTTTCACAGAAAATTTTGGAATGTTTAAAAAAAAAAATGAACATTTAACTTTTTTTCACAAAAAAATTACTTCAGCTCCAATTTGTTTTATTTTACCAAGGGTAACAGGAAAAAATGGACCCAAAAGTTGTTGTACAATTTGACCTGAGTATGCGATACCCCATATGTGGGGTAAACCACTGTTTTGGCGCATGGCAGAGCTCAGAAGGGAAGGAGCACCATTTGACTTTTCGATGCAAAATTGACAGGAATTGAGATGGGACGCCATGTTGCGTTTGGAGAGACCCTGATGTGCCTAAACATTGAATCCCCCCACAAGTGAAACCATTTTGGAAAGTAGACCATTTTGGAACTTATCTAGATGCGTGGTTAGCACTTTGACCAACCAAGTGCTTCACAGAAGTTTATAATGCAGAGCCATAAAAATAAAAAAATCATATTTTTTCAAAAAAATGATCTTTTCGCCCCCATTTGTTTTTATTTTCCCAAGGGTAAGAGAAGAAATTGTACCCCAAAAGTTGCTGTGCAATTTGTCCCGAGTATGCTGATACCCCATATGTGGGGGTAAACCACTGTTTGGGCGCATGGCAGAGCCCGGAAGGGAAGGAGCGCCGTTTGACTTTTCAATGCAAAATTGACTGGAGTTGAGATGTGACACCATATTGCATTTGGAGAGCTCCTGATGTGCCAAAACATTGAAACCCCCACAAGTGACACTATTTTGGAAAGTAGACCCCTAAGGAACTTATCTAGATGTGTTGTGAGAGCTTTGAACCCCCAAGTGTTTCACTACAGTTTATAACTCAGAGCCGAGAAAATAAAAATTATTTTTTTCCCACAAAATTATTTTTTAGCCCCCAGTTTTGTATTTTTCCAAGGGTAACAGGAGAAATTGGACCCCAAAAGTTGTTGTCCAATTTGTCCTGAGTACCCCGATACCCCATATGTGGGGGGGAACCACCGTTTGGGCACATAGCAGAACTCGAAAAGGAAGGAGCGCCATTTGGAATGCAGACTTAGATGGATTGGTCTGCAGGCATCATGTTGCATTTGCAGATCCCCTGATGTACCTAAACAGTAGAAACCCCGCACAAGTGACCCCATTTTGGAAACTAGACCGTGTTGTGAGAACTTTGAACCCCCAAGTGTTTCACTACAGTTTATAACGCAGAGCCGTGAAAATAAAAAATCATTTTTCACACAAAAATGGTTTTTTAGCCCTCCAAATTTTTATTTTCCCAAAGGTAACAAGAGAAATTGGACCCCAAAAGATGTTGTCCAATTTGTCCTGAGTACGCTGATACCCCACATGTTGGGGTAAACACCTGTTTGGGCGCACGTGAGAGCTCGGAAGGGAAGGAGCACTATTTTACTTTGTCATAGCAAAATTGGCTGGAATTGAGATCGGACACCATGTCGCGTTTGGAGAGCCCTGATGTGCCCAAACAGTGGAAACCCCCAATTGTAACTGAAACCCTAACCTAAACACACTCGTAACCCTAATCTCAACCACACCCTTAACCCCTACCACAACCCTAACCCCTACCACACCCCTAACCCCAACACACCCCTAACCCTAATCCCAACCCTAACCACACCCCTAACTCCAACACACCCCCAACCCTAACCCTAACTTTAGCCCCAGCCCTAACTTTAGCCCCAACCCTAACTCTAGCCCTAACCCTAATGGGAAAATGGAAATAAATCCATTTTTTTCATTTTATTATTTTTCCCTAACTAAGGGGGTCATGAAGGGGGGGTTTGATTTACTTTTATAGCGGGTTTTTTAGCGGATTTTTATGATTGGCAGCTGTCACACACTAAAAGACGCTTTTTATTGCAAAAAAGTTTTTGCGTCTCCACATTTTGAGAGCTATAATTTTTCCATATTTTGGTCCACAGAGGCATGTGAGGTCTTGGTTTTTGCAGGACGAGTTGACGTTTTTATTAGTAACATTTTCGGACACGTGATATTTTTTGATCGCTTTTTATTCCGATTTTTGTGAGGCAGAATGACCAAAAACCAGCTATTCATGAATGTAAAATTGAAAAAGCAGTTTTAATCTTCGGGTTAGTACAATTACAGTGATACCTCGTTTATATTTTTTTATATTTTGGCGCTTTTATACGATAAAAACTATTTAATAGAAAAAATAATTATTTTTGCATCGCTTTATTCCAAGGACTACAACTTTTTTATTTTTTCGCTGATGATGCTGTATGGCGGCTCGTTTGTTGCGGGACAAGATGACGTTTTCAGCGGTACCATGGTTATTTATATCCGTCTCTTTGATCGCGTGTTATTTCACTTTTTGTTCGGCGGTATGATAAAAGCGTTTTTTGCCTCGCTTTTTTTTTTTACGGTGTTCACTGAAGGGGTTAACTAGTGGGACAGTTTTATAGGTCGGGTCGTTACGGACGCGGCGATACTAAATATGTGTACTTTTATTGTTTTTTTTTTTTTTAGATGAAGAAATGTATTTATGGGAACAATATATATTTTTTCTTTATTTAGGAATTTTTTTTTTTTCACACATCTAAATTTATTTATTTATTTTTTTACATTAACACATTGTCCCGGGGGGACATTACTGTATAGTGACAGATCGCTGATCTGACACTTTCCAGAGCACTGTGTCAGATCAGCGATCTGATGTGCACTGCTCCAGGCTTACAGGTGCCTGCTCTGAGCAGGCGCTGGTAAGCCACCTCCCTGAAGGACCTGGAAGTCACCCCGCGGCCATTTTGGATCCGGGACCTGCAGGGAGGAGACGCTCGTTACAAGGTGAGCACATCGCCTTGTACCGAGGGTCTCAGGGAAACCCGCAGGGAGCCCAGTCCCTGCGCGATGCTTCCCTATGCCCCCGGAACGCTGCGATCATCTTTGATGGCAGTTTTCCGGGGGTCAATGTGCCAGGTGCGGTCCGTGACCACTCCTGGCACATAGTGCCGGATGTCAGCTGCGATAGTCAGCTGACACCCGGCCGCGCTCCCCCCGCGAGCGCGGCCGATTGCATATGACGTACTTTCCTGTCACTGGGAATTAAGTCTCAGGTCACCTCGACGGGATAGTACATCATATGGGATTAAGGGGTTAAAAGGACACCAAATATGTTTGTGTTATAAGCCGATTTGCAATGTTTATTATTTTTTTTAAAAAGTGCATTAAAAATTACATTATTGTAAGTGATTTCATTATTTTTTAGTTATTTTATGGAGGAAAAAACTTTTTTATTTTCCCTCAAAAATGCAGGGACATACATTATTATTATTTTTTTTAACCTTTTCTTCACCTCTAGAATAGAGGTACATAGAAATACATTGTAAAAATGTATCTCTATGTACCAGTATAATCTGCCTGTGGATTCAAAGCCTGCACTGCAAATTCAAGTATACAAAATTCACCCATCCCTGTCAGTGCAGGCTGTGTGGCTCATAGCTTTAGCTACTGCCTGCAATGATGGAGTTTGTGAGTTCAAATCCAGGAGAGATGAGCTCTCAAGCAAAATAGAGAATAGTTTCTTGAATTGAATTGCAAGTATTGTAAGTGTGAGCAGAGATGCCGTCCAGAGTAGGATAAGCAGGAGAAGGAGGAGCTTTAAAGCAATGAAGACACCTGAGAGAAGAAAGTGTGTAGAAGTCCAGGAGAAGGACAGAGAGTCAGCTGATTGGACTGAGCGGTCTAACCGCTGACAGAGAGATGTCTCCAGCACTGCCTCACACCACCGCAGCCTCATGCTATCCGGCACTTGCGCAGAAGAAGAAGAGACGGTAGGAGGAGGGACTGCTGGAGACTTGTCAGTTGTGAAGTGACCACCAGACTCCAGACAGGAAAACACTAGTTGCAGTATGACCCGCTGCTCTAGAGTCAGGAGAGAGGCTGGTATTTGTGAGTATATTATAAACTGTCAGTATCCGACAGCCTAGGTCCACACAGAAAGTATAAAGAAAGTCCTGATAACCCGTTTCACCCCTTAATAACTGCCAATACGTCTTTTAACTGACCTGAGATATAAGAGAATAGCCTCCCCATACAGATGACAATCCAGCAGCTGTCGGCTGTCCACTATAGCTGACAACTTGCTGTATCAGCCACTATCAGTGCTTGCACCATCCAAATCTGTTTAACCCCTTAGATGCTGCTGCCAATAGTGACTACATCATTATAAATGGTTAACAGACTGTGAGGGCTTCCTCTTTATCCCAATTGGTGCCCTCAGATCATGATTCTGTTGTCCTGATGTTTGCCATGGCAATTCATGACCAAATAGTGGCCTTAGAGTCTGTCGACTATAGTAATCTGTTCAGAAGTTACCGACATTTAGGTGGTAAAAATACACATTTTCATTTCTGTTATGCCACTTTGCATTAATTCCTATAAAGCACCTGAAGGGTTAATAAACTACCTGACAGCAGTTTTCAATATGTCAGGGGGTGCTGTTTCTAAAATGGTATCACTTTTGGGGGTTTCCAAATAGATGGGACCCCTAAAGTCACTTCAAACATGGATAAGTCCGTAACAAATAAATTTTGTAAATTTCCTTGAAAAAATGAAAAATTACTGCTACATTTTTAAGCCTCCTAAAATGCTAAAAAAATAAAATAACATTTTATAAATGGTGCTGATGTAAAGCCGACATGTGGGAAATGTTATTTATTAATGGTTTGCTGTGGTATGACTATCTGGATTAAAGTGATAATCATTCAAAGTTTGTAAATTGCTAATTTTTAGCATTTTTCTCAAATTTCTGATATTTTTTATATATAAACAAAACATATCAACCTAAATTTACCATTAACAGAGTATAATGTGTCATGAAAAAACAGTCTCAAAATCACTGGGATTTGTTGAAGCGTTCCAGAGTTATTACACATAAATTGACACTGGTCAGATTTCAAAAGGGGTAAAACTGTTAATCTAAGGTTATTGTTACTTCACCCCACTAATTAGCTCATAATCAAAGTTTAATTATTATAAAATAGTTTATTTCTGTTTTCTTTTGTCTAAACCTGTGTGAATTCAATAGCCTGTTGCATCTTATAGTCAGAACAATATGATAAAATGTAAAAAAGCATACATAATGGCACTTTAAAGAGAAATTGTCAGGTCCCCGACACTCCAACTGATACTACAGTGGTATGCACGCCAATTCCTTTATTCCAACTAGGTGCTTTATGTGCTTTTGAATCTGAACTTTTATTCTGCAGCATTACATATGCAATTAAGCAGAACTAGTCCATAGGGAATCTTGTCCTCCAGACTAGTCCTTCTAATCACGCCACAGTTGGCATGAATGACAACCTGCATAGCAGTCCTAAGAACAAATATTGTATGTAGGCCACCAACCATGCCCTGTAACCTAAGAAAGCACATAAAACACCTTATTAGAATAAAGGAATCATCATGTTCACTTCTATAGTAAGCTTAGGGAACAGTCAAGGACCAGACAGGATCATTTTAAAAGCACAAGCAAAAAAATGACTTACTGGCTAAGATGAAAGCCCATTTCTTGCAGGGCCTGTTCTTGTTCTTCACACAGCTTCTGCAATTGTGTTTTCTCTCTGCGCAACATATCAAAGTCCTGTCTCAAAGAAAATAATAAGAAAGAGTTAAAGGCTAGAGAATAAAGCCACCATTCCATTGAAAACAGTATAATTTACAAGATTAAATAGCTACCGTAACTTTATTTTATGCATATGACTAAGTCAAACTAATAAGCTTTATTTATTTTGTTACAATACAATTATTTCTTAGAGGCCCATTCTATAACCGAGGAAAGAGTCCTGGATGGATATTAGAAGGCTCTAGACAACAGTTGGCCTGTCTAGCTGTCATGAAGAGGCCGCGGTGGATATCCCAAATGTGAAATTGGATGCTGAAACATTGCATTTTGATGTGACAACAATTCAACTGTGGATATATAGTAGACGCTACTAATCAACTCATTGACTGAATTAAAGACAGCTGTCTTACATAGTCATTTTTATAAAAGACTCCTGTCCACAGACTCAATCAGTAAGACTCTGACCTATACAACAAGGACAATACCAAAAAGCTTTATAAGGATGTCAGGGACAAGATCATAGACCTGCACAATGCTGGAATGGGCTACAAAACAATAAGTAAGATGCTGGGTGAGAAGGAGACAACTGTTGATGCAATAGTAAGAAAATGGAAGCCGGGGGGGGGGGGAACTTGTTAATGATCTCAAGGCAGCTGGGACCACAGTCACCAAGAAAACCATTTTTAATATATTATGCCATAAAAGTTTAAAATCCTGCAGTGCCCGCAAGGTCTCCCTGCTCAAGAAGGCACATGTGCAGGCCCATCTGAAGTTTGCCAATGAACACCTGGATGATTCTGTGAGTGATTGGGAGAAGGTGCTGTGGTCAGATGAGACATTTAGGGCTTGTGCACACGTTGCGGTTTTTGCTGCGGATCCGCAGCGGATTTTACCCTGCGGATCCGCAGCAGTTTTCCATGCGGTGTACAGTACAATGTTAACCTATGGAAAACAAAAACCGCAGTGCACATGATGCGGAAAAAACCACGCGGAAACGCTGCGGAAAAAAAGAAGTAGCATGTCACTTCTTTCTGCGGATTCCGCAGCGGTTTTCAACCTGCACCAATAGGAAAGTGCAGTTGAAAACCCTCAGAGGAATCCGCAGAAGAAACCGCATGAAAATCCGCAGTGAAAACCGCACTGATTTTGCACTGCAGATTTTCCAAATCCGCTGCGGAAAAATCTGCAGCAAAATCCGCATCGTGTGCACATAGCCTAACTCAAATCACTGTGTTTGGAAGAAGAGAAATGTTGTCTATGACCTAATGAATACTGTCCCCACTGTCAAGTATGGAGGTGGAAGGTCCTTCAAGCGCTGATTCTTAGGAAGGAAGGCTGCCGGAAAGAAGCAGGGCGCGTCCGAGGGTGAGTATATTCCTATTAGGTATATACTCACCCTCGGACGCGCCCTGCTTCTTCCTATTAGGTATATACTCACCCTCGGACATGCCCTGCTTCTTTCCGGCAGCCTTCCTTCCTAAGAATCAGCGCTTGAAGGACCTTCGGTGACGTCGCGGCTTGTGATTGGTCGCGTGAGCGGTCACATGGGCGGTCGCGCGACCAATCACAAGCCGCGACATCATCTAAGGTCTTTCACGCGCTGATTCTAAGGAAGGAAGGCTGCCGGTTAGTACAAGGGCACGTCAGAGGGTGAGTATAGCAATATTTTTTATTTTAATTCTTTATTTTACACTTAAATATGGATCCCAGGGCCTGAAGGAGAGTTTCCTCTCCTTCAAACCCTGGGAACCATTAGAAACCCAATGCACTGCATTGGGTTTCGTGTTTCGGCCGACCCCGACTTTTCTATAGGATCGGCCGATTTCACTCGACCCGACTTTTGAGAAAGTCGGGTTTCGTGAAACCCGATCCGATCCTATAAAAGTAAAAGTCGCTCAACCCTAGCCCTCACCAATCCCAAGTTGGGAATTTTTTTTTTCACCACTTAGTTAAAAAAGAACCTAGACATGTTTGGTGTCTGTGAACTTGTAATGACCTGGAGAATCATAATGGCAGGTCAGTTTTAGCATTTAGTGAACATCGTAAAAAAAAGACGTGAGGACGCATGTGAGGACGCATGTGAGGACACATGTGAGGACAACATCGTAAGGCAATTGCCTATGGTGTGAAGATACGAGATGTGCAGCATCTGAAACAATGGATACTGGAAGCCTGTGCTAGCATTTCTTCTGTGGTGTTGCTATCAGTATGTCAAGAGTGGGAGAAGAGGGTTGCATTGACAATCCAACATAATGGGCAGCACTTTGAACAACTGAAAAAACACATGGTCATAAGTATTCAGACCCTTTGCTCACTATTCAGGTGAAGCACCCTTTTGAGCTAGTACAGCCATGCGTCTTCTTCTGAATGATGCAACATGTTTTTCACACCTCGACTTGGGGATCCGCTGCCACTCTTCCTTGCAGATCCTCTCCAGTTCAGTCAGGTTGGATGGTGAACGTTGGTAGACAACCATTTTCAGGTCTCTCCAGAGATGAACAATTGGGTTTAGGTCAGGGCTCTGGCTAGGCCAGTCAAAAATGGTCACAGAGTTGTTCTGAAGCCCCTTGCTATTTTAGCTGTGTGCTTAGGGTCATTGTCATTGGAAAGTGAACCTTCGGCCAAGTCTGAGGTCCAGAGCACTCTGGAAGAGGTTTTCATCCAGGATATCTTTGTACTTGGAAGTATTCAGGTTTCCTTCAATGACAACTAGTGATGAGCGAGTGTACTCGTTGCTCGGGGTTTTCCAGAGCACGCTCGGGTGACCTCCGAGTATTTATGACTGCTCGGAGATTTAGTTTTCATCACGGCAGCTGAATAATTTACAGCTACCAGCCTGGTTGATTACATGTGAGGATTACCCTAGCAACCAGTCAACCCCCACATGTATTCAACCTGGCTAGTAGCTGTAAATCATTCAGCTGCCACGATGAAAACTAAATCTCCGAGGAGTCATAAATACTCGGTCACCCGAGCAACGAGTACACTCACTCATCACTAATGACAACCAGTCGTCCTGTCCCTGCAGCTGAAAAATACCCCCATAGCATAATGCTGCCACCACCATGTTTCACTATTGGGATTGTATTGGGCAGGTGATGAGCAGTGCCTGGTTTTCTCCACACATTGGAGAGGCTTCCGTCGAGCCACTCTGCCATAAAGGCCCGACTGGTGGAGGGCTGCAGTGATAGTTGACTTTGTGGAACTTTTTCCTATCTCCCTACTGCATCTGTGGAGCTCAGCCACAGTGATCTTGAGGTTCTTCTTTACCTCTCTCACCAAGGTTATTCTCCCACGATTGCTCATTTTGGCTGGAGGGCAAGGTCTAGGAAGACTTCTGGTGGTACCAAACTTCCATTTAAGGATTATGGAGGCCACTGTGCTCATAGGAACCGTGAGTACTGCATAAATTCTTTTGTAACCTTGGCCAGATCTGTGCCTTGCCACAATTCTGTCTCAGAGGTCCTTGGCCAGCTCCTTAGACCTCATGATTCTCATATATGTATAAAGTTTACATTCCATTTGTTGAGCAGCTTTTTGATTGATTTTGTTTTCTCCATTGTAAATTCTTTATACATCATGGTTACGCAGATAACAGACCCGCATAGTTTTTTTTCCTGAAAACCAATTTTGCCTGTGTCGCCATTTATCGAGACCCATACTGGATTACATTTTTGAGATATGAGGCTATGTCAGGGCTCATTTTTTGAGCCCTGAGCTGGCGTTTTTTTATGGATATCATTTTGGGGTAGATACAAATTTTAGATTGCCTTTTGTTGCATTTTATTACAATGTTGCCATGGCAAAAATAATTAATTCTGGTGTTTCTATTTTTTCTTTCTTGTACAGTTTACTGATCAGATTAATTTATTTTACATTTTGATGGATCAGACTTTTGCAAACAGTGACAAAAAATGTGAATTTTTAATCTTTTTGCAATTGTTTTATTTTTTTAATGGGGCGTGATTTGAACTTTTGTATTTAATATTTTATTCACAATTTACTGTATTTAATAGTCTTCATAGGGGACTTGAGTCTGTGATTGTCTGATCGCTTGTACTATATATACATAGCAATGCATCAGCACTGCTGAGTATAGCGAAAATCACAGTCTTAAATCAGCCATCAGCTGCCGGTAAAGATGTGGGCTGGTCCAATATCAAATGTCAGTGAGTGGTAAAAGTTTATGAACCTTTCGGATTAGCAGATAATTTAAAGGTCTGTTGTTTTAAATCAATGGCATTACAATCAGGTGTGAATGGACAACTATTTTATCTAAAGAACAGACAGAGGTGTCCATGCTCTAATAGTGGAGATGGGATTTCTTCAAATCCCATCTACTATGCTGTAACATCTGGCCACTGCGGGATGGACGCTGTGGATGGATACAGCGTCCAACCCGCAGCGTTTCCTGATAGTGGGAACATGCCCTAATAGTCTGGGAAGTTATTGGATCATTTTTTTCATTTAAAAAAAAAAAAGAAAGACAGTCTAATATTTTTGACTTATTTATTTGATTTGGCTTTCCTAATCTACTTTTAGGACTAAATTTGCTTAAAATATGGAAAATTCTAAAGAGTTCATAATCTTTCATGCACTACTACATACACTTGGATGTCAACTATTAATGCTACAGTGGCAAGTTTGGGTACTCCTGGTCAAAATTACTGTTTTTGTGAACAATTAAGCAAGTTGAAGATGAAATGATCTTTAACCCCTTCATGACCCAGCCTATTTTGACCTTAAAGACCTTGCCGTTTTTTGCAATTCTGACCAGTGTCCCTTTATGAGGTAATAACTCAGGAACGCTTCAACGGATCCTAGCGGTTCTGAGATTGTTTTTTCGTGACATATTGGGCTTCATGTTAGTGGTAAATTTAGGTCAATAAATTCTGCGTTTATTTGTGATAAAAACGGAAATTTGGCGAAAATTTTTAAAATTTCGCAATTTTCACATTTTGAATTTTTATTCTGTTAAACCAGAGAGATATGTGACACAAAATAGTTAATAAATAACATTTCCCACATGTATACTTTACATCAGCACAATTTTGGAAACAAAATTTTTTTTTGTTAGGAAGTTATAAGGGTTAAAATTTGACCAGCGATTTGTTTTTTTGTACAACGAAATTTACAAAACCATTTTTTTTAGGGACCACCTCACATTTGAAGTCAGTTTGCGGGGTCTATATGGCTGAAAATACCCAAAAGTGACACCATTCTAAAAACTGCACCCCTCAAGGTACTCAAAACCACATTCAAGAAGTTTATTAACCCTTCAGGTGCTTCACAACAGCAGAAGCAACATGGAAGGAAAAAATGAACATTTAACTTTTTAGTCACAAAAATTATCTTTTAGCAACAATTTTTTTATTTTCCCAATGGTAAAAGGAGAAACTGAACCACGAAAGTTGTTGTCCAATTTGTCCTGAGTACGCTGATACCTCATATGTGGGGGTAAACCACTGTTTGGGCGCACGGCAGGGCTTGGAAGGGAAGGAGCGCCATTTGACTTTTTGAATCAAAAATTGGCTCCACTCTTTAGCGGACACCATGTCGCGTTTGGATAGCTCCTGTGTGCCTAAACATTGGCGCTCCCCCACAAGTGACCCCATTTTGGAAACTAGACCCCCCAAGGAACTTATTTAGATGCCTAGTGAGCACTTTAAACCCTCAGGTGCTTCACAAATTGATCTGTAAAAATGAAAAAGTACTTTTTTTTCACAAAAAAATTCTTTTCGCCTCAATTTTTTCATTTTCACATGGGCAGTAGGATAAAATGGATCATAAAATTTGTTGGGCAATTTCTCCCGAGTACGTCGATACCTCACATGTGGGGGTAAACCACTGTTTGGGCACTCGGCAGGGCTCGGAAGGGAAGGCGCGCCATTTGACTTTTTGAATGGAAAATTAGCTCCAATTGTTAGCGGACACCATGTCGCGTTTGGAGAGCCCATGTGTGCCTAAACATTGGAGCTCCCCCACAAGTGACCCCATTTTGGAAACTAGACCCCCTAAGGAACTTATCTAGATGCATATTGAGCACTTTAAACCCCCAGGTGCTTCACAGAAGTTTATAACGCAGAGCCATGAAAATAAAAAATAATTTTTCTTTCCTCAAAAATGATTTTTTAGCCTGGAATTTCCTATTTTGCCAAGGATAATAGGAGAAATTGGACCCCAAATATTGTTGTCCAGTTTGTCCTGAGTACGCTGATACCCCATATGTGGGGGTAAACCACTGTTTGGGCGCACGGCAGGGCTCGGAAGGGATGGCACGCCATTTGGCTTTTTAAATGGAAAATTAGCTCCAATCATTAGCGGACACCATGTCACGTTTGGAGAGCCCCTGTGTGCCTAAACATTGGAGATCCCCCAGAAATGACACCATTTTGGAAACTAGACCCCCAAAGGAACTAATCTAGATGTGTGGTGAGGACTTTGAACCCCCAAGTGCTTCACAGAAGTTTATAACGCAGAGCCATAAAAATTAAAAAAAAAAATTATTTTCTCAAAAATGATTTTTTAGCCTGCAATTTTTTATTTTCCCAAGGGTAACAGGAGAAATTTGTCCCCAAAAGTTGTTGTCCAGTTTCTCCTGAGTACGCGGATACCCCATATGTGGGGGTAAATCACTGTTTGGGCACATGCCGGGGCTCGGAAGTGAAGTAGTGACGTTTTGAAATGCAGACTTTGATGGACTGCTCTGTGGGCGTCACGTTGCGTTTGCAGAGCCCCTGATGTGGCTTAACAGTAGAAACCCCCCACAAGTGACCCCATTTTGGAAACTAGACCCCCAAAGGAACTTATCTAGATGTGTGATGAGCACTTTGAACCCCCAAGTGCTTCATAGAAGTTTATAATGCAGAGCCGTGAAAATAATAAATACGTTTTCTTTCCTCAAAAATAATTATGTAGCCCAGAATTTTTTATTTTCCCAAGGGTTACAGAAGAAATTGGACCCAAAAAGTTGTTGTCCAGTTTCTCCTGAGTACGCTGATACCCCATATGTGGGGGTAAACCACTGTTTGGGCACATGCCGAGGCTCGGAAGTGAAGTAGTGACGTTTTGAAATGCAGACTTTGATGGAATGCTCTGTGGGCGTCACGTTGCGTTTGCAGAGCCCCTAATGTGGCTTAACAGTAGAAACCCCCCACAAGTGACCCCATTTTGGAAACTAGACCCCGAAAGGAACTTATCTAGATGTGTGGTGAGCACTTTGAACCCCCAAGCGCTTCATAGAAGTTTATAATGCAGAGCCGTGAAAATAATAAATACGTTTTCTTTCCTCAAAAATAATTATTTAGCCCAGAATTTTTTAATTTTCCCAAGGGTAACAGGAGAAATTTGACCCCAATATTTGTTGTCCAGTTTCTCCTGAGTACGGTGATACCCCATATGTGGGGGTAAACTACTGTTTGGGCACATGCCGGGGCTTGGAATTGAAGTAGTGACGTTTTGAAATGCAGACTTTGATGGAATGCTCTGCGGGCGTCACGTTGCGTTTGCAGAGCCCCTGATGTGCCTAAACAGTAGAAACCCCCCACAAGTTACCCCATTTTGGAAACTAGACCCCGAAAGGAACTTATCTAGATGTGTGGTGAGCACTTTGAACCCCCAAGTGCTTCATAGAAGTTTATAATGCAGAGCCGTGAAAATAATAAATACGTTTTCTTTCCTCAAAAATAATTATTTAGCCCAGAATTTTTTATTTTCCCAAGGGTTACAGGAGAAATTGGACCCCAAAAGTTGTTGTCCAGTTTCTCCTGAGTACGCTGATACCCCATGAGTGGGGGTAAACCACTGTTTGGGCACACGTCGGGGCTCAGAAGGGAAGTAGTGACTTTTGAAATGCAGACTTTGATGGAATGGTCTGCGGGTGTCACGTTGCGTTTGCAGAGCCCCTGGTGTGCCTAAACAGTAGAAACCCCCCCAAGTGACCCCATTTTAGAAACTAGACCCCCCAAGGAACTTATCTAGATATGTGGTGAGCACTTTGAACCCCCAAGTGCTTCACAGACGTTTACAACGCAGAGCCGTGAAAATAAAAAATCATTTTTCTTTCCTCAAAAATTATGTTTTAGCAAGCATTTTTTTAGATTCACAAGGGTAACAGGAGAAATTGGACGCCAGTAATTGTTGCGCAGTTTGTCCTGAGTATGCTGGTACCCCATATGTGGGGGTAAACCACTGTTTGGGCACACGTCAGGGCTCGGAAGTGAGGGAGCACCATTTGACTTTTTGAATACGAGATTGGCTGGAATCAATGGTGGCGCCATGTTGCGTTTGGAGACCCCTGATGTGCCTAAACAGTGGTAACCCCTCAATTCTACCTCCAACACTAACCCCAACACACCCCTAACCCTAATCCCAACTGTAGCCATAACCCTAATCACAACCCTAACCACAACCCTAATTCCAACCCTAACCCTAAGGCTATGTGCCCACGTTGCGGATTCGTGTGAGATATTTCCGCACCATTTTTGAAAAATCCGCGGGTAAAAGGCACTGCGTTTTACCTGCGGATTTTCCGCGGATTTCCAGTGTTTTTTGTGCGGATTTCACCTGCGGATTCCTATTGAGGAACAGGTGTAAAACGCTGCGGAATCCGCACAAAGAATTGACATGCTGCGGAAAATACAACGCAGCGTTTCCGCTCGGTATTTTCCGCACCATGGGCACAGCGGATTTGGTTTTTCATATGTTTACATGGTACTGTAAACCTGATGGAACACTGCTGCGAATCCGCAGCGGCCAATCCGCAGTGTGGGCACATAGCCTAATTCTAAAGGTATGTGCACACGCTGCGGAAAACGCTGCAGATCCGCAGCAGTTTCCCATGAGTTTACAGTTCAATGTAAACCTACGGGAAACAAAAATCGCTGTACACATGCTGCGGAAAAACTGCACGGAAACGCAGCTGTTTACATTCCGCAGCATGTCACTTCTTTGTGCGGATTCCGCAGCGGTTTTACAACTGCTCCAATAGAAAATCGCAGTTGTAAAACCGCAGTGAAATGTGCAGAAAAAAACGCGGTAAATCCGCCATAAATCCGCAGCGATTTAGCACTGCGGATTTATCAAATCCGCAGCGGAAAAATCCGCAGAGAACCAGAATACGTGTGCACATACCGAAACCCTAACCCTAGCCCTAACCCTAGCCCTAACCCTAACCCTAACCCTACCCCTATTCTAACATTAGTGGAAAAAAAAAAATTTCTTTATTTTTTTATTGTCCCTACCTATGGGGGTGACAAAGGGGGGGGTCATTTATTATTTTTTTTTATTTTGATCACTGAGATATAATCTATCTCAGTGATCAAAATGCACTTTGGAACGAATCTGCCGGCCGGCAGATTCGGCGGGCGCACTGCGCATGCGCCCGCCATTTTGGAAGATGGCGGCGCCCAGGGCGAAGACGGACGGGACCCCGGCTGGATCGGTAAGTATGATGGGGTGGGGGGGGGGACCACGGGGGGGGGGGGGGATCGGAGCACGGGGGGGGGGAATCGGAGCGCGGGAGGGGTGGAACGGAGCGCGGGGGGCGTGGAACGGAGCACCGGGGGGGTGGATCGGAGTGCACGGGGGGGTGATTGGAGCACGGGGGGGTGATTGGAGCACGGGGGGAGCGGACAAGAGCACGGGGGGGAGCGGAGCACTGGACGGAGGGGAGCCGGAGCAGTGTACCGGCCAGATCGGGGGGCTGGGGGGGCGATCGGTGGGGTGGGGGCACATTAGTATTTCCAGCCATGGCCGATGATATTTCAGCATCGGCCATGGCTGGATTGTAATATTTCACCAGTTATAATAGGTGAAATATTACAAATCGCTCTGATTGGCAGTTTCACTTTCAACAGCCAATCAGAGCGATCGTAGCCACGAGGGGGTGAAGCCACCCCCCCTGGGCTAAACTACCACTCCCCCTGTCCCTGCAGATCGGGTGAAATGGGAGTTAACCCTTTCACCCGATCTGCAGGGACGCGATCTTTCCATGACGCCGCATAGGCGTCATGGGTCGGATTGGCACCGACTTTCATGACGCCTACGTGGCGTCATGGGTCGGGAAGGGGTTAAAAGGCCTAAGGTTTGTATTTTAGGCAAAAAAAAAATCTTTTACATGTTAAAAATCACAAAAAGGAAGATGGGTTGATGCAAAAATTTTGGGCACCTTGTATGGTTAGTATCTAGTAGCACCCTCTTTTCAAAGTATCACACCTTGTAAATAATTTTTGTAGCCAGACAAGAGTCTTTCAATTCTTGTTTAAGGTATTTTCATCCATTCTTCCTAGGAAACTTCTTTCAGTTCTGTGAGATTCCTGGGTCGTCTTGCATGCGTACTGCTATTTTGAGGTTTAGTCACAGATTTTCCATAATGTTCAGATCAGGGAACTGTGAGGGCCATTGCAAAACCTTCAGCTTGCTCTTTTTGAGGTAGTCTATTGTGGATTTTGACGTGTATTCAGGATCATTATCCATTTGTAGAAGCCATCCTCTTTTCAACTTCAGCTTTTTTACAGATGGTGTTATATGTTTGCATCAAGAATTTGTTGAAATTTAATTGAATTCATTCTTCCCTCTACCTGTGAAATGTTCCCCTTGACATTGAATGCAACACAACCACAAAGCATTATTGAGCCATCCTCATGCTTAATGGTTGTCGAGATGTTCTTATTCTGAAATGCTGTGCCCTTATTTCTTAACACATACCTTTGATCATTATGAGTTCTATTTTAACTTCATCGATCCACAGGACTTGTTTCCAAAAAGTTTCAGGCTATATTAGATGTTCTTTTGCATACTTGCAAACCCATCTCTTCAACCTATCACTAACAACGGGTGTTTTCCCCTCAAGCTTTAAACATGCCTCAATCACATCTATCCTCAAAAAGCCCTCTCTTGACCCATCCTCTGTATCTAGCTATCGCCTTATATCACTTCTCCCCTATGCCTCCAAACTACTGGAACAACATGTTTACCTTGAACTGTCCTCCCATCTCTCTTCTTGCTCCCTCTTTGACCACCTACAATCTGGCTTCTGATCACACCATTCCACCAAAACTGCCCTAACTAAAGTCACCAATGACCTCTTAACCGCCAAGAGCAAGCGACACTACTCTGTCCTCCTCCTCCTCGACCTGTCGGCTGCCTCTGACACAGTGGACCATTCCCTATTATTACAGACCCTCTCATCCCTTGGCATCGCAGACTTGGCTCTATCCTGGATCTCATCATACCTAACAGACCGGACATTCAGCGTCTCCCACTCACACACCACCTCCTCACCTCACCCTCTATCTGTCGGAGTCCCACAAGGTTCAGTCCTAGGGCCCCTGCTCTTCTCCATTTACACCTTTGGCCTGGGACAGCTCATAGAATCTCATGGCTTTCAGTATCACCTCTATGCTGACGACACACAGATCTACATCTCTGGACCAGATATCACCTCCCTTCTAACCAGAATCCCTCAATGTCTGTCCACTATTTCATCCTTCTTCTCCGCTAGATTTCTGAAACTTAACATGGACAAAACAGAATTCATCATCTTTCCCCCATCTCACGCGACCCCCCCAACGAACCTATCCATTACAGTAAATGGCTGCCCACTCTCCCCAGTCCCACAAGCTCGCTGCATCGGGGTAATCCTTGACGCTGATCTCTCCTTCAAACCACATATCCAAGCCCTTTCCACTTCCTGCTGACTCCAAATCAAAAATATTTCACAAATCCGTTCATTCCTCAACCATGAATCTGCAAAAACCCTAGTCCATGCCCTCATCATCTCTCGCCTTGACTACTGCAACCTCCTGCTCTGTGGCCTCCCCTCTAACACTCTCGCACCCCTCCAATCTATTCTAAACTCTGCTGCCCGACTAATCCACCTGTCACCCCGCTATTCCCCGGCCTCTCCCCTCTGTCAATCCCTTCACTGGCTCCCCATTACCCAGAGACTCCACTACAAAGCCCTAACCATGACGTACAAAGCCATCCACAACCTGTCTCCTCCATACATCTGTGACCTTGTCTCCCGGTACTTACCTACCCGCAACCTCCGATCCTCACAAGATCTCCTACTCTACTCCCCTCTTATCTCCTCTTCCCACAATCGCATACAAGATTTCTCTCGCGTATCACCCCTACTCTGGAACCCTCTACCACAACACATCAGACTCTCGCCTACCATCGAAACCTTCAAAAAGAACCTGAAGACCCACCTCTTCAGACAAGCCTACAACCTGCAGTAACCACCGATCGACCAAACCGCTGCATGACCATCTCTACCCTCACCTACTGTATCCTCACCCATACCTTGTAGATTGTGAGCCTTCGCGGGCAGGGTCCTCATTCCTCCTGTACCAGTTATGACTTGTATTGTTTAAGATTATTGTACTTGTTTTTATTATGTATACCCCTCCTCACATGTAAAGCGCCATGGAATAAATGGCGCTATAACAATAAATAATAATAATAATACTTCTGAAGCTTAATTTAATGGTGAGGATGCAGGAGAGGTTTTCTTCAGGTGACTCTTCCATGAAGGCCATATTTGTGCAGGTGTCTCTGAACAGAAGAACAATATACCAGAACTCTAGAAACTGTTAAATCTTTTTGAAGGTCTTTTGCAGTCTAGTGATTTGCCTCTCTAGAAATCCTACAGGCAGCTCTCACAGAAATTTTACTTCGTCTTCCAGACCTTATCATGACCTCCACTGTTCCTGTTAACTGCCATTTCTTAATTCTATTTCGAACTGAGGAAAAGGCAACTTGAAAAAGCTTTGCTATCTTATTATGGCCTTCTTCTGTTTTAGGGGCATCTATGATTTTCAGAGTGGTTGGCAGCTGCTTAGAAGAACCCATGGCAGCTTTTAGAGGAGGCTGGATTTTTAAAAGCTGGGAAATTGGCATCATCAGGCTTTTTCTAATGATGGCTAATTAACCCCTTTACCCCCAAGGGTGGTTTGCACGTTAATGACCAGGCCATTATTTACAATTCTGACCACTGTCAGGCGCAGTGAAGCCACCTCCCTGCAGGACCCGGATGCCACGGCCATCTTGGATGGTCTCAGGGAAGCCCGCAGGGAGCCCCCTCCCTGCACGATGCTTCGCTATACCGCCGGCACACCGCGATCATGTTTGATCGCGGTGTGCCGGGGGTTAATGTGCCGGGGTGCGGTCCGTGACCGCTCGTGGCACATAGTGCCGGATGTCAGCTGTGATAGTCAGCTGATACCCGGCTGCAATCGGCCGCGCTCCCCCTGTGAGCGCGGCCGATCGCTATGACATACTATCCAGTCGGTGGTCATACAGGCCCACCCCACCTCGATGGGATAGTACGTCATGTCAGAAAGGGGTTAAGGTCTGAAACCTTGGTGAAAGTCATCAGAGAACACATATCTCCAAGGATGCCCAAACTTTTGCATCGGCCTATTTCCCTTTTGTAATTTTTAAAATGAAAACAATTTTTGTTTTTGCTTAAAATGCAAAGGAAATGTGTCAACTTTAACTTTAGTCATTTTAGAGATCACTTCATCTTCAACTTGCTCAACTGTTTACAATAACAGTAATTTTGCCCAGGGGTGCCCAAACTTTTACATGCCAATTGTTATGGTAAATTTTTATACTTTGCTTTGATTATTATTTAGACAGTTGAATCTACCTATACACTGTGTGCAGAATTATTAGGCAAGTTGCATTTTAGAGGATTATTTTTATTATTGATCAACAACAATGTTCTCAATCAACCCAAAAGACTCAAATATCAAAGGTTATTATTTTAGGACGTTGGAGTGGTTTTTTTTTTAGATTTGGCTATCTTAGAAGGATATCTGTGCAGTTAACTATTACTGTGCAGAATTATTAGGCAACTTAATAAAAACCAAATATATTCCCATCTCACTTGTTTATTTTCACCAGGTAAACCAATATCACTGCACAAAATTTAGAAATAAACATTTCTGACATGCAAAAACAAAACCCCCCAAAATTAGTGACCAATATAGCCACCTTTCTTTATGATGACACTCAGCAGCCTTCCATCCATAGATTCTGTCAGTTTCTTGATCTGTTTACGATTAATGATGAGCAAATTTTTCTTTCACCCTCTCTGGTAAAGTTTATCCAGCCATAATTTTTTTGGGTTAGCAATTTCCTGATTTTTGCATATGCAAACTACATAAATTATGTATTTTTTGTCTTGTTATTATAGACTACCTTGAAAAAAGCAATGTATGCCGAAACGTTGGAATATATGTCTGTTATACATTTTTGCTGGCTGCCTAAATAAATTTGAGAGCAAATAATTGTGGACTTGTTGAGTGCCAAAGGTTTCCTTTACTATATTTTGAATTTTTTCCTTTGAGCACCACAGTATTTGTTGAGTGCACCACTCCTGACCTGACTATCTCCAATTTACTCACACTCCTCGCTCTGGCAACAGACATGGTGGAGGAATGGGTATCCTTTCTAAAAACTGCTCCTTCAACCCTATCCAACCCCCACCCTCCCTTATCCTCCCTTCTTTCGAGGTTCACTCTGTCCGTATTTACGCTCCATCCAATCTCCAAATGGCTGTCATATACCGACCACCTGGCTCAGCCACTGCCTTCTTCGACCAATTCTCCACCTGGCTCCTTCACTTTCTCTCTGCTGACATCCCCACCATCATCATGGGCGACTTTAATATCCCTACTGACACCAACCAGCCAGCAGCCTCTAAACTACGGGCCCTTACTTCATCCTTTGGACTCACCCAGTGGTCCTCCACAGCTACCCACACAGATGGACAAACACTAGACCTCATATTCACCCGCATCTGTTCCTTATCTAATCTCACAACCTCTCCCTTCCCCCTATCTGACCACCATCTACTCACCTTCTCATCCTTGTCCTCCTCACCTGCCCCCCAGGTCCAGCCATTACCACATCCTCGCAGAAACCTTGCAAACCTAGACATTCACAGACTATCAGGCTCTCTCCTACCCCTGTCCTCCATATCTTCACTCCACGACACGGACAGCGCCGCTTTTAATAACTCCACCCTCACATCAGCCATAGACTCAGTCGCGCCTCTCATGCATGGCAGAGTGCGACGAACCAATAGACAACCCTGGCATAACAATCTCACAAAAAAACTTCGACAAGCATCCAGGGTCACGGAGCGGCGTTGGAAGAAAACATGCCTGCCAGACGACTTCACTGCTTTCAAACAAGCTACACTTGACTTCAAATCAGCCCTCACCTCTGCTAAACAGACCTATTTCACTAACCTTGTATCTTCACTATCCTACAACCCCCAAAAAAAAGGTTCAGCACATTTAACTCTTTCCTCCGCCCACCACTGCCACCTCTAACGCCCTTCATCTCTTCCGAGGACTTTGCCACCTACTTCAAAAAGAAGATCGACCAAACAAGGCAAACCTTTACTTGTCCACCACCCCAACCACTCCATATACCAGACCTCTGCCCTTCCCTAATAACCTCCCTCTCCAACATCACTGAAGGAGAGCTTACTTGCCTTTTTTCCAAATCACACCTCACCACCTGTGCACTTGACCCCATCCCCTCCCACCAGCTCCCCAGCCTCACTAACACGCTCATTCCAGCTCTAACCCATCTCTTCAACCTATCGCTCTCTTCCGGTACCTTCCCCTTTGCTTTCCAACATGCCACCATCACACCCATCCTCAAAAAAACTAACCTTGACCCAACTGCTATGCCCAGCTATCGCCCCATATCACTGCTCCCGTTTGCTTCAAAACTCCTTGAACAGCATGTCCATGCTCAACTTTCCTCCCACCTCCCATCTAACTCTCTTCCTGACAACCTCCAATCTGGCTTCCGCCCCCACCACTCCACAGAAACTGCCCTGACAAAAATTACTAATGACTTACTCACAACTAAGGCTAACAGACAGTTCTCCATCCTCCTCCCTCTTGACCTGTCCTCTGCTTTCGACACAGTCGATCATTGCCTACTGCTACAGATTTTCTCTTCCCTTGGCATCAAAGACCTTGCCCTATCCTGGATTGCCTCATACCTATCCAACCGCACATTTAGCGTTTCCCACTCCCACACTATCTCCTCATCCCGCCCTCTCTCTGTTGGAGACCCTCAAGGCTCTGTCCTAGGGCCCCTACTTTTTTCCATCTATACCCTTGGCCTAGGACAACTCAAAGTCCCATGGCTTCCAGTACCACCTGTATACAGACGACACTCAGATCTACCTCTCTGGCCCAGATGTCACCTCCCTGCTGTCCAGAATACCGAAGTGTCTGTCAACCATATCTTCCTTCTTCACCTCTCGCTTCCTTAAACTCAATGTAGACAAAACCGAATTCATCATCTTTCCCCCACCTCACGTATCCCCCCTACCTGATCTGTCTATTATGGTAAACGGCATCACGCTATCTCCTGCACCTGAAATCCGCTCCCTTAGGGTAACTCTCGACTCTGCCCTGTCCTTCAAACCTCACGTCCAAGCTCTTGCCACCTCCTGTCGCCCCAAACTCAAAAATATTGCCAGAATCCGTTCCTTCCTCAGCCCACAATCTACCAAAACTCTTGTGCATGCTCTCATCATCTCCCGCCTCGAATACTGCAACACCCTCCTCTGTGGCCTCCCAGCTAACTCTCTTGCACCACTCCAGTCTGTCCTCAACTCTGCTGCCCGGCTAATCCACCTCTCTCCTCGCTACTCCCCTGCTTCTCCCCTCTGCAAATCCCTCCCCTGGCTCCCCATTCCCCAACGAATCCAGTTCAAACTACTAACACTGATCTACAAAGCCATTGACAACCTGTCCCCTCCCTATATCTCTGAACTAATCTCCCAATATCTTCCCTCACGTAATCTTCGATCCTCCCAAGACTTCCTACTCTCCTCCACACTTATTCGCTCCTCACACAACCGCCTCCAAGATTTCACCCGAATATCCCCCATCCTCTGGAATTGCACTCCTCAAAACGTCCAATTATCCACCACCCTCGGATCCTTCAGACGGAACCTGAAAATCCACCTCTTCAGGAAAGCCTACAGCCTGCAATAACCAAGCCACCGCCGCCGCCAGAGCTGCCGCCTCACAGCCGCCGCCTCACCACGGCCACAGCCACTGCCTCACCCCTACCTTCTGTCTCTTCCCCACTATCCCATAGAATGTAAGTCTGCAAGGACAGGGTCCTCTCCCCTCTGTACCAGTCTGTCACTGTAAACCTGTTTACTGTAAACGATATCTATAACCCTGTATGTAACCCATTTCTCATGTACAGCACCATGGAATTAATGGTGCTATATAAATAAATAATAATAATAATAATAATAATAACGTTGCAGCTCTGAAATAAGGCAAAACTAGTGGCAAATGGCATCTGGGCAGCTTCACGCTTGATTTTCCTCAATTCATGGGCAGTTATTATGCGCCTTTTTTGCCCAACACGCTTCTTGCGACCCTGTTGGCTATTTACCATGAAACGCTGGATTGTTCAGAGATCACGCTTCAAAAGTTTGGCAATTTCAAGACTGCTGCATCCCTCTGCAAGACATCTCACAATTTTGGACTTTTCAGAGCCCGTCAAATCTCTCTTCTGACCCATTTTGCCAAAGGAAAGGAAGTTGCGTAATAATTAAGCACACCTTATATAGGTTTTTGATATCATTAGACAACACCCCTCATTACAGAGATACACATCACCTGATTTACTTAATTGGTAGTTGGCTCTCAAGCCTGAACAGCTTGGAGTAGGACAATATGTATAAAAAGTATCATGTGATCAAAATACAACTTGCCTAATAATTCTGCACACAGTGTATATCTTCGATAATTTGAATTTTAGCATCATGTTTAATGTATTTGTCTATATTTGCCCCATATTCACATGTAAAGCGCCATGGAATAAATGGCACTACAAAAATGTATAATAATAATAATAATAATTAGTTTTATAAGTGTTACTCATAAAAGCAAAACACAGGGAGTTGTCTCTGATATAGAGGTATCTGTGTTAAACATTTCTTTGGTCTCTGAGAAAGTATAATAATCTAGTTAGAACTGTCTAGAAAGGAATTTTGACAGAATCCATAATTTATGATTTTGTTTTTCCCAACTTAAATATCTTCTGTCTTAGGTAATGTAAGCTATTCCCACTTTTCTTATATCTGTGCTTGTAATAAAAACTTGTGACTGGGCTTCTGAAAGTCAGACAAGCCAGTACACCAAGAGATCCTGCTTGTGTGCCCTTGTCTCGGATTGATCCAATTGGATTACAATTGGCAAACGTGTGAAACCTTTTGAGTTTTTCCTAAAACTTTCCACACAGGTTTCCACTACACACTGTATATAATGGCATCCATCACCATTAGGGCCCACTGTAGAAAGATGTATACTGTCAGGTATATTACTCCTGCTTTGATGTTCAAAGTTCTTTATATACACTGGTTTTTCAGGTAACTTCTTCAAATCACAATGTCCTTTCACCATCATGTTTGATAACATTTCAGTGTTACCTTTTTTAGTTGTGAATATTGCAGCAGGTCATTTTGTAAAAACTTATTCTTCTCCTTCTCTTTAGAAAGTTCTTCCTGAAGAGTTTTCTGTTGTTCTTTCTCAGATTGTAGATTGTGCTGTAAATTGGAGCTACAAAGGAGACAAATATAAGTATTATCATTAATGGTCATAAAACTGCTCTAAACTTATTCTCTCTATATACACACAAAGTTCAATGTGTAATTAAATGGGATGCATGTTTTTAAACAGCCCATGCTGAACTCCATAAATTAGATTGTTGCAGCTTTGTGACGGGGAAGCTTTGATAAATACTTGACTTACATTAGAGGTTAAACTGTTTGGCCAACATCTTAATGGTATATGTATTTTAAGTGTTGTTACAATGACTCGGGTACCAAATGTATGTCGTGTTCTTTTTAGAGTACTTTTTTTGTAGAATAAATAGATTTTCTGGGGAGAACACTGATTATTCCTACAAGTAATTCTTATTTATAGATTCCATGACTGCGTCCCTGGAGAGAACCATCCACTGTTGGATTACAAACTAGAGGGTATAAAAGTGGGATTCAGCTCTCTCAATGCTTGGTGAAAAGTTCAGGAAAGTTATACGTATGTGCATATATATCTACAGAGCCTTAAAGTATTCATACCCAGTGAACTTTTCAACATTTTTTTTACATTACACCCACAAAACGTTAAAGTATTTTATTGGAATATTATGTGATATACCAACACAAAGTAGTAAGAATTAGTAAAATGTAAAATAAGTGATAAATAATTTTCTAAATATTAAAAAATATAAATCTGACAATTGTGAAGTGCATCTGTATTCAGCCTCTGTAGATAAAATCCTGAGTGACCAGTTGCCTCCAGAAGTCACCTAATAATTAAATTGAGTCCACTTTTCTGTGAAGGCCTCAGCATCATGAAAACAAAGGAACACAACAGACAGGTTAGGGTTAAAATTGAAAACCCAAGTAAAACACGGTTAGGTTATAACAAAAATAGCCCAAGCTCTCAACATCTTATAGAGAACTTTTCAATCCATCACCCAAAAATAGAAGGAATATGACAACTGCAAATCTGACAAGATATGGCCATCCACCTAAACAAACATCCCAAGCAAGGAAAGCAGACAGAGAAGCTGCCAAGAGGTCAATGGTCACAATGGAAGAGCTGCGGAAATCCACAGCTCAAATGGTAGAATCTGTCAACGGGACAACCATCAGTTGTATACTCCACAAATCTGGCCTTTAAGGAAGAGTTGCAAGAAGAAAGCCATTATTGAAAGCAAGCTATAAGTACAGTTTGCAAAAAGTCATGTATTGGACACAGCTAGCATATGGAAGAAGGTGCTCTGCTGGAAAACTAAAACTGGAAATCAACCTTGAAAACACCACCCCCACTGTAAAACATGGTGGTGGAAGCATCATGCTGTGTGATGCTTTTCTTCAGCCATAATGGACATAGGAACCAGTTGCTGTACACCTTCCTTCATACATTATGGTCACAGGTAATAATCTATTATAGGTTCTATAGGATGAACATGCTAAAACTACATACCAAATGACCATGTGGTCTTTCTGTGACATAAGATACAGGATATATACATAAACATACATATACAGTGGGTACAGAAAATATTCAGACCTCTAAATTTTTCACTCTTTGCTTCATTGCAGCCATTGGGTAAATTCAAAAAAGTTCATTTTTTTCATATTAATGCACACTCTGCACCCTACCATGACTGAAAAAAACACAAACGTAGAATTTTTATTTGCATATTTATTAAAAAAAGAAAAACTGAAATATCATAGTCAAGTATTCAGGCCATTTTCTCAGACACTCATATTTAAGTCACATGCTGTCCATTTTCTTGCATCCTCCTTGAGATGGTTCTACTCCTTCATTGGAGTCCAGCTGTGTTTAATTAAACTGATAGGACTTGATTTGGAAAGGCACACACATGTCTATATAAGACTTCACAGCTCACAGTGCATGTCAGACCAAATGAGAATCAGGAGGTCAAAAAAACTAGCCAAGGAGCTCAGAGACAGAATTGTGGCAAGGCACAGATCTGGCCAAGGTTGCAAAAGAATTTCTGCAGCACTCACAGTTCCAAAGAGCACAGGGGCCTCCATAATCCTCAATGGAAGAAGTTTGGGACAAGAAGAAGATTTCGTAGACCTGGTCATCCAGCCAAACAGAGCAATCGTGAGAGAAGAGCCTTGGTGAGAGAGGTAAAGAAGAACCCCAAGATCACTATGGCTGAGCTCCAGATATGCAGTAGGGAGATGGGAGAAAGTTCCACAAAGTCAACTATCACTGCAGCCCTCCACCAGTCGGGCCTTTATGTCAGAGTGGCCCGACAGAAGCCTCTCCTCTTTGCAAGAAATATGAAAGCCCGTATAGAGTTTGCTAAAAAAAAAAAAAACACAACACATGAAGGACTCCCACATTATGAGAAATAAGATTCTCTGGTCTGATGAGACGAAGATAGACCTTTTTGGTGATTCTCCTAAGCGGTATGTGTGGAGAAAACCAGGCACTGCTCATCACCTGTCCAATACAATCCCAACAGTGAAACATGGTGGTAGCAGCATCATGGTATAGGGATGCTTTTCAGCTGCAGGGACAGGACGACTGGTAATCACTGAAGGAAACATTAATGCAGCCAAGTAGAGATATCCTGGATGAAAACCTCAGACTTGGCCGAAGGTTCACCTTCCAACAAAACAATGACCCTAAGCACACAGCTAAAATAACAAAGGAGTGGCTTCAGAAAAACTCTCTGACCATTCTTGACTGGCCCAGCCAGAGCCCTGACCTAAACCCAATTGAGCATCTCTAGAGAGACCTGAAAATGGTTGTCTACCAATGTTCACCATCCAACCTGACATAACTGGAGAGGATCTGCAAGGAGGAATGGTAGAGGATCCCCAAATCTAGGTGTGAAAAACTTGTTGCATCATTCAGAATAAGACTCATGGCTATACTTGCTCAAAAGGGTGCCTCTACTCAATACTGAGCAAAAGGTCTGAATACTTATGACCATGTGATATTTCAGTTTTTCTTTTTTAATAAATTAGCAAAAATTAATACATTTGTTTTTTTTTCAGTCAAGATGGGGTGCAGAGTGTACATTAAAGAGAAAAAAAATTACTTTTTTGAACTCACCAAATGGCTGCAATGAAACAAAGTGTGAAGAATTTAAAGGGGTATGAATACTTTCTGTACTCACTGTACATCGGACCTGCCACCTTCTAAACAGAACCTTTTCCAGATCGTACTGTAGATTGCTGAAGTGACTGGCTTCCTACTAGCTTGAATCGTGGCAATAACCTGGCTCGATAGCTCCTGGGCCCTTAGGATGTTCCATTCAGGATCCAGGCCGATATAGGAGTCTTTCTAGATTCTGGTGGAAGACTGGGCCCTGATGAATCAAATCTCTTCTCCAGGAAAGCATGACAGAATCTTCCAAGGCCATAACTTTTAGCAACAGGAACTAACTTCTCTTTGGTCAACAGGGAATGATCACAAGTACCCTCGCCTGATCCTCCTGGATCATTCTGACTACTATTGCTATAAGAGCCATTGGGGGAAAGGCATATGTCAGAGACCTGTCCCACCTCTGACTCAGCATGATGACCGCTTCTGGATTGTCCGCCACATTCAGGGTGTAAAATTTGGCGACCTTTAAGTTCTTTCTTGTCACGCAGAAGTCTATCTGATGGCATAAGTGCTGGAATACCTCTTCGTTCAATTCCCATTTTGTTGGCAAGACCTTCTGTCTGCTCAATTAATTAGTAACCGAAAGGACTGTTTTTCTGCACAGGGAAAGATTGTGGATGCTAGATCCTGGAGAGCACAGTGTCTCTCGTCTCCCTGGTTATGGAAGATCGATACAGTCATTATATTGTCTGATAAAATCTTGATGTGCTGCCCCTTCAGACATGATTGATTCCGCCTTAGGGCTTCCCACACGGTATAGAGCTCCCTGTAGTTTGAAGACTTGGACGAGACCTTTGATGGCCATATGCCCTGAATCTATCCTTCTAAGTGTGCTCCCCATCCTTCCTTGCTGGCATCCATAGTGATCGCTACGCAAGGAGAAGAAATCCATGGAATGCCCAACTGAAGATTTTCTGACAAAGTCCACCAGAGTAGCGATCTTGTCACCATAGGAGATAATGACATTCCTTTGTCGAGTGATATCTGGCACTAGTCCCAGATGGATAGAATTTCTTTCTGCAAGGCTCTTGGGTGGAACTGGGCCCTCTGGACACAGGGAATGCAGGCTGTCAGGAGGCCTAGAAACGTAATCGCTTAATTGATTGAAGCCCGACTTCTTAGGAACAACCGGAATCTGTTTGTCATGGTCTCCTGTTTTTCCTCTGGCAAGAAGCATGCTCCATGTCTGGAGTCTAACAGCACTCTCAGGAAAACGCTCCTGTTTCCTGGCACCAAGTCCGACTTTTGCCAATTGAGGGCCCAACCTAGGTATTCCAGCATTGATATGGTCTTCTTCTTGTGAAACCGGAGTTCCTCCACCGAACTTGCCACCAGGAGAAAATCATCCAGATACGGAACTATAATTATCCCCATGTTCCTTAGATAGGCTACGATCTCTGACACCAATTTCATAAAGACCCGAGGGGCCGAGGCTGGGCTGAATGGAATGCACTGAAACTGAAAGTGGCAGATTCAATTCTGGATTTTTACTGGGAATCTAAAGAATTTTTGGGAGGCTGGATGTATTGGCACCTGATAATATGCACTCTTTAGATCCAGGGTGCACATAAATGCGTCCCTGTCTATAAGGGGAACCGTAGATCTAATTCACTGCATTCGGAATCTCTTGTACATTATCCAGAAATGTAAGGGCTTTAGATTTATTAAAGTGCGGGATTCGCCCGAGGGCTTCTTGATTGCAAATAACATTGATTAATGCCCTCTTCAAACCGAGGGACCAGAATTATAACAGATGTGTCGACAAGCTTCCTTATGTCTGTGACCATAAGAGAACAAATATGGTGCCAATTTCCCGCAAATTGTCTGAGCCGCACCCGACAAGGATGGCATCATTGACTTCCCAATCTAGAGCCAGACCCAAATAGGGACCCTCTACCTTTACCTCCTTTGTGGAAGGTCCTTCTAATGGACCTCCCCTGACCCCATAATCGGACTGTCTTCGAGATGGCACAGGTTTCTGTAAAGACTGAGCCCTTCTAAACCTATCCTCAGGGAATGACTTTTTATCCAACGCTTTCTCTAGAATATTGTCCAAGTCCAATATTGTCCAACACCCTTAACCCTGTGAAGGGAATGGAACACAATTTATTGTTGGAGGCGCTGTCCCCTGGCCAGGTCTTCATCCAGATCGCCCTGCGGGCCAGATTAGACAAAAAATTGTTTCTAGCCGAGAACCTTACTGACTTAGTGGACGTATCTGCCAAAAATGTTGTGGCCCACGTCATTAGCGGGAGGGAGTCTATGATATCATCCCTAGGAGTCTTACTATTCAAGTGCTCCTCCAATTGCCTATTGCAAGATTGCCTTGCGCAGGCGTGTACTACGGAGGACAGAGAATGAACTTCAATCCAATATTGCAGCCAGCATGCAGCCAGCGGGTAAGGAAAGGGTGAATCAAAAACCCCAAAACCCCGCCTCCATGGCTGAAGATTGTTCCCTCCAAATTCAGGTGACAGTGTCCCTTTAACATGCAGTGACTTGAATACCACAGCTTGAGAACACACTTGTATGAAGCAGAAGTAATGAGAAATTTTAGCTCCCTCTTTCAATGTATGTGATTGTACAGCTGAAAGTAAGAAGGAACAGGAACAGTGTTTAACCCATTTCTGCTGCAGCTAGTTTTGCCATTTCTGACCAGTAATCTGACATATGTCACTTTACATGCTAACAACTTTGGAATGCCTGTTCCTAACCCAGTAATTCTGAAACCGTTTTATTTAAACAGGGTTATCAGTGAAAATGAGCCACAATTCTGTATTTAAAACCCCAAAAAGTACTTTGCGGCCTGCCCCATATTTATTTGGTTTAGACACTTTTTGGGACTTGCCTGAAATGGGTGTGGCTTACTGGAAAGGTGCGTGGTCTAACATTGACACAATGTGCAAAAAAATGTGAACAAAAGTGTGGTGCACATTCTTGGCACAACATAAAACATCTAAACAGTGGTGCAAACTTATTGCAGACAGTCTTAAAATAAGACGATTTATCAACAGCTTTAACCACTATGATACATTTTAAGGCTGTGTGCACACGATGCAGATTTGGTGCAGAATTTTCTGCATAAAATCTGCATCTCCTGGCAGAATCCGCAGGTGCGTTTTTTATGCGTTTTTGATGCGTATTTTACCAACGGATTTCTATTATGGAGGGTGCAGAAACGCTGCAGAACTGCACAAAAGAAGTGACATGCACTTCTTTGAAATCTGCAGCGTTTCTGCGCAGATTTTTCTGCACCATGTGCACAGCTTTTTTTTTCACATTGATTTACATTGTACTGTAAATCACAGTGCAGTTCTGCAGCGCTTCTGCTGCAGAAAAATCTGCTGCAGTTCTGCACTAAATCTGCATCGTGTGCACATACCCTAAGACTCTCTAGTTTATGCTTGCACTAAAGGCCCCTTCACATTAAGCGACGCTGCAGCAATACCGACAACAATCCGGATCGCTGCAGCGTCGCTGTTTGGTCACTGGAGAGCTGTCACACAGACAGCTCTCCAGCGACCAACGATGCCGGTAACCAGGGTAAACATCGGGTAACTAAGCGCAGGGCCGCGCTTAGTAACCTGATGTTTACCCTGGTTACCATCCTAAAAGTAAAAAAAACAAACACTACATACTTACCTAACGCTGTCTGTCCCCGGCGCTCTGCTTCTCTGCACTCCTCCTGTACTGGCTGTGAGCACAGCGGCCGGAAAGCAGAGCGGTGACGTCACCGCTCTGCTTTCCGGCTGCCCGACGCTCACAGCCAGTACAGGAGGAGTGCAGAGAAGCAGAGCGCCGGGGACAGACAGCGTTAGGTAAGTATGTAGTGTTTGTTTTTTTTACTTTTAGGATGGCAACCAGGGTAAACATCGGGTTACTAAGCGCGGCCCTGCGCTTAGTTACCCGATTTTTACCCTGGTTACCAGTGAAGACATCGCTGGATCGGTGTCACACACGCCGATCCAGCGATGTCCGCGGGAGATCCAGCGATGAAATAAAGTTCTGGACTTTGTTCAGCGACCAACGATGGCACAGCAGGGGCCTGATCGTTGGTCGCTGTCACACATAACGATTTCCTTAACGATATCGTTGCTACGTCACAAAAAGCAACGATATCGTTAACGATATCGTTATGTGTGAAGGTACCTTAAGAACTAGAGAGACCTGATAAAATCGGCCCCAATACATTAGTGGTAAATTTAGGTCAATATGATTTCTAGTCTTGAAAAACCAGCAATTTTCAAGCTTTGTATTTTTATATTGTTAAATCAGATCGTTAAGAAAATAGAAAAGAAAAGCCAGCTCGCCAGGAAACCACCGCAGGTGCACGGAACTCCACGCTGATCAACAAGGAAACCAGAGAAAAAAAACTTGTTCCAGCTCCATTGTAAAATTCAGGCTTTGTAACTTTCGATCGATCCGTTTCGATCCGAAAGGATCTTTATCCAAGCTTGGATAAAGATCCTTTCGGATCGAAACGTGTCGCTCACTGTCCCGTGTGCTTTTGGAGAGTTGTATCACAACTGCTTTTAAACAGGATTCAATAAAGTTACAAAGCCTGAATTTTACAATGGAGCTGGAACAAGTTTTTTTTTCTCTAAATCAGATAGTTAAACAACAAAAAAGTTGATAAATAACAGTTACTATGTCTTTATTTTACACTAGTATTTTCGTAACTTTTTTTTATGGTGTTCAGATGTTAAAAGTTTAATAAAATTTTATATCAATGGGCTATGAACATAAAAAATTTTTTCCTATTAAAATGTTTTTGCACTAGTGTGACGAAACAGCATTTGTTCTTGATTAGGCTAGACATGTACTATAAAAGGGCGCTTTCCACAACTGTACAGGATGTCAGCTTAAGGGAACATGGCACCAGCTGGAAGAATACAGATCTGCTCCATTGACCATCTCTGAACCCTCAAAGATGTTTGGAAAATCCAGGTTTGACAATGAGGTGACCTGGCCATATAATTCACTGCACTTGGTCATCTTCCTAAGCTTGCCTCTACCACCTCTCTGTGGGGCCCTCCAAATGTGGGGTGCTACTGGTTGGGATAGTAGGCCCTGGATGCCCTGAAGTCATAGCTGCTCTAATCCTGGCGAGCCAGCGGAAGGGTGAGTGTCAATTTCACCATCTTGTGTATTTGCTCGGACTGTCCTATATGTTATTGTCCATTGGTGGTTCAATAAAGTATTGCCACATAGTGTTTCCCTCACCATGTATTGTCTGCGTAATATTCTGCCACAGGGAAGGAGTGTGGACATTCAGAGGGATGAGCCCTGGTCTATGTGGTCTTTCTAAAGGCAGCCATGCCAGCGAACAAGAGCACCCACGGACCGGCATGTCTCCACAACTAGAATTCTCATTTATACAAGTGCAATTTTAGAAAACAAATCAATTTGTTACACAACTTCTCCCTAACATAGGGGTACCCTGTATGTGGATGGACACTACTGTTCGGGCCCATAGCAGGGCTGCAAAGGGAAGGACTGCTATATGATTTTTTTAGCACAGATTTTCCAGGAATATTTTGTGGGTACCATTTGCAGATTTCATAATTATCAGCCCATGAATGTTGCAGTGTGAAAATTTAAAATTTACCAATTTATTGCCCAATACAGTGTGCCCAACTCGTGCTTCTAGAGACATGTGTCCTTGTAAATTGTTAAATTCGTCCTCCATGCTACAGCAAAACCATACACAAGGATGCTAACTACTGTCTATTTATTTTATTCACTTATATAGCGCCATTAATTCCACAGCACTTTACAAACATTATAGTCACGGTCCCCATTGGGACTCACAGTCCAGATTCCCTATCTGTATGTCTTTGGAGTGTGGGATGAAACCGGAGAACCCAGAGGAAACCCATGCAAACACGGGGAGAGCATGCAAACTCCTTGCAGATTTTGTCCTTGGTGGGATTTGAACCCAGGACCCCAGCCTTGCAAGCCACTGTGCTGCCAGGCACACTGTGGGCTAAGAATGGAAGGGGATCATATGGCATTGAAAGAACAGATTTTATTATTATTATAGCGCCATTTATTCCATAGCGCATTACATGTGAGATGAGGTGTACATAATAAAAAACAAGTACAATAATCTTAATCAATACAAGTCACGACTGGTACATGAGTTGAGAGGACCCTGCCCGCGAGGGCTCACAATCTACTAGGGATGGGTGAGAATACAGTAGGTGAGGGTAGAGCTGGTTGTGCAGCGGTTTGGTCTATCAGTGGTTACTGCAGGTTGTAGGCTTGTCGGAAGAGGTAGGTATTCAGGTTCTTTTTGAAGGTTTCCACGGTAGGTGAGAGTCTGAATATTGGGGTAGAGAGTTCCAGAGTATGGGGGATGCATGGGAGAAATCTTGTATGCGATTGTGGGAAGAGGAGATAAGAGGGGAATATAGAAGAAGATCTTGCAACCAGGCAACCCCCACAAGTACTCAGCCTGGCTAGTAGCTGTAAATCATTCAGCTGCCGGGATGAAAACTAAATCTCCGAACAGTCATAAATACTCGGAGGTCACCCGAGCAACAAGTACACTCGCTCATCTATAGTGGTGATATCTGGTCCTGAGATGTATATCTGTGTGTCATCGGCATAGAGATGATACTGAAAGCCGTGAGATTCTATGAGCTGCCCGAGGCCTAAGGTATAAACGGAGAAAAGCAGGGGCCCTAGAACTGAACCTTGCGGGACTCCGACAGATAGGGGAAGAGGTGAGGAGGTGATGTGTGAGTGGGAGACGCTGAATGTCCGGTCTGTTAGGTATGATAATACCGAATGCTTTTCTTTTAAATGTGGAAGGGGAAGATGTGGGGGGTGGTTGGGCAAGGGAGTCTTATTGCTTTTCTGAAGCTTTTAAGCTACCACTGATGTGGAAACTCCTTTTTTCCACTGACATGTTTTAAACCTTAGTGGGGACTTGTTTTTTGAGGTATGGATTAAAGTTTAATTGGTACTGCTTTGGGATAAAACACATTTTGGATCGCTTTTAAGTTAGTTAGCTACACATGTATTCTGGCCCCTATGCTCAGGACTTGCATCAGGTCTTCTATCTAAATAAGTGAAAAAACTGATTCAGATGAAAGAGGCTGGAATTATTTGCTTCAGTGTGTCATACTGGGTCACACTAAATTGTGTCTGGCCGCTAAACCAGTGTCATCTAACCCTTAGGAGGTTTACAAAAGTCTTTTCTACTGGTCTGAAAGTCCAAACTGAATCCATCTGCCTCCTAGTGAATGGTTCCAGTAGGGGTTTTGTCTGAATCCTGCTTTTTGGAGATATATGCAGAAATCCTGACAAAAGCACTCAGTGTAGAGCACAGAAAAGATGTTTACGGAGCCTTATTTTAAATTTTGGAAAGGCTCAATGAAAAAACAGAAGTTCAAGATGTTATGCTATTGTTCATGACCAGGGCAGACGTCAGCATCCGGCGTACCCGGGCAAGTGCCGGGGCCCTGGTGAGACAGGGGGGCCCATTCAAGGCTGGCATCAGGGGCAGGCAGCTGCCAGTGCCTAGGACCACCGCTCCCTCAGGGGTCCTCAGCTAGCGGCACATCACGCAGCTGACTCGGCATGGGAGGGGGAGCGGGGACTGTCTAATTATACTCACCTACTCCTGGCGTGGTCCCTGCAGGTCCCCGGCTTCTTCCTATACTGAGCGGTCACATGGTACCGCTCATTACAGTAATCAATATGCGGCTCCACCTCCCATAAGGGTGGAGCCACATATTCATTACTGTAACGAGCGGTAACAGTGACCGCTCAATACAGGAAGAAGCTGCCGTCTCCGGGAAGCAGGGACTGCACCAAGCCAGGAGCAGGTGAGTATAACGGGGAGGGGAGCGCTGGGCACCGCGATATTCACCTGCTCCTTGTTCCAGCTGCCGCTCCGTCTTCAGCGTCTTCTGCAGTGACGCTGTGGTCAGAGGGCGCAATGACGTGGTTAGTGCGCACCTTCTGCCTGAACATCAGTGCAGAAGACGCTGAAGATGGAGCGGCGGCTAGAACGAGGAGCAGGTGAATATTGAAAGTGACGGGGGCCTGAGCAACGGAGAGGTGAGTATGTGATTTTTTTTATCGCAGCAACAGCAAATGGGGCAAGTGTCTGTATGGAGCATCTTATGGGGCAATAATGTTTGTGCAGCACTATATGGGGCAAGTGTCTATATGGAGCATCTTATGGGGCCATAATTAATGTTTGTGCAGCACTATACGGGGCAAATGTCTCTATGGAGCATCTTATGGGGTCATAATCAATGTTTGTGCAGCACTATATGGGGCAAATGTCTCTATGGAGCATCTTATGGGGCCATAATCAACGTTTCTGCAGCACTATATTGGGCAAATGTATCTATGGAGCATCTTATGGGGCCATTATTAACCTTTATGCAGGACTATATGGGGCTCCTGATTCAATATGGATATTCAAAAACACTTAACCTACTGATGTCTCAATTAATTTTACTTTTATTGGTATCTATTTTAACATTATGGAGATTCAGGAATGTACCTTGGCTTGGTCATACAGTTTCAAAAGAGTTAAGGTTCAAATGGGGGAGGTTTGGGGTGGGGGGGTGGGGCGCTAAACTGATCCTTTGCCCCGGGTGCAGGAAAGGCTAGATACACCTCTGGCAGGGGGGGGGGCCTGTCGCAAGTGCCAACTCCCCCACCGCTTTGAACTTCACTGGCGTCTGCCGGTAAAGTTCAAAGCAAATGATGGAGGAGAGAGCGTCACTTGACGCTCCCTCTCCCATCATTCCCCACTCTGCCTCTGACACTGCCGCTGTGGGTGCGCGATGTCATCGCGCACTCGCTGTGTGTCAGGCAGTGCAGCGGAAGTTGCTGAGACCGGAGCAGGGAGGGAGCAGCGCAGCGTGGGAACGTTGGGAGGTGAGGAGTTTTTTTTTTCTGTAACTAACAGTGAGTACTGGACTATGGGGCCATTCTTGGGGGGAGGGGGGCTGTGCTATATGCTACATGTCTGTGCTATATATTACATGGCTGTTCTATATACTACATGGCTGTTCTATATTCTACGTGGGCCGTGTTATATACAGGGTGGAGCGCGGTAATTTGCTGATTTGGGAATGAAATAAAAAAATTATGATCATTAGAAAAATTTATTTTATATTTTAATTATACTGAACAGTAATGGAATTTTTAAATTACATGGTTTTAAATAGTGTATCTGGCAAATGTCGACCTTCGCTATCCACACACTGCTGCATACGTTTTCTGAAGTTTTCATGAACTCTAACAAGCATGTCCACTGGTATTCTGCCAATTTCAGCTTCAATATTGTTCCTTAGGTCTTCCAAGGTGTTGGGACGGTTGATATACACCTTAGACTTCAGGTAACCCCAAAGGAAAAAATCGCATGGGGCTAAATCTGGTGAGCGTGCTGGCCAGTTCACATCTCCCCTCAAAGAGATAAGCCGTCCAGGAAACATTTGCCTCAAACAATTCATGGTAACCCTCGCTGTGCGTGCAGTGGCACCATCCTGTTGGAACCATGTATCCTCTAGTTCCATTGCCTCGAGAGCCGGCTGAAAATAATCCTGTATCATAGACAAGTACCGTTCGGAGTTCACAGTTATGGCACGACCATTATCCTGAAAAAAGTAAGGACCAATGATGCCTACTCGTGATATGGCGCACCACACAGTGAAAATGAGGTGAAAATGTGCCTCATCAGAAAAAAACACAATTGCGTCACGGGGTATCGTTGCTAACATGTCTTCACAAGAGGTCCGCCATGTCAAATAGTCCCATGTTGACAAATGTTGGACCACGCACATTTTATATGGGTGAAAATTCAGTTCATCATGAAGAATCCGGTGGAGAGAACGTCTTGAAATGCCAAGAGCAAATGATTGCTTCCGAGCAGAGCGTTTCGGAGATTGCAGTACTGCTGCTCTAACTCTCTCGATGTTTTGTGGTGTTGTAATCCTTCTCTCAGGTCCCCTTCGTACACATGACACATTCCCTGCTGATCTGAATGCATTCACCCAATTTACAATTGATTGCCGTCCAGGAACACGTCCGCGTGGAGGAACAGCGAAATGTAAACGAAAAGCACGCTGCACTGCAATGATCGAGTGGGCATTTGAAAAATACGCTTCAACACAAAATGACCTCTCCTCACGTGTCCACTGCATGATGGCAACTGAAAGGCAGAGGAATACAAATCTCCCATCAGCCACTGTAAGCCACACCCACTCTCCCCTCTCTTCGACCGACAGTGCCGCCACAGCATGCAGTGCAAAAAAGCAAATTACCGCGCTCCACCCTGTACTACGTGGGCCGTGCTATGCATTAGATGGCTGTTCTATAAACTACGTGGGCAGTTATATACTATGTGTCTGTGCTATATACTATATGGGCTGTTATATGCTACGTGGGCTGTGCTATATATTACGTGGCAGTGTTATATGCTACGTGGCTGTGCTATATACTACGTGGGCTGTGTTATATACTACATGGCTGTGTTTATATGCGGTCATGAATCGTGGTATGTGTTAATAGGGGGGGCCCACTGAGACTCTTTTGCCCGGGGCCCTCAAAAACCAGGAGCCGGTCCCTGTTCATGACATCCAAATGATCAGGTAACTAGTCTTTGGGTTAGTAAAATTACAGCGATGCCCGACTTTTAGAGTTTTTTTTATTTTTAGCAGCTAACCTTTATTTTATATACAAAAAGATATACCGTATATACTTTAGTATAAGCCGACCCGAGTATAAGCCGACCCCCCTAATTTTGCCACAAAAAACTAGGAAAACTTATTGACTCGAGTATAACCCTAGGGTAGGAAATGCAGCAGCTACCGGTGAATTTCAAAAATAAAAATAGATACCAATAAAAGTAAAATTATATATATAATGCTCTGCACCGTTCATTATTGCCCCATAGAAAGCTGTGCCCCATATTGAATGCTCTGCACCGTTCATTATTGCACCATAGATGTGCCATAGAAATCTGTGCCCCATATAGAATGCTCTGCACCGTTCATTATTGCCCCATAGATGTGCCATAGAAAGCTGTGCCCCATATACAATGCTCTGCACCGTTCATTTTTGTCCCATACCTGTGCCATATAGTGCTCTGCCCCGTTCATTATTGCCCCATAGCTGTGCCATATAGTGCTCTGCACCGTTCATTATTGCCCCATAGCTGTGCCATATAGTGCTCTGCACTGTTCATTATTGCCCCATAGCTGTGCCATATAGTGCTCTGCACTGTTCATTATTGCCCCATAGCTGTGCCATATAGTGCTCTGCACTGTTCATTATTTCCCCATAGCCGTGCCATATAGTGCTCTGCACTGTTCATTATTGCCCCATAGCTGTGACATATAGTGCTCTGCACCGTTCATTATTGCCCCATAGATGCCCCATAGAAAGCTGTGCCATTGCTGCTGCTGCAAAAAAATGCCATACTCACCTCTTGCTTGCAGCTTCTCAGCATCCGGTCCCGGCGTCTCTCTGCACTGACTGATCAGGCAGAGGGCGCCGCACACACTATATGCGTCATCGCGCCCTCTGACCTGCACAGTCAGTGCAGATAGACGCCGGGAAGATGGAGTGACGCCCGGCGGCTGGAACAGGGACAGGTAAATATGCGATACTTACCTGGTCCCGGCGTCCGGCTCCTTCTCCCGGACAGCTGGTCTTCGGTGCCACAGCTTCTCCCTCTATCAGCGGTCACCGTTACCGCTGATTAGAGAAATGAATATGTGGCTCCACCCCTATGGGAGGTGGAGCCGCATATTCATTTCTCTAATGAGCGGTCCCACGTGACCGCTGAACAGGGGAAGAACTGCAGCACCGAAGACCGTGGGACAGGCGGGGAGCGCCAGGATCGCTGGAAGCAGGTAATTATGCCTCAGCGCCCTCACCCCCTCACCGGCCGACCCTGCCACCCACCTTGACTCGAGTATAAGCCGAGAGGGGCACTTTCAGCCCAAAAATTTGGGCTGAAAATCTCGGCTTATACTCGAGTATATACGGTATTGTTTATTTTACCATATGAGAGGTTTAACTTATTTTTCTTTTGTCACAACTGTGTATAGGCTTATTTCTTTGTGGGATGAAGTTTTTATTGGTACTTCTTTTGGGCTCATTACATATTTTGATCACTCTATTCTAATTTTTGGGCAGCACAAAAAACTATTGTTTCTGTTTAATTTATTTTGTCATTATTTTCATGCCATGTATCAAGCAGTAAAGGTGAGAAGGCAAATGTATTATTCGGCATCTTGCGATTGAAAGGATACTAGATTTGTATCTTCTCGTTTTGTAGGTTTTGCTTTTTTTGGCAACTAATAAATTCTTCTCTTCTTAACACAATAAGTTCTTTATTTTTCTACCAACATATCCAAGTGGGGCTTGCTTTTTGCAGGATGAGTTGATGTTTTCAGTAATAAGATTTTTCTTTATATATCATTTTTTTCATCACGGTTTATTCTACTGTTTGAGCGGAAATGTTATGTTGGACAAAAATGTTATGCACGAAAAAATGTTTTTTTTTTATTTTTTATAATGTTCAATATAAGAGTTAAATATTTTGACAGATTTATAGTTTGTGTTATGGACACAGCAATACCAAACATATTACAAGTGTGCTTTAAAAATGCTAAAATGCTTTTTCGTTATTTTATTGTTCTTTATTTTCAGAAATATTTTTGAATTTTCTTTTTACTATGGAGCTTGAACATTGAATAGTCCGATTGCTATTCTAATAGACTGCATCATGGGGACCTGCAGTGTATTTAAAGGGGTTTTCCCATGAACACAGTACATTTCAATCAACATACAGTGGGTACAGAAAGTATTAATGCCCCTTTAAATTTTTCCCTCCTTCATTGCAGCGATTTGTTGAATTAAAAAAATAATTTTTTTCTTGTTAAAGGTAACCTGTCACCTGAATTTGGCGGGACCGGTTTTCGGTCATATGGGCGGAGTTTTCAGGTGTTTGATTCACCCTTTCCTTACCCGCTGGCTGCATGCTGGCCGCAATATTGGATTGAAGTTCATTCTCTGTCCTCCGTAGTACATGCCAGTGCAAGGCAAGATTTTTGTTAGGGAGTTAAGGGTTAAAAGTTGACCAGCAATTTCTCATTTTTACAACACCAATATTTTTTTAGGGACCACATCACATTTGAAGTCATTTTGAGGGGTCTATATGATAGAAAATAACCAAGTGTGACACCATTCTAAAAACTGCACCCCTCAAGGTGCTCAAAACCACATTCAAGAAGTTTATTAACCCTTCAGGTGTTTTACAGGAATTTTTGGAATGTTTTAAAAAAAATTAACATTTAACCAATTTGTTTTATTTTCCCAACGGTAAGAGAAGAAATTGGACCCCAAATGTTGTTGTGCCACTTGTTCTGAGTACGCAGATACCCCACATGTGGGGGTAAACCACTGTTTGGGCGCATGGCAGAGCTCGGAAGGGAAGGAGTGCCATTTGACTTTTCAATGCAAAATTGACTGGAATTGAGCTGGGACACCATGTCACGTTTGGAGAGCCCCTGATGGGCCTAAACATTGAAACCCCCCACAAGTGACACCATTTTGGAAAGTAGACCCCCTAAGGAACTTATCTACAGTCATGGCCAAAATTTTTGAGAATGACACCAAAATTATATTTTCACATGATCTGCTGCCCTCTGGTTTTTATTAGTGTTTGTCTAATGTTTATATCACATACAGAAATATAATTGCAATCATATTATGAGTACCAATAAGTTATATTGACAGTTAGAATGAGTTAATGCAGCAAGTCAATATTCGCAGTGTTGACCCTTCTTCTTCAAGACCTCTGCAATTCTCCCTGGCATGCTCTCAAATCAACTTCTGGACCAAATCCTTACTGATAGCAGTCCATTCTTGCATAATCAATGCTTGCATTTTGCCAGAATTTGTTGGTTTTTGTTTGTCCACCCGTCTCTTAATGATTGACCACAAGTTCTCAATGGGATTAAGATCTGGGGAGTTTCCAGGCCATGGACCCAAAATCTCTATGTTTTGTTCCATGAGCCATTTAGTTATCACCTTTGCTTTATGGCAAGGTGCTCCATCATGCTGGAAAAGGCATTGTTGGGCGCCAAACTGCTCTTGGACGGTTGGGAGAAGTTGCTCTTGGAGGACATTCTGGTACCATTCTTTATTCATGGCTGTGTTTTTAGGCAAGACTGTGAGTGAGCCGATTCCCTTGGCTGAAAAGCAACCCCACACATGAATGGTTTCAGGATGCTTTACAGTTGGCATGAGACAAGACTGGTGGTAGCGCTCACCTCTTCTTCTCCGAATAAGCTGTTTTCCAGATGTCTCAAACCATCGAAAAGGGAGAGAAAATGACTTTGCCCCAGTCCTCAGCAGTCCACTCCCTGTACCTTTTGCAGAATATCAGTCGGTCACTGATGTTTTTTTCTGGAGAGAAGTGGCTTCTTTGCTGCCCTCCTTGAAACCAGGCCTTGCTCAAAGAGTCTCAGCCTCACAGTGCGTGCAGAAGCACTCACACCAGCCTGCTGCCATTCCTGAGCAAGCTCGGCACTGCTGGTAGTCCGATCCCGCAGCTGAAACAGTTTTAAGATACGGTCCTGGCACTTGCTGGTCTTTCTTGGGCGCCCTGGAGCCTTTTTGACAACAATGGAAGCTCTCTCCTTGAATTTCTTGATGATGCGATAGATTGTTGACTGAGGTGCAATCTTTGTAGCTGCGATACTCTTCCCTGTTAGGCCATTTTTGTGCAGTGCAATGATGGCTGCACGTGTTTCTTTAGAGATAACCATGGTTAACTGAAGAGAAAAAATGATACCAAGCATCAGCCTCCTTTCAAAGTGTCCAGTGATGTTATTCTTGCTTAATCATGACTGATTGATCGCCAGCCCTGTCCTCATCAACACCCACACCTGTGTTAATGGATCAACCACTAAAACGATGTTAGCTGCTCCTTTTAAGGCAGGACTGCAATGAGGTTGAAATGTGTTTTGGGGGTTAAAGTTCATTTTCTGGGCAAATATTGACTTTGCAAGTACAGTAATTGCTGTTAAGCTGATCACTCTGACATTCAGGAGTATATGCATATTGCCATTAGAAAAAATGAAGCAGTAGACTTTGGAAGAATTAATATTTGTCTCATTCTCAAAACTTTTGGCCATGACTGTAGCTGTGTTTTGACAGCTTTGAACCCCCAAGTGTTTCACTACAGTTTATAATGCAGAGCCGTGAAAATTATTTTTTTCCCCACAAATTTCCCTGGGACAAAGAAAAAAAATAAATTTTTAGATGTGTAAAAAAAAAAAAATCCTAAATAAAGAAAAAATATTCAATATTTGAGCATCCTAAAAGAAAACAAAACCATTGGAACTCTATTACCAAGTAAACCAAAATTTATATATAGACGGGCACCAACGCTGGGTTTAAAAATTGCCCCCACCAGCAAAGGTTCAAACATGTCCATCAATAGGAGTCCAACCACAGACTGTAGGGGGGTCTTTCGAATGTGGTTTTTGCACATGTTGCAGACAATGTTCTGGAAAAACCCCTATTAGAGGCGTTCAATTTTTTGGTATTCAAATTGTCCCAACCCATTGGAGGGGAGGTGATTATATTAGTCGCATGTCCAGAGTAGAATCAAAATGGATTTTTCTATTACACAGCCTAATACCAAAAGGATTACATTTTTACATTGAGCTTTTTGCCTTTTAATAATAGCCATCACTCTGGGCTCTTTAACTCGTTGTTACACAAACATCCCCTTTACACACCCACTCCCTCCTTATTCCTTTCGTCCACATATCCTATAAATGTTCCTATTCCCCCTTTTATCATGTGTCTTAACCCCTTAACGACCGCCGATATGCCTTTTAACGGCGGCAGTTAAGGGTACTTAAACCACAGCGCCATTAATTAACGGCGCAGTGGAAAAAGTTAATAGCGCCCCCCAGAGTCAGATTTTCTCTGGGGTCTCGGTTGCCAGGGTAGCCAAGACCCCAGAGAACATGATTCGGGGGGTTTTTTACCGACCCCCGAGTTGCGATCGCTGGTAACTAACCGTTTACCGGCGATCACAAAAAAAACAAAAACGCGATTTCCCTTTTAATTTCTCTGTCCTCCGATGTTACATAGTTACATAGTTATTAAGGTTGAAGGAAGACTAAGTCCATCTAGTTCAACCCATAGCCTAACCTAACATGCCCTAACATGTTGATCCAGAGGAAGGCAAAAAAAACCCTGTGGCAAAGAAAAAAAATTCCTTCCCGACTCCACAAACAGCAATCAGACTAGTTCCCTGGATCAACGCCCTATCAAGGAATCTAGTGTGATCGCACATCAGAGGAAAGAGAAATGGGGTCCTAGATAGCCCCCGATACTCACCTGTCTCCCCCGGTGCTCCTCGTGGCTCCCAATGGGTGCCGCCATCATTTTCCGGCAAAAAAATGGCGGGCGCATGCGCAGTGCGCCCGCTGGCCGGCACCGGGAGGATCTTTGGGGTCTTGGCTGCCGAGGGTAGAACATGATCGGGGTCGGTTTTACCGACCCCTGTTTTGCGATAGCTGGTAATTAACTGTTTACCGGTGATCGCAAACTAAAAAAAAAAAAAAGTGATGTGTAATTCTCTGTCCTCTGATGTGATCGCACATCAGAGGACAGAGAAATAGGGAGATTCGGGGACCCTATTATACTTACCGCTGTCCTTGGGTCCTCCTGCGTCCTCTCCTGCCCGCCGGCGACTTCATCTGGAAAGAAAATGGCGGGCGCATGCGCAGTGCGCCCGCCATCTGTCGTCATCTGTTCGGGCCGGCAGGAGAAGAGCAGTTGGGGCTAAAATTAGGGTTAGGGTTGGGGCTAAATTTAGGGTTAGGGTTGGGGCTAAATTTAGGGTTAGGGTTGGGGCTAAATATAGGGTTAGGGTTGGGGCTAAATTTAGGGTTAGGCTTCTTTCACACTTGCGTCGGTATGGGGCCGTCGCAATGCGTCGGCCAGACATACCGACGAACGTTGTGAAAATTGTGCACAACGTGGGCAGTGGATGCAGTTTTTCAATGCATCCGCTGCCCAGTCTATGTCCTGGGGAGGAGGGGGTGGAGTTACGGCCATGCATGCGCGGTCGGAAATGGCCGACGCGACGTACAAAAAATCGTTATATTCAATGCTTTTTTGTGCCGATGGTCCGCCAAAACACAACTCATCCAGTGCACGATGGACGTGACGTGTGGCCATCCGTCGGCAATACAAGTCTATGGGCAAAAAACGCATCCTGCGGGCACATTTGCAGGATCCGTTTTTTGTCCAAAACGACGGATTGCGACGGATGCCAAACGACGCAAGTGTGAAAGTAGCCTTAGGGCTAGGGTTAGGGTTGGGGCTAAAGTTAGGGCTAGGGTTGAAGCTAAAGTTAGGGCTAGGGTTAGGGTTGGGGCTAAATTTAGGTATAGGGCTAGGGTTGGGGCTAAAGTTAGGGCTAGGGATGCGGCTAAAGTTAGGGTTAGAGTTGGGATTAGGGTTAGGATTTGGATTAGGGTTGGCATAAGGATTACGCTTGGGATTAGGGTTAGGGTTGGCATAAGGGTTACGCTTGGGATTAGGGTTAGGTTTGGGATTAGGATTAAGGTTAGGGTTGGGATTAGGGGTGTATTGGGATTAGGGTTAGGATTGAGGTTAGGGCTGAGATTAAAATTAGGGGTGTGTTGGATTTAGGGTTTTGATTAGGGTTATGGTTAGGGTTGGGGCTAAATTTAGGTATAGGGCTAGGGTTGGGGCTAAAGTTAGGGCTAGGGTTGCGGCTAAAGTTAGGGTTAGAGTTGGGATTAGGGTTAGGATTTGGATTAGGGTTGGCATAAGGATTACGCTTGGGATTAGGGTTAGGGTTGGCATAAGGGTTACGCTTGGGGTTAGGGTTAGGTTTGGGATTAGGATTAAGGTTAGGGTTGGGATTAGGGGTGTATTGGGATTAGGGTTAGGATTGAGGTTAGGGCTGAGATTAAAATTAGGGGTGTGTTGGATTTAGGGTTTTGATTAGGGTTATGGTTAGGGTTGACATTAGGGTTGTTTTGGGGTTAGGGTTGTAATTATCGTTAGGGTTGTGATTACATAGTTATTAAGGTTGAAGGAAGACTATAAGTCCATCTAGTTCAACCCATAGCCTAACCTAACATGTTGATCCAGAGGAAGGCAAAAAAAACCCATGTGGCAAAGAGTAAGCTCCACATTGGAGAAAAAAAATTCCTTCCCGACTCCACATGCGGGAATCAGACTAGTTCCCTGTATCAACGCCCTATCAAGGAATCTAGTATATACACCCTGCAAAATTATACTTTTCCAGAAATGTATCCAGTCCCCTCTTAAATTTAAGTAATGAATCACTCATTACAACATCATACGGCAGAGAGTTCCATAGTCTCACTGCTCTTACAGTAAAGAACCCGCGTCTGTTATTATGCTTAAACCTTTTTTCCTCCAAACGTAGAGGATGCCCCCCTTGTCCCTGTTTCAGGTCTATGATTAAAAAGATCATCAGAAAGGTCTTTGTACTGTCCCCTCATATATTTATACATTAAAATAAGATCACCCCTTAGTCTTTGTTTTTCCAAACTAAATAGCCCCAAGTGTAATAACCTATCTTGGTATTGCAGACCCCCCAGTCCTCTAATAACCTTGGTCGCTCTTCTCTGCACCCGCTCTAGTTCAGCTATGTCTTTCTTATACACCGGAGACCAGAACTGTGCACAGTATTCTAAGTGTGGTCGAACTAGTGACTTGTATAGAGGTAAAATTATGTTCTCCTCATGAGCATCTATGCCTCTTTTAATGCATCCCATTATTTTATTTGCCTTAGTAGCTGCTGCCTGACACTGGCCACTGAATACGAGTTTGTCATCCACCCATACACCCAGGTCTTTTTCATTGACGGTTTTGCCCAGAGTTTTAGAATTAAGCACATAATTATACATCTTATTACTTCTACGCAAGTGCATGACCTTACATTTATCCCCATTAAAGCTCATTTGCCATTTATCAGCCCAAGCTTCTAGTTTACATAAATCATCCTGTAATATAAAATTGTCCTCCTCTGTATTGATTACCCTGCAGAGTTTAGTGTCATCTGCAAATATTGAAATTCTACTCTGAATGCCCCCTACAAGGTAATTAATATGTTAAAAAGAAGAGGGCCCAATACTGACCCCTGTGGTACCCCACTGCTAACCGCTACCCAGTCCGAGTGTGCTCCATTAATAACCACCCTTTGTTTCCTATCCCTGAGCCAGCTCTCAACCCACTTACACATATTTTCCCCTATCCCCATTATTCTCATTTTATGTATCAACCTTTTGTGTGGCACCGTATCAAAAGCTTTCTTCACCACATTTTGAGCGCTATAATTTTTCCATATTTTGGTCCACAGAGTCATGTGAGGTCTTGTTTTTTGCGGGCCCAGTTGCCATTTTTATTGGTACCATTTTCGGGCACATGACAGTTTTTGATCGCTTTTTATTCTGATTTTTGTTAGGCAGAATGAACAAAAAACAGCAATTCATTAATTTCTTTTTTGGGGGGCGTTTATACCGTTCCGCGTTTGGTAAAATTGATAAATCAGTTTTATTCTTCAGGTTAGTACGATTACAGCGATACCTCATTTATATCATTTAATGTTTTGGCGCTTTTACACAAGTAAAAACTACTTTATAAGAAAAAATATTTTTGCATATCTTTATTCTGAGGGCTATAACATTTTTCGCTAATGACACTGTATGGCAGCTCGTTTTTTGCAGGACAGGATGGCGTATTCAGCGGCACCATGTTTATCTATATCCGTCTTTTTGATTGCATGCTATTACACTTTTTGTTTGGCGGTATGAAGATAAAGCATTGTTTTTGGCCTCGCTTTATTTAATTTTTTTACACTGTTCACTGAAGGGGTTAAGTAGTGGGACAGTGTAAGGCTATGTTCACACGCTGCAGATTTTGCTGCGGATCCGCAGCGCTTCCGCAGCTGCCTGTCCGCAGCGGGTTCCCATGCGTTTACAGTACAATGTAAACCTATGGGAAACGCAATCCGCAGTGCACATGCTGCGGAAAAAAACCACGCGGAAACGCAGCAGTTGTCAATTCTTTGTGCGGAATCCCCAGCGGTTTTACACCAGCTCCATAACAGAGAACCGCAGGTGTAAAACCGCAGTGGAATCCGCACAAAAACCGCAGGAAAAACGCAGTGTTTTTGCCCTGCGGATTTATCAAATCCGCTGCGGAAAAGTCCGCAGTGGACCATTTCTACGTGTGCACACACCCTTATAGGTCGGGTCGTTATGGATGCGGCAATACTAAATGTGTACTTTTATTGTTGTTTTTTTTATTTACATAAAGAAATGTATGTATTGGAACAATATACATTTTTTTTTTCTTTGTTTAGGAATAAAAAAAAAAAAAAATTACACAGTGTAATTGTTATTTTTTTTACCTTTAAAACATTGTCCTAGGGTGGGACATCACTATGTAGCATCAGATCACCTATCTGACACTGCACAGCACTGTGTCAGACCAGCGATCTGACATGCAGTGCTGGAGGCTCCAATGCCACCTCCCTGCAGAATCCGGAAGGACCCCGCGGCCATCTTGGATCCGGGGCCTACAGGAAGGAGAACGGAGGAGACGCTCGGAACAACGCAATCACATCGCGTTGTTCCGAGGGTCTCAGGGAAGTACGCAGGGAGCCCCCTCCCTGCGTGATGCTTCCCTATGCCACCGGAACGCTGTGATCATGTTTGATTGCAGTGTTTCGGGGGTTAATGTGCCGGGGGCGGTCCGTGACTGCTCCTGGCACATAGTGCCGGATGTCAGCTGTGATAATCAGCTGACACCTGGCAGCGATCAGCCGCGCTCTCCCCGGGATAGTACGTGCAATGGCAGAAAGGGGTTAAGTAGAATGAGATGTACTCAGGTGGAATTCAACTAACACTGGAATGGAATGGCTATCAGACATGTAGAGAAGCTGATTTTTATAAAACTGTGCTGTGGTCTCTTAATTTTCGCCAGAGGTTTTTGGTATATGTATATTATTTGCATAAAATAAAATGGAAATGCTTATCTACAGCATTCTGTATCCTAAAAGATGAGAGAAAAAGGATAGATTATGCTCACCTGGGCGGGCGGTCCGATCCGATCCGATGGACGTCGTGGTTCGGGGCCTTCCATCTTCTTACGATGACATCCTCTTCTGGTCATCACGCTGCGGCTCCCCCTGTTGAGGGCAGAGCAAAGTACTGCAGTGCGCTGGCGCCGGAAAGGTCAGAGAGGCTCGGTGCCAGCGCACTGAAGTACTTTGCTCTGCCCTCAACAGGGCAGACAAAATACGCCTGCACCAGAGCCGCGGCAGGAAGACATGAAGAGGACGTCATCTGATGAAGATAGGAGGCGCCGGATCGGACCAGCAGCGGGTCCGCCCCTGGGTGAGTATAATCTAACCTCTTTTTCTCATCTTTTAGGATACATCAGGGGCTTATCTACAGCATTACAGAATGCTGTAGATAAGCCCCTGATGCCGGTGGGTTTACCTCACCCTCGATTTTGGGGGTGACAGGTTCTCTTAAACTTGAACTTGCTTACTTGCTCACAATAACAGTAATTTTGAGCATAGGTGCCCAAACTTTTACATGCCACTGTATATACTTGAAATTTGTCTAACAAACTGAGCGGTGGTCCTGAAAATTTAAGCAGGGAATATAAAAAGATGACTTGGGCAATTAAGAGGCATTCGCATGTTGGAGTAGGCCTTGTCAGAGTGTTGTATAGTTTTCCTACCCTCAGAGAACCAGTAGAATATTCATTGAAACTCTAGGTACCGTATATACTCGAGTATAAACCGAGAATTTCAGCTCATTTTTTTTAGGCTTCAATTGCCCCCTCAGCTTATACTCGAGTCATTCCCAGGGGAGGGGGAACGGCAGCTGTGTAATAATACTCACCTGTTCCCGACGAGGTCCCTGCATGTCCCCGGTTCTCTGGGCGCCGGCAGCTTCTTCCTGTAGTGAGATGTCACATGATACCGCTCATTACAGTAATGAATATGGACCCGACTCCACTCCCATAGGGGTGGAGCCGCATATTCATTACTGTAATGAGCGGTACCATGTGACAGCTCACTACAGGAAGAAGCTGCCGGCGCCGGGGAACAGACATGAAGGGACAGCGCCAGGAGCAGGTGAGTATAACGCAGTGCGCGATATTCACCTGCTCCCCGTTCCACCATTGGCGCCGCTGTGTCCTACCTATCCTCTGAAGTGACGCGCAGGTCAGAGGGTGCGATGATGCGATTAGTGCACACCGCCCTCTGCCTGAACAGTCAGTGCAGAGGACAGGGAAGACACCGTGGCGGTCGGCGGTGGAATGGGAAAGGTGAGCATAGCAAGTGCCGGGGGTCTGAGAGGTGAGTATGTAATTGTATATATATTTTTTTTTTTTAATCGCAGCGACAGCATATGGGGCAAATATCTGTATGGAGCATCTTATGGGGCCATGTGCAGTGTTATATGGGGCAAATATCTGTATGGAGCATCTTATGGGGCCATGTGCAGCATTATATGGGGGAAATATCTGTATGGTGCCATGTGCAGCATTATATGGGGCAAATATCTGTATGGAGCATCTTATGGGGCTATGTGCAGAATTATATGGGGCAAATATCTGTATGGAGCATCTTAAGGGGCCATGTGCAGCATTATATGGGGCAAATATCTGTATGGGCCATGTGCAGCATTATATGGGGCAAATATCTGCATGGAGCATCTTATGGGGCCATGTGCAGCATTATATGGGGCAAATATCTGTATGGGGCCATGTGCAGTATTATATGGGGCAAATATCTCTATGGAGCATCTTATGGGGCCATAATCCGCATTTGTGGAGCATTATACGGGGCAAATGTGTCTATGGAGCATCTTATGGGGCCATTATCAGCATTTGTGCTGCATTATATGGGGCAAACATCTCTATGTAACATCTTATGGGGCTATGTGCAGCATTACATGGGGCAAATATCTCTATGGAGCATCTTATGGGGCCATAATCCGCATTTGTGGAGAATTATACGGGGCAAATGTGTCTATGGAGCATCTTATGGGGCCATAATCAACATTTGTGCAGCATTGTATGGGGCAAATGTCTGTATGGAGCATCTTATGGGGTCATAATCAACATTTGTGCAGCATTATATGGGGCATATTTTAATATGGAGCATCTTATGGAGCCCATCAAACTATTTGGAGCATTATATGGGGCATATTTCGTATGAAGCATCTTATGGGGCCATCATGAATTGTATGGAGCATTATATGGGGCTCCTGATTCAATATGGATATTCAAACACAATTAACCTACTGATGTTTCAATTAATTTTACTTTTATTCGTATGTATTTTTATTTTGGAAATTTACCGGTAGCTGCTGCATTTTCCACCTTAGGCTTATACTCGAGTCATTAAGATTTTCCAATTTTTTGTGGAAAAAGTAGGGGGGGTCTGCTTATACTCGAGTATATACGGTATTTCTCTTTTTATTTTTTATTCTAGAATAGTTATGCATGTTTTGTCTCTTTTTATGCATTTTCTTGTAATTGCGGTATTCCTCATGCTAAGGCCTATAACTAAAAGTTTGGACGTTGTATGCTCCAAAGAATCCTTACGCTTTATGAGAAAGTTTGGCTTTTTAAGTGTTGGACAGCAGTGTGTATTTTGGGGACTTATCAACCCATTTGTTGGGGAAGTAATGGCAGCATGTTGTGTACATGGGTTGTAGACTATGTTGGGGTAGTACATTTATTGACCAGAACTGTTATGAACTGGTGATTCAGAACCACAATGGACCTGGTGGTTAAGAGCACACAAAGTGACCTGATAGTTACTAATAACATAGGAAGAGCTCTGAGACGTGGGAACTCTGCTGACCGCAATCCCTAATCCTATCACACCACACTAGAGGTAGCCGTGGAGCGCTCCTGACCAGACCTAGGCGCCTCGGGCACAGCCTGAGAAACTAGCTAGCCCTGAAGATAGAAAAATAAGCCTACCTTGCCTCAGAGAAATTCCCCAAAGGAAAAGGCAGCCCCCCACATATAATGACTGTGAGTAAAGATGAAAATACAAACACAGAGATGAAATAGATTTTAGCAAAGTGAGGCCCGACTTACTGAATAGACCGAGGATAGGAAAGATAGCTTTGCAGTCAGCACAAAAACCTACAAACAACCACGCAGAGGGCGCAAAAAGACCCTCCGCACCGACTAACGATACGGAGGTGCTCCCTCTGCGTCCCAGAGCTTCCAGCAAGCAAGAAAAACCAATATAGCAAGCTGGACAGAAAAAATAGCAAACAAAAGTAACACAAGCAGAACTTAGCTTATGCAGGGCAGACAGGCCACAAGAACGATCCAGGAGAGAGCAACACCAATACTGGAACATTGACTGGAGGCCAGGAATAAAGAACTAGGTGGAGTTAAAAAGAGCAGCACCTAACGACTTAACCTCGTCACCTGAGGAAGGAAACTCAGAAGCCGCAGCCCCACTCACATCCACCAGAGGAAGCTCATAGACAGAACCAGCCGAAGTACCACTCATGACCACAGGAGGGAGCTTGACAACAGAATCCACAACTGTACCCCCCCTTGAGGAGGGGTCACCGAACCCTCACCAGAGCCCCCAGGCCGACCAGGATGAGCCAAATGAAAGGCACGAACCAGATCGGCAGCATGAACATCAGAGGCAAAGACCCAGGAATTATCTTCCTGACCATAACCCTTCCACTTAACCAGGTACTGGAGTTTCCGTCTCGAAATACGAGAATCCAAAATCTTCTCCACTATATACTCCAACTCCCCCTCAACCAAAACCGGGGCAGGAGGATCAACGGATGGAACCACAGGTGCCACGTATCTCCGCAACAATGACCTATGGAATACATTATGGATGGAAAAAGAAGCTGGAAGGGTCAAACGAAAAGACACAGGAATAAGAACCTCAGAAATCCTATACGGACCAATGAAACGAGGCTTAAACTTAGGAGAGGAAACTTTCATAGGAATATAACGAGACGACAACCAAACCAAATCCCCAACACGAAGTCCGGGACCCACACAGCGTCTGCGGTTAGCGAAACATTGAGCCTTCTCCTGGGACAATGTCAAATTGTCCACTACATGAGTCCAAATCTGCTGCAACCTATCCACCACAGTATCCACACCAGGACAGTCCGAAGACTCAACCTGCCCTGAAGAGAAACGAGGATGGAAACCAGAATTGCAGAAAAACGGCGAAACCAAAGTAGTCGAGCTGGCCCGATTATTAAGGGCGAACTCAGCCAAAGGTAAAAAGGACACCCAATCATCCTGATCAGCAGAAACAAAACATCTCAGATATGTTTCCAAGGCCTAATTGGTTCGTTCAGTTTGGCCATTTGTCTGAGGATGGAAAGCCGAGGAAAAAGACAAATCAATGCCTATCCTAGCACAAAAGGCTCGCCAAAACCTCGAAACAAACTGGGAACCTCTGTCAGAAACGATGTTCTCCGGAATGCCATGTAAACGAACCACATGTTGGAAAAACAATGGTACCAAATCAGAGGAAGGCAATTTAGACAAGGGTACCAAAATGGACCATCTTAGAGAAACGATCATAAACCACCCAAATGACCGACATCTTTTGAGAGACGGGGAGATCCGAAATAAAATCCATAGAGATATGCGTCCAGGGCCTCTTCGGGACCGGCAAGGGCAAAAGCAACCCACTGGCACGAGAACAGCAGTGCTTAGCCCGAGCACAAATCCCACAGGACTGCACAAACGAACGCACATGCCGCGACAGAGACGGCCACCAAAAGGATCTAGCCACCAAATCTCTGGTACCAAAGATTCCAGGATGACCAGCCAACACCGAACAATGAACCTCCGAGATAACTCTACTCGTCCATTTATCAGGGACAAACAGTTTCTCCGCTGGGCAACGGTCAGGTCTATTAGCCTGAAATTTTTGCAGCGCCCGCCGCAAATCAGGGGAGATGGCAGACAAAATTACCCCCTCTTTGAGAATACCCGCCGGCTCAGGCAAACCCGGAGAGTCGGGCACAAAACTCCTAGAAAGGGCATCCGCCTTCACATTCTTAGAGCCCGGAAGGTACGAAACCACAAAGTCAAAACGGGAGAAAAACAGCGACCAACGAGCCTGTCTAGGATTCAACCGTTTGGCAGACTCGAGATAAGTCAAGTTCTTGTGATCAGTCAAGACCACCACGCGATGCTTAGCTCCTTCAAGCCAATGACGCCACTCCTCGAATGCCCACTTCATGGCCAGCAACTCTCGATTGCCAACATCATAATTACGCTCAGCAGGCGAAAACTTCCTGGAAAAGAAGGCACATGGTTTCATCACCGAGCCATCAGAACTTCTTTGCGACAAAACAGCCCCTGCTCCAATCTCAGAAGCATCAACCTCGACCTGGAACGGGAGCGAAACATCTGGCTGGCACAACACAGGGGCAGAAGAAAAACGACGCTTCAACTCCTGAAAAGCTTCAACAGCAGCAGAAGACCAATTGACCACATCAGCACCCTTCTTGGTTAAATCAGTCAACGGTTTAGCAATACTAGAAAAATTATTGATGAAGCGACGATAAAAATTAGCAAAGCCCAGGAACTTTTGCAGACTCATCAGAGATGTTGGCTGAGTCCACTCATAAATGGCCTGAACTTTAACAGGGTCCATCTCGATAGTAGAAGGGGAAAAAATGAAACCCAAAAATGAAACCTTCTGAACACCAAAGAGACACTTTGACCCCTTCACAAACAAAGAATTAGCACGCAGGACCTGGAACACCATTCTAACCTGCTTCACGTGAGACTCCCAATCATCCGAGAAGACCAAAATATCATCCAAGTATATAATCAGGAATTTATCCAGGTACTCTCGGAAGATGTCATGCATAAAGGACTGAAATACTGATGGAGCATTGGAAAGCCCGAATGGCATAACCAGGTACTCAAAATGGCCCTCGGGCGTATTAAATGCTGTTTTCCATTCATCGCCCTGTTTAATACGCACAAGATTATACGCACCACGAAGATCTATCTTGGTGAACCAACTAGCCCCCTTAATCCGAGCAAACAAATCAGACAGCAGCGGCAAGGGGTACTGAAATTTGACTGTGATTTTATTTAGAAGGCGGTAATCAATACAAGGTCTCAGCAAACAGACAGAAATGGAACATCACCATGCACCCCCTGACAACCCCAGCTGGACACAGACATAGATTTCCAATCCAATACTGGGTTATGGACTTGTAGCCATGGCAACCCCAACACGACCACATCATGCAGATTATGCAACACCAAAAAGCGAATATCCTCCTGGTGCGCAGGAGCCATGCACATGGTCAGTTGGGTCCAATACTGAGGCTTATTCTTGGCCAAAGGCGTAGCATCAATTCCGCTCAGTGGAATAGGATACTGCATGGGCTCCAAGAAAAACCCACAGCGCCTAGCAAACTCCAAGTCCATCAAATTCAGGGCAGCACCTGAATCCACAAATGCCATGACAGAATAGGACGACAGAGAGCAGATCAAAGTAACGGACAAAAGAAATTTCGACTGTACCGTACCAATGGTGGCAGACCTAGCGAACCGCTTAGTGCGCTTAGGACAATCGGAAATAGCATGAGTGGAATCACCACAGTAAAAACACAGCCCATTCCGACGTCTGTGTTCTTGCCGTTCAGCTCTGGTCAAAGTCCTATCACATTGCATAGGCTCAGGTTTATGTTCAGATAATACCGCCAAATGGTGCACAGTTTTACGCTCACGTAAGCGTCGATCGATCTGAATGGCCAAAGACATAGACTCATTCAGACCAGCAGGCATAGGAAATCCCACCATGACATCCTTAAAGGGAAGGTACCGCGTTTGTAGATCATTAATTAATCAATGTAATGTAGCATAACATGCTGTTATAACCCAGATTTGAATGCATGTAAAACAGATTTTGTGTGTTATATGAGTAGAAAGAATGCACTGGGGGCTGACATCTTGGTTTTGCAGCAGTAGCAGGTCACTATCAGTGTCAGATTACGGCACTCCATGGACATAGGAGATAATAGACCGGCTCGGACCCTATCTGTAACATTGCAGCAGCATTAGCAGTGAGCTGGGCACGCCTCTGTGGGCTGCACAACTCACTGCTGTAGGTGTGACTAGCTGCCATTTTATTAGAGCCCTGTGCTATCTGCCGAGCTCCACTTGCTCTCTATCACAGGAGAGAAGAAGCACTGACTGCTCCTCTGTAATCCAGGCACTGCAGGTTCTGGGCAGACATCTTCTGCTCTCACACGCTGCCCTGTGTGCTTCTCTCTGCTCTGTCTCCGCCTCCCCACTTGCACAGAGTCCCAGTGATCTCCGGTAAACTGCACTCTCCCCCTGTGTCGCTCTCCCTCTCTGTGCGGCGTGGGGGGGTCTCTGTGCGGCGTGGGGGGTCTCTGTGCGGAGTGGGGGGGGTCTCTGTGCGGAGTGGGGGGGTCTCTGTGCGGAGTGGGGGGGTCTCTGTGCGGCGTGGGGGGGTCTCTGTGCGGCGTAGGGGGGTCTCTGTGCGGCGTGGGGGGGTCTCTGTGCGGAGTGGGGGGGTCTCTGTGTGGAGTAAGGGGGGTCTCTGTGCGGAGTGGGGGGGTCTCTGTGCGGCGTGGGGGGGTCTCTGTGCGTGTATGCAAGCATCGTCCCATTGGACGATGCCTGCTACAATGACAGTGATTGACACATTAGCCAATTATGAGACAGTAATAGTCCCATCATCTGGCTAATGTGTTGAATGAAAAAAAAAAATACTCCATACATACATGCCACATACATGCTACATACATGCTACATACAATACATTCATACATTACATACATATAGACATACAGTACATTAAACATAGATTTCATACTCACCATTACTTGTCACTTTGTTCCCCGAAGCCAGTGTCATCTGTAAAAAAAATATTAAAAAAACAAACAACCAATATACTCCCTGTCCGCAGAAATCCACGAGTGTCCCACGACGATCTCCCGTGGAGAGCAGCAGCATCAGATAATGCGACTGCTCTCTAGGTGCTCCAGGAACACAATGACAGCAGGAAGGTATCCTTCCACCACTGTATTCCTCCACCACTGTAAAAAAAAAAGTCCCTAGTCTCACTTTATGCCATTGCTGTATGAGAAATTTTCCCAGGCAGCAATTGCCATAAAGTGAGACCTTGTCCTAAGTTAACCTCTCAGTGATGCACTGCAGGAGCCATTGTTTCCTGTCAGTGTGTCACTGAGGGTCCTATAGAGCAGTGACATCACCCGATGTCACTGTTCTATAGGGGAGATCGTCGTGGGACACTCGTTATTAATTGGACTACGGCGGACAGGTAGTATACGGTTTATTATTTTACGTTTTTTGCAGGCGCTGAAGTATGGTAAGTATGGTGAAATGAAGAATATTAAAATACTTTTTTCCTAATGTGTGCGTGTTTTTTTTAACCCTTTCTTACTATTGGATTAATAACGGATAGGCGTCTTATTGACGCCTCTCCGTTATTAACCCGGCTTAATGTCACCTTACAATAGCAAGGTGACATTAACCCTTCATTACCCCATATCCCGCCGCTACACGGGAGTGGGAAGAGAGGGGCTAAGTGCCGGAATTGGCGCATCTTACAGATGCGCCATTTCTGGGGCGGCTGCGGACTGGTATTTGTAGCCTGGGGGGGGGGGGGGGGCAATATCCATGGCCCCTCTCTAGGCTATGAATATCAGCCTGCAGCTGTCTGCGTAGCCTTTCTGGCTATAAAATATAGGGGGACCCACGCAATTTTTTTTGGGGGGTCCCCCTATTTTAATAGCCAGTAAAGGCTACGCAGACAGCTGCGGGCTGGTATTCATAGCAGGCTACAGATATTGGCCCCGGCCGTCGGCTTTTCCCCTCTGGCGCAGAAAATTGCACGGGCGCCCACGCGTTTTTTTTTGTTTTTTTTTAATTCAACCCTCATAAAGGCCTCTTTCACACTTGCGTCGGTACGAGTCCGTCGCTATGCGTCGGGCCGACGTACCGTCGCACGTTGTGAAATTTGTGCCTGACGTGGGCAGCGGATGCAGTTTTTCAACACATCCACTGCCCATTCTGAAGTCTGGAAGGAGGGGGCGGAGTTTTGGCACTTGAACGTTTTTTCGTGCCGACGGTCCGCCAAAACACGACGGATCCGTTGCACGACGGACGCGACCACGCGACGTGTGGCCATCCGTCACGATCTGTCGCTAATACAAGTTTATGGGAAAAAAACGCATCCTGCGAGCACATTTGCAGAATCCGTTTTTTTCCGCCAGATCCGTTTTTTCCACCGGATCCATTTTTTTCCGCCGGATCCGTTTTTTTCCGCCGGATCTGTTTTTTTCTGCCGGATCTGTTTTTTTCCGCCGGATCCGTTTTTTCCCGCCTGATCCGTTTTTTTCCACAATTTCCTTTTTTTTCTGTCAGATCAGTTTTTTTTCCATCGGATCCTTTTTTTTTCCCGCCTGATCCGTTTTTTCCCGCCAGATCCGTTTTTTTCCATAATTTTCTTTTTTCTCTGCCAGATCAGTTTTATTTTCCCGCCTGATCTGTTTTTTTTTCCACAAGTTCCTTTTTTTTCTGCCAGATCAGTTTTTTCCGCCGGATCCGTTTTTCCACGCCAGATCCGTTTTTTTTCCACAATTTACTTTTTTTTTCTGCCAGATAAGTTTTTTTTCGCCGGATCCGTTATTTTCTCATTGAGTTGTATTAGCGCCGGATGGCCACACGTTTCATCCGTTTTTTGCAGGATCCGTCAAAACAGCTGTTTCCGCCGGACGGAAAACACATACAGAGGAACGGTTGAATCGCGATCTCACCCGCCGCTATTGCGGGCACATGTCAGTCATGTTTTTTTTTATTGACAGATTGGGCGATTCTGAACGCAGCGATACTAAATATGTGTAGGTTTGATTTTTTTATTGTTTTATTTTTGATGGGGCAAAAGGGGGGTGATTTAAACTTTAATTTTTTTTTTTCATATTTTTAAAAACATTTTTTTTTACATTTGCCATGCTTCAATAGCCTCCATGGGAAACTAGAAGCTGGCACAACTCGATCGGCTCTGCTACATAGCAGCGATCATCAGATTGCTGCTCCGTAGCTGAATTACAGGCTTGCTATGAGTGCCGACCACAGGGTGGTGCTCACAGCAGGCCGGCATCAGTAGCTATAGAGGTCTCAAGGACCTCTATGGTTACCATCCTGACGCATCGCCAACCCCTGATCATGTGACGGGGGTGGACGATGCGCTAATTTCTGGCCGCGCGGCTGGAAGCGGTAGTTAAATGCCGCTGTCAGCATTTGACAGCGGCATTTAACCGGTTAATAGCGGCGGGTGAATTGCGATTTCACCTGCCGCTATTGCGCGCACATGTCAGCTGTACAAAACAGCCGACATGTCGTGACTTTGATGTGGGCTCACTGCTGGAGCCCACATCAAAGGAGGAGACGACATGCGCAGAACATGTTGCGTTTTTTACTGCGATGCGTTTTTCCCCCAGAAAAAACGCAACATATGCACAAAAAATGCAGAATGCATTATAAATGATGTATGCATTTTTAAATTGTTTTTATCACATTTTTATAGCGAACAAACGCAAAAAAATGCGAAAAATCCTGAACGTGTGCACACAGCCTCAATGTGTATCTCCCCATCACACTCCATATGTGTCTCACTCATCATACTTCACGTCTCTTTCTCTCCCATCAGTCACTCTTAGGCCGGGGACACACACAACGTATAAAAAAACGGTCCGTTTTTGACGGACGATAATCGCACAAATGTTACCAAAACAGTGATCCGTGTGCAGTGCGAGGATGCGATTTTCTCGCATCCAATGATCTGTGTGACATCCGTATGGTGAGATTTTCTCACACACTTGCAAAATGAGCAAATAATGGCTGAGCCTTTCCTGTCACCTGCCCGATGCCTGAGAATTTCTCGCACGTCACACTGATGGTCCGTGTGCTGTGCTATTTTTTCTCACCCCCATAGACTTTCATTGGCGATTCTTGGCCGAGATACGCTGACAATCACAGCATGCTGCGATTTCACTCGGATCCTGAATACGGCCGAGAAAATATCGGATGATGGGAGCTGCCCCATAGACTAACATTGCGAGCGCTATGCGATTTTTTTATCGCATTGCACTCGTCCGTATTGCGGTCTAGTGTGACCCCGGCCTTAGCCATACAATGCATCTCTCCCCTCCCTCCATAATGCCTGGCTATTCACTGCAGAGCTGGAGCTCCCAGACAGCTCCTAATGCTGCTCCATGCACACCACACGTCTTCACTCTTCTTGGGTCCAGATGCTGCTGAGCCCACTGTGTTCTGCTCCTCTGTAAACACGCTGTGCCTCTGATGCAGTAACTGCTGGTGACAGCAGATCACAGGGCAGTCACACACAAAATGGTGCTGCCCTGTGATGCTGCTCTTCATTCTTACTGTTGGGGCAGTAACTGCTGACATCACCATTTCCCTCCCCTTTTGGGTGGTCTAATATCCCTGGGGCAGAGCTGCTAAATCTTACTATAGCTGCTTGAGGTCTAAAACGGAAAATGCTCCCCCTAGTGGTAAATATGTATATTTGTAGAAAAATATATAATATTTTTCATATAGAAATGTTTGCAAACAGTGCAAACATTGCATTAATACATTTTAATTACTATTTTAAGCTTAATTTCACAAAAAAACAAAATACAAGAAAACTGGTGGCACCTTCCCTTTAAGGGCTTCAGAGAGACCCTTTCTGAAAATTGCTGCCAGCGCACATTCATTCCATTGAGTGAGCACAGACCACTTCCTAAACTTCTGACAATATATCTCTACCTCATCCTGACCCTGAGACAGAGCCAGCAAATTTTCCTCTGCCTGATCCACTGAATTAGGTTCATCATAAAGCAATCCGAGCGCCAGAAAAAACGCATCAATATTACATAATGCAGGATCTCCTGGCGCAAGGGAAAATGCCCAGTCTTGAGGGTCGCCATGTAATAAAGAAATAATGATCTTAACTTGTTGAACTGGGTCACCAGAGGAGCGGGGTTTCAAAGCCAGAAATAGTTTACAATTATTTTTAAAACTCAGAAACTTAGCTCTATCTCCAGAAAACAAATCAGGAATAGGAATTCTAGGTTCTAACATAGAATTCTGAACCACAAAGTCTTGAATATTTTGTACTCTTGCAGTGAGATGATCCACATAAGACCAATACTGGAACATTGACTGGAGGCCAGGAATAAAGAACTAGGTGGAGTTAAATAGAGCAGCACCTAACGACTTAACCTCGTCACCTGAGGAAGGAAACTCAGAAGCCGCAGCCCCACTCACATCCACCAGAGGAAGCTCATGGACAGAACCAGCCAAAGTACCACTCATGACCACAGGAGGGAGCTTGACCACAGAATTCACAACACAGAACATCTTCCTAAATAAGACATAACAGGGTCGGACTGGCCATTGGGCACTTCTGGCAAATGCCAGAAGGGCCTGTGGCAGTCGTAGGCCGCTCGCCAGCGCCAACAACCCCCCCGCTGCCGACTCTATGACGCCGGTACAGTTGAATGCAATGATGGAGGAGAGAGCGTCTGCTGACGCTCCCTCTCACATCGTTCCCCGCTCTGCCTGGCGCTGACACTGAGGGTGCGCGATGATGTCATATCATCGCGCACCTGCTGTGTGATCGGGCAGACTGCAGCTGCTGAGACCGGAGCCAGGAGCAGCGCTGGGCACGAGGAGAGGTGAGTGTTTTTTTTTTAAATATATCTCTGAGTGATAACTGGATTGTGGGGCTATTGAGGGGGCTGCATTACTGTATTCTATGGGGGTTGTGCTGCATTACATTCTATGGGGGCTGTGTTGCATTACATTCTATGGGGGCTGTGCTGTATTATTCTATGGGAGCTGTGCTGTATTACATTCTATGGGGGCTGTGCTGCATTACATTCTATGGGGGCTGTGCTGCATTACATTCTAAGGGGGGGCTGTATTACATTCTATGAGGGCTGTGCTGTCTTACATTCTATGGGGGGTGGCTGTATTACATTCTATGGGGGGGCTGTATTACAGTCTATGGGGGCTGTGTTGCATTACATTCTATGAGGGCTGTGTTGCATTACATTTTATGGGGGCTGTGCTGTATTACATTTATGGGGGCTGTGCTGTATTACATTCTATGGGGGCTGTGCTGTATTACATTCTATGGGGGCTGTGTTGCATTACATTCTATGGGGGCTGTGCTGCATTACATTCTATGGGGTCTGGCAGTATTACGTTCTATGGGGACTGTGCTGTATTACATTTTATGGGGGCTGTGCTGTATTACATTCTATGGGGGGGCTGTATTACATTCTATGGGGGCTGTGCTGTCTTACATTCTATGGGGGCTGGCTGTATTACATTCTATGGGGGGGCTGTATTACAGTCTATGGGGCTGGCTGTATTACAGTCTATGGGGGCTGTGTTGCATTACATTCTATGGGGGCTGTGCTGTATTACATTTTATGGGGGCTGTGCTGTATTACATTCTATGGGGGCTGTGCTGCATTACATTCTATGGGGGCTGTGCTGTATTACATTCTATGGGGGCTGTGCTGCATTACATTCTATGGGGGCTGTGCTGTATTACATTTTATGGGGGCTGTGCTGTATTACATTCTATGGGGGCTGTGTTGCATTACATTCTATGGGGGCTGTGTTGCATTACATTCTATGGGGGCTGTGTTGCATTACATTCTATGGGGGCTGTGTTGCATTACATTCTATGGGGGCTGGCTTCATTATATTCTATGGGGGCTGGCTTCATTACATTCTATGGGGGCTGTGTTGCATTACATTCTATGGGGGCTGTGTTGCATTACATTCTATGGGGGCTGTGTTGCATTACATTCTATGGGGGCTGTGTTGCATTACATTCTATGGGTGGCTGGGTGCATTACATTCTATGGGGGCTGGCTGCATTACATTCTATGGGTGGCTGGCTGCATTACATTCTATGGGGGGCTGGCTGCATTATATTCTATGGGGCTGGCTGTACTGCATTCTATGGGGTGCTGTATTATATTCTATGGAGGGGCTACATTATATTCTATGGGGGGCTGCATTATGCTCTATGAGAGGGCTACCATATATTATATATGCAGAGGCTGCATTATAGTATATAAAGGGGCTGCATGATATTCTTTGGGGGGTTACATTATACTCAGGGGGCTACAATATATTCTGTGGGGTGGCTGCATTATACTCTGGGGTGGCATCATTATACGGTATTGAGGACTATGGGGAATACATTATACTATATGAAGAACTATGGGGTGCACTATACTATGGGAAGTGAATTGTACTACATGGATGATAATGGCGGGGCATTTACTATATGGAGCACTAGGAGGAATGTATTATACTATTTGGAGGACTGAGGAATGTATTATACTATTTGGAGGACTGAGGAGTGTATTATACTATATGGAGGAATTGCAGTGTATTTTAATATATGGAGGTCTATGAGGAGTGTATTATACTATATGGAGGACTATGTAGAGTGTATAATACTATATGGGGGACTGAGGAGTGTATTATACTATATGGAGGACTGAGAAGTGTATTATACTATATGGAGGACTGAGGAGTGTATTATACTATATAGAGGACTGAGGAGTGTATTATACTATATGGAGGACTGAGGAGTGTATTATACGATATGGAGGACTGAGGAGTGTATTATACTATATGGAGTGTATTATACTATATGGAGGACTGAGGAGTGTATTATACTATATGGAGGACTGAGGAGTGTATTATACTATATGGAGGACTGAGGTGCACATTATAATATATGGAGGATTATGGGGTGTATTATACTAAACAAACAAAATGCTGCATATTCATCGAGTGATTGGATTGTTTATGTGGGAACAGAAATTCTTGTTCTCAGCAGCACATCACCGGTGTAAACTGTAGTTGTGCTGCTGATAACATGATACTGTATGGGGACAGATTGATCTAATTGTCATTGTTCTGTTCCCTTCATTCTTTCTCAGTTGGTGTAAACAGGCCGGGAAACAAGCGAACAACTTTACTATTGTCGATTACACTCGTTTAGTGGTCTGAGATCAGTGCATGTAAATACAGCAGAAATGCTTTGCAGGGAGACCAGGCAAGGATGGTGACAGTTGTAGTTAGCACCCGACGACTGGGAATAGCGCTAACTCTACTGCTTTTCCCAGCCGCCAGAGCATTTAATTCTGGTATGTGTAATGATTTTTAGGGTTGATGTCAGCTGCGTAATGTCAGCTGCTATCAATCACTGGTGTAAGTAATAGAGAGGTGTCTATCAGACACCCCCACTACTAGCCCAGACCTGGCGAGACCCAGCGACTCTGAAGAGCGGTGACGGTAGTAACAATACCGCTCTTCACAGTCGCCGAGCTCAGCGCAAGACCCAGAATATCTGAAGAGCGGTGACATTACTGATGTCACCACTCTTCAGAGTTACCAGGTCTCGTGCTGCGCAGCGGAACTAAAAATGGCTGTAGGCAAAGTTTATGGAGCATCAGAATAAGGCTATGTGCACACGTTGCGGATTCCATTGCGGAATTTTCCGCAGCGGATTTGCAAAATCCGCAGTGAAAAACCGCTGCGGTTTTTACTGCGGATTCTGCTGCGGTTTTCCATCTGAAGTTTTTTTTATTGGAGCAGATGGAAAACCGCTGCGGATTCTACACAAAGAATTGACATGCGTTTCCGCGCGTTTTTTTCCGCAGCATGTGCACAGCGGTTTTTGTTTTCCATAGGTTAACATGGTACTGTACACCACATGGAAAACTGATGCAGATCTTTTAGTCGCAGTTCGGGCCTGAGACATACTATTAAGCCTAATATTGATAAATGGTTATGGTTAAAAGGGTTTTCCATTTTCAGAGAATTTTCAAAACCCCTGTCCCCTGGCTGTAGCTTGTTTTAAAAACAAACTGTTTTCTGAAGTCTACACACAGAAACTCTAACAGCCCATGAGCCAATAACGGAGTTCAGTTGCTCTACCCGAGTTGATGGTAAGAGCTGCTAGAGCCTCTGTGCTTAACACCTGTATACACTATAATTATGTCCCTATATAGTCTTCCCCTAACTCCAGGAATGTGATACACATACTGTATGAGTTCTGAAACATGACATCCAATAATATTAGAATGTCATGTATGTTTCAGACATTTTCTGCATCATTTCTCCCATAAATGACATTGTGTGATTTAAGGATAATGTACCAGAGAAGTCCAAGTAGATGTAATAGAGAATAAACTTTATTTGTACGCGTTTCGTGGTGATCACACCACTTCCTCAGGACAGTCTATACACATACACATACAGGGTCTTGTATTTATAGCAAAAGAAGGCACATGGAGACGCCTCCTTTAAAAAAAAAACTCCACACCTAGTGGGCGGGGAATCAGACTTAAACACATATTCAAACACATATGTACATTAAAAAAAACACACAAAATCTCAAAATATAATTGAGCATAGCACTTAAAACCATTGCTCATACATGTAAAAATCTAAATACAGAGAAACACATTAAATAAAGTAGTTAAGTAAATGAATAACTTTTTCAAGCTGGGGGAGTGCTTGAAACTACGGTGTTAAAAAATGAATTCTTTGTCAAGACCCTGCTACTGATGTTTTGAACCATTGAGCCATCGGTTACTTGAGGGACTCCAGTCATCTAATCCGACTTACGAAGGACATCTCATGGAAGAACACTTTTGTTTTCATTTCCATGGATGTATCCGCACTCTATTCCAGCATCCCACATGATTTGGGACTGGTGTGTTTTAAAACCTTCATAGACATTGATCCACGGTTGACACTTATACAAAAAGTTTTTTTTATATGAAAGCATGTAGTGCATACTCCATAATTTCTTTACCTTTCAAGATACCCTATACCATCAGATACTTGGGACCGCGATGGGCTCGAAGGTGGCACCAACTTATGCAAATTTGTTTGTGGCCATCTTTGAGTCCATCTTCATATACAGCAGTATACATGCACTCAACATCATCATTTACAAACTTTACATAGATGATTACTCTTTATTTATGATATTTCAAATGATGATGTGGGGTCTTTCCTCAGGAGCATTGAAGAAAACACCTGGGGTTTGGGTTTCACCCCCATAGTAAACCCTGACACAGTTTACTTCCTTGACCTCACTTTTTTTCATGACCATATAAAAATTCATACAATAACCTACTTCAAAACTGTTCAAACAGTTATGTCCATTATCAAAGTGAACACTACACCAAATGGTTGAGGAATATTCCGCTCAACCAATACAATACCATACAATAGGTTTACCACCCTACAACAACCAATACAATAGGTCTACCACCCTACCCGTGCCCTCCTCTCTGCTAATGACCTGAGGTTAGCATCCTCAATAATCAGAACCTCCCACTCCCATCTCCAAGACTTTACATGTGCTGTGCCAATTCTTTGGAATGCACTACCTAGGTTAATTAATCCCTACAGTTTTAAGCATACCCTAAAAACTCATTTGTTCAGATTGGCCTACCGCCTCAACGCATTAACATAGTAACATAGTAACATAGTTAGTAAGGCCGAAAAAAGACATTTGTCTATCCAGTTCAGCCTATATTCCATCATAATAAATCCCCAGATTTACGTCCTACAGAACCTAATCATTGTATGATACAATATTGTTCTGCTCCAGGAAGACATCCAGGCCTCTCTTGAACCCCTCGACTGAGTTCGCCATCACCACCTCCTCAGGCAAGCAATTCCAGATTCTCACTGCCCTAACAGTAAAGAATCCTCTTCTATGTTGGTGGAAAAATCTTTTCTCCTCCAGACGCAAAGAATGCCCCCTTGTGCCCGTCACCTTCCTTGGTATAAACAAATCCTCAGCGAGATATTTGTATTGTCCCCTTATATACTTATACATGGTTATTAGATCGCCCCCTCAGTCGTCTTTTTTCTAGACTAAATAATCCTAATTTCGCTAATCTATCTAGGTATTGTAGTTCTCCCATCCCCTTTATTAATTTTGTTGCCCTCCTTTGTTGCCCTCCTTTGTACTCTCTCTAGTTCCATTAACCTAACTATCCCTGTGGGGCCCATTCAGAAAAAAAAACAACTTAAACCATAATCAGGTTCCTCGCATAATGTTCTCATACACTTTATACAGTTAATAGCCTCTGTGTCTGAATTGCTACATACTTAGGCAGTTAACTGGTTCATGCAGCTTTACATGAACACCTGAGCCTTAGACTGTGGCTGGTCCGAACAACGAAAGCAATTGTTACCATCCACCTCTTGTGTCTCCCCTTTTCCTCATAGTTTGTAAGCTTGCGAGCAGGGCCCTCACTCCTCTTGGTATCCATTTTGAACTGTGATTTCTGTTATGCTGTAATGTCTATTGTCTGTACAAAATTAAATAAATAGGGCAGCACACTGCAGCGCCAAAACATGCAAACTTGAAAAAACGAAATTTGAACTGCATTACTGCACTAGAAATATGAAAAATGAGAGCTTTTAGCGCACAAAAATGGCCAATTTTATGTGTACCTCGTAGCCACGTTAAGGCATCTCTCTTATACGAGGTCCTACGTTTGACCTACCTCACTGAGAATAAACGTCTCCATCTGAATGGGTACATGTAAAAACCTCTTCTTGGACTCAAATTCTCTCTCTATGTGGAGGGGTATTGGACCTACTATAATTAAAACACCTGAAGCTAGGAGGCGGGGAGTGCACGATCAGAAGGCTAGAGAATACATTTCAAAAAACCTGATCTGCACATCCAAACATAGACTGAGTGTGAACAGGTGCTGCACCTGTTCACACTCAGTCTATGTTTGGATGTGCAGATCAGGTTTTTTGAAATGTATTGTCTGTACAAGTCCCCTCTACAATTTGTAAAGCGCTGAGGAATGTGTTGGCGCTATATAAATAAAATTATAATTATTATTATTATTATTATTATTATTATTATTATTAACACAAAAGAATCAAGAGGAACTGTAGTATGGACATAGATTTCATTAACCAATCAAAAGTTTTATCACATAGATTTCTTGAAAAGTTACCCCCCCCCCCCCAAAAAAAAAAAAAAAATGGATCCATAGAGCCTTCTCTGAAAGCAAACAAAATAGAACAGATAGACAATCTCTAATAACATAAAAACAAAAAAATCAGCATCTGATACCAAGTTCAGCTTCAATTTTATTACCACTTTTTAAAGGGAACCTGTCACCTGAATTTGGCGGGACTGGTTTTGGGTCATATGGGCGGAGTTTTCGGGTGTTTGATTCACCCTTTCCTTACCCGCTGGCTGCATGCTGGCTGCAATAGTGGATTGAAGTTCATTCTCTGTCCCCCATAGTACACGCCTGCGCAAGGCAAGATTGCTTTGCGCAGGCGTGTACTATGGAGGACAGAGAATGAACTTCAATCCAATATTGCAGCCAGCATGCAGCCAGCGGGTAAGGAAAGGGTAAATCAAACACCCGAAAACTCCGCCCATATGACCCAAAACCAGTCCCGCCAAATTCAGGTGACAGAGTCCATTTAAGCCCAGAACAAGAGAATTCGTCTGGTTCTGAAAAAACATTGGAGCATACCGTATATACTCGAGTATAAGCCGACCCGAATATAAGCCGATCCCCCTAATTATGCCACAAAAAACTGGGAAAACTTATTGACTCGAGTATAAGCCTAGGGTAGGAAATGCAGCAGCTACCGGTAAATTTCAAAAATAAAAATAGATGCTCCATACCGTTCATTATTGCCCCATAAGATGCTCCATATAAAGCTGTGCCACATATAATTCTCCATATCGTTCATTGTTGCCCCATAGATGCTCCATATAAAGCTGTGCCACATTTAATGCTCTGCACCGTTCATTATGGCCCCATAGATGCTCCATAGAAAGCTGTGCCCCATATAGAATGCTCTGCACCATTCATTATGGCCCCATAGAAAGCTGTGCCTCATATAGAATGCTCTGCACCGTTCATTATGGCCCTATAGATGCTCCATAGAAAATTGTGCCATATATAATGCTCTGCACCGTTCATTATGGCCCCATAGATGCTCCATAGAAAGCTGTGCCCCATATAGAATGCTCTGCACCGTTCATTATTGCCACATAGATGCTCCATAGAAAGCTGTGCCCCATATAGAATGCTCTGCACCGTTCATTATTGCCCCATAGATGCTCCATAGAAAACTGTGCCATATAGAATGCTCTGCACCGTTCATTATAGTAACATAGTAACATAGTTAGTAAGGCCGAAAAAAGACATTTGTCCATCCAGTTCAGCCTATATTCCATCATAATAAATCCCCAGATCTACGTCCTTCTACAGAACCTAATAATTGTATGATACAATATTGTTCTGCTCCAGGAAGACATCCAGGTCTCTCTTGAACCCCTTATACATGGTTATTAGATCGCCCCTCAGTCGTCTTTTTTCTAGACTAAATAATCCTAATTTCGCTAATCTATATGGGTATTGTAGTTCTCCCATCCCCTTTATTAATTTTGTTGCCCTCCTTTGTACTCTCTCTCTAGTTCCATTATATCCTTCCTGAGCACCGGTGCCCAAAACTGGACACAGTACTCTATGTGCGGTCTAACTATGGATTTGTACAGAGGCAGTATAATGCTCTCATCATGTGTATCCAGACCTCTTTTAATGCACCCCATGATCCTGTTTGCCTTGGCAGCTGCTGCCTGGCACTGGCTGCTCCAGGTAAGTTTATCATTAACTAGGATCCCCAAGTCCTTCTTCCTGTCAGATTTACCCAGTGGTTTCCCGTTCAGTGTGTAATGGTGATATTGATTCCTTCTTCCCATGTGTATAACCTTACATTTATCATTGTTAAACCTCATCTGCCACCTTTCAGCCCAAGTTTCCAACTTATCCAGATCCATCTGTAGCAGAATACTATCTTCTCTTGTATTAACTGCTTTACATAGTTTTGTATCATCTGCAAATATCGATATTTTACTGTGTAAACCTTCTACCAGATCATTAATGAATATGTTGAAGAGAACAGGTCCCAATACTGACCCCTGCGGTACCCCACTGGTCACAGCGACCCAGTTAGAGACTATACCATTTATAACCACCCTCTGCTTTCTATCACTAAGCCAGTTCCTAACACATTTACACTCATTTTCCCCCAGACCAAGCATTCTCATTTTGTGTACCAACCTCTTGTGCGGCACGGTATCAAACGCTTTGGAAAAATCGAGATATACCACGTCCAATGACTCACCGTGGTCCAGCCTATAGCTTACCTCTTCATAAAAGCTGATTAGATTGGTTTGACAGGAGCGATTTCTCATAAACCCATGCTGATATGGAGTTAAACAGTTATTCTCATTGAGATAATCCAGAATAACATCCCTCAGAAACCCTTCAAATATTTTACCAACAATAGAGGTTAGACTTACTGGCCTATAATTTCCAGGTTCACTTTTAGAGCCCTTTTTGAATATTGGCACCACATGTGCTATGCGCCAGTCCTGCGGAACAGACCCCGTCGCTATAGAGTCCCTAAAAATAAGAAATAATGGTTTATCTATTACATTACTTAGTTCTCTTAGTACTCGTGGGTGTACTGTTAATTGCCTGTCTTTAACAGTAAAAAGAAAGCATTTGCACTACTAAAGCAGGATGGCACCATTGAAGCTCTAAAAAATTATAGGGAGAAAAATACTTTATCTAAAAAACTAATTAAAGCTGCCAAAAAGGAAACAGAGAAGCACATTGCTAAGGAGAGTAAAACTAATCCCAAACTGTTCTTCAACTATATCAATAGTAAAAGAATAAAAACTGAAAATGTAGGCCCCTTAAAAAATAGTGAGGAAAGAATGGTTGTAGATGTCAAGGAAAAAGCTAACATATTAAACACCTTCTTCTCCACGGTATTCACGGTGGAAAATGAAATGCTAGGTGAAATCCCAAGAAACAATGAAAACCCTATATTAAGGGTCACCAATCTATTATTAATTATGGCTCCATAGATGCTCCATATAGAGCTGTGCCATATATAATGCTGCTGCTGCAATTAAAAAAAAAATCACATACTCACCTCTCTTCGCTCAGGACGCCGGCACTTTCAATATTTAGCTGCTCCTCGTGCGGCTCAGTCTCCAGCACTGACGCTCAGCAGAGGGCACGCACTGACCACGTCATCGCGCCCTCTGAACTGAGCGTCACTGCCAGAGGACGCTGGAGACGGAGCCGTACCGGAGCGAGGAGCAGGTAAATATCGCGCAGCGCTCCCCTCCCCGTATACTTACCTGCTCCTGGCGCGGTCCCTGAAGTCCCTGCTTCTTCCACCGCTGTATCTTCTTCCTGTATTGAGCGGTCACAATTACCGATCATTACAGCAATGAATATGCGGCTCCACCTCTATGGGAGGTGGAGCATCATATTCATGACTGTAATGAGCGGTGCCATGTGACCGCTCAGTACAGGAAGAATCTGCAGTGCCGGCGAAGCCAGGGGACCTGCAGGGACCGCGCCGGGAGTAGGTAAGTATAATTACACAGCCCCCGCTCCCACTCCCCTGCCGACCCCCGGGTATGACTCGAGTATAATCCGAGAGGGGGACTTTCAGCCCCCAAAAATGGGCTGAAAATCTCGGCTTATACTCGAATATATACGGTACTTCTTAATGATCCCATATTGGGGAAGCTTCTTCCTGACAATCCCCTGATAACTTTTCGAAGGGCCCCAACATTAAAAAACATGTTGGCCCCCAGCCTTCTAAAGAAAAAAAAGAGGATCTCAATCCCTCTACAAAAAAGCCCAGACAAGGCTCCTATAGATGTGGCATCCCGAGATGCCTATGTTGCTCCAGCATCATTCATGATACAAAAACTTTTTCATCAGACAGTGGAAATTCAGATGAGTTTCAAATCAAATACCATTTGACTTGCCAATCCAGTTGTGTCATCTATGTCATTATATGCGAATGTAAGAAATTATATGTGGGCAGGACAAGGCAACAGCTGCATAAAAGAATAAACTCGAACAGGTATAATATAAAAGAAGGATTTTTACAGCATGGCCTTTCCAGGCATTATGCAATGTATCACAACAAAAGGATCTCCTTCAGGGTGATCCCTATTGACCATGTCCCCCTTGATAATAGTAATCGAGTCCAGACTCTTAACAGGAAAGAGATCTCCTGGATTCACAACCTGAACACTATAAATCTCCGTGGACTCAACAAAACAACTGATTTGTTCAATTGATTTGGATATTTCTATGGATTCTGCTCTGTTCCCCTGTATAACCTCATATTCCTCTGCACGTTATAACATTTGTTTTTATTTATTTTTTTACAAAAGGAAAAAGGAAAAGAAGGAAGGGGAGAAAAGGAAAAAAGAAGGGGGAAAATAAATAAATTCTCAGGGACTTTTTTCGGTTTTTTTTTGTTGTTTTGTTTTCCACTGTTATCTCTTTGATTTCACAGACTCTTGTGAAACTACCACCAAATAAAGAAATCCAATCAAATCTACCCACGGCCCAATGGTTAAAAACATCAGTAGTAGGGTCCAGACAAAGAATAAATGTTTTAACACCGTAGGTTGAAGCACTCCCCCAGCTTGCAAAAGTTATTCATTTACCGTATATACTCGAGTATAAGCCGAGATTTTCAGCCCACGTTTTTGGGCTGAAAGTCCCCCTCTCGGCTTATACTCGAGTCATATACCCGGGGGTCGGCAGGTGAGGGGGAGCGGGGGCTGTGTAGTCATACTTACCTGCTGCGGCGCGGTCCCTGCAGTCCCTGGCTTCCCCGGCGCTGCAGATTCTTCCTGTACTGAGTGGTCACATGGCACCGCTCATTACAGAAATGAATAGGCGGCTCCACCCCCATAGGGGAGGAGCCACATATTCATTGCTGTAAATGATCGGTGCCATGTGACCGCTCAATTACAGGAAGAAGCTGCAGCGCCGGAGAAGCCAGGGACTGCAGGGACCGCGCCGCAGCAGGTAAGGGGAGCGCAGCGCTATATTTACCTGCTCCTCGCTCCGGTGCGGCTCCGTCTGCAGCGTCCTCTAGCAGTGACGCTCAGGTTAGAGGACGCTGTGACGTAGTCAGTGCGCGCCCTCTGCTGAGCGTCAGTGCTGGAGATGGAGCCGCACGAGGAGCAGGTAAATATTGAAAGCGCCGGTGTCCTGAGAAGAGAGGTGAGTATGTGATTTTTTTTTTTATTGCAGCCGCATTCTATATGGCACAGCATTATAAGGAGCACCTATGGGGCCATAATCAAAGGTGCAGAGCATTATATATGGCACAGCATTATAAGGAGCACCTATGGGGCCATAATCAAAGGTGCAGAGCATATATGGCACAGCATTATAAGGAGCACCTATGGGGCCATAATCAAAGGTGCAGAGCATTATATATGGCACAGCATTATAAGGAGCACCTATGGGGCCATAATCAAAGGTGCAGAGCATATATGGGGCACAGCATTATAAGGGGCACCTATGGGGCCATAATCAAAGGTGCAGAGCATATATGGGGCACAGCATTATAAGGGGCACCTATGGGGCCATAATCAAAGGTGCAGAGCATTATATATGGCACAGCATGATAAGGAGCATCTATGGGGCCATAATCAAAGGTGCAGAGCATATATGGCACAGCATTATAAGGAGCATTTATGGGGCCATAATCAAAGGTGCAGAGCATATATGGCACAGCATGATAAGGAGCATCTATGGGGCCATAATCAAAGGTGCAGAGCATATATGGCACAGCATGATAAGGAGCATCTATGGGGCCATAATCAAAGGTGCAGAGCATATATGGCACAGCATTATAAGGAGCATCTATGGGGCCATAATCAAAGGTGCAGAGCATATATGGCACAGCATTATAAGGGGCATCTATGGGGCCATTATCAAAGGTGCAGAGCATATATGGCACAGCATTATAAGGAGCATTTATGGGGCCATAATCAAAGGTGCAGAGCATATATGGCACAGCATTATAAGGAGCATCTATGGGGCCATAATCAAAGGTGCAGAGCATATATGGGGCACAACATTATAAGGAGCATCTATGGGGCCATAATCAAAGGTGCAGAGCATATATGGCACAGCATGATAAGGGGCATCTATGGGGCCATAATCAAAGGTGCAGAGCATATATGGCACAGCATGATAAGGAGCATCTATGGGGCCATAATCAAAGGTGCAGAGCATATAGGGCACAGCATTATAAGGAGCATCTATGGGGCCATAATCAAAGGTGCAGAGCATATATGGCACAGCAATATAAGGGGCATCTATGGGGCCATAATCAAAGGTGCAGAGCATATATGGCACAGCATTATAAGGGGCATCTATGGGGCCATAATCAAAGGTGCAGAGCATATATGGCACAGCATTATAAGGAGCATCTATGGGGCCATAATCAAAGGTGCAGAGCATATATGGCACAGCATTATAAGGAGCATCTATGGGGCCATAATCAAAGGTGCAGAGCATATATGGCACAGCATTATAAGGAGCATCTATGGGGCCATAATCAAAGGTGCAGAGCATATATGGCACAGCATTATAAGGAGCATCTATGGGGCCATAATCAAAGGTGCAGAGCATTATATATGGCACAGCATTATAAGGAGCATCTATGGGGCCATAATCAAAGGTGCAGAGCATATATGGCACAGCATTATAAGGGGCATCTATGGGGCCATAATCAAAGGTGCAGAGCATTATATATGGCACAGCATTATAAGGAGCATCTATGGGGCCATAATCAAAGGTGCAGAGCATATATGGCACAGCATTATAAGGAGCATCTATGGGGCCATAATCAAAGGTGCAGAGCATTATATATGGCACAGCATTATAAGGAGCATCTATGGGGCCATAATCAAAGGTGCAGAGCATTATATATGGCACAGCATTATAAGGAGCATCTATGGGGCCATAATCAACGGTGCAGAGCATTCTATATGGCACAGCTTTATAAGGAGCATCTATGGGGCAATAATGAACGGTGCAGAGCATTCTATATAGCACAGTTGTATATGGCGCATCTATGGGGCAATAATGAACTGTATGGAGCATCTATTTTTATTTTTGAAATTCACCGGTAGCTGCTGCATTTTCTACCCTAGGCTTATACTCGAGTCAATAAGTTTTCCCAGTTTTTTGTGGCAAAATTAGGGGGGTCGGCTTATACTCGGGTCGGCTTATACTCGAGTATATACGGTACTTAACTACTCTTTTTAATGTGTTTCTCTGTATTTAGATTTTTCCATGTATGAGCAATGGTGTTAAGTGCTATGCTCAATTATATTTTATGATTGTTTCGTGTGTTTTTTATGTACATACCGTATGTGTTTGAATATGTGTTTAAGTCTGATTCCCCGCCGACTGGGTGTGGAGTTTTTTTTGTTGTTGAAAGGAGGCGTCTCCATGTGCCGCCTTTTGCTATAAATACAAGACCCTGTATGTGTATAGACTGTCCTGAGGAAGTGGAAATAAAGTCTATTCTCTGTTACATCTATTTGGACTTCTCTGGTACATTATCCTGACAGGTGAGCAGCGCAGTCTGATGCCCCATTCTCTTCACCTAGCCAAGGATCATTACATCGGGGCTTGCAGCAGTCGCCAATGCTAAGTGCAGTGGTTGTGTCTCACACAACCATAATAGGTGAGGGAATTTATACTATCTCTCACGAATATTCCCTTTATCTCGGATAAGACCCTATGTGCGCTGTATATTCCTTCTACCTACATTGTGTGATATAAATAATCTAGTGATAGATAACCTATAAGGGCTTGTGCACATGTTGCAGATATGCTGCGTTTTTGCCATGCAGATTTGCTAGCAAAACCAGAAGCAATCCTGATGCCAGCAAGGTGAATGAGAAACCTTACGTGTCATGCACACGTTGCCTATTTGTGACTTGCAGATTTGGTACAGAAATAATCCGCAGCATGTCAATTCTCTGTGTTTTTCACAATTGATTTCACTCAAATCTGTCAAAACCGCAGTCAAAACGTGCATTTTTTGAGCTGCTTTTTCCTGCCAAGAGATGTAGAAATGGTGCAGAAATTTTGCTCAACGTCTGCACATACCCTTGCTGTTTAAGAAAGGTTGAACTCCATAGACACAAGTATTTTTCAACTAATTAGCTATTTAACATGCCTTTTAGGAAAATTAACTTTCATTTTTTACCATTGTGAGTCCAACTTTTGAAGCTGCTGTTTCAAGGTTTCTGTTTTAGATTCCACATCCTTATTCATTTTAATATAAATTTCTTCAGATACTTGTCTACCTTTTTCAGATTCTTGTAGTCTGGGAGAAATAGAGAATTTTAGATATAAAAATCATTAAGGACTTTCAACCTCAATAAACAGATAAATTATACAAAAAAGATAACGCAAACTTCTCACATGAGCTATAGTGCTTGTGACACTTGAAATAGTCTATGAAATCAATTAATAAAGCTGTTAGTCACCCACAGAGGAGATAGAGGAGGCATACAATGTGGCTTAATGTCATTAAAACTTGCCTACCCAGCAGGCATGAAAAGGAAAGAATACTGATTCTCCTTAACCCCTTTCTGAAGTCGGACGGGATATTACGTCCAACGTCAGAATCCCTGCTTTTGAGGTGGCCTCCGGCAATGAGCCCACCTCAAAGCCGTGACATGCATGTGCCCGCAATAGGAGCGGGTGGAATCGCGATCCACCCAGGCCTATTAACTAGTTAAATGCCACTGTCATCCTATGACAGTGGAATTTAACGCACGCTTCCGGCCATCAGGCTGAAAATACGCGCACTGCTGACCCCCTTTGTTACACCCGGTCCGTTTCCTGTACCTCCAAGGGCTCTTCGTCGGTACTCCCGCTCTATGCCGGCTCCACGCTGTCTGAATGCAGCCTCTGCCCCTCCTTTCTCTCCTGCTTCTTGGCGTGCGGCCAGCAGGCTCCCAGGCATGGTTCTTAGGTCGCACGCGCCCTCGCTCCTGGTCTCTTAAAGAGACATTGTGCATTTTCCAAAAGTTGCCTCTAACCAATAGCGTGTGGCTGGTTACGATTTCTAGCCCCTCCACCATAGGGAGGGCGCCGGAGCAACAAGTATCCACTGTTGCTAACTTCCGGTTCCTGTTTACGTGCGCTTCTGTTTCTGAAGTATCTACCAAGTACTCCGCTTACACTGTCTGTCTCCACAGATTCTCTTCTACCCGTTACCTGATTATTCTGGAATGCATCTGCACTATCTACGCTGGACCCGTCTAGTCCCGCCAGTCTGCCTGCCACTCTTCCAGTCTATGCCAGTACTCCCGGTACCAGCTTCTACTCGAACATCCTGTATCTTCCGGTCAGCTCTGCAGCATCCACTAACCATGCTGGTGTATCTGTTCAGCTGGGACAGCCGCCACGAATACAGGGTCTAACTGCAGGTAGCACCCGTGTCCTCTGGGCATACCATTCTGTCCCTGTTCGAGGTTACTTACTACGGGTGTCTGGGGCTCACGCAGTAACGCTCCCTTCGGAGCCCCCCAGACCGTGGCCTAGAGGTTCCACATTTAAGCTCAATAAATACGAATGAACTTCTACATCTGTGCCTCAGTTTCTGTTCGTTACAGATTGCTCCGGCCATGGAACCCGCTGGGTCCCAGAAATCACCAGCCATGGAGTTACGTCAGGAGGTCTCCCAGCTGAGAGAGCAACAGAACAAAATCATGTCTTTCCTGCACAACGTTTCTGCTCGCATGGATAGTCTGGCTTCTCTGACTGCATCTGCTCCTGCCGCCAGTGTTCAGGTATCTAACTGCACAGCAAGTAAGAATTCTCGCTTGGCGGCTCCCACCCACTTCCGAGGTGACCCCATTTTGTGTCGAGGGTTCATAAATCAGTGCACACTGCACTTCGAACTGCTGGGGCATAGGTTTGCTTCTGATCGGGCCAAGGTTGGCTTCATCATGTCCCACCTTGATGGAGAGGCGCTCGCCTGGATGAATCCGCTGTGGGAGAGGGTGGACCCGTTGGTTACTAATCTCCAGTCTTTTCTAGAGCCATTCCGCAGGACCTTTGACTAACCTGGTCGTACTACGTCGACAGCTTCTGCTCTTCTTCGACTACGACTGGAAGCACTTACAGTGGCTCAGTATGCAGTGCAGTTCCGTACCCTTGCGTCTGAACTATCCTGGAACAATGACTCAGGGAAAATGCCTCAGTTTCCGTTCGTTACACCCATCAAGTGATCGACAGGTGTGTGCCTTTCTAAATCAAGTCGTATCTGTTTATTTAAACACAGCTGGCCTCCAATGAAGGAGTAGAACCATCTCAAGGAGGATCACAAGGAAATGGACAGCATGTGACTTATGACTATGTGATACTTTAGTTTCTGCTTTTCTTTTTTTTTTTTTTTTTTTTTAATTTGCAAAAATTTCTCCATTTCTATTTTTTTCAGTCAAGATGGGGGGCAGAGTGTACATTAATGAGAAAAACAACTTTTTTGATTTTACCAAATGGCTGCAATGAAGCAAAGAGTGAAAACTTTAAAAGGGTCTGAATACTTTCTGTAGCCACTGTATACATAGATGTGTTAAAAAGTGATTACCCGAGGGGCGTGGCCTATCTGCTGATGGAGTAGGTCGCACAGAGTGGGAGCTCCTCAGCCAGGAACCTCAAAGCGGCACACTTCTACCTCTCAGGTGTCCTCTTCTGCCTTCACGACATCGGTGCTGGCTCCCGGAGCGTCGGTGAGTGCATAGGGAAATCCAGAGCGTCCAACCGCGATCCCCCTAGGAGAATTCCCGACTTCTTTGCAGCCACCCCGCAGTCACCGCCGGAATCCAAGATGGCGCCGTCCTCCCCCAGGGCTTCCCGCTCCTCACAACGCAACGCTCAGGCGTCGCGGTCCGGCGCTGCGGCGTCGCATCCAGATGGAACAGCGCTACATTCGGACGCAGCAGCGTCGCATTTTGGCGGAGCAGCGTTAAATTCAGGCGGCTCGGCGTCTGACGCAGCTGATGGCCCGGTGACCGCATCTCTCCTTAAAGGACTGCTTGGGGACCTTAGATCCTCCATCCAAGAGGACTTGCGTTCTATGCTGGCTGAGCTAAGAGGAGAGGTGGCAGAGCTGGGCAACCGCACGGACCGCCTGGAGCGCAAGATGGCGGAACTGGTCTCCTCTCATAATGAGCTCTGGGACGCACATGAATCCCTGCAAACCCTAGCTGCTAAAACCCACGCTAAAGCCCTGGACCTGGAAGATATGTCCAGGAGAAATAACGTTAAACTGAGAGGCATCGAGGAATCTGTCCTGGCAGGGGATTTGAAGCCATTCCTGCAGGACTTTATGGCGGCAGCCTTACCGCAGTTCGCGCCAAAGGACTTCATAATAGACCGCGTGCATAGGATCCCTAAACCCTCTGGCCTGGGGCCCTCCATTCCCAGAGATGTGCTGGCGCGCATACATTTTTTTTGAGATAAAGGAGGACTTCCTACAGGCCCTAAGGAGAACCCCAGCGCTTCCTGAACGATTTGCAAACATCTCAGTCTTTCCGGATCTCTCTCCGGGCACTTTGGCTCTGCGGAGGACCTTCGCCCCCTACACTGCCATCCTCAGAGAGAAAGGCATCCTGTATCGCTGGGGATTTCCGACGAAGCTGCTCATTCGCAAAGATGGATCAATCACTACCTGCCTAACTCCGTCCCACGCGGCTTTGGCTCTCGCTAAATGGGGACTCCCGACTCCGGACTCCTCGAGTGCCGTGAACATTCCTAAGCATGGGTCTGACGGAGGTCCCAGGGCCCGTATCACACCGGACTGGGAGGAGGCCTGAGTCTACTGTATCTTTGGTTCCTGGCTATTTTCCCGCACGGATTTACTTGGTTTTTCTTTTTTTTCCTTTTTTAAGCTGCGTTGGTTTCTCGCTTGAGAGCTCCAGCAGCATCTGTTTGCCCCATAGGTGAACTGTTTTTTTGATTCTCACCTTCTGGACTCAGGATATTCCTGAATGGACCTTGGTCCGCTGGTTTTTTTGTTGTATGTCCTGTTTGTTTCCCTATGTTCTTTATCTTCTGTTTCTGTTTTGCCCTTTCTTATGTCCTGCTATATTGACCACATGTTTTCTTTGCCTTTGCTCAGGTTATCAGTGTTTGAGGACTGTAAAACTGTTCCTATGCCTTTTCAATGAGTATCTCACTGTATTCAATTAACGTTAATGGCCTCAACTCGCCGGGTAAGAGGTCTGTGGTTTGGCGTCAGTTGAGCAAATCCCGTCATGATATTTTATGTCTCCAGGAAACGCACTTGCTGGAATGTGATAACTCCAGAATGCAATCAGGTCTGTACCCGCATCAGTTTTTTGCCAATGGCCCGTCAAAAAAGGCGGGTGTAGCCATTTTCTTCAGCAGGTCCAACTCCTTCCAACTGGTTCGATCTATAGTGGATCCATTGGGTAGATTCATTGTGGTGTTGTGTCTCATTAATAATGCCCCATATACTATTGCCTCGATATATGCCCCTAATGTAGGCCAACTTAAGTTTTTGGAGGGTGTATTCAAAACTCTTAATGATATTCAACATGGGCACAAGCTGATAGCTGGTGACTTCAATGCCCCAATGTCCAAAGTCCTTGACTGCTCTGCCTCTTCACTGTCTAGATGTGAAGTCGGGCCTCTAGCTGACTCTTTCCACTTGCATGATGTCTGGCGGTACCTGCACTGCGGTGAGAGAGACTACACATTTTTGTCTCCCAGACACGGTTCTTATAGCAGGATCGATTTTGTGCTGGTGAATGACGTGGCTCTCCCTCACTTCATCGCAGCAGATATTGGCAGTATCACCTGGTCGGATCATGCCCCGGTGTCCCTTACCCTGAAGGACCCCTTGGCCATCAGACCCCCTGCGCGTTGGCGCCTTAATGCCCACCTCCTGGCTGACCAATCCAATTCCCAATGTATAGAGGAGGCCTTGGGAGAATTTTTTGCCTCCAATGACACTCCTGACATTGGTGACGATACCCTCTGGTTCGCCCACAAGGCGGTGATTAGGGGTCACTTCATCAAGCTAGCGGCTAAGGCTAAGAGGAAATACAATGCGGCACTTCAGGTAGCCTTAGACGAATTATCTCGCCTGGAATCTGCTCATAAACTTTCTCCTACTCCAGCGCTTCTCTCTGACCTTTCTAAAGCCCGCATACATGTTCGCAATCTCCTCCTCCATAAGGCTGAGAAGGCCCTGAGGAAAACCAGAGCCAAATTCTACACAATGGGGGATCGAGCGGGTGCTGTTCTGGCTAGACGTGTTAGGAAGAGAGAGGCCCAATCCAAGATCCCATTCTTGCTCCGGTCTGACGGCTCCCAGGTTCGCAACCCGATTCAGATTGCGGAGGAGTTTGCTTCTTATTATTCCTCGCTTTATGACCTCGAGTCTGACCTGGGGATTCCTCAGCCTACGCGGGAGTCAACTTTGGCGTTCTTGGAGAGGGCTAATCTCCCCTCGGTCACTCAGGAGCAGCTCTCCTTCCTAAATTCCCCCATTGTCGAGTCTGAACTCTCGCAGATTATCAGAGAGGCCAATAAGGGTTCTTCCCCGGGGCCTGATGGCTTTCCCTTCTCCTACTATGCTCAGTTTTTTCCTGTCCTTGCCCCCTTTCTGTTGCGTCTTTTTAATAATTGGCTGGCGGTTGGTAGTATTAGGGCTGAGGGGTTGGAGGCTGCCATTGCGACTCTCCCCAAACAAGGGAAACCCACAACATCTCCGGGGAACTTCCGCCCGATAGCACTCTTAAACTGCAACGTTAAGATCTACGCAAAAGTCTGGGCCAATAGATTGTTCTCAGTCCTTCCTGATCTCATTCACCCCGACCAAGTTGGGTTTGTTCCTGGCAGGCAGACGAGGGATGGTACCAGACGACTGATAGATCTCTTGGATGTGGTGGAGAGGGGGAGTCTCCCCATTGTATTCCTGTCGCTCGATGCCGAGAAGGCGTTTGACAGAGTGCACTGGGGCTATATCGAGCTCACATTGGAGAAATTTGGGCTTACCGGGCAGATTAGCAAAGCGGTTATGGCATTGTATTCCAACCCATGCGCGTCGGTTCGATCGGCGGGATTCGGGTCTCGAACGTTTCCTATTAGGAACGGTACTCGTCAAGGCTGCCCCCTCTCCCCTATCATCTTTGCTCTGATCATGGAGCCCTTGGCCGCCATGGTCAGGCAGTGCGCGGACATAAGGGGAATTGCGGTGGGGGGAACTGAACATAAAATTGGTCTTTATGCCGACGACGTGGTCCTGACCTGCACCTCTCCCTTAACTTCATTGACTGCAATCACCACCATCCTATCTGAGTTTTCGGCGGTTTCATATTATAAACTTAATCTCACCAAATCCACAATTTTCCCCCTCTTCCTCCCCCCCCCCCTTCAGATTCAAATTCAATCTCAATATGCTTTTATTTGGGCTCCCTTGGGCTTTACATATCTGGGCATCAAGATTACTAGGCTAGATAACATAGTCCGAGTAAATTGCGAAGAAACTCTTTCGGAGGTCAGGAGGGGCATGGAGCAAATATCAAGCGCGTCTCTCTCGTGGATGGCCCGCATACAAACGGCGAAAATGCTATTCCTCCCCAAAATAATGTACCTCTTTCGGTGCCTTCCCCTTTTTATCTCCTCGAAGTTTATTTCGGCTTTTTAATCTTTGATAGACCGATTTATCTGGAATAAGAAGCCCCATAGGGTCAGGCGTCGGATTATGTCCCTTCCGTACTCTGCGGGGGGGTTGGGAGCTCCTGCGGTCCAGGCGTATTACAGGGCGGCGATCCTTGAGCCCCTTAAAATATGGTGGGAGGGGAACTCATGTTTGCCCTGGTTTCTGATTGAATCCCATTTTGCTCCCCAAAACTCGCTTAGATTGCTTTTGGAGCTCCAACTACTTCAAGTTCCTCCTGTGGGCCCCTGTCTCCGTTCTATTAGGAACGCATCTAAACTATGGGCGCTCCTTAGCACTTCTCTCCAAACATTCATGTTTGACTATGTCTCTTTGCAGGCTGTGGAGTGTGCCATTGCCCACATTTCTCTTGCCTCCAGGACGAGGCGTGGGGTGCACCGGGTGGCGGACCTTTTCGGCTCGGACGGTTTCTTGTCGTTTGAGGACCTTGCAGGGAGATTTTCCCTCACTGGGTCTGACTTCTTTCAATACCTGCAGATTCGCAGCTTCCTCAGACCGTGGCGGTCATTCGGTGCACCCCCGCCTCTGACAGAGGACCCGGCCCATAGATTCTTCAGACCATCCACCATTGTGCCACATGGCATCTCCATAATTTATAAAGCCCTCATTTCATTTGGTTCTACTGACAAACTTCCTTTTATGTCTTCCTGGGAGTCAGCGTTGGGCTTTGAGGCTTCCCTGGAGGATTGGCAATTTGCTATGGTACACCCTTCTAGGTTCTCGTCTTGTTTGGGCCACTTGGAGCAGGTGAAAAAAATTCAGCTCCACTGGTACCTCACCCCCGCCCGATTGGCGAGGGTTTTCCCGGCTACCTCTCCGCGCTGCTGGAAGGGATGTGGCGCCCTTGGGTCCTCCTCTCATGTCTGGTGGTCGTGTCCGCAGGTCCGGGTCTTCTGGCGTGAGGTAGAGACTTTGATTGAGGATCTGATCCGTATGCCCCTTGTTCTGAGTGGCCAACTCGCTGTCCTGGGCATCTCCCTCATCGATCTCCCTGCCCCCCTGCACCCCATAGTTTCTAATATCCTAGTGGCTGCTAGGCAATGTATCGCGAAGCATTGGAAGACCTCCGTTTCCCCCTCCAGAGCAGAGCTGATCTCCAGGATTGATTTACATTTTTGTTATGAGGTCATAATGGCAGGGGGTCTATCGAAAAGAGCTAAGGTCCTCTCGTGGTGGGACCCTTGGACGTCCTCGCCATTTGTATCTCAGTCTGCTCTTTCCCTTATTTAAACTGTTTGCTCCTACAATTCTGCTCTTGTTTTTTTGGTTTTCTGTTTATTTCTTCTATCCTCTATGTGACACTGTATTTATGTATTTTGTATTGATTACATTGTGGTCCTTAATACGGTATGCATTGGATTTTTCCCCTGATCCCCCCTTCCCTCCCCCCCACCTTCCCTTTTCATTCTGATATGTTGTTTATTGTGAAAAATGTTCAATAAATACTGATTGGTTAAAAAAAAAAAAAAAGTGATTACCCTTTTCTGATATCCTATTCTTTTGCATGCTTGCCACATTTACATTTTACAAATAAATTTAAAATGTAAAGTGCTGCGGAATATGTTGGCACAATAGAAATTTTTATTATTATATATACATACACAAATATACATACACATACAAACACTACTCTCAAAAAGTTAGGGATATTTGGCTTTTGGGCAATATTTCAGAATGAACCCAACATGCGCTCTAACCATTTCAGGTGAAATGTGACCTTCCCTAAACTTTTGAATGTACTCGTCCAACTTTTCAATGTTTCAGCACTTTTTGCACAACTTGCTGTTGTCTAACAAGGAGTTTAATGGAAAAATTCACAACACGTGTTTGATCCATGAATCGCCCGATACATTTCGGGATTCAATAAGAATTGGTATTTAAACAGTCCTCCACATCATACTGTTCATATGTTGATATCATGAGACCAAGACAATGATAGAGAAACAGCCGCACTCAAAATGAGTCTTGTTTGGTCTTGCAGATAGTGCGAAAGTTTATTCAAAATTCACCACTAGGTAATACAAATAGAGTGAAAATAAGGTATGAGGTTAATGAGGTACGAGGTGACGTTTCGACCCTGTTCCGGGTCCTTATCAAACCTCACTTAAATGGTATGAAAAAAGGACCAAGAGGCTGTATAAAGAAGAATAAAGTCCCAGCTGGGGCTTAAGGTTCTGTAGAGAAGGAGATGAACTTAGTAACGGGAGGGAATATAAGGGTGCTGTCATGGGTTCCAAAAAACATATTACCGGTAAGTAATACCCATGTTTGTCTGTCACACATGACAGCACCAACTAGAGAATTACAGAGAATTACTCATATATTAGGGAGGGATCACAGCCTGTAGAACCCTTTTCCCAAATGTGAGATCAGAGGAGGCAGATAGATGTAGTCTATATAATTTATAAAAGGTAGATGGCGATGACCACATAGATGCCTTACAGATTTGTTCAATGGATAGGTCTGCTTTTTCTGCACATGACCCTGGCATCGCTTTCATAGAGTGGGCTTTCAGGTTGTCAGGAGCTGCTCTTCCTGCTCCCACCTAGGGATGACCTCCCTTATCCATGTTGATAAGGTACCTTTTGAAATGCTCTTTCCTTTCCTAGGGCCCTGAAAAGAGATGGATAGAGTCGTAGCCTTCCTCGAAGACTTTGCAGCTATTAAATACTGAAGAAGGCACCTTCTAACATCTAAGGAGTGATACTTTTCTTCTTTACTATTCTTGAGAGTCAGGACACAAGGACGGCAGAGCTATCTCTTGTGACCTATGAAATTTGCATACAACCTTAGGTAAGTAAGCCGGGTCCGGTCATAATACCACTCTATCATCCAATACCTAGGTAAAGGGGGGGGGGGGGGGTGAGGGTCTGCAGATAAAGCCTGCATGTCACTCACCCTTCTATAATTGTTCTCTTGTTTCTACAAGACTGGGTAGTCCACCACTCCTCTGTGGGCCACTTACACTAAAGCTGTTCTATCCTGCATGTCCACATGGATATTTTCTCTCTGAACCCTGCTTATACAGGTACTATACAGATAATCAGGTTTTTAATACATCAGATAGGGATTATATACATTAGATAGGACTGCTCTATTATGGGTATTCCTTGGCGATTGGTGGATCAGCTTAATATACATTTTTTTGCAAAAAAACGTATTACCTAAATACCCTGTATTTTTTTCATTTTTTGACTAGCACTTGCTCATTTACTGTGACTTCTTTACAACAGAGTATTTTTTGATCTCGCTATGCTCTTTTTGTGTCTTCATGTCACTCACCCTGCGGGCTGATGTAAGGGCTACTAATAGTATACGCTCCCTGACGGAAGCTATGTCGCTTATCCATTGGTTGTAAATTATTCTTTTGACAGCTGAAACCCTCCGAAATGTGGTTTAGGTTAAGAAAATAAATTGGCATCAATGAAGAAATATTGATCAGTTAATGGACACAGAATGGTCAGATTTTGGCAAGACAAAAGTTTTGACGCCCACAGAAAGTAATGTGATATTCAAACAAATAATGAACTTAAAATACAAATATATGCTGCATAACATTGGTGAATGAAGTCTTGGTGCTAATAGAGTCATATTTAATATTTAGTGTGACTTCCATGAGCTTGAAGGACTGCAATTTATTAATGAAGTCATCAGGAATAGCAAATAATGCAGTCTTACATGCCTCCCAGAGTTCATCTAGATTCTTTGGTTTTGTCTTCCAAGCTTCCTCTTTCATCGTACCCCAAACATGCTCAATGATGTTCATGTCTGGTGACTGGGCTGGCCAGTCCTTAAGCACCTCTATCTTTTTTTGCCTGGAGGAACTTTATTGTAGAGATGGATGTATGAGATGGAGCACCATCTTGCTGCAAAATTTGCCCCCTTTTATGATTTGGAATATAAGAGGTAGCTACTACTTGATATTTTAGGCTATTGATATTGCCTTCCACCTTGCAAATCTTTTGCACACCCCCATACTGAATGTAACCCTATACCATGATCTTTCCACCACCAAATTTAACTGTTTTCTGGGTGTATTTTAGATCCATACAGGCTCCAGCAGGTCTCCTGCAGTATTTGCAGCAGCTGTTGTGTAATTATACTGAAGATTCTTCAGAGAAATCCACCTTCTGCCACTTTTCCAGCATCCATCTGTTAAGCAGGCTGTGGGACTTTGCAAATGCCACACTTTTTTTTATTTGCCTTTTGTTTAGTGCAGGCTTCTGGGTACTGATTCGACCACGGAGGCAATTTCGAGACAGAATCCTACAAACTGTTCTACTTGACACAGGGACTTGGGGTGACCAGGCCTGTTGGAGCTCTGCTGCAGTGGAAGAGGGGTTTGCTTTGGATTTTCTAACCAACAAACGTTCTTCCTGAGTAGTTGTCTTGCGGGGTCTGCTAGACCTGGGCTTGTCAAACACAGCTCCAGTCTCTTCAAATCTTTGTTTAATTCTTTGTACTTGACGCTGAGACACATTAAAGGTGCCAGCGACTTCTGCAGTGGTAGATACTAGAGAACATGGAGTACAATAAACACCAAGGAATGAAAAGATAAAACAATCATTTTATTAATACACTTAAAATTAACAACAACAGCCAAATCAAAAGGCAAAACACAAAAGAGAGGATGAATACAAGGAACCTGCTAGCACAGCAGGAGATAAGGACCAATAGTGCAAATATAAGAGGGTAAATAGAGCAAGTCCTGAAAAGAGGGTATAGGGGAATGGTAAAATCCTAATGGATAGGCAATATAGGTTCTACACGTAGATTCCTATGAACACTGCCAAAAAAGACAAATCCCCACTACCCCTGCATGCCCCAATAGGATGCTATCACTCACCCATAATGAACAATGTCAATAAGATCCTCCTGCTGCGACCCCTTGACGCGTGTTTCGCGTAACTGCTTTTTCAAGAAGGGGAGTAGCGTGTGTTGTGTCCCCTGGGTTTAAATAACACTGCCCCCAAATGTCAACAGGTGCGGTGCACGCGCCTCGAGAAGCGCATACCGGAAATACACATCTCATACTGCGGCCGTCAGTACGGTGTGCGCATGCGGCAAAATCTTGCCTGGTGACGTCATGGAGCATGCGCACATCGTCACATGAGATAACCACAGGGATGGGTTAGCGGTGCACAGGTCGAAATGCGCGTGTGCACTGCGGCATCCATGTTTTTGAAGTGGATCTGGTCTTCAGCTTCTTGATAATCCAGGCTTTGGTCGTAGGGCAGATTTTTGGCATGTTGTCAGAGCTCAAGTTGCAGTTCAAGTGAAGGTCTGGGGTGCTGGGTTTCACACTAATTAACTGATCATTTACTGAGCACAGGTGAGGATGTAAACTAGGATTGGGTGCATTATATGACCAGGCAACAAAACTTTTGTCTTGCCAAAATCTGACGATTCTGTGTCCATTAACTGATCAATATTTCTGCATTGATGCCAATTTATTTTCTTAACCTAAACCACATTTCGGAGGGTTTCAGCTTTCAAAAGAATAATTTATACAACCAATGGATGAATTTAATGTCAGGTTATAAGCTTTTATTTACATAACATGGAAAAGCGACATAACTTCTGTCAGGGAGTGTAGTCTTCAGTGTGATGAACTTTATGGATCCTGAACTTAGGGGCTCAAAGGGTGCTACTGTTAACGGATTTAGAGCTAAATTTAAATCCTATGGAGAAGTTCTAGCTACTGGGGCCGGTCTAGATCTAATACTTGCCTTAAGCCTAGACACCCATTGGTTTCTCACGAGATTGCCGATGTATAACGCTCCCTCAAAAATTTGGACTTTTAAGGTAATAACTGTATGACCTTGATTCCTCAAGGAACTCTGATTGGTTTTAAGGGTACCTTTCCCCCCAAAGCAGACCCTGTCTGTCACGATCCATGTTTGGATCTGCGGCAGACCTGGTTTTCCTCTGATTAAAACCTTTTTTTTCCCCTTTCTGGTCATCGGGTTAATGCATTAATCCCCCCCCCTCCCGGTGGCCGCTGGTGTTATTGCATTGCATCGCTGCTGGTGAGCTGATGCTGGTGGTGACCACTCCCACCATCCTTCATAAGGTCACCTGGTGCATCAGCTTGGTTATACAGGTCCTTTTAGATACCAACCGACCAACCGTGTTGAAGACTGGAGGTTGCTTGTGCATTGGTTCTTCAGCTGCATACTGATATCTGGTGCCTTACACTGCTGTGTGGTGCATTGCAGCAGAGAAAGCTAAATGTGGAGTTTATTTGTTGCTTTGTCAATTTGTTGTCTGTAATTTTAATTGTGTTATATTAGTGCAGTGGTGGGACCAGTGCTCTCACCTACCAGCTCCCTAACTAGGGATTAAAGCAAGGCAAGTGAGGGATTAGGCATCCTGCTTGGCGACGGGGTGAAAGATCCCATATAGCAGTGGTGTCAAACTGCATTCCTCGAGGGCTGCAAACAGGTCATGTTTTCAGGATTTCCTTGTATTTTACAGGTGATAATTTAATCACCTTCACAGAATGATTCCAGCACCTTGTGCAATGCTAAGGATATCTTGAAAACACGCATGGTTTGAGGCCCTCGAGGAATGCAGTTTGACACCACTGCCATATAGGGACGCTAGTAAGAGCAGGGCACATCCTCAGGTGAGTGCTGGAGGTGTCCATTTCCCCGTTCCCTATTGTCAGGGACTACCGTTGTTATTGTGTCCCCGGTGTACCCTTGTGTGTTTCGCCGTTTGGTGACCAACCACTCGCCGGGTCGTGTTACGCTAGGACAGTCACATTATAACCTACCGTCCCATTTTTTCTGATGAGCCATGGCTCAAATGCAGGGCTTTGCCCAATTGCTACAGACCCTCACCGAGGAGTGTAAGGTGAGGTGGTGCAGCAGCTGCGGCAATTGTTGATCGATGACAGGAACTTCTTCCAGGTTCTACCATAAATTGTCGTAGTGATTGGCTTCCTACTACTGAGTAAAATACAGACCAGGTTGGAAGAGAACCCTTTGTTTTCTAGCAATGACCTCTTAAGTTCCAGGATGTTAAGTGCAGCCCAGTCACGTGAGGATGGAATATGGGCCTTGGAGCAAGATGGTCCGGGATCTCTGGTAGAACCTATGACTTTGTGACTGACATGCTCTTCAGCCAAATGAACCAAGGTCTCCTGGGCCAGAAGGGGTCTATGAGAATCACCATTGCCCCATCCTTCCTGATTTTCCTTAAAGGGAACCTGTCACCCCGTTTTTTCAGATTGAGCTATAAATACTGTTAAATAGGGCCTGCGCTGTGCGTTACTATAGTGTATGTAGTGTACCCTGATTCCCCATGTATGCTGAGAAATACATTACCAAAGTCGCCGTTTTCGCCTGTCAATCAGGCTGGTCTGGTCAGGTGGGCGTGTTCACAGCGCTCTTTTCTTCTCCAGCTTTCCGTTGGTGGCGTAGTGGTGTGCGCATGTCCAAGGTCCGGATTCCCTGCGCGCACGTGAAGACACAGCGCGCGATCTGCGCTGTTATCCCTTGCATCGGTGGGGGCGGCCATCTTCCTGGGGCCGCGCGTGCGCAGATGGAGTGCTCTGCTGCACGGGGCTTCAGGAAAATGGCCGCGGGATGCCGCGCGTGCGCATTAGAGATCGCGGCGGCCATTTTCCCAAAGCCGAGTTTGCATCTCGGCTTTGGAAAAATGGCCGCCGCGATCTCTAATGCGCACGCGCGGCATCCCGCGGCCATTTTCCTGAAGCCCCGTGCAGCAGAGCACTCCATCTGCGCACGCGCGGCCCCAGGAAGATGGCCGCCCCCACCGATGCAAGGGATAACAGCGCAGATCGCGCGCTGTGTCTTCACGTGCGCGCAGGGAATCCGGACCTTGGACATGCGCACACCACTACGCCACCAACAGAAAGCTGGAGAAGAAAAGAGCGCTGTGAACACGCCCACCTGACCAGACCAGCCTGATTGACAGGCGAAAACGGCGACTTTGGTAATGCATTTCTCAGCATACATGGGGAATCAGGGTACACTACATACACTATAGTAACGCACAGCGCAGGCCCTATTTAACAGTACTTATAGCTCAATCTGAAAAAACGGGGTGACAGGTTCCCTTTAACATCGCTGGAATAAGAAAAAGGGGGAAAAGTGTAGGCAAAAACAAAATTCCATCTGATCTGAAAAGTATCTACTGCTTGAGGGTTTTCCTTCGGGTTCAAGGAACAGAACTTGTGGTTCTGTCGGGCTGCGAAAAGGTCGATCTTTGGACAACACCACATGGCCACGATCTGTCTGAACACCAAATTGTTGAGGGACCACTCGCGGTCTGCGGCTCATGAAGTCTGCCTTGATGTTGTCTTTTCCTTTAATATGTAGAGCAAACAATGACAGGATGTTTGCTTCTGCTAGTATGAAAATCCACTTTGTAACCTGCATTAGGATTCTGTAACGAGTGCCCCCCCTAATGATTTAAGTATATAACCATGACCTGGTTGTCTTAGAGAATTTTTATATGGTGGTCCTGTAGGAAGGGTAGTACACTGTTTAGTGCGTCATTCTCTACTGAAAGAAGCTCTCACATGTTTGACTAGATGGCTGTACGGGAGACCCACAACCGATAGGACTGGCATCTGTGACGACTACCTTGGTGATGCAATGAACCCAAGGTACACCTTCCTGGAGAAATTCTATCTTCATCCACCAATTGAGTGTATCATTTCTTGAGGGAGCGCTAGTGTGCCTTTCAGATGCCCTATAAAGAACGCTCGATTTCTAATATATGCCATTGGATCGCCCTTGAGTGGATCTGAGCCCATGTTACTGCTGGGATACAGAAGAAGAGGGAACCTAGAAGGGACATTGCTTTCCTGTGGGTCATTACCGGATTCCGTATCATCACAGAGAGAAGACTGATTAACTTTTCTCTTTTCTGATCCAGTAGACAAAATTCTTGTTTGTCTGAGTCCACCAAGAGATCCAAAAAGATTTGTTTATTTTGTGGGTCTAACCTTAATTATTCTAGATTCAAACACCAACCTAAGCTTTTTAAGATGGTGCCTATCTTCACTTTACTGACAATGACAGTATGAGCTTCCTACTATTAGGAAATCGACTATGGAATGATCAGCCTGTTTTCTTGTCTGCGGTGAGCTGTAACTTCTATTAGCTTTGTAAATACAAGAGGAGCTACTGCCAAGCCAAAAGGGATGGACTTGTATGGAACGTGCCTCCTGACACCCCCTCTATTGTTACTGCCACTGAGAGGAAATTCTGGAATGTTGTGTGTATTGGCACATAGTAAGATAGTTTGCAAGGCCAAAAAATAACATTTGTCCATCCAGTTCAGCCTATATTCAGTCAGAATTAATCCCCAGATCTATGACCTTCTTAAGAACATAATAACTGTAAGATACAATGTTGTTACTCTCCGGAAAGACATCCAGGTCTCTCTTGAACTCCTCGACTGAGATCGCCATCACCACCTCCTCAGGCAAGGAATTCCAGATTCTCACTGCCCTAACAGTAAAGAATCCTCTTCTACTGTATGTTGGTAGAAAAACTTCTCTCCTCCAGACACAGAGAATGCCCCATTGTGACCATCAACTTCCTTGATATAAACAGATCCACATGCTAATACGCATCTCTAAGATCTATAAAGGTACCGTCACACTTAGCGACGCTGCAGCGATACCGACAACGATCCGGATCGCCAGAGCAGGACAGCCAGAGCAGGAGGAGTGCAGAGCACAGCGCCGGGGACAGACAGCGGTAGGTAAGTATGTACTGTTTGTTTTTTTTTACTTTTAGGATGGTAACCAGGGTAAACATCGGGTTACTAAGCGCGGCCCTGCGCTTAGTTACCCGATGTTTACCCTGGTTACCAGTGAAGACATCGCTGAATCGGTGTCACACACGCCGATTCAGCGATGTCTACGGGGAGTCCAGCGACCAAATAAAGTTCTGGACTTTCTTCCCCGACCAGCGACAGCACAGCAGGGGCCTGATCGCTGCTGCCTGTCACACTGGACGATATCGCTAGCGAGGACGCTGCAACGTCACGGATCGCTAGCGATATCGTCTAGTGTGACGGTACCTTAACATTCAGGAAAGAGCAGCTGCACTGCTGATTTTATTGATTCCATCTTGAAAGTGGGAATTTTCAAGAACTTGTTCAAGTATTTCAAGTTGATAATTGTCTTGAATGAGCCGTCCGATTTCTTTATGAGAAAGGGGATATAAACTCCTTTCCTCATTTCTTTTGGAGGGACTTCCCATAAAAAGTTTTTTTTCTATGAGGCTTAACACCTCTATTTCTAATGTACGTTGTTCCGAGAGAGACGGTAGCGAGGCAGTCACGACAAATCTCATTGGGGGATACTTCAGAAATTCCAGCCTCAATCCTTATGTTACCAGACTGAGTATCTAGGTGATGAAGGAAATTTTCACTCAGGCTGGAAGGAAGAGAAAGTCTTCCCTCCACCTGGGGTACAAAGTCATTTGGAGGTCTTTCGTTATCCTTTGAGGGACCACTAAAAAGGAATCATTTACCCTTCCTGGGATGATCGATCCACCTATTCTGTTCCTCCTTCTGTTGAATTTTTTCCGCCGAAAGGACTGTTTGAAGGATGAAAAGGGAGATTTTGGAAACCCTTTCTTATTATCTGCCGCCTTTTCCAGGATATTGTTCAGGGCTTTGCCAAATAAGTACTGTCCTTCACAAGGAAGATAACACAATTATCCTTTTGCTTGCATGTCCCCTGGCCAGCACTTCAACCAGACAACTCTACGGCCTGACCTGCATTAGAGAGTGCTGCAGATTTCATTGCTAATCTAGCTGAATCTGCCGAGGCAACCGACAATAAGGCCACTGCCCTTAAATCACTAAGAGTGTGGCCACGATGGAGTCCCGGGGTGAGTCATCCCTCAGCTGGTCTTCTAACCTGCTCAGCCAGACCAGAAGAAAACTGGCTGTACACGTTGACGCAATGTCTGGCCTTAGGGCACCCGCCGATGACTCCCAGGTACCATTAAGAAAAGTATCAACTTTTCTGTCTACAGGATCCTTTAGCAAACCAGAATCCTCAAAGGGAAGGGATGATTACTTTGAGGTTTTGAATGTCACAGGGTTACTGCAACAGAGAGGAGCCAAAAGACCGCAGCATCTGATTGCTCCCACTGCTGCGCTAAAAAGAAGCACTTCACCTTTGTAAATGTTCATTTCTTTTGGCAGTACAGGGGTTAGTCAGCTATATTGGGAGCTCTAAGAGTCTGAACTCTCAAATGAGCATGGTTAGCCACTCCTATCTCCTATATAATCTGGGTCCTGACTGAAACACATCTTGCTACATGTCTAGGAGGATAGTTGTTTGGAGGTTATATGAGGAGTTTGGTGGATTTATCTGTGACTGTTGCTTGGGTTTGTAAGTGATAATTCCCTTTCCTTCTCCTGCTTTGATTTTTCCCCATCCTCCACTCCCCAATGCATTCCTCTGTTATAAGTGTGTGAATATTTGTATGCCTAGTATTTTCAGTTTCCCTTGCTCGTGCTGCCTTGTTCATCTGGTTGGTGTACTGCAGTGCAAGGCTGCTCCCCTCTTCCCTGGGTGGGGGAAGGGTACAGATGGAGGGCAGATACAGGACATAAGGCAAGGTATGTGGCCCTTGCATCTTCCCCTTCAGAAGTAACCAGGGGAATAGGGTGAGCTAGGGCACTCCCTAACGATAGGGACAGGGAAGGAGCCCCTGGTCCCAAGTTACCCGACAACAGAGTCGTGACATTAGCTCTGAAGTAACCATGCAAACATGAAATATGAAAATTGAAATGCATTACTGCACTAGAAATATGAAAAATTGAGAAAGTTTAGAGAATAAAATTGGTCAATTCATGTGTACCTGGGTAATAATAAAAATATATAGCGCCAACATATTCCGCAGCGCTTTACATTTTAACAGTTTCAAACACAACAGTCACAACATTAGCAATACAATAATTAAAGCGAAATAAGATGACCATGCTCGTGAGAGCTTACAATCTACAATGAGGTGGGGGAGATACAAAGCACAGGTGTGTATTTACAATGATGTATTTACAATGATGGTCCAGCCATCTTCAGGAGGTGGGAGATAGATGGAGATAGTGAATGGGCTACACACACACACAAATAAAATGACTTTGATTACTGAATGTGATAGGCCGCTCTGAGCAAATGTGTTTTGAGCGAGTGCCTAAAACTATGCAAATTGTGGATGGTCCTAATATCTTGGGGTAGAGAATTCCAGAGGATTGGCGCAGCGCGGGAGAAGTCTTTGAGTCGGAAGTGGGAGGTACGGATTAGTGCAGAGGTTTGTCGAAAGTCATTTGCAGAGCGCAGCGGTCGGTTAGGCCGATAGACAGAAATGAGGGAGGAGATGTAAGGGGGTGACGCACTGTGGAGAGCGTTGTGGGTGAGAACAAGTACTTTGAATTGTATCCTGTAATGAATGGGCAGCCAGTGTAACGACTGGCGAAGAGCGGACGCGTCCGAGTAATGATTAGCCAGATGGACGACCCTGGCTGCTGCATTAAGGATGGACTGGAGAGGGGAAAGTCAAGTGAGGGGGAGGCCAATTAATAGAGCATTACAGTAGTTCAGGCGGGAGAGGATCAGGGCGACAGTGAGGGTTTTTTTTGTTTCTAGAGATGTTCTTTAGGTGTAAGCGGCACGAGCGGGCAAGAGATTGTATATGGGAGGTGAAGGAGAGATCTGAGTCAAACATAACACCCAGACAGCGCGCCTGCTGTCGGGGTGTTATTATGGTGCCACCCACGGAAAGAGAAATGTCATATTTAGGGAGGTTAGTAGATGGCAGGAGCAGAAAAAGTTCAGTTTTGGAGAGGTTGAGTTTCAGATAGAGAGCAGACATGATGTTGGAGACTGCAGACAGACAGTCAGTGGCGTTCTGTAGTACAGCGGGGGTAAGGTCAGGGGATGATGTGTATAGTTGTGTGTCATCAGCATAAAGATGGTACTGAAAGCCAAATCTGCTGATGGTCTGCCCAATTGGGGCTGTGTAGAGGGAGAAGAGAAGAGGGCCAAGGACTGAGCCCTGAGGTAACCCGACAGTGAGAGGAAGAGGAGATGAAGTGGAGCCAGAGAACAGAACACTGAAGGAGCGGTCAGAAAGATAGGAGGAGAACCAGGAGAGAGCAGTGTCCTTAATGCCTAGTGACTGGAGCCTAGAGAGTAGGAGAGTGTGGTCAACAGTGTTGAAAGCTGCAGAAAGGTTGAGAAGAATGAGCAGAGGTCACCGTTACGTTTTGCTGTCAGAAGGTCATTGGTCACTTTGATGAGTGCAGTTTCTGTCGAATGTAGGGGGCGGAAACCGGACTGTGAAGGGTCTAAGAGGGAGTGAGTGGAGAGGTAACGGGTAAGGCGGGAGTATATCAGGCGCTCCAAGAGTTTAGAGATGAAGGGGAGATTGAAGACTGGTCTGTAGTTGTTTGTGCAGGATGGGTCAAGGGTGGGTTTCTTTAGTAATGGAGTAATGATAGAGTGTTTGAAGGAGGAGGGGAAAATGCCAGAGGAGAGGGAAAGATTAAAGATTGTAGTTAGGTGAGTTGTGACGACTGGAGAGAGAGACTGGAGGAGATGTGAGGGAATGGGTTCGGTGGTGCATGTAGGAGGACGAAAAGAGGAGAGGAGCCTGGAGACTTCTTCTGTGATGGGATCGAATGTGGAGAGTGAGCCAGGGGAAATGCAGGGAGGGATGGGAGTCACTGAACTTGGTGACTGGGAGCGGATTTCCTGACGGATATTGTCTATTTTCTCTATAAAGTGGGAGGCCAGGTCATCAGCACAAATGTCTGACAGGGGCTTGTACTTTTGGCCTGAGGAGGGAGTGAAAGGTGTCAAAAAGTTTCTTGGGGTTGTTGGATAGTGAGGAGATCAGAGTGGTGAAGTAGGTCTGTTTGGCGAGGTGAAGGGCAGAGTTATAGGTTCTTAACATAAATTTGAAGTGTATGAAGTCTTCTGGTGTGCGTGTTTTGCTCCCTAAGCGTTCAGCACACCTAGAACATCGCTGGAGAAATCGGGTTTGCGATGTGAGCCAGGGTTGTTTCACTCTGTGTTTGGAGGTTCTGAGGGTGAGGGGAGCTACTTGGTCAAGGGTGCTTCTAAGAGTGTCACTGAAGTGATGTACAGCCAGATCAGGACAGGAAAAAGTAGAGATTGGGACAATGATGAGTGTAGGGAGTCTGAGTATGAGTGTATGAGGGTTAATGGCTTGTAGATTTCTGACTGAATGGTAGGTAGGAGGGTGCTGGGGTGAGCGAGGATTTGTGAGTGTGAAGGAGAGAATCTTGTGGTCAAAGAGGGGAAGTGGTGAGTTATCTAGGTAGGAGATTGAGCAGAGCCGGGTGAAAACCAGGTCCAGGGTGTTACCGTCTTTGTGGGTTTCAGAGGTTGAGAGCTGTGAGAGGCCCAGAGAAGTGGTTAGTGATGGAAGCTGGGATGCAGATGTGGAAGTTAATGGGGATGTTGAAGTCTCCCAGGATAAGGGTTGGTAGTTCTGAGGACATGAAGTGCGGCAGCCAGGCAGAGAAATGGTCCAGGAAGTGGGTGGGTGAGCCTGGAGGCCGGTATATGACCGCTACTCTGAGGGAGAGGGGACGAAAGAGCCTGATGGTGTGGACTGCAAAAGAAGGGAATGAGAGCAAAGGAACTGGGGGGGGGATGACCTGGAAAGTGCATTGTGGGGACTGGAGTATGCAGACTCCACCACCAGGTCTGTTTGTCGGTCTCTGGGAATTAGAGAATTGTAAGCCACCATGGGAAATGGCAGCAGGAGAGACAATGTCAGAATCCTGAATCGAGGTTTCCTTGAAGGCCAACAGATTCAGAGAGGTTTTCAGAAAGTAATTGTGTAGGAAAGGAAGCTTGTTGCATACAGATCGTGGATTCCAAAGGGCACAATTAAAAGATGGAGATGAAGGAGTGCAAATAATATTAGTAAGATTATTAAGGTTTCGATGTGAGGTGGGGTAGGGGTTGAGGATGGTGGATGGTGGACTGGGGTTGGGGGAGATGTCCCCTGAAATCAGTAGGAGCAGGAAGATAAAGAGCAAGTAGTTTTTGGAATTGTATGAAGTTTTTTTGTGCAGTGTGTTTGGGCAAGATGGACTGAGGTTTTTCAAGAAGGTGAGAAGTGCATGGGAGCTGTACATGGGAGAGGGAAGGAGTGAGGAGCTGATGTATAGGAGTCGTGATGGAGGGGGGGATTGTCGGTGTAAGTGGATTGCAAGGGAATATAGGAGGATAGGAATAAAGCACATGGATAGAAGGGAGAGCAGAGTGTGGGTTACCTGACTCCTGCCCTGACTAACTGCCATGGAATAACTGCTGTATCACGACGCTCATCTTTGTGACGCTTTGCTTCTGGGACGCTTGCGTGCACCCCCACATGCGTGCACCCCTGATGTTTCTAAATTTCTAGTCCAGACTGCTGGGTCAGAAGAGATGGATTGTTGGAACTGGTTGAGGATAATTTGGCAGCGGGACCAGCACACCAGGGGCTTTTTTTAGATGATCAAAGACATTCAGCCTGGTAACATCTACTTTCACACCTTCCACCAGATAAGATCTACAATGATCCCAGTCATGGATATGCAAAAGTGAGTTTTAAGTACAATGCACCAAATGAATTATACCGATGAATTTGCAAACACATTAAATTATGTTTCTAGATGGTAAAGCAGCAGATGACAGACAGCAGACAGCAAGCAGAGGTGGGAAGTTATACCATAAGAGTCTATTGCAGCAGATGAGACAGCAAGCAGAGGTGGGAAGTTATACCATAAGAGTCTATTGCAGCAGATGAGACAGCAAGCAGAGGTGGGAAGTTATACCATAAGAGTCTATTGCAGCAGATGAGACAGCAAGCAGAGGTGGGAAGTTATACCATAGGAGTCTATTGCAGCAGATGAGACAGAGAGCAGAGGTGGGAAGTTATACCTGTGTGAAGAGAGAAGATGGATGTTAGGTCTTTGCCATGGAATAACTGCTGTATCACAACGCTTATCTTCGTGACACTTTGCTTCTGGGACGCTTGCGTGGGTAGCCACGATAAGGCATTTCTCGTTTACCAGGACCTAACAATGCCAATCTTCGCTTAGAATAAAGTCTTCATCTGTATGGGAACCTGTGAATCCTCTCAGACTTCGTTTGCAAGTTTTGGTGCTACAGAGTGCTGCCTTATATATTTGATTGTATAATATCTCTGGCCCAGAGAGGCAAGCCATGAAGGACTATATAACGGAGAGTTTGGCAAAGGGTCATATCAGACCATCCTCATCACCCATTGCTGCAGGGTTTTTCTTTGTTAATTAGAAAGATGGGGGTTACGCCCATGGCTAGATTTCGGCAAACTCAGTCTGATCACGGTCCAGGATCCATATCTGCTCCTTCTTATTCCGGACCTCTTTAATCAGATTGTAGAAGCAAAATGGTTTTCAAAACTGTACCTCAGGGGGGGCATATAATATAATTCGCATTAAAGAGGGGGTTGAGTGGAAGACGGCTTTCAATACGCCTGAGGGACACTATGAGAACCTGGTGATGCCATTTGGGTTCACAAACGCGACCGTCCTCTTTAAAGCACTTTGTAAATTACATCTTTAGTCACCCGGTAGGTAGATTTGTGGTGATCTATCTTTATTACATATTAATGTATTCACCTGTCCTTGAATCACATAAGGTACATGTCAAGCAGGTCTAACAAATACTCAGACAATAAATTATTTGTCAAACCGGAGAAAATGTATGTTCTCAGTTGAGGAGATACCATTTCTAGGATATGTATTATCGCCGACTGGTTTTCGCATGGATCCAGCAAAAGTCTGGGCGGTACTGTACTGGGATCATCCTCAGGATTTGAAGGCGTTACAAAGGTTTTTAGGGTTTGCCAACTACTACCGTAAGTTCATGAAAAACTTTTCTGTAGTAGCCAAACCTCTTATGGATATGACTAGGAAGGGGACAGACTTTTCCAAGTGGTGCAGTCCGGCTAGGGAGGCATTCGACACTTTGAAGAGGTGTTCTGCATTTGCACCAATCCTCAGAGCCTGATGTCACTCAAACTTTTATCGTCGAGGTTGACACGTCTGAGGTGGAAGTGGGGGCTGTACTGTCGAAGGGTGCGTCTCCTGGTATATGGCGTACATATGCATATTTTTGGAAAAAACTCACCTGCAGAGAAAAAATTATGACATATGTAACAGGGAACTCTTGGCAATCAAGTGGGCTTTGTGAAAAGCTATATCATTTTTTGAAAGGAGCAGTTCATCCGGTTATGGTCATCACGGATCATAAGAATCTTGTGCATTTAGAACCTGTGAACACCTCAACGCTTCAACAGGCAAGATGGGCATTGTTCTTCACCAGATTTAACTTTTTTATCACTTATAGGCCAAGGAACAAAAACATTAAGGCGGATCCCTTATCTCGTTGTTTTCCTGGGGGAGGAAAAATTATGGTGATCCGGTTCCTATTATATACAAATGGGTGACTATAGCGTCTATATGCTCCGATCTTCAAAAAGAGGTTGTTGACACTCAGGAGGAAGCCTTTGCTGCCTGTCCATTATGGAAACTAAGTGTGAATCTTTGTTTAAGAATTCTTAGTTAACATCATGACTTGGCCTCGGCTGGACATCCTGGTAATAAAGCCACTACTGATCTACTCTGCATTTTTGGCGGCCAGGGGTACATCAGGATGTCCGGGAGTATGTAGCCATGTGCAGTGTCTGTGCGCATTCTAAGACCTCTCCTACTCGTCCTTCGGGGTCTCTCCAACCATTGGAGATTCCCAGCAGACTTTGGACTCACTTGTTGGTCGATTTTATCACAGATCTACCTGTGTGGGTGGGGAATACTGCAATTTTGGGGGTGGTGGATTGATTAAGTGAGATGTTTCATTTTATTGAATTACCAGCTTTGATGAACGCCAAATCCTTGGCACAAATTTTCACCAGGGAAATTGTAAAATTACATGGATCTTGACCAATATGGTTTCTGACCGAGGGGTACAGTTTGTTTCCAAGTTTTGGAGGGTGTTTTGCACCCGTCTGGGTATCCATCTGTCGTTCCTCTTCTGCATTTCACCTGCACTCTAATGGGCAAACTGAACATGAACGGGTCAACCAGAATTTGGAGGCTTATCTTGGGTGTTTTGTGTCTGAGAATCAGAAGGATTGGGTTACCTACTTACCGCTAGCCGAATTCACAGTAAATAATCGTTGTCATGAGTCTACTGGCAAGTCCCCTTTCTTCAGGGCGAATGGGTTTCATCCTCACTTCAGCTCATTTAATAAGAATCGTTCTTCTGGATTACATGAAGAAGAAAGGTTTTCAGCATTTATTACGTCCATGTGGCAGGGGGTTACTACTAATTTGAGGAAGACGGGGTCCAAATATAAGAGTGTGGCTGATCGGAGACGTTTGGTGGGTCCGGACCTGCGTGTTGGTGACTTGGTGTAGTTGTCCTCTAGGAACATTAAATTGAAGGTTTCATCTTGGAAACTGGGTCCCGGGTTTATAGCTCCTGATAAGATCGTAGCCATCATCAATCCCGCAGCATTCTGCCTTGATTTGCCATCTACCTTCAGGATCCATAATGTATTTAAATCGATCTCTCCTTAAAATATACATTGCATCTTCAGTACCATCACCGCTACTCCATCTCCTGTCATTGTGGATAGAAAGTTAGAATTTCAAATAGCAAAAATCATGGATTCTCATTTAGTTTGTTGGTCGCTTCAGTATCTGGTACATCGGCGGGGACATGGTCCTGAGGAGAGGTTCTGGGTACCAGCATCTGATGTCCATGAGGCCAGACTGATCTAATATTTTCACATGGCACACTCCAATAAACTCGGTCCTGAGGTTGCGGAGGTCTTTCATAGAAGGGGGGTAGTGACAGGGTTTCGCAACAAAGAGGAGCCAGAGGACCGCAGCATCTGATTGTTCCTACTCCTGCGCCGAAAAGAAGCATTTCACCTTTTTAAATGGTGTTAATTTCTTTTGGCAGTACAGGGGTTAATCGGCCATGTTGGTAAGTCTAGGAGTCTGGGCTCTCATCTGAGCACAAGTAGCCAGTCCTATCTCCTATATAATCTGGGTCCTGACAAACATATCATCAGAGCTAGCTTATACTACATGTCTAGGAGGATAGTTGTTTGGTGGTTATATGAGAAGGAGTTTGGTGGATTTATCTGTGACTGTTGCTTGGGTTTGTAAGTGTGATAATTCCCTTTCCTTCTGCTGCTTTGGCTTTTCCCCATCCTCCACTCCCCGATGCATTCCTCTGTTATATGTGTGTGTGAATATTTATATGCCTGGTATTTTCAGTTTCCCTTGTTCGTACCTTGTCTTATGTTCAGATACAGGACACAAGTCAAAGTACGTGGCCCCGGAATCTTCACCTTCAGAAGTAACCTAGGGAATATGGCGAGCTAAGGCGCTCCCTAGTGTTTGAGACAGGGAAGAAGCCCCTGGTCCTGGGTTACCCGACAACTGAGCGGTGACATTGGATATAGCAACATTCAATTTTGGGGCTTTATTCCAGGATGTTGTTGCCTCCTCATCAAAAGGGTATTTCCTTTTGAAGGAATATGATAGGGAACCCTTCGTCTCTTGCCTTTCCCATTCCTTATTAATGAGTGCTATTACTTTATCATTAATAGATAAGGATCCATGCTTCCTCTGATACAGTGGTCCAGTGTACCAAACATCAAGTCTTGAATGGATTTTTTTGACTTTTGGCCGACCAAGCCCATTGTGGACCTCAAAGGCTTTATCAGGTTGTCTACTTCTTCCAGGAGAAAACAATAACCCACTCCTGAGTCACTTTTGGATGAGGATGAACCTGAAGAATCATCTAAATCCTCATCGTCTGAGTCTGTGCTGATAATGTGGGAGATCTCCTAGCCTTGTCTCTGCGGGGTGTTTCCCCTGAGTGGGACAGGGATTATAGAGAATTCTCCACCTCTTTCTTAGTGAGGGATTTTAAATTGGAGGAAAAGTTCAGGGTCTCTTCTGCTATAGTTTCATTGATAGAAGATTTGCACAATATTTTAGGCCATACCCTGGATAACCCCTAACCCCACAGAGCACAGGTTCAATCACTACTTTTCTCTAAACACTTTTTAGGTGGTTTCTAGTCACAGAGGAAAGAGGATAGGGAAAGAGTGAGAGAAAAAGAAAATCTTCTTTAGTAAACTGATATTCTCATTGATCACTCACCACTCAGAGGAAATAAAGAGGTACCCAAACGGGAGGCAGGATGTCGTCCAAAATCTCTCCTTTAGAGACGGCAGAATCTTCCAATCTGCTAGAGTTGTGCCGACTTGACCTGGAATCCCTGGTCCTGTGTACTCCACTCAAGTGTCCGTCACTCCTATCCTGGTGTGGCCGCTGTTTCTCCTGAGGGCGCTTCTGATGCTCTCAGGGGATCTGCCAGCTGGTGCGCCCCTACAGTTTGAAGTACCCGCCCCGGAAGAACTAACCTGGGGGAAAGGTTGCGGCCGCGTCATCAGGGCACGACTTCCAGTCCGTGATTTTGACCGTTCCACTGTAACAGTGTCGGGGAACGTGACTGCCGGAGCAGGCCGCAGCGGAGACTGTGCCCTGCCCTAATCGACCGGCTGAGGTCTGGGAACTTGTCTTTTAATCTTCTGCCGCGGTGCAAGAAAAAGGTTCCTCGCGTCAAGGACCAGAGACTACTGATGAGGAGAGAGGCGCTGCCCTTTTTATCTGAAGGTTTTCTGTCCTTGAAGGGTGGATCCCCTCTCTCATTAGTGCTGGCATGGCTAGTCTCTGCAAGAGAAATTGACATGCTGCAGTCTGGAAAAACGGTACCTGCTCCCCTGGCTGCACACAGCACTTTATTAATCAAGGGTCGCATGGGCTGTCTAGTGCTCTTTGAACATACACTGGCTGGAACCACATTTGGTAATGGCTCTGCTATTTCAAACAGGGCACTTCTTCCTGGGTGTTGACTATGCTTATTTGCATGGTGTTTAATAACTTTTTTAGATTTTTTTGTAGTTCATTTATAGGGCTGGCAGCACACCATCAACTCATTTTTGCTTTTCAATGTGATTTGCATTTCTATACTTACCTGTATTGCTATTTGATTCTCTTATCTATGCTTGTATTCACATTGTCAAATTTTGATACCTGTTATTGTGCTTGATAGTCTACCCTTGTTTATGTCCTGGAGTGGACCCTATTTGGTCAGGTTTTTGCTAGCCATTTTCTGGCATTTTAAATGTTTTTAATATTCATGGCTGTATACTTATGTATCTATCTTTTTTGTAGTCAAGTAAAAATAAAAATTATTTTGTTAAGGTGATCCCTAGTTGTGTGCATACCTTTTTCTCTCTTCGGCCTCCATATTTATTTTAGTATGCATAAGGTTGATAAGTATTTATAAATAAATAAATAAATGAGCATTTATTGAAATTGTTGTGGTGACTGCTACTTTACACATTTTAGGTCTGGAAAGACGTGCTGCATGTCAGTCTCCATGGGTGAATGGTAGGCGTCTGTGTCTTCATTAAAATCCCATCCACTATGCTTTAACATCTGGCGCTGTGGGTTTGACAGCGTCAAACCCGTGGCGATTACTCAGCGTGTGCACATATCCTTACACAGAACGGCAAATCCTGCGGCGATTACTCAGCGTGTGCACATATCCTTACACAGAACGGCAAATCCTGCTGGTATCCCTGAATTATACATTGCTTGCTTAAGGATGGGTTCAGATGTAGCTAATTTGAAGAGGATTTAAGGTGACGATTACACACAAATTTGCATCAGTTTATGAAACAATACATGTGGGTGGGTTAATTTTGAGTAGGAAAAAAAAAAATCAGTGTGTGTGAAGTGTAAATCAATTTGTCAAGGATATAAAATGCAGCTTCCAGTCCCTAAATGTGTCCAGGGGAAACTCAGTGAAGAACAGTGGGATGGGGGCACCAATGGACAACCTTGCACAGGGCACCATTTAGGCTATGTGTCCACATTGTAGAAATGCCGCGGGTAAAACGCATGGGGAATTTGCATACGTTTTCATGCAAAACACAACGCTCGCTTTGTCTGCAACAAGCTTTCCTACATCGATGATCTTTTTGTTACTACCAAACTTTCCTTCCTCGCCATCACCGAAACCTGGCTCACCCCTTCTGACACAGCCTCTCCTGCTGCACTCTCTTACGGTGGCTTCCACCTTTCTCACACACCCCGCCCCAGCAGCAAGCATGGCGGAGGAGTTGGTTTTCTCCTGTCAGATAACTGCTCCTTCACCCCAATCCCACCACCACCCTCTGTTACCCTCCCTTCCTTTGAGGTGCACTCTGTGCACATCTACTCCCCCTCCAACCTCCATCTGGCTGTCATTTACCGCCCCCCAGGGCCAGCCACCACCTTCTTTGACCACTTCACTTCCTTTCTGCGGACATCCCCACTATCATCATGAGCGACTTCAACATCCCCATTGACACTTCCCTCTTAGCTGCCACTAAAGTTCTATCTCTCACTTCCTCCTTCGGCCTCACTCAATGGTCTTCTGCAGCCACTCACAAAGATGGTCACACACTGGACCTCATCTTCAACCGCCTCTGCTCCCTATCTAACCTCTCTAACTCACATCTGCCACTATCTGACCACAACCTTCTCACATTCTCATCTCTCTCCACTCCATGTCTACAATCCCCACCCCACAAACTTTCATACCCTCGCAGAAATCTTAAACATCTTGACCTACATTCATTCTCTGAATCCCTCCTCCCTCTCACAGACATAAGTTCCATACACAATGCGGATGACGCTGCCGCTCTATATAACACCACAATAGCTGTAGCTTTGGAATCTGCTGCCCTACTTACACATACCAAAGCTCGCAAAATCAACAGACAGTCCTGGCACACCAGCTTAACCAAAGAACTGAGGCGAGCTTAAATGGCTGCTGAGCGCAGATGGAAAAGATCCCAGTCCAACGAGCACTTCAACGCATTCAAAAAGTCCCTCACTACTTTCAAGAACACACTCGCCACAGTTAAACAAACCTACTTCTCATCTCTCATATCCTCTCTGTCCAACAACCCTAAACAGTTATTCAACACCTTCAATTCTCTCCTCCGTCCCCCAGCACCTCCTCCCTCCCCACTTATATCCGCTGAAGACTTTGCCTCATTTTTCAAGCAGAAGATGATAGCATCAGAGACAGTTTTGGTCAACAACCCCCAGAGCCCTTCCTCCCGATTTCCCAGCCCTCCACCTCCAAAACCATCTTCTCCACCATTACACAAGATCAACTCTCCACTCTACTCTCAAGATCGCATCTCACCTCATGTGCTCTTGACCCGCTCCCATCCCACCTCATCCCAAACCTCACCACAGTCTTCATCCCAACCCTAACCCATCTCTTCAACCTATCACTAACTGGAGTTTTCCCCTCAAGCTTTAAATATGCCTCCATCACACCTATCCTCAAAAAGCCCTCTCTTGACCCGTCCTCTGTATCTAGCTATCGCACTATATCATTTCTCCCTTATGCCTCCAAACTACTGGAACAACACGTTTACCTTGAACTGTACTCTCATCTCTCTTCTTGCTCCCTCTTTGACTGCTTACAATCTGGCTTCCGGTCACACAATTCCACTGAAACTGCCCTAACTAAGGTCACCAATGACCTCTTAACCGCCAAGAGCAAGCGACACTACTCTGTTGTCCTCCTCCTCCTCGACCTGTCGGCTGCCTTTGACACAGTGGACCATTCCCTATTATTACAGACCCTCTCATCGTTTGGCATCACAGACTTGGCCCTATCCTGGATGTCATCATACCTAACAGACTGGAAATTCAGCGTCTCCCACTCACACACCACCTCCTCACCTTGCCCCCTATCTGTCGGAGTCCCACAAGGTTCAGTCCTTGGGCCCCTGCTCTTCTCCATTTACACCTATGGCCTGGGACAGCTCATAGAATCTCATGGCTTTCAGCATCACCTTTATGCTGATGACACACAGATCTACATCTCTGGACCAGATATCACCTCCCTACTAACCAGAATCCCTCAATGTCTGTCCACTATTTCATCCTTCTCCGCTAGATTTCTCAAACTTAACATGGACAAAACAGAATTCATCATCTTTCCCCCATCTCACGCGACCCCCCCAACGAACCTATCCATTACAGTAAATGGCTGCCCGCTCTCCCCAGTCCCACAAGCTCGCTGCCTCGGGGTAATCCTTGACGCTGATCTCTCCTTCAAACCACATATCCAAGCCTTTTCCACTTCCTGCCGACTTCAACTTAAAAATATTTCACGAATCCGTTCATTCCTCAACCAAGAATCTGCAAAAACCCTAGTCCATCCCCTCATCATCTCTCGCCTTGGCTACTGCAACCTCCTGCTCTGTGGCCTCCCCTCTAACACTCTCGCACCCCTCCAATCTATTCTAAACTTTGCTGCCCGACTAATCCACCTGTCCCCCCGCTATTCCCCGGCCTCTCCCCTCTGTCAATCTCTTCACTGGCTCCCCATTGCCCAGAGACTCCAGTACAAAACCCTAACCATGACGTACAAAGCCATCCACAACCTGTCTCCTACATACATCTGTGACCTCGTCTCCCAGTACTTACCTACACGCAACCTCCGATCCTCACAAGATCTCCTTCTCAACTCCCCTCTTATCTCCTCTTCCCACAATCGTATACAAAATTTCTCTCGCGTATCACCCCTACTCTGGAACCCTCTACCACAACACATCAGACTCACGTCTACCATCGAAACCTTCAAAAAGAACCTGAAGACCCACCTCTTCCGACAAGCCTACAACCTGCAGTAACCACCGATCGACCAAACCGCTGCATGACCAGCTCTATCCTCACCTACTGTATTCTCACCCATCCCTTGCACATTGTGAGCCTTCGCGGGCAGGGTCCTCACTCCTCCTGTACCAGTTATGACTTGTATTAAGATTATTGTACTTGTTTTTATTATGTATACCCCTCCTCGCATGTAAAGTGCCATGGAATAAATGGCGCTATAACAAATAATAATATTAATAAAACACAAGCGTTTTGCAAGCATTTCTAGCTTGCAGAATGCTTACGTTTTCCAAGCGATTTGAAGCATCGCTTGGAAAAGTGATTGACAGGTTGGACACACTTGTCAAGCGTAGTGCTTGACAAGTGTGACTAACTTTTTACTATTGATGCTGCCTATGCAGCATCAATAGAAAAAGATAGAATGTTAAAATATATATATATATATATATATATATATATATATATATATATATATATATATATATATATATATATATATATATATATATATAAATATATATATATATATATATATATATATACATACATACATACACACACATACATACATACATACACACACGTATATATACACAGTACAGACCAAAAGTTTGGACACCTTCTCATTTAAAGATTTTCCTGTATCATCAAGACTATGAAAATTGTACATTCACACTGAAGGCATCAAAACTATGAATTAACACATGTGGAATTATATACTTAACAAAAAAAAGTGTGAAACAACTGAAATTATGTCTTATATTGTAGGTTCTTCAAAGTAACCACCTTTTGCTTTGATGACTGCTTTGCACACTCTTGGCATTCTCTTGATGAGCTTCAAGAGGTAGTCACCGGGAATGGTTTTCACTTCACAGGTGTGCCCTGTCAGGTTTAATAAGTGGGATTTCTTGCCTTATAAATGGGGTTGGGACCATCAGTTGTGTTGTGCAGAAGTCTGGTGGATACACAGCTGATAGTCCTACCGAATTGACTGTTAGAATTTGTATTATGGCAAGAAAAAAGCAGCTAAGTAATGAAAAACGAGTGGACATCATTACTTTAAGAAATGAAGGTCAGTCAGTCCGAAAAAATTGGGAAAACTTTGAAAGTGTCCCCAAGTGCAGTGGCAAAAACCATCAAGCGCTACAAAGAAACCGGCTCACATGAGGACCGCCCTAGGAAAGGAAGACCAAGAGTCACCTCTGCTTCTGAGGATGAGTTTATCCGAGTCACCAGCCTCAGAAATCACAGGTTAACAGCAGCTCAGATTAGAGACCAGGTCAATGCCACACAGAGTTCTAGCAGCAGACACATCTCTACAACAACTGTTAAGAGGCGACTTTGTGCAGCAGGCCTTCGTGGTAAAATAGCTGCTAGGAAACCACCTCGAAGTACAGGCAACAAGCAGAAGAGACTTGTTTGGGCTAAGGAACACAAGGAATGGACATTAGACCAGTGGAAATCTGTGCTTTGGTCTGATGAGTCCAAATTTGAGATCTTTGGTTCCAACCACCGTGTCTTTGTGTGATGCAGAAAAGGTGAACGGATGCACTCTACATGCCTGGTTCCCACCATGAAGCATGGAGGAGGAAGTGTGATGGCGTGGGGGTGCTTTGCTGGTGACACTGTTGGGGATTTATTCAAAATTGAAGGCATACTGAACCAGCATGGCTACCACAGCATTTTGCAGCGGCATGCTATTCCATCCGGTTTGCGTTTAGTTGGACCATCATTTGTTTTTCAACAGGACAATGACCCCAAACACACCTCCAGGCTGTTTAAGGGCTATTTGACCAAGAAGGAGAGTGAAGGGGTGCTACGCCAGATGACCTGGCCTCCACAGTCACCAGACCTGAACCCAATCGAGATGGTTTGGGGTGAGCTGGACCGCAGAGTGAAGGCATAAGGGCCAACAAGTGCTAAGCATTTCTGGGAACTCCTTCAAGATTATTGGAAGACCATTCACTGTGACTACCTCTTGAAGCTCATCAAAAGAAAGCCAAGAGTGTGCAAAGCAGTCAGCAAAGCAAAAGGTGGCTACTTTGAAGAACCTAGAATGTAAGACATAATTCCAGTTGTTTCACACTTTTTTTGTTAAGTATATAATTCCACATGTGTTAATTCATAGTTTTGATGCCTTCAGTGTGAATGTACAATTTTCATAGTCTTGAAAATACTGAAAAATCTGTAAATGAGGTGTGTCCAAACTTTTGGTCTGTACTGTGTATATATATATATATATAGTTATTCTCACCTTCTGACAGACCCCCGATCTCCCCAGCGGCGCTCCAGCTACGTTCCCAGGAATGCTTTGCACGAAGGACCGCAACGTCATCTCAGGTGATTCGCGCAATGCATCTCTGAGAACGGAAGCCGCCGCATGCACCGCTGAGAGCCAGGAGGACTCCAGGGGCTATCAGAAGGTAAGTATATCCCTATTTTTTATTTTAAATTTTTTTTTTATTTACATGAATATGAATCCCAGGGCCTGAAGGAGAGTCTCCTCTCCTCCAGATCATGGGTACCATCCGCACATGAAGTGCTCACTTTACGCATGGTGGGCATAGCCACATGCGTAAAGTGAGTGTTTCAATGCAATTCTATGGCTGTGGAATCGCCGTTATTCCGCAGAAATAATGAACATGCTGCGGAATTTATCGTTATGCGATTCCGCAGCGGGAAAATGCGCTGCATGGGCACAGCAACTGCGGAATCCCATAGGATTGCATGAAAATGGGTTTAAGCATTTCCGCTGTGGCAAAAAACACAGCAGAAACGCATAAAAAAGGCAACGTGGGCACACAGCCTTATCCTAAGGCTGGAAGTTTTTTCTACTGTACACAATTATATATTTATAGAACACAGCCTCTACTTCTGTTGGTCGATAACAGCCATATCCGTGTAGAGGTTCAATGACAGGTGGCTACACACAGTTTCTGTTCTAACTTACCGGGGTTATGGAGATCGCTAACCAAGAGCCAAAAGCAAAATGAATAAAATATAAATTTATATAACTTATTCAATTCACAGAAAAATACAGGCTATCTGGGAGTGTTTCATATTTACTTACACTGTATTACACAGCAGAACATTGGTTTATACCTTCTTTTTACAGCAGCACTCCAGAGGCTTTTTTTTTTAAATTTTACAGCAGGAGTGGTGCTTCTAATCTAAGGTCCTTCACTCTACTCTCATACTCACCTGTCGCCCTCTTCCCTTTTTATCACCGTTGCCAACGTCCATCTCCAGCAGTTTGTGATCTGCTGGATCACTCGTGTTCATGAAGCAAGCCGGAGGTCACAACTCAAGGCAAGTCTATGAGAATTTCGTTCTGGTCCTAATAGACTTGCACTGAGACATTGTGACGTAACTTCTGGCCAAGGTTACGGTTACAAGATGGTGCTGCAGGACCGGCGTGGCACCAAAAAAAACGTAAAGATGACAGAGGGTGAGTATAAGACGGGGAACTTATATTAAAAGCACCAACGATGACAAAAACAACCCTGCTGGAGTGGTACTTTAATGTAGCTTGCACAATAATTGCTTAAAGGGATTGTGCTTTCTCAGAAGACTAGTTTGAGCTGTAGACTGTCGAAACAAATACGATTCTGACTCCCCTGTACGTCATGTGACTGCATATATGAGATATGCATATTTCCAATCACATGCCAACTAGTCTTACCCGGTTTCTCTCAACAGAAATAAGGTAAGTGCAGGAGTTCTAGTCTATTGTAGTCTGTAGGAGCAATATAAGGAAATTGTGAGTGTATGCATCACACAGTCATGATTCGGTAGTCTAGATTTCCACAGCTCCTGCAGACTTTTCTTCTGAGATGAAACAACCCCAGTAACAGGTCAATGTTACTTGTATCTCCGTAAATCACAAGACAGAATATTGACAAGGAAATAAAATCCACACCTTTCTTCCAATCCTCTTGTTGTAGAGTCTGTCAGGTCCAGTTTAGCTTGCAGTAAACATAGCTGCTCACTCTTATTTTGCAAGGCAATTTCAGATTCCTTTAAAGACAAAAAATGAAATGGGGTGGGAGCAATGTGTGAGTACCGATTTTCTTACTAATGCATTGCTGCAGCTGTAACTAGACCTATGATGGCACGTATGCCAAATATGATCGCAGCGTTCCGGAGCAGGCAGGGGGGCTGACAGTCCCGATCGCTACCTTGGAAACCTGATGTCGTCATGACGACATCGAGGTCTAGAGAGCTGAGAGATTTCCTGTCATGCGCAGTACATGTCAGGAAGTCTCTAAGGTCAGTGTGCAAAATGTGCAGCGCTGACAGCTTCTACAGCATGCAGATCTGCATGCTATAGAAGCGTTCAGCCTGCACAAAATGATTGTACCATAGTGGGACAAAGTGTAGAATTTAGAATGAATTTTTATTGTATAAAAGCGCCAAAACATAAAAAAATGATATTAATAGAGGTATCGCTGTCATCGTATTGACCCAAAGAATAAAACGGCTTTATCAATTTTATCACACGGGGAACGGTATTAACATCCCACCCTCCAAAAAAGAAATTCAATTCATGAATTGCTGGGTTTTGTTCATTCTGCCTCACAAAAATCTGAAAAAAAGCGATCAAAAAACGTCATGTGCCCGAAAATGGTACCAATAAAAACGTCAACTCGTCCCGCAAAACACAAGACCTGACATGACTCTGTGGGCCAAAATATGGAAAAATTATAGCTTTCAAAATGTGGTGATGCAAAACTATTTTTTGCAATAAAAAGCATCTTTTAGTGTGTGACAGCTGAAAACATACAGTAAAATCCTGCTATACATAGTAAATCAAGCCCCTCTTTATCATCCCCTTAGTTAGGGAAAAATAATAAAATAAAAAAATTTATTTATTTCCATTTTTCCGTTAGGGTTGGGGCAAAAGTTAGGATTATGGTTACGGTTGGAATTAGGGAATCCAAACGCGACATGGCGTCCAATTTCCATTCCAGCCAATTTTGTGTTGAAGTAGTCAAAAGGCGCTCCTTCTCTTCCGAGCTCTGCCATGCACCCAAATAGTGATTTACCCGCACATATGGGATATCAGTGGACTCAGAACAATTTGCACAATAACTTTTGGGGTCCTTTTACCCTTGGGAAAATTAAAATTGGGGGTGAAAAGATCATTTTTGTGAAAAAAAATATGTTTTTTGAATTTTACGACTCTACATTATAAAGTTCTGTGAAGCCCTTGGCGGTTTAAAGTGCTCACCACACATCTAGTTAAGTTCCTTAGGGGGTTTAGTTTCCAAAATGGTGTTACTTGTGGGGAGTTTCCACTGTTCAGGCACATCAGGAGCTCGCCAAACGCGACATGGCGTTTGATCTCAATTCCAGCCAATTTTGCGTTGAAAAAGTCAAACGGCACTCCTTGCCTTCCAAGCTCTGCCGTGCGCCCAAACAGAGGCTCCCCCCATATATGGGGTATCAGCGTACTCAGGACAAATTGCACAATGACTTTTTGGGGTCCAATGTCTCCTGCTACTCTTGGGGAAATAAACAAAAGTTGGATCTGAAGTAATTTTTTTGTGAAAAAAAGATAAATGTTTTTTTTTTTTTAAAACATTCAAAAAATTCCTGTGAAGCACCTGAAGGGTTAATAAACTGCTTGAATGTTGTTTTGCGCACGTTGAGGGGTGCAGTTTTTAGAATGGTGTCACTTTTGGGTATTTTCTATCATATAGACCCCTCTCAAAGTGACTTCCTATGTGATGTGGTCCCTAAAAAAAAATGGTGTTGTAAAAATGAGAAATTGCTGGTCAACTTTTAACTCTTAAAACATCCTAACAAAAAAAATGTTGGTTCCAAAATTGTGCTTATGTAAAATAGACATGTGGGAAATGTTACTTATTAAGTACTTTGTGTGACATATCTGTGTGATTTAAGGGCATGAAAATTAAAAGTAGGAAAACTGCGAAATTTTCAAAATTTTCACCAAATTTCCATTTTTTTCTTGACAAATAAACGCAAGTCATATCAAATAAATTTTACCACAAACATGAAGTACAATATGTCACGAGAAAATATTGTCAGAATCACCGGAATCCGTTGAAGCGTTCCAGAGTTATAACCTCATAAAGAGACAGTGGTCAGCATTGTAAAACTTGGCCTGGTAATTAACATGCAAACTAGCCTTGGGGTAAAGGAGTTAATGTACACTCTGCACCCAATCTTGACTGAAAAAAAAAAAACAGAAATGAAGAAATTTTTGCAAATTTATATAAAAAGGAAAACTGAACTATCACATGGTCATAAGTATTCAGACCCTTTGCTCAGTATTGAGTAGAAGCACCCTTTTGAGCTAGTACAGCCATAAGTATTCTTGGGAATGATGCAACAAGTTTTTCACACCTGGATTTGGTGATCCTCTGCCATTCTTCCTTACAGATCCTCTCCAGTTCTGTCAAGTTGGATGGTGAATGTTGGTGGACAGCCATTTTCAGGTCTCCAAAGATGCTCAATTGGGTTTAGGTCAGGGCTCTAGCTAGGACAGTTAGGAATGGTCACAGAGTTGTTCTAAAGCCACTCCTTTGTTATTTTAGCTGTGTGCTTAGGGTCATTGTCTTGTTGGAAGGTGAACCTTCGGCCAAGTCTGAGGTCAAGAGCACTCTTGATGAGGTTTTCATCCAGGATATCACTGTACTTGGCTGCATTAATGTTTCCTTCAATGGCAACAAGTTGTCCTGTTCCTGCAGCTGAAAAACACCCCGATAGCATGATGCTGCCACCACCATGTTTCACTGTTGGGATTGTATTGGGAAGGTGATGAGTAGTGCCTGTTTTTCTCCACACATACCGCTTAGAAGTTTCACCAAAAAGGTCTATCTTCATCTCATCAGACCAGAGAAATTTATTTCTCATATTCTGGGAGTCCTTCATGTGTTTTTAGCAAAATCTATGCAGGCTTTCGTATGTCTTGCACTGAGGAGAGGCTTCCATTGGGCCACTCTGCCATAAAGGCCCGACTGGTGGAGGGCTGCAGTGATAGCTGACTAGGTGGAACTTTCTATCATCTCACTACAGCATCTCTGGAGCTCAGTCACACTGATCTTGGGGTTCTTCTTTACCTCTCTCACCAAGGCTGTTCTCCAACGATTGATCAGTTTGGCTGGACGGCCAGGTCTAGAAAGACTTCTGGTGGTATCGAACTTCTTCCTTTTAAGGACTATGGAGGCCACTGTGCTCTTAGGAACCTTGAGTACTGCAGAAATTCTGTTGTAACCTTGGCCAGATCTAGGTCTTGCCACAATTCTGTCTCTGAAATCCTTGGCTAGTTCATCATTCTCCTTTGGTCTGACATGCACTGTGAGCTGTGAGGTCTTCTATAGACAGGTGTGCCTTTACAGATTATTATTATTATTTATTTATATAGCACCATTGATACCACCACGCTGTACATGAGAAGGGCTTACATACAAATTACAGATATCACTTACAGTAAACAAACTAAAAAAGGCAAACTGATACACAGGGGAGAGGACGTTGCCCTTACGGGCTTACTTTCTACAGGATAGAGGGGAAGGAGACAGTAGGTTGGGAGTTGTAGTAGCTCCGATGTTGGTGAGGAGGCAGATGAGTAATTTCTTGAAGAGGTGGGTTTTCAGGTTCCGTCTGAAGGATCCGAATGTGGTTGATAGTCGGACATGTTGGGGCACAGAATTCCAGAGGATGGGGGATATTCGTGAGTAGTCTTGGAGGCTATTAGGTGAGGAGCGAAGTGTGGAGGAGAGAAGAGAATCTTGGGAGGATCGGAGATTACGTGAGGGGAGATATCAGGAGATTATTTCAGAGATATATGGAGGAGACAGATTATGGATGTCTTTATAGGTCAGTATTAGTAGTTTGAACTGGATACACCACGGAGCCAGTGAAGAGATCGGCAGAGGGGAGAAGCAGAGGAGTAGCTAGGAGAGACATGAATTAGTCTGGCAGCAGAGTTAAGGATGGAGAGTGTTAGCAGAGAGGCCACAGAGAAGGCTATTGCAGTAGTCGAGGCAGGAGATGATGAAGGCATGTGTGAGGATGCTGCAATATCATCGCCATGGCTGGAAACCATGATCTGCCCCCGCCACCAATCTCCTCCCCAGTACTCCGTCCTGTCCTGTACACTGCTACGCTCACCTCCGTCCTCCTGTCCGCCCCCCCGTGCTCTGATCCACCCCTTCATACTTACCGAGCCTCCCGGTGTCCATCCTTCTTGTCCATGGGCGCCGACATCTTCCAAAATGACGGGCGCATGCGCAGTGCGCACGCCGAATCTGCCGGCCAGCCGATTCGTTACAGGTACATTTTGATCACTGTGATAAAACTTATCACAGTGATCAAAATAAAAAAAATAGTAAATGAACCACCCATTTATCACCCCCATAGGTAGGGACAATAATAAAATAAAGAAATTATATTTACTTTTATTTTTCCAATAGGGTTAGGGCTAGGGTTAGGGTTAGAACTAGGGTTAGGGTTAGAATTAGGCTATGTGCACATGGTGCGGATTTGACTGCGGATCCGCAGCGGATTCGTAGCAGTTTTCCATCAGGTTTGCAGTACCATGTAAACCTATGGAAAACCAAATCCGCTGTGCCCATGGTGCGGAAAATACCGCGTGGAAACGCTGTGTTGTATTTTCCGCAGCATGTCAATTCTTTGTGCGGATTCCGCAGCGTTTTACACCTGTTCCTCAGTAGGAATCCACAGGTGGAAGCCGCACAAAAAACACTGGAAATCCGAGGTATATCCGCAGGTAAAACGCTGTGCCTTTTACCTGCGGATTTTTCAAAAATGGTGCGGAATAATCTCACACGAATCCGCAACGTGGGCACATAGCCTTAGGGTTAGGGTAGGAATTAGAGTTAGAATTAGGGCTAGGGTTGGAAATAGGGTTAAGATTAGGCTTGTGGTTAGGGTTATGGTTGTGTTGGGGTTAGGGTTGGGATTAGGGTTAGGGGTGTGTTGGGGTTAGGGTTGTGGTTAGGGGTGTGTTGGGGTTAGGGTTGTGATTAGGGTTATGGCTAAAGTTGGGATTAGGGTTAGGGGTGTGTTGGGGTTAGTGTTGCAGTTAGAATTGAGGGGTTTCCACTGTTTAGGCACATCAGGGGTCTACAAACGCAACATGGCGCCACCATTGATTCCAGCCAATCTTGCGTTCAAAAAGTCAAATGGTGCTCCCTCCTTTCCGGGAGTATCAGCATACTCAGGACAAAATGGGCAGCAAATATTGGGGTCCAATTTCTCCTGTTAGTCTTGTGAAAATAAAAAATAATTTTTCTTTCCTCAAAAATTATTTTTTATCCTGCAATTTTTTATTTTCACGGCTCCGCGTTATAAACTTCTGTGAAGCACTTGGGGAATTAAAGTGGTCACGGCACATCTGGATTAGTTCCATGGGAGGTCTAGTTTAAAAAGTGGGGTCACTTGTGGGGGAGTTCCAATGTTTAGGTACACAGGGGCTCTACAAACGCGACATGGTGTCCACTAACGATTGGACCTAGTTTTTTATTCAAAAGTCAAATGGCGCTCCTTCCCTTCCGATGCTTGCAGTGTGTACAAGCAGTGGTTTGTGACCACATATGAGGTATCGGTGTACTCAGGAGAAATTGCCCAACACATTTTAGGATCCCTTTTATTCTGTTGCCCATGTGAAAATGAAAAAATTGAGGCTAAGAGAAATTTTGTGTGAAAAAAAGTACTTTTTCATTCTTACGGATTAATTTGTGAAGCACCTGGGGGTTCAAAGTGCTCACTATGCATCTAGATAAGCTCTGTGGGGGGTCTAGTTTCCAAAATGGGGTCACTTGTGGGGGAGCTCCAATGTTTAGGCACAAAGGGGCTTTCCAAACGCAACATGGTGTCCGCTAAAGATTGGAGCCAATTTTTCATTGAAAAAGTCAAATGGCACTCCTTCCCTTCTGAGCCCTGTCGTGCACCCAAACAGTGGTTCCCCCAACATAAGGGGGATCGGCGTACTCAGGACAAATTGTACAATAACTTTTGGGGTCCAGTTTCTTCTTTTACGCTTGGGAAAATAAAAACAATTGTTGCTATAAGATCATTTTTGTGACTAAAAAGTTGAATGTTCATTTTTTCCTTCCATGTTGCTTCTGCTGCTGTGAAGCACCTGAAGGGTTAAAAAAACTTCTTGAATGTGGTTTTGAGTACCTTGAGGGGTGCAGTTTTTAGAATGGTGTCACTTTTGGGTATGTTCAGTCACATAGAGACCCCTGAAACTGACTTTAAATGTGAGGTGGTGCCTAAAAAAAAATGGTTTTGTAAATTTCGCTGTAAAAATGAGAAATCGCTGGTCAAATTTTAACCCTTATAACTTCCTAGCAAAAAAAAAGTTGTTTCCAAAATTGTGCTGATGTAAAGTAGACATGTGGGTAATGTTATTTCTTAACCATTTTGCATCACATCACTCTCACGTTTAACAGAATAAAAATTCAAAATTTGAAAATTGCAAAATTTTCGCCAATTTTTTCACAAATAAATGCAAAAATTATTGACCTAAATTTACCACTAACATGAAGCCCAATATGTCACGAAAAAACAATCTCAGAACTGCTAAGATCAGTTGAAGCATTCCTGAGTTATTACCTCATAAAGGGACACTGGTCAGAATTGCAAAAAACGGCCAGGTCATTAAAGTCAAAATAGGCTTGGTCATGAAGGCTGGGTCATCAAGGGGTTAAGGACCAATAAACCTGGGACCCAGCTTAACAGAAGGAACCTTCAACCGTATATCCTTGATAGACAACCATACCTTACTCACAGAAAGAATCCCCCCAAAAGAATTTTAAAAGATAAAATTTTACCTTTATTAAAGCAATTAATAAAATAACCACATATCTGCACTACAAAAACCATCACCAAAACACTAACATACTACAGAAAAGGCCAGGACGGTGCCAAGCCCTACACTCACTGGATGCACCCTACCTACCTGCGGAGGTTGGCACCCTATATCCTGCGCACTGGCACCCCCGCTTCTCATCGACTCTCCCTGCTACCCCTATTTGGGCCCTGCTGGGATAGGGGATAGAAATGATCATACACGCAGTGCCCCACTAGGAGTTTATTGAGTCGATCTAGATAGTTTGATGAATCTGTACTACTATCTATCTCAAAGATGAATTTATAAACTCTTATATCTAGGTAAGCTGTGTCCCTAATGTCTCGTAATCGAGCTCTAACCTCGCCCTTTTTGATTGCTTAAGGCCCAGAAGATGGGTAAAGGTGCTCCAGTGCTTATTTACAAATGTCAAGTCAATGTATATGTATCCTCGGTTGGTTTTATGCACACTGGGGGTACTTCTTGGGGCGCTACTCTAATGGGAAATCCCTACTGTGATAGTCAATCACACCTCAAGTAGCCATACAGTAACATGCTATCTGGTTACAAGATGAGTATGTCAATAGAAACCAAATACACCACCGTTATGAAAGAGATACTATTTACATATAAAAAACAATAACCAATATCTGTATCATAATTTAAGCCGTCAGTGGATGTCACACCAACGTACTACCCAACCCCAGGGTACACCAAACCGTTAGAACATATGATCAATCAGTGTCACTCGATACATCTCAGAATCAAATGCATCCCTTTTAACTCAACGCGTTTCCCCTCTTCCAATTATAAGAGGTTCATCAGGAGTGAAACAGATACTAAATGGGTTACTTAGCTTTATCAGATTTGGCGTATTTCAGCGATGTAGCAATAAAAAAGGGTGAGGTTAGAGCTCGATTACGAGACATTAGGGACACAGCTTACCTAGATATAAGAGGTTATTAATTCATCTTTGAGATAGATAGTAGTACAGATTCATCAAACTATCTAGATCGACTCAAGAAACTCCTAGTGGGGCACTGCGTGTATGATCATTTCTATCCCCTATCCCAGCAGGGCCCAAATAGGGGTAGCAGGGAGAGTCGACGAGGAGCAGGGGCGCCAGTGCACAGGATATAAGGTGCCAACCTCCGCTGGTAGGTAGGGTGCATCCAGTGAGTGTAGAGCTTGGCACCGTCCTGGCCTTTTCTGTAGTATGTTAGTGTTTTGGTGATGGTTTTTGCAGTGCACATATGTGGTTATTTTATTAATTGCTTTAATAAAGGTTACATTTTATCTTTTAAAATTTTTTGGGGGGGATTCTTTCTGTGAGCCAGGTTTAATTCCCCCCAAAATAATTCTCCGCAAAATATTTATGTTTGCCCTGAGCCTCCTCAATGTTCCTCTGTACCTCCCTCCAAACCTACAGCAACCGCTGAATAGTTGAATCAGCCCCAGGACGCGTAGAATCCAGCCTAGAGAATTCCGCAAAATGAGGGTGAAAATCGTAGTTACAAAAGAACGGAGAGGTGTCCGTGGACTGATTGATCCAATTATTAAATGCAAACTCCACCACTGGCAATGAAGGGCATGAATCATCCTGCAGGGACGTGGCAAGACACTGCAAAAATTTATGTTTGCCCTGAGCCTCCCCAATGTTCCTCTGTACCTCCATCCAAACCTACAGCAACCGCTGAATAGTCAAATCAGCCCCAGGACACCCAGAATCCAGCCTACAGAATTCCCCAAATTCAGGGTGAAAATCGTAGTTACAAAACAACGGACAGGTGCCCGTGGACTGATTGATCCAATTATTAAATGCAAACTCCACCACTGGCAATGAAGAACATCAATTATCCTGCAGGGACGTGGCAAGACACCGCACAATTTGTTCAAGAGACTGACTGGTCCTCTCCGTCTGACCATTGGTCTCGGGATGGTAGGCAGAGGAAAAGGCCAAACTAATACCTAACCTTTTTCAAAAAGCCCTATGGAATTTGTACACAAATTGTACCTTTCTATTAGAAACAACACTCAAAGGCACACCATGCAACCGCACCACGATTTGAACAAACAACCTCGATAGTGTTTCAGCATTAGGCAGGCTTGCCAAAGGTACAAAAAAATGAGCCTGTTTACTAATCTGTCCACCACCACCCAAACCATAGTATTGCCATTGGAAGGAGGGAGATCAGAGATAAAGTCCATAAACAAATGAGTCCCCAGCCGGCCGGTTATGGGAGCTCTTAGCACAGGCACAAGTATCACAAGCTGACACAAACACAACAGCATCAGAGGCCATAGAGGACTAGCAAAACAGCCTAGCAATAGCTCTTTGAGTGGCTGAGACTCCAGGATGTCCATTAAGAGCAGAATCGTGGAACTCCTGGAGCACCCTCAACCGGTACTGAACAGGGAAGAAGAGCGTGTTACCAGGCAATGATGGAGGAGCAAGAGACTGGGCTTGACGAATTTCCTGCTCCAATTCTGAGGACACTGCTGCCACGACCACTCCATGCTGAAGAATGGAGGAAGGAGGTTCGGGAGGTGATATCGAATCCAAGCTATGACACAAGGCATCGGCCTTGACATTTTTGGAACCTGGTCGAAAGGTAATGAGAAAATGAAAGCGTGAAAAAAAAAAGCGACCACCTCACTGGTCTAGCAGTAAAATGTTTGGCAGACTCAATATAGGACAGGTCCTTGTGGTCCGTAATCACCGTGATCCGATGAACAGCCCCCTCCAAAAAGTGCCTCCATTTTTCAAAAGCCAATTTTATGGCCAACTCCCGATTCCAGACATCACATTTCTTTCAGCGGGAGAGAATTTCTTAGAGAAAAGGCACAGGGTCCCAGATTAGTCAAAGTGGCGGGTCCGTGGGACAACATCGCCCCCTCACCCCCACCTCCGATGCATCCACCTCAACAATAAACGGTTCAGACTGTTCAGGCTGGCTCAAAACAGGAGCAGACAGAAAGCATTCCTTAAGTGAAGAAAACGCAGCCACTGCTGGAACTGACCAGTTATTGAGATCAGCCCCCTTACGAGTAAGATCCGTGAGGGGAATAACTACCTGTGAAAACCTCTTAATGAATTTCCTGTAGTAATTGGCAAAACTCAAAAAAATGCTAAAGACCCTTCAGGTTTCTGGGTTGCACACAATCCACAATGGCCCCTACCTTCCCCGGGTCCAAAAGAAACCCCCTTGGCAGGCTGAATGAAGCCCAAAAAGGATATCTCCTGGACAAAAAATGAACATTTTTCAGGTTTAGCAAAAAAGAGTTCTCCCGTAACCTCAGGAAAAATGAGAACTGCACGTAGATGACCCATGTGATCTTGTTTGTCAGATGAGAATACCAGAATATCATCTAAGTAAACCACCATAAAGCGCTCAATGAAATCAGAAAATACATGGTTAATAAAATTCTGAAAGACGGCTGGCACGTTAGTGAGACCAAAGGGCATAACCAAATTCTCAAACAAACCCTCAGAGGTGAGAAATGCCGTTTTCCACTCATCCCCTTCCCGAACATGGATAAGATTATATGCTCCCCTGAGGCCCAATTTAGAAAACCACTTGGCTACAGATAATTGGTTATACACATCAGGGATGAGTGGGAGGGGATAAGTATTTCTCACTGTGATCTTATTTAATTCACGAAAATCGAGGCACGGGCATAAATCAACATCTTTTTTTCTTTACAAAAAAGAAACCAGCTGCCACTGAAGTGACAGAGGGACGGGTGTGACCCTTACATAAACTTTCAGAAATGCACTCTTTCATAGCGGTACGCTCCGTGCCGGAGAGGTTGTACAGAAGGGCCTTAGGCAACTTAGCACCCAGAATCAGATTGATGGCACAATCAAAAGGGCGATGTGGTGGTAAGATCTCGGCCTCCTTTTAGAAAAAAACATCAAAATCCTTCAGGTACTCTGGAATACCCTCCAGACTTACGGATGACACCAGTACAGAGGTAAGACAACCTTTAATACAATTAGGACCCCATTTAACAATGTCCCGAGATTCCCAGTCAATCACAGGATTGTGTAACTGTAACCAAGTAAATCCCAACACCAGTCCCGCAGGAAGACTTTCCAGAGCAAAACATGAAATATGTTCCTGGTGCAAGTAACCCATCTTAAGGAGGAACTCCTCTGACAAATTTAATAACATTCTTAGCCAACGGTGTTTTATCAGTGGCCACAATATGAATAGAAGTCTCAAGCCAATCTGTCCGTAACTTGCACTTTTTCACCAAGTTAGAGTCAAAGTTCATAGACGACCCGCAGTCCACGAAAGCAGAAGTGGGCATGAAGCAATTCCCACAATAAAATTCCACTTCCAACAATATTTTATGAAGTGAGGAAAAAGGTACCTGAGAGTCTGGGTGACGACCTCCGTAGTCACTCAGACTTAGGAAGGACAGTCCTTTTTCCAATGTCCGGGTTTTCCACACAAGAAACACAAATTTCCTTCACATTGCCGTCTCCTCTCTTACTCCCTGAAGCTGATGGACCCCACCTCTATAGGTTCAGAAGGTGGCATAACTACAGAAGTAGTAGGAAGCAAATGAACCTATCGCTGCACTACACCTCTTTCCCGCAGCCTCCGATCCATACGGATAGCTTGAGTCATGGCCTCCTCCAAGGAGCTGGATGGAAAGCCAAAGCGTCCTTCAGGTGTTCCAACAGTCCTCTCCTGAACTGACAACTTAGCGCAGAGTTGTTCCAGACACCTCAGTGGACCATCGTTGGAACTCGGAGTAATACCAATCGGCTGAGAACTTACCCTGAAAGAGACCAATGATAGTGTCTTCTGCTACTCTGACCAGGTCAGGTTCATCAAAAAAAGTCCTAAGGCCTTAAAGAACCTATCAACAGACATACGTTCAGGGGCAGTAGCAGGTAAAGAGAAAGCCCACGATTGAGGTCCCTCCCGAAGTAAGGAAATAATTATCTCCACTCGCTGACTCTCATTACCAGAGGATCAGGGTCTAAGAGAAAACAGCAACTTACAATCTCCCTGAACATATGGAACTTTTGTCCGAAGAAGGTATCTGGGAGCCTGACCGTAGGTTCAGGTGAGTACAGCGAAACATCAACAGTGTCAGAGTGCTCACAGACAGATTGGGAAATAGATCCCTGAAGACATTTAACCATCTCAGAAAGCCCCCTCAGCAGTTGGTTATGAGACGTGGCAAGAACCCTATGTTCCACAGACAAATCCTGCATCATCTGTGTCAAACTAGACATCTGATCCGCCAAGGTACGGAGCGGTTCTATAGAAAGAAGCAGAGAAAAAACACTGTCTGGTCAGTTATAATGTCAGGCTGCTGCAATGCAGGTAATTGCAAGCTCCACTAGGTGGCAATAGAGTGGAGGGAGGAGGACTGCATACAGCAGGACCAGACCTGCAATGCAGCGGTGAGGCCGCCACCAGGGGCAGCAGAATAGTTAAAGCAAGCCGGGTCAAATATTAGAAGGTAGCGCAGTACAAAGTGAATAAGCAAACACAGTCAATAACAAGCCAAATGGGTCAGTACCAGTCAGGAGCGGATATGCCAAAGACAAGAGCAAAACAATAGGTCAGGGTCCAAGCCAAGTCAATAAAACAGAGTCAATACACAAAAGGGGAACACAGAGTCGGAAGGGGAAGAGGGGAGAAACAGACACGGGTTTAGTAAGTAAGCAGCAGGACAAATCAAGGCAAACGGGGTCAGCTACTCATGCCATAGGCAGAAGCTATAACTGACATAAATAGCAAACCTGAGACCAGACTGAGGCTGAAAGTTAACCCCTGGCATGGCCAGACTGGAAAAAGGGGAAGACAGGACTCAAAACCCGGTCTGGATTATGACAGCATGCATAAGCATTTTAGTAGTTTGAGGGTTGAGGAAAGGATGGATTCTGGAAATATTTTTGAGCTGCAGGCGACAGGAGGTGGAAAGAGCTTGGATGTGCGGTTTGAAGGACAGGGCAGAGTCAAGGATTACTCAGAGGCAGCAGACTTCTGGTAAGGTGGAAAGCGTGATGTAATTTATAGTGATAGGTAGATCAGGTAAAGATGATCTGTGAGATGGAGGAAAGATGATGAGTTCAGATTTGTCCACACAGAGTATGAGAGACACTCCGGGATTCTGGACAGCAGAAAGGTGACGTCTAGGCCAGAGAGGTAGATGTGAGTGTCATCAGCATAAAGGTGGTACTGGAATCAATGGGACTTCATGAGTTGTCCCAGGCCAAATGTATAGATTGATAAGAGTAGGGGTCCTACAACAGAGCCTTGGGGGACTGCAACAGAGAGAGGGTGGTATGAGGAGGTACTGTGGGAGTGGGGGACGCTGAATGTGTGGATGGAAAGGTATGAGGAGATCCAGGATAGGGAGAGGTCTACTGTGTCGAAAGCAGAGGACAGGTCTAGAAGAAGGAGCATAGAGTATTTTCTTTTAGCTTGGGCTGTAAGTAGGTCGTTAGTAACTTTGGTCAGCGCAGTCTCAGTGGAATGATGAGGATGGAAGCCAGATTGTAGATTGTCAAAGAGCAAGTTAGATGAGAGGTGGGAAGAAAGTTCAGCGTGGACGTGCTGCTCCAGGAGTTTGGAAGCTAATGTGAGAAGCGATATTGGGCGATAGCAGGACATAACGGTTGGGTCGAGGGTTGGCTTTTTAAAGATAGGCATGATTGTGGCATATTTGAAAGCAGAAGGGAAGGTACCAGAAGTTAGTGATAGGTTGAAGGGATGGGTTAGGGATGGGATAAGTGAGGTGGTGAGGTTGGGGAGGAGGTGAGATGGGGTCTAGTGTACAAGTGGTGAGGTGTGATTTGGAGACGAGACAATTAAGTTATCCTTCAGTGATGTCGAAAAGGGAGGTTATGGGAGAGGGGCGTTAGTCTGGTACACAAAGGGGTTGTTGTGGATGAACAATAAAGACTTGCCTTGTTTGGTCGATCTTATTTTTAAAGTGTGTGGCAAAGTCCTCAGCAGAGATGAGGGAGGTTGGAATGGCAGTGTTGGGCAGAGGAGGGAGTTAAAAGTTTTGAATAACTATTTGGGGTTTTAGAATATGGAAGACATGAGGGTTGGGAAGTAGGCCTGTTTAACAGAGGTGAGGGCAGATTTGAAAGCGAGTGTTGCTTGTTTGAGTGCAGTGAAATCATCTTGCGAATTTGTTTTCTTCCAACGTCGCTCTGCAACCCTGGACACTTGCTGGAGCTTTTTAGTGATGTTATTGTGCCAGGGTTGTTTATTGATACGTCACACTCTGCCATGAACGAGAGGGGCGACCATGTCAACAGCTGATGCGAGAGTGGCATTATAGAAAGCAGTGGCACTGTCTGTGTCGAGGAGTGAGGATATGGATGCCAGTGGTAAAATAGAGTCACTGTGTGCAAGGTTTTTGCAGGGGTGCGCATGTTGCTGGACATGGATGACAGGTGAGGAGGACAAGGATGAGAAAGTGAGTAGATGGCGGTCAGATAGAGGGAGAGTGGAGATTGTGAAGTTAGATAAAGAGCAGAGATGGGTGAAGATCAGGTCTAATGTATGTGTCTGTGTGGGTGGCTGAGGAGGATCACTGAGTAAGTCCAAAAGATGAAGTAAGGGACAGAAGTTTGGAGGCTGTTGAGTGAAATGTATCAATAGGGATGTTGAATTCACCCATGCTGATAGTGTGAATGACAGTGGAAATAAAGTGCAGAAGCCAATTACAAAATTAGTTAATAAAGGCAGTGGCCAGGCCTGGAGGTCGGTATATGACGGCCACTTGGAGGTTGCAGGAAGAGTAGATGCGGACAGAGTGGACTTCAAAAGAGGGGAGGATAAGGGAGGGTAGAGGTGAGATTGGGTTAAAGGTGAAGTTAGTCAAAAGGAGAAGACCCACTCCTCCACCATGCCTGTTGCCAGGGTGAGGAGTGTGGGTGAAGTGGAGGCTGCCATAACACAGTGCACCAGGGGAGGCGGTGAAAGAGGGTGTCAGCCATGTTTCTGTGAAGCAGAGGAAGGAAAGATTGCGAGAGAGAAAAAGGTCATGAACCACATGAAGATTATTGCAGATGGAGCGGGCATTCCAGAGTGCTCCAGAGAGAGGGAGGAGGGGGGTGGGCATCAGGGGCACGGGTTTCACGTTGGAGAGATTGCGGTAGTTCATATTAAGTATGGAGCGATAGGAGGGGGAATTAGTGGGAGGTATGAGCTGTGGGGATCTAGGATTGGGAGATATGTTGCCAGCAGAGAGAGCAAGAGCAGGTGGGAAAAGGAGAGTGTTCTGCTTGTTTTATGTTTTATTAGGAGAGATCTGAGGTTGTGGAGTAGGTCAGCAGAAGAGGTCAGGTAGCAAGGAAAGAGGGAAGGAGAGATGATTATTTCATTAGAGGGTGCTGGGGTTTGGGGATAGCGAAGGAGAGTGAGGATTAGTGGAGCAAACACTGTAAGGGCATATGTAAATATGGTGAAGGAATAAGATAGGTTAATAGAAATGCTAGGTCCAAGTAAGAAGTGCTTACTCGGCAGATATACCTAAAAGAGACAGATATATAGTGTGGGTCCTGACTCCTGCCGTGACTAACTGCCGTTGAAATAACTGCTGCAGTTATACTATGCTGCAGGACACGTGCTTGCCCCCACACGCGTGCACCCCTTAGAAAGCTACTAAATTCATAGACTGAATAGAGGATCAGGTGAGAGGGATTGTGGGAGCTGGTTTGAGATAAATTAGCAGCTAGCCAGCACACCGGGAGTTGGATCAAAGACACTGGGCGTGGCTACATCTATATGCTATAACACATTTAGCCACATAACATCTATAGTGACCCCAACCATGGCTATACAGCAGTGAGTATTGAGTACAATGCAAAAAATGGATTCTAGCAAACATTCAGCTAGCATTGTTATATACTATTAAAAAATGCTGCAGGATGATAATGCAGCAGATAACAGACAGCAAGCAGAGGCATTATACCATTAACCCCTTCCCGACCTATGACGCCACGTAGGCATCATGAAAGTCGGTGGCAATCCGACCTGTGACGCCTATCTGGCGTCATGGAAGGATCGCGTCCCTGCAGATCGGGTGAAAGGGTTAACTCCAACTTCACCCGATCTGCAGGACAGGGGGAGTGACACTTCAGGCCAGGGGGGGGTGGCTTCACCCCCCCCCCCCCCCCATGGCTATGATCGCTGTGATTGGCTATTGAAAGTGAAACAGCCAATCAGAGCGATTTGTAACATTTCACCTATGAAAACTAGTGAAATATTACAATCCAGCCATGGCCAATGCTGCAATATCTTCGGCCATGGCTAGAAACCCTGATCTGCCCCCCCCCCCCCCCCCCCCCCCCACCAATGTCCTCCCCAGTCCTCCGTCCTGTGCTCCGCTCCCCTCCGTCAACCTGTCCGGTCCTCCTGTGCTCCGATCCCACCCCCCCGTGCTCCGATCCCCCCCTCATACTTACCAAGCCTCCCGATGTCCGTCCGTCTTCTCCATGGGCGCCGCCATCTTCCAAAATGGCGGGCGCATGCGCAGTGCGCCCGCCGAATCTGCCGGCCGGATTTTTCAAAAATCGTGCGGAAAAATCTCACACGAATTCGCAACGTGGGCACATAGCCTTACGGTTAGTGTTGGAATTAGACTTAGGGTTGGAATTAGGGCTAGGGTTTGAAATAGGGTTAAGATTAGGCTTGTGGTTAGGGTGATGGTTAGGAGTGTGTTGGGGTTAAAATTGTGGTTAGGGTTGGGATTAGGATTAGAGTTGGGATTAGGGGTGTGTTGGGGTTAGGGTTGTGGTTAGTGGTGTGTTGGCGCTAGGGTTGTGAATAGGGTTATGGCTAGAGTTGGGATTAGGGTAAGGGGTGTATTGGGGTTAGTGTTGGAGCTAGAATTGAGGGGTTTCCACCTCTGTAGGCACATCAGGGGTCTCCAAACGCAACATGGCGCCACCATTGATTCCAGCCAATCTGGCGTTCAAAAAGTTAAATGGTGCTCCCTCCCTTCCGAGCCATGACGTGAACCCAAACAGTGGTTTACCCCCACATATGAGGTACCAGCATACTCAGGACAAACAGGGCAACAACTATTGGGGTCGAATTTCTCCTGTTACCCTTGCGAAAATAAAAAATTGCTTGCTAAAACATAATTTTTGAGGAAAGAAAAAAGATTTTTTATTTTCACGGCTCTGCGTTGTAAACTTCTGTGAAGCACTTGGGGGTTCAAAGTGCTCACCACACATCTAGATAAGTTCCTTCGGGGGTTTAGTTTCCAAAATGGGGTCAATTGTGGGGGGGTTTCTACTGTTTAGGCACATCAGGGGCTCTGCAAACGTAACATGATGCCGGCAGACCATTCCATCAAAGTCTGCAATCCAAAACGTCACTACTTCCCTTCCGAGCCCGACGTGTGCCCAAACAGTGGTTCCCCTCCACATATGGGGTATCTGCGCACTCAGGACAAACTGGACAACAACTTTTGGGGTCCAATTTCTCCTGTTACTCTTGTGAAAATAAAAAAAATGCAGGCTAAAAAATAATTTATGAGGAAAGAAAAATGATTTTTTATTTTCACGGCTCTGCGTTATAAACTTTTGTGAAGCACTTGGGGGTCTGAGGTGCTCACTATGCATCTAGATAAGCTCCTTGGGGGGTCTAGTTTCCAAAATGGAGTCACTTGTGGGGGAGCTCCAATGTTTAGGTACACAGGGGCTCTCCAAACGTGACATGGTGTCCGCTAAAGATTGGAGCCCATTTTTCATAGAACAAGTCACATGGCGCTTCTTCCCTTCTGAGCCCTGTCGTGCACCCAAACAGTGGTTCCCCCCACATATGGGGTATCGGCGTACTCAGGACAAATTGTGCAATAACCAGTTTCTCTTTTTACCTTTGGGAAAATAAAAAAAAAATTGTTTCTAAAAGATCATTTTTGTGACTAAAATGTTAAATGTTCATTTTTTCCTTCCACGTTGCTTCTGCTGCTGTGAAACACCTGAAGGGTTAATTAACTTTTTGAATGAGGTTTTGAGCACCTTGAGGGGTGCAGTTTTTAGAATGGTGTCACTTTTGGGTATTTTCAGCCATATAGACCCCTCAAACTGACTTCAAATGTGAGGTGGTCCCTAAAAAAAATGGTTTTGTAAATTTCGTTGTAAAAATGAGAAATCGCTGGTCAAATTTTCACCCTTATAACTTCCTAGCAAAAAAATTTTTATTTCCAAAATTGTGCTGATGTAGACATGTGGGTAATGGTATTTATTAACTATTTTGTGTCACAAAATAAATTTTCAAAAGTTTGCCAAATTTCCATTTTTTTCACAAAAAACGCAAAAATTATCGACCTAACTTTATCAATAACATGAAGCCCAATATGTCACGAAAAAACAATCTCAGAACTGCTAGGATCCGTTGAAGCGTTCCTGAGTTATTATCTCATAAAGGGACACTGGTCAGAATTGCAAAAAACCGCCAGGTCATTAAGGTCAAAATAGGCTTTAACCCCGGAGTTTTTTTAGTTTACATTTTTCTCTTCCCTTATTTCCAGAGCCATAACTTTTTTTTTTCATCAATTTGGCCATGTGAGGGCTTATTTTTTGCAGGACAAGTTGTACTTTTGAACGACATCATTGGTTTTACCAAGTCGTGTAACAGAAAACGGGAAAAAAATTCCAAGTGGGATGAAATTGCAAAAAAAGTGTAATCTCACACTTGTTTTTTGTTTGGCTTTTTTGCTAGGTTCACTAAATGCTAAAACTGACCTGCCATTATGATTCTCAAGGTCATTACGAGTTCATAGACACCAAACATGTCCAGGTTCTCTTTTATATAAGTGGTGAAAAAAAATTCCAAAGTTTGCTAAAAAAAAAAAAAAAAAAAATACACAATTTTCCGATAACGGTAGCGTCTCCATTTTTTGTGATCTGGGATCGGGTGGGAGCTTATTTTTTGCGTGCCGAGCTGACGTTTTTAACAATACCATTTTGGTGCAGATACATTCTTTTGATCGCCCGTTATTGCATTTTAATGCAATTTTGCTGCGACCAAAAAAACGTAAATTTTGCGTTTTGATTTTTTTTCTCGCTATGCCATTTAGCGATCAGGTTAATCCTTTGTTTTTATTGATCGATCGGGCGATTCTGAACGTGGTGATACCAAATATGTGTAGGTTTGATTTTTTTTTATTGTTTATTTTGATTGGGGCAAAAGGGGGGTGATTTGAGCTTTTATATATTTTTCATTTTTTTATATTTTTAAGTACTTTTTTTTTTAATGTTGGCATGCTTCAATAGCTTTCATAGGAGGCTAGAAGCATGCATAACTCGATCGCCTCCGCTACTTAGAGGTGAAGCACAGATCATCTCTATGTAGCAGAAATGCAGGGTTGCTTTGAACGCCGACCACAGGGTGGCGCTCAAAGCAATCGGCCATCAACAACCATAGAGGTCTCCTCTGGTTGTTATGGCAATGCACTGCTGACCCACGATCATGTGACGGGGTCAGCGGTGCGAGAACCTCCGGCCGCGCGGCCGGGAGAGCTAGTTAAATGCTGTTGTCAGCGTTTGACAGCGGCATTTAACTAGTTAATGGGTGCGGGCGGATCGCGATTCCGCTCGCGCTCATTGCGCGCACATGTCAGCTGTACAAAACAGCTGACATGTTGCGGCTTTGAGGTGGGCTCACCGCCGGAGCCCACCTCAAAGCGGGGGTTCTGCCAGCTGACGTACTATTCTGTCAGCTGGCAGAAAGGGGTTAAAGAAATGTTGCAGGATGATAATACAGCAGATGATTGACAGCAAGCAGTGGTGTTATACAATTAAAGAAATGTTGCAGGATGATAATGCAGCAAATCAAGTCCTATCAGTTTAATTAAACACAGCTGGACTCCAATGAAGGAGTAGAACCATCTCAAGGAGGATCACAAGGAAATGGACAGCATGTGACTTAAATATGAGTGTCTGAGCAAAGGGTCTGAATACTTATGACCATGGGATATTTCAGCTTTTCTTTTTTAATAAATATGCAAAAATGTCTACATTTCTGCTTTTTTCAGTCAAGATGGGGTGCAGAGTGTTCATTAGGAGAAACAAATGAACTTTTTAGAATTTACCAAATGGCTGCAATGAAACAGAGTGAAAAATTTAAAGGGGCCTGAATACTTTTCGTACCCACTGTATGCATCACCTCTATCCAAAATACAAACTGATCATGTTCCTTTGTGAAGTCCAGATTTTAGTCCTGAAATAGTGTATACTATTTTAGTGGCAAATGGGAAAACTGAAGGATATGATGTGTAAAAAGTTATTTACCTTGACTTTTTGGCACATTTGAAGATTAATGGATTTTACATCATCCAATTGCTTCCGTAAGACTACAAGTGTATCCTGCTTTTCATGGATATCCTTTTCAAGAAGCTTCATTGCCATCTCCATTTCAGTCTTCATTCCAAGTTGTAAATCCAGCTCTTTTTCTAAATCCTAACAATATATAACACAGTGTCCGCATTATAAATGGAGACAAGTATGCATCATGGATTTAACCCCTTCATGACCTTGGGATTTTTCATTTTTCCGTGTTCGTTTTTCACTCCCCTCCTTCCCAGAGCCATAACTTTTTTATTTTTCCGTCAATTTGGCCATGTGAGGGCTTATTTTTTGCGGGACGAGTTGTACTTTTGAACGACATCATTGGTTTTAGCATGTAGTGTACTAGAAAACGGGAAAAAAATTCCAAGTGCGGTGAAATTGCAAAAATAGTGCAATCCCACACTTGTTTTTTGTTTGGCTTTTTTGCTAGGTTCACTAAATGCTAAAACTGACCTGCCATTATGATTCTCCAGGTCAGTACGAGTTCGTAGACACCTAACATGACTAGGTTATTTTTCATCTAAGTGGTGAAAAAAAATTCCAAACTTTGCTAAAAAAAAAATAAATTGCGCCATTTTCCGATACTCGTAGCGTCTCCATTTTTCGTGATCTGGGGTCGGTTGAGGGCTTATTTTTTGCATGCCGAGATGACGTTTTTAATGATAGGATTTTGGTGCAGATATGTTCTTTTGATCGCCCGTTATTTCATTTTAATGCAATGTCGCGGCGACCTAAAAAAACGTAATTCTGGCGTTTCAAATTTTTTTCTCGCTACGCCGTTTAGCGATCAGGTTAATGCTTTTTTTTAATTGATAGATCGGGCGATTCTGAGCGCGGCGATACCAAATATGTGTAGGTTTGATTTTTTTTTATTGATTTATTTTGATTGGGGCGAAAGGGGGGTGATTTAAACTTTTATATTTTTTTTATTTTTTTCACTTTTTTTTTTTTACTTTTTCCATGCTTCAATAGCCATGGGAGGCTAGAAGCAGGCACAACTCGATCGCCTCTGCTACATGGCAGCGATCTGCTGATCGCTGCTATGTAGCAGAAATGGAGGTGTGCTGTGAGCGCCGACCACAGGGTGGCGCTCACAGCCACCGGTGATCAGTAACCATAGAGGTCTCTAGGACCTCTATGGTTACCATCCAGACGCATCGCCGACCCCCGATCATTTGACGGGGGTCGGCGATGACGTCATTTCCGGCCGCCCGGCCGGAAGCGGTAATTAAATGCCGCTGTCTGCGTTTGACAGCGGCATTTAACTAGTTAATAGGTGCGGGCAGATCGCGATTCTGCCCGCGCCTATTACGGGCACATGTCAGCTGTTGAAAACAGCTGACATGTCCCGGCTTTGATGCGGGCTCACCGCGGAGCCCTGCATCAAAGCAGGGGATCTGACCTCGGACGTACTATCCCGTCCGAGGTCAGAAAGGGGTTAAAGAAATTTCTGGGGATAAAGAAACAAACAAAAAAAAAACAACCTATCTACTATATTTAAAAATAATTTATTAAAAGAGTTCTCCAGTAGAGGGACAGAACCTGCTTAAAACACTAGAACTACTGATGGAGTCAATTTGACTTCTCGCAATTTTTATGTCTCTTCTGTGACTACATTTTTCCGAATTCCGGCTTGAGACTCGGTGACTTTTACTCATTTAGGATGCAAAAAAAGATTTTGAGACAATAAATAATTTTTGAAAAAAAAAAAAGTTCCCTTTTTTCAAAATTTACCTTCAATAACCAAAGGGAGTCATTTTGACTCTCTACTATACTTTGCTAGTCTTTGTCGCTGAATGTTATTTTTTCTTTTAGTTTTCATTTACTTGTATGTTTAGAATAAATGTTGGCTTAAACTTACAATAAGTAGCATTTTTGCAAATATAGTTGACATACACAGGACATATATAGGACATCTGTCAGCGAACTCTCGAGTGGACTACATAATTTATGTAGAATACGGCCTGCAGTTTTGCTAATTGCTAATATGGCTAGACGATATTCTAGCTATTTTGCATTCCATACATTCAATATACATTCTATAAATTAAAGTTACAACAATACCAGGAGCAAGAAACTCTAAAAATAAACAAAAACAAGCCAGGAGTCAAAATGACTCCATTCGGCAGTTCTAGGGGGGGTGACCAGTTCGGTAGTCCAAGTCCAATTTAGGACCCCAATAGTAATACATACAATTGATATTCACTTCTCATAGCACTACCTTTCCATCCTAGCAGAGACGTGACATCATGGTGTCATACAAACGCATTAGTCACTGCGTTTCACGAATATTTCACGAATCCGTTCATTCCTCAACCATGAATCTGCAAAAACCCTAGTCCATGCCCTCATCATCTCTCGCCTTGACTACTGCAACCTCCTGCTCTGCGGCCTCCCCTCTAACACTCTCGCACCCCTCCAATCTATTCTAAACTCTGCTGCCCGACTAATCCACCTGTCCCTCCGCTATTCCCTGGCCTCTCCCCTCTGTCAATCCCTTCACTGGCTCCCCATTTCCCAGAGACTCCACTACAAAACCCTAACCATGACGTACAAAGCCATCCACAACCTGTCTCCTCCATACATCTGTGACCTCATCTCCCGGTACTTACCTACCCGCAACCTCCGATCCTCACAAGATCTCCTACTCTACTCCCCTCTTATCTCCTCTTTCCACAATCGTATACAAGATTTCTCTCGCGTATCACCCCTACTCTGGAACCCTCTACCACAACACATCAGACTCTCGCCTACCATCGAAACCTTCAAAAAGAACCTGAAGACCCACCTCTTCAGACAAGCCTACAACCTGCAGTAACCACCGATCGACCAAACCGCTGCATGACCATCTCTACCCTCACCTACTGTATTCTCACCCATCCCTTGTAGATTGTGAGGCTTCGCGGGCAGGGTCCTCATTCCTCCTGTACCAGTTATGACTTGTATTGTTTAAGATTATTGTACTTGTTTTTATTATGTATACCCCTCCTCACATGTAAAGGCCATGGAATAAATGGCGCAATAACAATAAATAATAATAATAATAATAATAATAATAATAGTCATTCAAAGGCTGAAGGTTTGACTGCAGCCTTTAACATTATGTCAGAGCAGGAAGCCTTTCTGAATATTGATGAATTGCAGCCAAATAGAAGCCGCTAGTTGGCTTTAGCAGGCACGTGACAACAATATCACACCCCAGCTGGAATGGTGCCCATGCCCTTTTAATTGTGGTCCCTGATTAAATAAGCAATGGTTTCCAGTAGTAGACAATCCCATTAATACAGAAATCCACCAAAAGAAACACAAAAGCAGGGCGGCACAGTCTCTGCTATAGAGGTTCTTTCCAGACTGCTACCTAATATCTAGGTGCTCGGCAGCGGTTTATACAGCCATTGAATTTCGACTTCAGGTGCTCCTCAGAAACAAAGATGTCCATCTGCACAATCCACATATAAGGAAGGATGAGGGCACTCACCAGTCTTCACGAAATTCAAACCTTTATTAGCAACATTTCCAGATAAAATTCATGGCCGGGAACAGAGGAGCCGAACCTCGTGTGAGCAGGGGAGAACAGGGATGACGGCCGTTTCACGCGCGAAACGGCTCCTCCGTTCCCGGCCATGAATTTTATCTGGAAATGTTGCTAATAAAGGTTTGAATTTCGTGAAGACTGGTGAGTGCCCTCATCCTTTCTTATATTTGGAATCCCATTAATACATTGTATTATGTTTGTAAATCTTTACTATTCCCCTGCTACACCTTTAGTAAATCTTCCACACCAAGATGTGTCATTCATATAGAGTGTCCCAACTCTCTAGTCGGATTGCCAGGGGCCAAGGATTATTTTCCTGCCCCTAACGTTAGGGGTGCCTTAGCTATTCATGCTCCCCGGATTACTTCTGAAGGGTAAGAAGTCAGGGCCACATAACTTGACGAACTCCTGAATCAGCCCTATATCTGTCCCCCTCCCTCACCAAAGGATGTGGGGAGTAACAGTTTATACACACAAACTAGCCCAACAAGGGAGGACGTACATAGATATATAAAAGTTACCTATAATACAAATATGCACTCACAGACAATAGTGAATAACACTTGTGAGAAAATGACGGAAAACCAAATAGGAGAGAATGAAAATTTGCACATAGTTGACACATCAAGCAACCGTCACAGATAAACACTTCAAACACCTCTACCAACAACCGACATCTCCACTCCGCATCAAGCAATAGAGGACTAAGGCCAGGGTCATACTAGTGTATGGCATCTAATGCAAGAGAATCGCACAGTTACAGCCGCAGCCGACGGCTTCCAGCAGCTGCCGGACTATCACGGATGCCCGCTCATTAAGGTAATGAATATTCAACTCTTTCCACTCCTATAGGAGTGGAGGAGGTGAATATACATTCCCTTAATGAGTGGGGACACGCAATCTCTTGGCAGCAGATGCTACTGGCACAGGAACAAGATGCTGTGAGGGTGCGCAGGGAAGGTAAGTAGGATGTTTTTTTTCATGCTTTTCTCATAGGGGCCATGCAGACAAGGATAGGGATGAGCTACCATGCATACCATACTCTCAAGACCACACTCACCACAGCTAAACAAACCTACTTCTCATCTCTCATATCCTCCCTGTCTCACAACCCTAAACAGTTATTCAACACCTTCAACTCTCTCCACCGTCTCCCAGCAACTCCTCCCTCCCCACTCATCTCAGCTGAAGACTTTGTCTCATTTTTCAAGCAGAAGATTGAGAACATCAGAGACAGTTTTAGTCGACAACCCCCAGAGCCCTTCCTCCCAACTACCCAGCCCTCCACCTCGAAAACCAACTTCTCCAATATTACAGAAGATCGACTCTCCACTCTACTCTCAAGATCGCATCTCACCACCTGTGCACTTGACTCCTTCCAACTTCATCCCAAAACCTCGCCAGTGTCTTCATCCCAACTCTAACCTATCTCTTCAACATATCACTAACAACTGGTGTTTTCCCCTCAAGCTTTAAACATGCCTCTATCATATTTATCCTCAAAAAGCCCTCTCTTTATCCATCCTCTGTATCTAGCTATTGCCCTATATCACTTCTCCCCTATGCCTCAAAACTACCGGAACAACACGTCCATCTTGAACTGTCCTCCCATCTATTTTCTTGCTCCCTTTTCGACCGCTTACAATCAGGCTTCCGGTCACACCACTCCACTGAAACTGCCCTAACTAAGGTCACCAATGACCTCTTGACCACCAAGAGCAAGCGACACTACTCTATTCTCCTCCTCCTGGACCTGTCCTCTGCCTTTGACACAGTGGACCATTCCCTATTACTACAGACCCTCTCATCCCTTGGCATCACAGACTTCTATCCTGGATCCCGTCATAACTAACTGACCGAACATTCAGCGTCTCCCATTCACACACCACCTCCTCACCTCGCCCCCTATCTGTCGGAGTCCCGCAAGGTTCAGTTCTAGGGCCCCTGCTCTTCTCCATTTACACCTTTGGCCTGGGACAGCTCATAGAATGTCACGGTTTTCACTATCATCTCTATACTGATGACACACAGATCTACATCTCTGGACCAGATATCACCACCCTACTAACCAGAATCCCTCAATGTCTATCCGCTATTTCATCCTTCTCCGCTAGATTTCTAAAACTTAACAAGGACAAAACAGAATCCATTGTCTTTCCCCCATCTCACGCGACCCTCCCCCCCCCCCACCAATGAACCTATCCATTATAGTAAACGGCTGCCCACTCTCCCCAGTCCCACAAGCTCGCTGTCTCGGGGTAATCCTTGACACTGATCTCGCCTTCAAACCGTATATCCAAGCCCTTTCCACTTCCTGCCGCCTTCAACTCAAAAATATTTCATGGATCCGTACATTCCTAAACCAAGAATCTGCAAAAACCCTAGTCCATGCCCTCATCATCTCTGTTCGAAAATCCTCGGTTTCCAAAAAACGGATCCGACAAAAACCGGTTCCAACGGATGTAAAAACGTCCGCAATGGTTCTAACGGATCCGTTTTTTTGACGCATCTGTGTAACGGATACGTCAAAAAAACGGATCTGTTAGAACCGCTTTCTTAATTTTAACGGATCCGTCACGATGCCGGAGCAGACTGACGCCAAACAAGTGAAATGTGAAAGAAGCCATAGTCCTGCATAAATTGTAATGGCCCCACATGATGCGCAATACTGTATAATGGCCACACAGTGCTCCATACTGTATGATGGCCACATATGATGCTCCATACTGTATAATGGCCACATATGATGCTGCCTACTGTATAATGGCCATATATGATGCTGCCTACTGTATAATGGCCACATATGATGCTGCCTACTGTACAGTGGCTCCATACTGAATAATGGCCCCACATGATGCTCCATACAGAATAATGGCCCCACATGATGATCCATACAGTATAATGGCCCCACATGATGATCCATACAGTATAATGACCCCACATGATGCTCTTTACTGTATAATGGCCCCACATGATGCTCCATACAGTTTAATGGCTCCACATGATGCTCTATACTGCATAATGGCCCCACATGATGCTGCATACTGTATAATGGCCCCACACGATGTTGCATACAGTATAATGGCCCCACATGATGCTGCATACAGTATAATGGTCCCCCAAGATTCTGCACACAGTATAATGACCCCACATGATGCTGCATACTGTATAATTGCCCCACATGATGCTGCATACAGTATAATGGCCTCACATGATGCTGCATTCAGTATTATGGCCCCAAATACTGCACCATACTTTATAATGGCCTCGCATTAAATAAATAAAAATACTGACATCTGACTGTTTCAATACAGCAGCCAGGCATCTTCAAAAAGCTATTAAATCTGCAGATTATCAGACGTGACAGGTTTTCTTTAATTCTTCACATATAGTGGGGAAAATAAGTAATTCATATATTGCCGATTTTGCATGTTTTCCCACTTACAAAGATCTGTAATTTTTATCTGCGATACACTGCAACTGTAAAATACAGAATCTTTAAAAAATTCCGAAAATCACTTTGTATAATTTGTACATAATTAATTTCCCTTTCTTGCATAAAATAAGTATTTGATACAATAGAAACACAGAACTTAAAATTTGGTATAGAAACCTTTGTTTGCCATTATAGAGGTCAGACATTTTCTGTAGTTCTTGAGCAAGTTTGAACACACTGCAGCAGGGACTCTGGCCCACTCCTCCATACAGATCTTCTCCAGATCTTTCAGGTTTCAGGGCTGTTGCTGGGCAACATTGAGATTCAGCTCCCTCCAAAGATTTTCTATTGGGTTCACGGCTGGAGACTGGCTAGTAGTGATGAGCGAGTATACTCGTTACTCGAAATTTCTCAAGCATGCTCGGGTGATCTCTGAGTATTTGTTAGTGCTAGAAGATTCAGTTTCTGTCACAGCAGCTGCATGATTTGCGGCTGCTAGCCAGCCTGAGTACATGTGGGGTTGCCTGTTTGTTAGGGAATCCCCACATATATTCATGCTGTCTAGCAGCCACAAATCATGCAGCTACGAGACAGGAACGAAATCTCCGAGCACATCCAAATACTCGGAGATCACCCAAGCATGCTTGGGAAATCTTGAGTAACGAGCATACTCGCTCATCACTACTGGCTAGGCCACTCCAACACCTTGAAATTCTTCTTACGGAGCCACCCCACAATTGCCCTGGCTGTGTGTTTCGGGTGATTGTCATGCTGAAAGACCCAGCCATGACCCATCTTCAATGTTCTTAAGGAGGTTGTTGGACACAATCTCATAATACATAACCCCATCCATCCTCCCTTCAATACGGTGCAGTTGTTCTGTCCACTTTGCAGAAAAGAACCACCAATGATGATGTTTCCCCTACTATGCCTCTAACCGTTTAGAATGGCGTTCTTGGGGTTGTATGCATCCTTCTTCCTACAAACACGGCGAGTGGAGTTTACACCAAAAATTTCTATTTTGGCATCGCCTAACTACGTGACCTTCTTCCTTGTCTCTTATCGATCTAGGAAATAGCGACCACAATATTGTGCAGTTTCACCTGTCTTTCACTAGGGGGACTTGTCAGGGAGTCACAAAACACTGAACTTTAGGAAGGCAAAGTTTGACCAGCTTAGAGATGCCCTTAATCTGGTAGACTGGGACAATATCCTCAGAAATAAGAATACAGATAATAAATGGGAAATGTTTAAGAACATCCTAAATAGGCAGTGTAAGCGGTTTATACCTTGTGGGAATAAAAGGACTAGAAATAGGAAAAACCCAATGTGGCTAAACAAAGAAGTAAGACAGGCAATTAACAGTAAAAAGAAAGCATTTGCACTACTAAAGCAGGATGGCACCATTGAAGCTCTAAAAAACTATAGGGAGAAAAATACTTTATCTAAAAAACTAATTAAAGCTGCCAAAAAGGTAACAGAGAAGCACATTGCTAAGGAGAGTAAAACTAATCACAAACTGTTCTTCAACTATATCAATGGTAAAAGAATAAAAACTGAAAATGTAGGCCCCTTAAAAAAAGTGAGGAAAGAATGGTTGTAGATGACGAGGAAAAAGCTAACATATTAAACACCTTCTTCTCCACGGTATTCACGGTGGAAAATGAAATGCTAGGTGAAATCCCAAGAAACAATGAAAACCCTATATTAAGGGTCACCAATCTAACCCAAGAAGAGGTGCGAAACCGGCTAAATAAGATTAAAATAGATAAATCTCCGGGTCCGGATGGCATACACCCACGAGTACTAAGAGAACTAAGTAATGTAATAGATAAACCATTATTTCTTATTATTAGGGACTCTATAGCGACAGGGTCTGTTCCGCAGGACTGGCGCATAGCAAATGTGGTGCCAATATTCAAAAAGGGCTCTAAAAGTGAACCTGGAAATTATAGGCCAGTAAGTCTAACCTCTATTGTTGGTAAAATTTGAAGGGTTTCTGAGGGATGTTATTCTGGATTATCTCAATGAGAATAACTGTTTAACTCCATATCAGCATGGGTTTATGAGAAATCGCTCCTGTCAAACCAATCTAATCAGTTTTTATGAAGAGGTAAGCTATAGGCTGGACCACGGTGAGTCATTGGACGTGGTATATCTCGATTTTTCCAAAGCGTTTGATACCGTGCCGCACAAGAGGTTGGTACATAAAATGAGAATGCTTGGTCTGGGGGAAAATGTGTGTAAATGGGTTAGTAACTGGCTTAGTGATAGAAAGCAGAGGGTGGTTATAAATGGTATAGTCTCTAACTGGGTCGCTGTGACCAGTGGGGTACCGCAGGGGTCAGTATTGGGACCTGTTCTCTTCAACATATTCATTAATGATCTGGTAGAAGGTTTACACAGTAAAATATCGATATTTGCAGATGATACAAAACTATGTAAAGCAGTTAATACAAGAGAAGATAGTATTCTGCTACAGATGGATCTGGATAAGTTGGAAACTTGGGCTGAAAGGTGGCAGATGAGGTTTAACAATGATAAATGTAAGGTTATACACATGGGAAGAAGGAATCAATATCACCATTACACACTGAATGGGAAACCACTGGGTAAATCTGACAGGGAGAAGGACTTGGGGATCCTAGTTAATGATAAACTTACCTGGAGCAGCCAGTGCCAGACAGCAGCGGCCAAGGCAAACAGGATCATGGGGTGCATTAAAAGAGGTCTGGATACACATGATGAGAGCATTATACTGCCTCTGTACAAATCCCTAGTTAGACCGCACATGGAGTACTGTGTCCAGTTTTGGGCACCGATGCTCAGGAAGGATATAATGGAACTAGAGAGAGTACAAAGGAGGGCAACAAAATTAATAAAGGGGATGGGAGAACTACAATACCCAGATAGATTAGCGAAATTAGGATTATTTAGTCTAGAAAAAAGACGACTGAGGGGCGATCTAATAACCATGTATAAGTATATAAGGGGACAATACAAATATCTCGCTGAGGATCTGTTTATACCAAGGAAGGTGACGGGCACAAGGGGGAATTCTTTGCGTCTGGAGGAGAGAAGGTTTTTCCACCAACATAGAAGAGGATTCTTTACTGTTAGGGCAGTGAGAATCTGGAATTGCTTGCCTGAGGAGGTGGTGATGGCGAACTCAGTCGAGGGGTTCAAAAGAGGCCTGGATGTCTTCCTGGAGCAGAACAATATTGTATCATACAATTATTAGGTTCTGTAGAAGGACGTAGATCTGGGGATTTATTATGATGGAATATAGGCTGAACTGGATGGACAAATGTCTTTTTTCGGCCTTTCTAACTATGTTACTATGTTACTATGATCATCCAGATGGTCATTGGTGAACTTCAAACAGGCATGGACATGTGCTGGTGTGAGCAGGGGGACCTTGGGTGTCCTGCAAGATTTTAATCCATGACGATGTAGTGAATTACTAACAGTAATGTTTGAGACTGTGGTTCCAGCTCTCTTTGGGTCATTAACTATGTCCTCCCACGTAATTCTGGGCTGATTCCTGACCCTTCTCAGAATCATCCTTACACCCAGGAGGCAATATCTTGCATGAAGTCACAGACCGAGGGAGATTGAAAGTCATCTTATGTTTCTTCCATTAGATAACAAATGTGCCAACAATTGCTCCCTTGTCAACAAGCTGCTTGCCTATTATCCTGTATCCCCTCCCAGCCTTGTGCAAGTCTGCAATGCAATGTTGTTCCTGATGTCCTTAGATAACGCTTTGGTATTGGCCATGGTGGAGAGGTTGGAGTGTGATTGATTGTGTGGACAGGTGTCTTTTATACAGGTAACGAGTTCAAACAAGTGTAATTAATTCAGGTAATGAGTACAGAGTAGGAGGGCTTCTTAAAGAAAAACTAACATGTCTGCGACTCAGAATTATTGCGGTTTGGGAGGTGATCAAATATTTATTTCATGCAATAAAATGCAATTTAATTATTTAAAAATCATACAATGTGATTTTTTGTTTTTTATTTTTAGATTCTGTAGCACAGTTGAAGTGTATCTATGATAAAAATTACAGACTTCTCCATTCTTTGTAAGTGGTAAAACCTGGAAAAACGCAAGTGTATCAAACACTTATTTTCCCCACTGTACATGAATATTCAAGGTATATCCCAAAATAAATTAAGATTTTTATATACTAATGTACACATGAATTTTATATGCATATCCTCAAAAACCGATTGGAGGAAATGGTAAAATGCAAAATATAAAGTTTAAAATAATAAAATAAATCTTTATTATAATTATGGATAAAAAAAAATGTAATTCAAACAACAGGAATAATAGAGAAGAGGATGGGAGCATGGGATCACAAAATAATGTAAATAATATGCCTATAGAGTACTTCATTAAAGTGAACGAGTAGAGCAGAATGACTCTCAAAAGGAAAATATATATCTAGTGACACTTATTCATATCAATTCATGCATAAACCATGAAGTGCATAGTGCAGCTGTAAACCTAGATACTGAATTAAAGAGATCTCAAAATAGATAAAGATAGTAAAGATAGCTCTGTGTCATGACTGAGAAGTGATCAACGTGATTAAAAGTTATGTCTAAGTCATGTTGAAGTGAACATGAGCACAGAATAAGATAAAATGGTGAAATACCTATAAAGTGCGGCGTGCAAAAAGGTTCCAACTCCCACATCCTCTCATGAAGGAGTCATATAGACTCTGAAACGCGTTAAATAAACCACCTATCTGCGCTTTTCTTTTTCCTACAAGTTCTTATTACCAGGTTACAGTTGTCGGTATGGTACGGGCTTAATGTTCCCAAACCTTAATAGGCATTATTCACAGAAGTATATGTTATTATTAGTAATGCTATCAGTATGAATAACGATTGTATATCAACCGCTTCACTCAGTCATTCTGATCGTTTGACAGCATCCACTGGATCATAATACCAGCCACGGACCAGTCATTTTATTTCATTACAGAAACTGGGTGAAATATTATATCGTATTGATCTCTCTATATTTGATAACTTCTGTTAGATTTTGCCCATGTTAGTAGAATGCTGGTAGGTTTGTACTTTGTTTCTCCGGCGTTACTCTGCATGTCTCTGCTTTAACCCTTTGCTCCTCTTCCCCTAACTGTGGAATAAAACAACGAAAACGGAGTATAAAAATCCCACAAAACATATGGAGCGCCCCCAGACGCAGGGCCGTGGGTTACTCTGTACCGGTCCTCACTGTCTCAGTTCTGGGGTTGTCACGGTGGCTGGACCCGGTCCGTGACCCTGCTAAGGGGCGTCCAATAAAAGGGTGAAGGAGGTTGTTAGGTGTTGGTGACGCCACCTGTGGTACTCGGTCAGGTCGACCGACGCTGCTCGGGGTCCACTGGGGTGATGCGAGGGCAGCTAGATGGTATACCTTCCCGCAGGTGAAGCATATCCCCAGGGCCCCCCAGTAGTGTAGGTAGTGATGATGTGAGGCGCAGTCAATAACGAAGACACAGGGTTGCAGTCTCTCCACCTCTTTACTGGTGACCTCAGGATCCTCAATCCAGAGCACTATCAACCGGGCTGTCTGAAACCGGCCGGTCCGAAGGCACATCCAGAGTTCCTTTTGCAGGTGGAAATCGTTGCCTACCACTAGCGCCTGTGTGTTGTAGTCCTTCCCTGCTGAGCACTCGTGATAGTCCTCACAACTTCTGTTCTCGTTCTTTCTCTTCTCCGTCCCCCAAGTTTGTTATGACTAGGACGCACCCGTTTGACGGGAAGGCTCGGCGCTATTCTGGGACCCTAGAGACGCCCCTCTCCACGCTTGCCCCCTATGTCTGCTTAGGTGATGTATGGTAGACAGCCAACCTATAACTAACTGTCCTGCGGTATTTGAAGTAAGGCATAGAGTCAGTTACTTCCTCAGTGTTCCGGTCACCGGCTACGCGCCTCAGTAGGATGTTGCCGTTCTCGGGGCACGACTCATACTGGTTCTCCTTTGTGCTTGATCTCGTTTCTCACTGTCCACAATATCCTTCGCTTCGTGTCCTTTCTTTAGATGCCGCCGCTAGGTAGTGCAGGCGCGGCTATGTAACGATCTGTCCTTGTCGCTAAGTCACTGCCAGGTTCCCACGCCTGACAGGGACCCCTCTGAATCTTCCCCGCAACACCCCCTGCCACGGGATGTTGCCTGGACAAAACCCAGCCAGCTTCTCACTAACTTCCTATCCAACCCCTAGTTTTACCAGTGTGAGGAGTGGCCTAATAAATAAAACCTTTTGCTCCCCCTAGTGGCCGGAGTGTGAAGTGTAATGTGCGCTTGCGATACCTGGTCAGATGAACTCCTTTAGTGCCATCAGACGTACCATCACTCCCCTTATTGGCAGAGCGACATTACTGCAACGACCAGGTCTCTGGGGCGCTGCACATACATACATCCTCTCCCCCTAACTAGCAGGGATACTGATGTCTGTTACCCGTATGGATGCTGCTCAGTTCCCTGCCCCGCTGCATGACCGTCCGCATGTGCGGTCCCTGGCTACCGCTGTGGAAGATGTTCGTGGGTTGCAAGGTCCTCTACAACTGATGCATGACTTTCCACGCATCTCCAGGCTTGCAGCCGCTGCCAGGTGCCCTAAGCCTCAGTTCCTGTGCCGTTTGTTCTGCAATGGTTTCTGTTTGTGCTTAGGGTGTGCTCGGCCACACCTTGCCTGTTTTTATTAGGGTTACTGTGTGCACCTGAGTTGCTTTCCCCAGCCTATTGCTGAGAGGCAGCTCCTATATAAAGTTACTCTTTCCTGTTGGGCGTTGCCAGAGCTTCGCACTAAGTTTCTGAGTCTTGCCATGTGTGTTTGGTGTTCAGCTCCTGTTGTGCCTACTTTCAGTTCAAGTAAAGCTGATGCCTGTTCTTCCGCCTGCTCTGGGGGCTCAGTACCAAGATCCGTTTCTGTTTGTGTCCTGTTTTTCCGCCTGGTCTGGGGGCTGAGTACCCAAATCCGCCTTTCCTGGAGGATCCATATCCAGGCCCGTTTCTGCTGTGTTTTGTGTTTCTGCCTCCCTGAGGGCTGCATTCTCAGGCCTGAACCCTTGATCCTGCATCCGTTCCTGTACCTGACCCTGTCTGAACTGCGTCCTCTGTGTTATGTTACTGAAGTCCTTCTGCGTCTGGAACCCTGTACCCAGTGAGTATGAACTACCAGGTTTGACTTTTAAAGATGGAGTCCAATATTCTGCTTGTGTCCCGATGTTCCACTGGTTCCCCGGGGTCCACACTGTGATGACGTCTGTCCTGGGTCGATGTCTGTTGTTCTCTCCTGCTGAGCCTGTGCTATGCCTGAGGCCTGAGTGAGAGGCAATCCTAGTATGCCCATGCCAGATGACCCTGGACTGCATCAACCCGTGATGACCCCTGCCATTGTTTGACGTTTGTCCAAGGTCGGTGTCTGATGTTTTCTCCTGCTAAGCCTTTGCTACGCCTGATAGAGAGGCCGTCCTAGTATGCCCGTGCCAGATAACTGACTGCATCAACCCGTGATGTCCTCCTGCCTTCGTCTGTTATCCTGAGATGTGTACCCTTCTTTGATGTGCAGAATCGGGAACCTGGCATCGTTATGTTCTGTTTATGTACTGTGATTTAGTTTAAGTAAACTTTGTTTCTTCATACCTTGTCCACATGCTCAGCTGCCACAGACCCTGCCCGCTGCCCTTCCCTAGTCTGGGTAGGTCCAGGTTACCCTATGTGGTCCAGTGGGTCCACATTCCGTCCCCACCTGGGACGCTCGCCTTACGTCGTGGTCGGGCAAAGTGGAGCCGTCGTCGGTTAGGCTTGTTTCATAATCAGAAATACAATAAGATGCTATTATGGTATCTTATTCTCAGCATTTTAGATGATTAGTTCTAAACTTTATAGGTAATAGAGCAAATCCTCTTGCTGCATCAGCTCGTTTCCCAGGTCCTTTCTAATAAAGTGCTCTTGTGCTTTCCTATTCCCAGCACGCTGGGTGATTAACTCTATGTGATATAAATGATCAGGCTAATCTCCCTCACTGCATTGGATCGTTTTTATTTCACCATCAGTAGCCCATGATCATTAGGGGCTAGCATTATTTTCAGATATTAATTTTTCAATCAACTATGTTGCAGTTAGCTCTGATACTTTCAGTTTCAAAATATTGGCATGGTTCCAGGATGCATTCGGCAGCCAAACCCACATGTATTTAAAGGCAGGTTCGTCCAGCCCTTTCCTTTCCTAATTCTGGATGAGCCGATCACTCAACACAGGTATAGCCCATAAGCTTTACCTCTAAACTATATCAAACCCATGCATTCCAGAGGATCGTCTGCAGTAGCCACTAAGCAAAAATAGTGATTGTTAATTTTAGGATTGTTCATTAAAAAAATATTTTTTTACATAACTCCAATTGGATTAGTCAGTGAATACTAGAAAAAAATGGATTACATAGTACAGTAATCATATAAATAAGGTAAATAGTATAGACATTCACTTTATTACTAAATGATCCCCTTTATTTTGATCACCTCCTCTATTGTACCAGGAAAACCACACTGACTCACTGAATTAGACAGCAGCTTATGCTACAACTAGATGTCCATTTTTTTAATGTATTTATATGAAGGTCTTGGTAAACAAAATAACATTAGCACTACTTACCTTGTATACGATACAATTGTACCACACTAACAATTTTTCTGGGGGGTGCATTTTATTTGAAAGACAACCGTTTAAGTGTGTAAAATATTCCGCTGGCTTTTCAGAACTATTAGTCAGCAGTAAGCTGGCGAGTCAAATAATCAGAATACATGAAGTTGCAGGCCAGGGAGGCTGAGAGGGCTTATTAACCCCTTCCCGACCTGTGACGTGACGTAGGAGTCATGAAAGTCGGTGCCAATCCAACCTGTGACGCCTATGTGGCGGCATGACAGCATCGCATTCCTGCAGATCGGGTGAAAGGGTTAACTAAAATTTCACCCGACCTGCAAGGACAGGGGGAGTGGTAGTTTAGCCCAGGGGGGTTGGCTTTGCCCCCACGTGGGTACGATCGCTCTGATTGGCTGTTGAAAGTGAAACAGCCAATCAGAGCAATTTGTAATATTTCACCTATGAAACTTGGTGAAGTATTACAATCCAGCCATGGCCGATGCTGCAATATCATCGGCCATGGCTGGAGACCGTGATCTGCCCCCGCCACCGACTGACAGTGGCGTTCTGCCGCCACTGTCAGTCTTTCCTCCCCTTCGTCCTGTCCTCTGCTGCCCTCCTCTCCCCTCCGACTGCTCCCGGCCTCCCCTCCGCTGTTTGATCCCACCCCTCCATACTTATCGAGTCCCGGTGTCCCTCCCGGTGTCCACCAGTCTTCAGCGATGGGCGCCGCCATCTTCCAAAATGGAGGGAGCATGTGCAGTACGCCCGCCAAATCTGCCGGCCGGCAGATTCATTCCAGGCACATTTTGATCACTGTGATAGAACCTATCACAGTGATCAAAATAAAAAAAATAGTAAACAAAGCCCCCCCTTATCCCCATAGGTAGGGAAAATAATGAAATAAAGAAAATATTTTTCCACTAGGGTCAGGGTTAGAATTAGGGTTAGGGATAGCATTAGGGTTAAAGTTGCAATTAGGGTTATGGTTAGAATTAGGGTTAGTGTTAGAATTAGGGTTAGAATTAGGCTATGTGCACACGGTGCGGACTGGCCGCTGCGGATTCGTGGCAGTTTTCCATCACGTTTACAGTACCATGTAAACCTATGGAAAACCAAATTCGCTGTGCCCATGGTGTGGAAAATACCGTGCGGAAAGTATTTTCAGCAGCATGTCAATTCTTTGCGTGGATTCCGCAGCGTTTTACACCTGTTCCTCAATAGGAATCCGCAGGTGAAATCCGCACAACACTGGAAATCCGCAGTAAATCCGTAAGTAAAACGCAGAAACGCAGTGAGTTTTACCTGCGGCTGTTTCAAAAATGGTGCGGAAAATCCGCACATGAATCCGCAACGTGGGCACATAGCCTTAGGGTTAGGGTTGGAACTAGAGTTAGGGTTGGAATTAGGGTTAGGGTTGGAATTAGGGTTAGGGTTGGAATTCGGGTTAGGGGTGTGTTGGCTTGTGGTTAGGGTTATGGTTAGAGTTGGGATTAGGGTAGGGGTGTGTTGGGGTTAGGGTTGTGGTTAGGGTTGGGATTAGGGGTGTGTTGGGGTTAGGAGTGTGATTACGTTGATAGTTAGTGCTGGGACTAGGGTTAGGGGTGAGTTGGGGTTAGTGTTGTTGTTAAAATTGGGGGGTTTCCACTGTTTAGGCACATCAGGGGGTCTCCAATCGCGACATGGCCCCACCATTGATTCCAGCCAATCTTGCATTCAGAAAGTCAAATGGTGCTCCCTCCCTTCCGAGCCCCGACGTGCACCCAAACAGTGGTTTACCCAAACATATGGGGCATAAGCGTACTCAGGAAAAATTGTACAACAACTTTGGGGGTCTAATTTCTCCTATTACCCTTGGAAAAAAAAAAAAAAAATGGGAGCTAAAAAATTATTTTTGTGGGAAAAAAATGATTTTTTATTTTCACGGCTCTGCGTTATAAAATTATGTGAAGCACTTGGGCGTTTAAAGTGCTCACCACATATCTAGATAAGTTCCTTGGGGGCTCCAGTTTCCAAAATGGGGTCAATTGTGGGGGTTTTCTACTGTTTAGGCACATCAGGGGTTCTGCAAACGTGACATGACGCCCGCAGACCATTCCATCAAAGTCTGCATTCCAAAACATTACTACTTCCATTCCGAGCTCTGCCATTCACCCAAACAGTGGTTTACCCCCACATATGGGGTATCAGCGTACTCAGGACAAACTGTACAACAACTCCTGGGGTCCAATTTCGCCTGTTACCCTTGTGAAAATAAAAAATTGCAGGCTAAAAAAATCATTTTTGAGGAAAGAAAAATGATTTTTTATTTTCATGGCTCTGCGTTATAAACTTCTGTGAAGCACTTGGGGGTTCAAAGTGCTCACCACACATGTAGATAAGTTCCTTGGGGGGGGGGGGTCTAGTTTCCAAAATGGGGTCACTTGTAGGGGAACTCCAATGTTTAGGCACACATGGGCTCTCCAAACACGACATGGTGTCCGCTAACGATTGGAGCTAATTTTTCATTCAAAAAGTCAAATGGCGCTCCTTCCCTTCCGAGCCTTGCCGTGTGCCCAAACAGTGGTTTACCCCCACATGTAAGGTATCGCGTACTCAGGAGAAATTGCCCAACAAATTTTAGGATCCATTTTATCCTGTTATCCATGTAAAAACGAAAAAATTGAGGCTAAAATAATTTTTTGGTGAAAAAAAAGTACTTTTTCATTTTTACAGATCAATTTGTGAAGCACCTCGGGGTTCAAAGTGCTCACTATTCATCTAGATAAGTTCCTTGGGGGGGTCTAGTTTCCAAAATGGGGTCACTTGTGGGGGAGCTCCAATCTTTAGGGACACAGGGGCCTTCCAAATGCGACATGGTGTCCGCTAAAGATTGGAGCCAATTTTTCATTGAAAAAGTCAAATGGTGCTCCTCCCTTTCCGAGCCCTGTCGTGCACCCAAACAGTGGTCCTCCCCCCCCCCCCCCCCCACATATGGGGTATCGGCGTGCCCAGGACAAATTGTGCAACAACGTTCGGGGTCCAGTTTCTCCTTTTACCCTTGGGAAAATAAAAAAATTGTTGCTAAAATTTCATTTTTGTGACTAAAAAGTTAAATGTTCAATTTTTCCTTCCATGTTGCTTCTGCTGCTGTGACATACCTGAAGGGTTAATAAACTTCTTGAATGTGGTTTTGAGCACCTTGAGGGGTGAGCCTTTAGAATGGTGTCACTTTTGGGTATTTTCAGCCATCTAGACCCCTCAAACTGACTTCAAATGTGAGGTGGTCCCTAAAAAAATGGTTTTGTAAATTTTGTTGTAAAAATGAGAAATCGCTGGTCAAATTTTAACCCTTATAACTTCCTAGCAAAAAAATTTTTTTCCAAAATTGTGCGGATGTAAAGTAGACATGTGGGTAATGTTATTTATTAACTTTTGTGTCACATAACTCTCTGGTTTAACAGAATAAAAATTCAAAATTTGAAAATTGTGAAATTTTAAACATTTTCGCCAAATTTCCGTTTTTTTCACAAATAAATGCAAAAATTATCGACTAAATTTACCACCAACATGAAGCTCAATATGTCACGAAAAACACTCAGAACCGCTAGGATCCGTTGAAGCGTTCTTGAGTTATTACCTCATAAAGGGACACTGGTAAGATTTGCAAAAAACGGCAAGGTCTTTAAGGTCAAAATAGGCTGGGTCATGAAGGGGTTAAATAAGTACTCCAATGAAGTTTTTCATTTACTAAATCTGTGTATGTGAGTATATTGTCTAGAGTTTGTATGTTAATATACTCACATATCGACGACTTCTACGGTTCTGCTTCGCTTCTCAGTCATGTCATCGCTATTCTGACTCTCCAGGTCACACCGCGTTCAGCGTGCCCTGGCTGTGGCTTTTACAGTGTAAGTCTACGACACATCAGAATGAGACTCCATGGACGTACACTGTAAACTTCTCTCTCATGCATAGACCTGGGGAGCCTGAAGAGCGATGACGCCACAAAGGCGGCGATAGGAGAGTATATTAACACACTAACAGCACACTACATACACAAACATATTACATAAATAAAAAAAATAATGGGAGGGCTTCTTTAAAGTTCAGAAACATGAGAATACGTTTCTACATGTGCAGTGTGGAAGCGACATGTCTTATCTACTCACTGAACAGTGAGATCTTTCACTCAGACTTCTGTAAAGCCTGACTTTCAGTAAGATGGTAATAGGTTTGTACACAGCACAGTAAATGTGCAGTTTGTGTTCAGAAATGAGCTTCCTAATCACATCTCCACATTGCTTAGGATAGAAGCAGCCAGAATATAGCGGACAGGGAGCGGATAATGCCAGCTCCCTCCTACTTCTACTTTCCTGTAAGCTTTCTACATGTGAATAATGTAGTAACATACCAATCGCACTTGCTTTTCTACATTCAATTGCTTCCAGACTTCATTATACATTTCGTCCAGTCCTTGACGAGATTGCTTGTAAGTTTCCAACTCAACTTTTGTATCCTGAATATTAACCTGAAATCAAAACATATTACATAGAAAATCTGTATTTAACGCATAGCCATTTAGTGTAGGCAAAAGCAATAAAATCTGAAATATAATTTTTCAATGAAGAATAGTTTTCTGCACTGATGAGACTCATCCCTGGCTATTAGAAAATGTGCAAAGGCTCAGAATCACTGCAGTTACTGAAAACATTTACTATAAAAGGTACCAAGGAGTTTAAAAGTGAACGTACCAGCTGAGTTATGCTGCCCAATCCACGGGCAGCATGAATCCGTTACGGACTGTCATTTCAGCCAAGTATATTTTACTGTGACATTGTATTTCAGACAACATAATTCTAAAATCTAGAGGGACCATGCTACTCAGGTGATTAGTCCAAGAGGCCAGTCCCCACATTCATGGGGGGAATGACCTGTCACTCAAGGGAAGTGGGTGGCCAGTTTTTAACTGCATGTGTTCTCTGAAATGCCAAAGTGATTTAAAGCAAAAATATCTGCCTGAAATGAGACTGCATTAATCAGCTGTCACCATAGAAAGAAGAGCTACAGTAAGAGTCTATGCAAGTGGCAGAGGTGAAGAGTGTGACAGAAATATTAGGCTTTCTTATGGTAGTGCTCGATTGAGAGCAACACTGATCAGTCTTTTCCTTCTAAAATTTTACTTGTGACATTTGCTTAGTCTGTGAGAAAGGAGGGAAAGAGTGGAACAGCATGACAGCTGCCGCATCAAGTCTTGTGAGGTAACATTTTTAGTCCAACAAGAAAAAACTTATGGCATTATTAATATTACACTAACAGGCAAACCGTTCATCCTCCAATTGGTGCTGCACTAATAATTATGGAACACTTTATCTTCTTTTGTACCCCTCGATTCCAAAGCTATGACCTCCGGTAATTATGTAAATTTTCCACTCAACAACTGGGCAAATACCACAGAACTTCTATATAGGTGCGGTTTTGTTTTGATTTGCTAGTGTAGACAACAAGTAAAGGATCCAGGGAAATAGAACCATCTTGACAAAATAAATTCTAGCTATCCAAGATAAGAGTCTTACCATGTTTGTAAGGCAGCTTTAAGCGGTTTGAAAATAGAATCTTAATTCCACTTGAGTGAGTCTCATACTGAAACATGGCAAGTGGATTAGAGTATTAAATAATAATAATAATATATTAACCCCTTCCCGACCCATGACGCCACGTAGGCGTCATGAAAGTCGGTGCCAATCCGACCCATGACGCCTATGTGGCGTCATGGAAAGATCGCGTCCCTGCAGAGCGGGTGAAAGGGTAAACTCCCATTTCACCCGATCTGCAGGGACAGGGGGAGTGGTAGTTTAGCCCAGGGGGGGGTGGCTTCACCCCCCTGTGGCTACGATCGCTCTGATTGGCTGTTGAAAGTGAAACTGCCAATCAGAGCGATTTGTAATATTTCACCTATTATAACGGGTGAAATATTACAATCCAGCCATGGCCGATGCTGCAATATCATCGGCCATGGCTGGAAACACTAATGTGCCCCCACCCCACCGATCGCCCCCCGATCTGTCCGGTACACTGCTCCGGCTCCCCTCCGTCCTCTTGTCCGCTCCCCCCGTGCTCCAATCACCCTCCCCGTGCTCCAACCACCCCCCCTGCACTCCGATCCACCCCCCCTGCAGTCCGATCCACCCCCCCTGCAGTCCGATCAACCCCCCGATGCTCCAATGCACCCCCCCCCGTGCTCCGTTCCACCCCTCCCGCGCTCCGATCCACCCCCCGTGCTCCCCCCACCCCATCATACTTACCGATCCTGCCGGGGTCCGTCCGTCTTCTCCCTGGGCGCCGCCATCTTCCAAAATGGCGGGCGCATGCGCAGTGCGCCCGCCGAATCTGCCGGCCGGCAGATTCGTTCCAAAGTGCATTTTGATCACTGAGATAGATTATATCTCAGTGATCAAAATAAAAAAAAATAATAAATGACACCCCCCCCCCCCTTTGCCACCCCCATAGGTAGGGACAATAAAAAAAATAAAGAAATTTTTTTTTTTCCACTAATGTTAGAATAGGGTTAGGGGTAGGGTTAGGGGTAGGGTTAAGGGTAGGGTTAAGGGTTGGGTTAGGGGTAGGGTTAGGGCTAGGGTTTCTGTATGTGCACACGTATTCTGGTCCTCTGCGGATTTTTCCGCTGCGGATTTGATAAATCCGCAGTGCTAAACCGCTGCGGATTTATGGTGGATTTACCGCGTTTTTTCTGCGCATTTCACTGCGGTTTTACAACTGCGATTTTCTATTTGAGCAGTTGTAAAACCGCTGCGGAATCCGCAGAAATAAGTGACATACTGCGAAATGTTAACTGCTGCGTTTCCGTGCAGTTTTTCCGCAGCATGTGTACAGCGATTTTTGTTTCCCATAGGTTTACATTGAACTGTAAACTCATGGGAAACTGCTGCGAATCCGCCCTGTTTTCCGAAGCGTGTGCACATACCTTTAGAATTAGGCTATGTGCACACGGTGCGAATTTGGCTGCAGATCCGCAGCGGATTGGCCGCTGCGGATTCGCAGCAGTGTTCCATCAGGTTAACAGTACCATGGAAAACCAAATCCGCTGTGCCCATGGTGCGGAAAATACCGCGCGGAAACGCTGCGTTGTATTTTCCGCAGCATGTCAATTCTTTGTGCGGATTCCGCAGCGTTTTACACCTGTTCCTCAATAGGAATCCGCAGGTGAAATCCGCACAAAAAGCACTGGAAATCCGCGGAAAATCCGCAGGTAAAACGCAGTGCCTTTTACCCGCGGATTTTTCAAAAATGATGCTGAAAAATCTCACACGAATCCGCAACGTGGGCACATAGCCTTAGGGTTAGGGTTGGAATTAGGGTTGTGGTTAGGGTTGTGATTAGGGTTATGGCTACAGTTGGGATTAGGGTTAGGGGTGTGTTGGGGTTAGGGTTGTGATTAGGGTTATGGCTACAGTTGGGATTAGAGTTAGGGGTGTGGGGGGGTTAGTGTTGGAGGTAGAATTGAGGGGTTTCCACTGTTTAGGCACATCAGGGGTCTCCAAACGCAACATGGCACCACCATTGATTCCAGCCAATCTCGTATTCAAAAAGTCAAATGGTGCTCCCTCAATTCCGAGCCCCGACGTGTGCCCAAACAGTGGTTTACCCCCACATATGGGGTACCAGCATACTCAGGATAAACTGCGCAACAATTACTGGGGTCCAATTTCTCCTGTTACCCTTGTGAAAATAAAAAAATGCTTGCTAAAACATCATTTTTGAGGAAAGAAAAATGATTTTTTTTTTTCACGGCTCTGCGTTGTAAACGTCTGTGAAGCACTTGGGGGTTCAAAGTGCTCACCACATATCTAGATAAGTTCCTTGGGGGGTCTAGTTTCTAAAATGGGGTCACTTGTGGGGGGTTTCTACTGTTTAGGCACACCAGGGGCTCTGCAAACGCAACGTCAAGCCCACAGAGCATTCCATCAAAGTCTGCATTTCAAAACGTCACTACTTCACTTCCGAGCCCCGGCATGTGCCCAAACAGTGGTTTACCCCCACATATGGGGTATCACCGTACTCAGGAGAAACTGGACAACAAATATTGTGGTCAAATTTCTCCTGTTACCCTTGGGAAAATTAAAAAATTCTGGGCTAAATAATTATTTTTGAGGAAAGAAAAACGTATTTATTATTTTCACGGCTCTGCATTATAAACTTCTGTGAAGCACTTGGGAGTTCAAAGTGCTCACCACACATCTAGATAAGTTCCTTTCGGGGTCTAGTTTCCAAAATGGGGTCACTTGTGGGGGGTTTCTACTGTTAAGCCACATCAGGGGCTCTGCAAACGCAACGTGACGCCCACAGAGCATTCCATCAAAGTCTGCATTTCAAAACGTCACTACTTCACTTCCGAGCCCCGGCATGTGCCCAAACAGTGGTTTACCCCCACATATGGGGTATCAGCGTACTCAGGAGAAACTGGACAACAACTTTTGGGGTCAAATTTCTCCTGTTACCCTTGGGAAAATAAAATATTGCAGGCTAAAAGATCATTTTTGAGAAAATATTTTTTATTTTTTATTTTCATGGCTCTGCGTTATAAACTTCTGTGAAGCACCTGGGGGTTTAAAGTGCTCAATATGCATCTACTTAAGTTCCTTGGGGGGTCTAGTTTCCAAAATGGGGTCACTTGTGGGGAAGCTCCAATGTTTAGGCACACAGGGGCTCTCCAAACGCGACATGGTGTCCGCTAACAATTGGAGCTAATTTTCCATTCAAAAAGTCAAATGGCGCGCCTTCCCTTCCGAACCCTGCCGTGCGCCCAAGCAGTGGTTTACCCCCACATGTGAGGTATTGGTGTACTCAGGAGAAATTGCCCAACAAATTTTAGGATCCATTTTATCCTGTTGCCCATGTGAAAATGAAAAAATTGAGGCTAAAAGAATTTTTTTGTGAAAAAAAAGTACTTTTTCATTTTTACGGATCAATTTGTGAAGCACCTGAGGGTTTAAAGTGCTCACTATGCATCTAGATAAGTTCCTTAGTGCGTCTAGTTTCCAAAATGGGGTCACTTGTGGGGGAGCTCCAATTTTTAGGCACACGGGGCTCTCCAAACGTGACATGGTATTTTCAGCCATATAGACCCCTCAAACTGACTTCAAATGTGAGGTGGTCCCTAAAAAAAATGGTTTTGTAAATTTCGTTGTAAAAATGAGAAATCGCTGGTCAAATTTTAACCCTTATAACTTCCTAGCAAAAAAAAATTTTGTTTCCAAAATTGTGCTGATGTAAAGTATACATGTGGGAAATGTTATTTATTAACTATTTTGTGTCACATAACTCTCTGGTTTAACAGAATAAAAATTCAAAATGTAAAAATTGCGAAATTTTCAAAATTTTCGCCAAATTTCCATTTTTATCACAAATAAACGCAGAATTTATTGACCTAAATTTACCACTATCATGAATCCCAATATGTCACGAAAAAACAATCTCAGAACCGCTAAGATCCGTTGAAGCGTTCCTGAGTTATTACCTCATAAAGGGACACTGGTCAGAATTGCAAAAAACGGCAAGGTCTTTAAGGTCAAAATAGGCTGGGTCATGAAGGGGTTAACTTTGGGTTTATTTATATAGCACCATTAATTACATGGTGCTGTACATGAGAAAGGGGTTACATACAGTGTTAAAGATATAATTTACAGTAAACAGGTTTACAGTGACAGACTGGTACAGAGGGGAGAGGACCCTGTTCTTGCGTATATATACATATATATACACACACACACACACACACACACACACAAACTGAATGTCACGATTCTGTTGTTGGTGTCCCAGGACCAGGGGCTCATTCCTTGTCCCTAACGTTAGGGGTACTCTAGCTTGTCCTGTTCCCTGCATTACTTCTGATGGTGAAGACGTCGGGGCCACATACTTTGCCTTAGCTCCTGAATCTGCCCTCAGTCTGTACCCTTCCCCCACCCAGGGAAGAGTGGAGTAGTAGTGTACTGTAATACACTAACCAGACTAACAAGGTAAAACGAACAGAGATAAAGGAAAATACCAATCATACAAATATAATCACACAAACAACAGAGGTATACAACGGGGAGTGGAGGATGAGGTAAAACCAAAGTAGGAGAAAAAAAGCATAGTTACTTACCGATAACAGTATTTCTCAGAGCCCATGACAGCACCACAGAGAGAGGGGATCCACCCTTCAGGGACAGGAAACCTACAGGATAAAAAGGGTGGTACCTCTCCCCTGCATCAGTTTTGCTTACAGAGCATCGGAGGTCCTCCAGGTTAGTTACAACAAGAGAAATATACAATTTTATCATATTGCTTAACAAGTGAACACCGTGTCTATTTAGAAAAAACACACTTCATACAAAGGAATGTGCTCACCGCACACGTGATGTGGGGGGAAATAAGCAGGTGCTGTCATGGGCTCTGAGAAATACTGTTATCGGTAAGTAACTATGCTTTTCTCAGTCCCCCATGACAGCACCACAGAGAGAATTGCAGAGCTTATTGCTTAGGGGCTTAGAGAGGGACCACAGCCTGCAGAACCCTTCTTCCGAAGGTTAAGTCAGATGAAGAGGCTAGGTCTAAGCAGTAGTGTCTAAAAAAGGTTGAAGGTGATGACCAAGTGGCAGCCTTACAGATTTGATCTAATGGTACCACCGGCCTTTCAGCCCAGGAGGTCGCCATAGCCCTTGTAGAGTAAGGCCTTCAGTCCCTCTGGAATAGTGTTCCCAGTGGTGAGTACGCCAAGGCTATCGTGTCTGTTATCAAGCGTGCTATAGTGCCTTTAGAGGCTCAGAGTCCTTTCCTGGGTCCCTTGAAGCAGATAAAAAGAGACCCTTCCTTCCTATGCTGCTGGGTGGAATTTATATACTGAACTAGACACCTTCTCACATCTAATGTGGGGAATTTTTCTTCTTTCTTATTTCTAGGGTCTGGACAGAAGGAAGGAAGGATTATTTCCTGAGACCTATGGAAAGTGGACGCTACTTTTGGTAGATAGGCAGGATCTGTTTTTAGTACAACTTTATCATCCAGGATTTGCGTAAAGGGAGGGTTTGCAGACAGGGTTTGGAGATCACTTATTCTACGGGCCGATGTTAGGGCTATCAGGAGGGCAGTCTTAAGTGATAGAATTTTAAGGGGTATTGATTCTATAGGTTCAAACGGGGAATCTGTTAATGCTGACAAGACTAGATTCAAATCCCAGGCTGGTAACCTATGTATAGTTACAGGTCTAGACCTTGCGGCTGCTCTGATAAACCTTATTACCCAAGGGTTGGCCGCTATGTTTTCACAGCACAATGCTCCTAGGGCTGCCATCTGTACTTTCAAAGTACTTACTGAAAGGCCTAGATCTAAACCCTTTTGTAGAAATTCTAAAATTTCAGCAACTGGGACCCCATCTTGCAATCTTACCCCGGAGGTGGATAAAAATTTTTTCCAGGTTTTGCCATAGATATTTGTGGTCACGGGCTTCCTACTTTTCATTAGTGTAGAAACGAACTTATCAGAAAACCTTCTTTCCTTCAATAGTGACCTCTCAAATTCCACACAGTCAGGTGAAGATTCTCTGACTGAGGGTGGCCTCGATGCCCTTTACACATTCTCTATGGACACCTGCCTCTTCCGGTCTGTAATTGTCCACCTGAATGTGGTGCATGTCCGCATCTATAGCTAAGGCTTGCGGTCTGCATTATCTACTAATGCCGCTTCCCTGTCAGCTGACTGCCCACACGGGTTTCTAATTAGCTATTTGGCTCACACTAAGGCCGGCTTCACACTTGCGAGTTTTACGGACGTAAGAGCGCAGAAACTACGTCCGTAAAACTCGCAAAAAATACAGCACAATTATTCTCTATGCCCCTGCTCCTATCTGCCGTATTTTACTGATCAGTATTATACGGCTTTCTACGGCCGTACAAAATCGCAGCATGCTGCGTTTGTCACCGTACTGCGCAAGAAATACGCCAATGAAAGTCTATGGAAGCGTGAAAAATACGGATTACACACGGACAAGCAGTGTGACTTGCGAGAAATACGCAGCGCTGTTAGAGAGAAAAGCCGGCAATTCAGTGCGGTGTACAGTAAAATCACACTGACAGCTTCCAGTCCAATAGGTAGAATAAATGTGTACACATAGAATAGGTATATATATATATATATATATATATATATATATATATATATATATGTCAGTAGACACATATATGTATATATATTAATATTTTTTCCAGCGCTATACAGCTTGAAAGCCGGTAATTCAATTACCGGCTTTTTCTTTCTCCTTCCTAAAACCCGACATGATTTGAGACATGGTTTATATACAGTAAACCATGTCTTCTCTCCTTTTTTTTTTTTTGCAGATTCCACACTACTAATGTCAGTAGTGTGTATCTGCAAAATTTGGCCGTTCTAGCTAGTAAATTAAAGGATTAAATGGCGGAAAAAATTGGCGTGGGCTCCCGCACAATTTTCTCTGCCAGAGTAGTAAAGCCAGTGACTGAGGGCAGATATTAATAGCCTGGAGAGGGTCCACGGTTATTGGCCCCCCCTGGCTAAAAACACCTGCCCCCAGCCACCCCAGAAAAGGCACATCTGGAAGATGCGCCTATTCTGGCACTTGGCCACTCTCTTCCCATTCCCGTGTAGCGGTGGGATATAGGGTAATGAAGGATTAATGCCACCTTGCTATTGTAAGGTGACATTAAGCCTAATTAATAATGGAGAGGCGTCAATTATGACACCTATCCATTATTAATCCAATTGAATGAAAGGGTTAAAAAAAAAACACACACACATTATTTAAAATTATTTTAATGAAATAAAAACAATGGTTGTTGGAGTATTTTATTCTACGCCCAATCCAGTCACTGAAGACCCTCGTTCTGTAAGTAAAAAAACATAATAAACCAACAATATCATTACCCTTCGCAGATCTGTAACGTCCAACGATGTAAATCCATCTGAAGGGGTTAAAATATTTTGCAGCAAGGAGTTCCGCTAATGCAGGCTGCTCCTTGCTGCAAAACCCCAGGGAATGAGGCTAAATATAGATCAATGATCTATATTTAGCTTCATTTGCGGTGAGGCGCCCTCTGCTGGCTGTTCATAGATCGTGGGAACTTTCCTAGAAAGCTCCGGAGCAGCCTGCATTAGCGGAACTCCTTGCTGCAAAATATTTTAACCCCTTCAGATGGATTTACATCGTTGGACATGTAAACCATGTCTCAAATCATGTCGGGTTTTAGGAAGGAGAAAGAAAAAGCCGGTAATTGAATTACCGGTTTTCAAGCTGTATAGCGCTGGAAAAAATATTAATATATATACATATATGTGTCTACTATATATATATATATATATATATATATATATATATATATATATATATATATATATATATATATATATATATATATATATATATAGACAGTATATATATATATACATATATTTTTTTTTTTTTTCTTTTTGGGACACATGGATCACTTCTATAGCGGTATGTCGGTTTTGCAAGCCTGCGAGAAAACCACGCAGTACGGATGCCATACGGATTACATACGGAGGATGCCATGCGCAAAAAATGCTGACACACCCTGCCTACGGAGGAGCTACGGACCACTATTTTCGGGACTTTTCAGCGTATTACGGCCGTAATATACGGACCGTATTGTTTTACGCTGTGTGTGACGCCGGCCTAAGGCTGTGTGATAGCTCAAGCACACATCTTCCCTGACGAAGCCTGGTCCGCCGGGCGATACGCGTGGGGCATCACCACACCAGGTTGTATCTTTGTGGGAGGTTATCTCCCGTTTACCTTCTGTGACCCAGTGATTTCACCATATATAGGTTTCCCATTAGCCATTGTTTGGGCTCGCCTCTTTTTACTTCTGCTTGGGACATATTGTTGTGCCTACTATTGTTTCGTTGGCCTGGCACTGTGTGCATCCTGGCTTACTATTTTGGCACTGTCCCGCTATTTACAATTTTGCGCTGTACCCCATGAGCCATTTGGGTTAATTTTGGGTTACCTTATTACACTGTATTATGATCCATTTTTCCTGTGTGTTTTTGATGGTGCTTATATGTTTTTAATTATGTTTTTATTGTTTATGGTGTGTTTTTTCTTTGATCTGTCAATAAAATCAGCTTGTATTTTGTTGCTCATTAATTGCAGGTGTGCGACTTGTTGCAGTAATGCTTTTCTCTTTGGATTCTCTCTGACTGAGGGTGGAACACCGGTCCCTGTGATAGGAGGTCCGGAAGAACCCAGGGATCAGTGACCGATAGTATCCTCAGCCAGGAGAACCAGGCCCTTTTGGGCCAGAAGGGCGCTAGTAGGATGAGCCTGGACCTGTCCTCCCTGACTTTTCGCAGAACTGCTGGAATGAGGATAGTTGGAGGAAAAGCATACGCAAGACTCTGTATCCAAGGAATCGTGAATGCATCTACAGGCTGAGGGTTCCCCCTGGGGTCTAAGGAACAAAATGTTTTCACTTTAATGTTGTGCATATTGGCAAAGAGGTCTATTACATTGATTCCCCACAGATCTGTAATTTTGTTGAAGATGTACTGATTTAGAGACCATTCTCCTTGTTATAATAGGGTACGGCTCAGGAAGTCCGCTTTCTGGTTCTCATCCCTTTCGGCCCTACATATAAAAGGTGTAAAGAGGTTGTTCCCTGCTAGGCTGAAAATTTCGGAGGGGTTTTTTATTAGTGTTTGAGACGTGGTCCCCCCTGGTGGTTTAGGTAGGCTACCACTACTCTGTTGTCCGAAAATACTCGGACATGATGTCCTTGTAATTTGTTTAGGAAAAATAGTAATGCACGACTCACTGCCCACAGTTCTTTTTGGTTTGAAGAAGCCCCGTGTTCCTGACCCGTCCATACCTCCTGAGTGACCCTGTTGTCCAGGTGAGCTCCCCACCCTGTGGACTTGCATCTGTGGTGACTATCCGAGATACCTCTATCACCCAGGGAATCCCTTTTGACAGGTTGTTGGGATCCATTCACCAAGTTAGGGAATGAATAGTATCTAAACTTAGAGTCATGTGACTTTCTAAACGTTCCCTTAGTATAACCTGGTTTCTTAGAATGTCCCACTGGAGATGACTTGTGTGGAGTTGTGCCCACTGAACTGCTGGAAGGCAAGCAGAGAGGGACCCCAGTAATGACATTGCCTTTCTCAGAGTCATGGAAGGGTTTAAATGAGCTTCTGATAATAGATTTACTATCTTTTGTCTTTTCTGGACTGGGAGGCGACATTGAGAAATAGCGTTTAAGGGGAGACCCAAAAATTCCTGAACCCTGGTTGGTTCTAGTTTTGATTTTTGAAGGTTTACAAGCCAGCCTAAATTTTTTAGAGTATCTATCACTCTGGTCGCATTGTTGATAGCAGAGCTGGGCCGAGTTGCTCACAATCGGAAAGTCGTCCAAGTAAGGGACTATTAAAATGTCTTTCTCAGATGAGCCATCATCTCCACTATCAGTTTGGTAAATATATGTGGGGAGCAATTGATATGCCAAAGGGAAGAGCTTTGTATTGGTATTCTCTTATCTCTCCTTTCATGACCACTGCTAGTCTGAGGAATTTTTGAGAGTTCTGGTGAATGGGGACGTGGTAATACGCATCGCTGAGATCCAGTACTATCATGAAACAGTTTGGAAACAGGCTTTTGATCGTTGACTTTATTGACTCCATTTTGAATCTCTGGTTCCTTACATAAGTGTTTAGCTTCCGTAAGTTTATTATTGTCCGGAAGGACCCGTCCGGGTTGAGAACTAAAATCCCTTCCCTCTTTCCAGAGGGGGGACTTCCTGGATGACAGCTTTGTCTATCAGTTTTATAATTTCCAGTTCTAGGGCTTCTTGTTGTTGAGGAGAGGACCTCAGCGGTGTTACCACGTAGTTTTGGGGAGGTAGGGATAGAAAGTCTATTCAAAGCCCCAATCTTATTAAGTTTAGTATCAAAGGGCTGGTTGAAATTTTCTCCCAGGCCGGGAGGAACTGAGATAACCTCCCTCCCACCCTGGGGGAGTTGTCACTTGGGGAGTCTCCTATCCCGCGAGGAATTACCAAAATGGAACCCCTTGTCTCTTCTTTTTCCTTCATCCCATCTGTTCTGCTCCCTCAGTGGTCTTTTCCTAAAGAATTTCCTATTCTGGAAGGGCCGTCTAGTGAATGGCGAGGCCAGGTTAGGGAACCCTTTCTTCTTGTCACCTGCTTTCTGCAAGATATCATCCAAAGTGTCTCCGAAAAGAAACTTGCCCTCGCATGGGATTGAACAAAGCTTTTGTTTAGTTTGTAGGTCACCTGGCCAACTCTTTAGCCATAATGTCCTACGGCCGCATTCGAAAGGGCTGCAGATTTAGATGCTAGCTTAATTGAGTCGGCCGATGAATCTGCCAAAAAAGCTGCCGCTCCTCTTATTATAGGGATAGACTCTAATACTTTATTCCTAGGCACCCCATCCCTCAGCTGTTTTTCTAAGCTGTCAACCCAAATCATTAGGGATCACGACGTGCAAGCAGCTGCCATGGCTGGTCTTTAACATCCCCCTGCCGACTCCCAGGCCCCTTTAAGGAAGGTATCTGCTCTTTTATCAAGAGGATCTTTCAGAGTTCCCATGTCCTCAAAGGGTAGTGCGAATTTTTTAGAGGCTTTCGCTACCGCAATGTCGAGTTTGGGGGCTTTATCCCATGAAGTCGAAGCCTCCTCTTCAAAGGGATATTTTCTTTTTATAGAGGGGACCGATGAGTTCTTTCTCTCTGGTTTTTCCCACTCTTTTTTAATTAAGGCTTGGATGTTCTCATTAAGGGGAAAAACTTTACGCTTTTTTTGGCTTAGTCCTCCAAACATTATATCTTGGATCTTTTTGTCAGAACGGGGGTCCAACACTTCCATAGTCAACCTTACTGCCTTTACAAGTGCGTCAACTTCATCTAGGGAGAGGCAATGATGACCTCCACTCATTATCCGAGGAGAAGAAAGGAGTCCCGTGTATCTGAGTCTCTACTCTCGGAGCGGGAAGAATCAGAATGAGAGTAAGCAATAAGCTCCTTTCTTTTAACTTTCCCTCCTCCTTTAAGAGAATTAAACGCAGTTTCTACCTCTGACTTTATTACGGATTGTAACTCAGAGGCAAAATTTGGGGTTTCCTCACAGAGGACACATCCTATACAAGAGTCAGACAGCTTCTTATCCCAGGATTGTGGTAAAGCTTTTTCGCACAAGGGGCAGGTTCTGTGTTTTGTTTCCCCATTCTTTTCCTTGTCTAAGATAAAAGGAGAAGAGGGAACCCTAATTACAAAAGTGAACTTTCACGAAGATCAGTCACCAATCTGATGCAACCACAGGTACCGGTTCTGGAGGAGGGGTAGGCTCCTGTAGCGTAAGGTCCGTAGTTGGTAGCTGTTTAACCACGTTGGAGCTTTTGCTGCGCTGTGTGGAATGACTGCTGGACCTAGAACTCCGAGAGGCATCAGGAGTTTGTTTTCTCTGTACATCTGATTTTGTCTGTTGGTGGTGGTGTGGTTGTTGCTGCGGTGGCGGTGGTTAGAGCTGCTGGTCGCTGTCTTCCATGGTGTACCCTTGGGACGGCAGGCAGCAAGGAGCTCCTTAATCCACCGCTTTTTAAAATTTGTGCCTCTTATTAGCCCCTCCCTCTGTGGCTGTGTCGCTGAGGGAAGCGCGATTTCCTCTTTTTTTATTCTTTTGCTCTTCTCTGTGCATGTGCATGCCAAATGACCCAGAAATGCTGTATATAGGTCCGGGGCGGTGGCCATCTTGGTACACCTTATGTACTCAATGCGCACGTGCCCACCCCGAACTGGAAGTTTGTTACCATTTCCGGTGTCGGCGCCATCTTGGAACTCATGTACGTGCAATCGTGGTAGCCCCTATCTCCTATCCGGAGACCCCTCAGTCCCAGCAGTGGCGGCTTCGGACAACGCACCAGCCGTGACAGGGGCATCCCCGCTGCCAGGACCCGGACAGGCTGGCTCCGGATCCTTTGTTCAAAGCTTCGGAACTCTTCAGGTACCATCCTAGCAGGTTCCCAGTCAGGGACAGTAAACCAAACTGATGCAGGGGAGAGGTACCACCCTTTTTATCCTGTAGATTTCCTGTCCCTGAAGGGTGGATCACCTCTCTCTGTAGTGCTGTCATGGGGGAGTGAGAAAAGGGAATTAGCACATACCCAAAACCTAGCAACAGTTACAGATAACTCCACCAAATGCCTTCTCAAATAACAACCTTCAGCAAAGCTATCTCTCTGACAATGAGTGCTTGACAGAGTCCAGATTATATAGGAGATGAGCATGGCTAAATGTACCGTCACACTGAACGATATCGCTAGCGATCCGTGACGTTGCAGCGTCCTGGCTAGCGATATCGTTGAGTTTGACAGGCAGCAGCGATCTGGATCCTGCTGTGCCATCGTTCGTCGGAGCAGAAAGTCCAGAACTTTATTTCGTCGCTGGACTCCCGCAGACATCGCTGAATCGGTGTGTGCGATGCCGATTCAGCGATGTCTTCACTGGTAACCAGGGTAAACATCGGGTTACTAAGCGCAGGGCTGCGCTTATTAACCAGATGTTTACCCTGGTTACCAGCGTAAACGTAAAAAAAAAAAAAACACTACATACTTACATTCCGTGTCTGTCCCCCGGCGCTGTGCTTTCCTGCACTGACTGTCAGCGCCGGCCAGCCGTAAAGCACAGCGGGGGACAGACACGGAATGTAAGTATGTAGTGTTTTTTTTTTTTTTTTTTACGTTTACGCTGGTAACCAGGGTAAACATCGGGTTACTAAGCGCAGCCCTGCGCTTAGTTACCCGATGTTTACCCTGGTTACCAGGGGACTTCGGGATCGTTGGTCGCTGGAGAGCTGTCTGTGTGACAGCTCTCCAGCGACCAAACAGCGACACTGCAGCGATCGACATCGTTGTCGGTATCGCTGCAGCGTCGCTTAGTGTGACGGTACCTTAAGGCTGTGTGCACACGATGCAGATTTGCTGCGGATCCGCAAGGGATTTTTCCGGGAAGAAATGCTGCAGACCCACACTGTGATTTACAGTACCATGTAAATCAATGTAAAAAAAAAAAATCAGTGCGGAATTGCTGCGGATTTAAAAGAAGTGCATGTCACTTCTTTTATGTGGAGCTGCAGCGTTTCTGCACCCCTCCATGATAGAAATCCACAGTGGCAAAAACTGCAGAAAATCTGCACAAAATCCGCATCAATTTCGCAGCAAATCCGCACAAAATCCCAGGCTGCGGATTCTGCCAGGAGATGCAGATTTTGTGCAGAAAATTCTGCACCACTTTTCCTACGTGTGCACATAGCCTTAACATTGCACAGCTGAGCCTTAATGCAGGGAAGCTTCCAGGAGCTCTCAACAGAGAACATTAACCCCTTTCTGCTAGAAAGAAACCTGCACAGTTTAATATGAAGGTGAATTGCTTCTAATCAGTGCAGGAGTAGGAGAAATCAGACGCAGCAGTCTTCTGGCTCCTCTCTGTCGCAGTAAACCTGTGATAAGTGTGTTCAGTGGGCTGTGTCTGAATCCTCTATAGAGCTAAGACTGCAATGACAGGAACCAAGTTAAACTAAGCTACATTTGTGTTTTTGTGGTCTGCTACTTTTCTACTCATCTGATCAGACGGCCACTTCCATAAGAAAAAACACAAATTGAGACTTTAAAGGCAACTTGCCATGTAAAAATGCTATTATGGGTTAATCTGCAGATTAATAGTTTTCCGAGACCTTACAAACGCTGTACTGAGAGCCCCACTGTCAGTTGGATTTTAACTTTCTTCCTCCAGCCAGGCTCTGTCTTTCAGTCATAAGAGTGGCACTGGCATGGTTTTAGTCACCACACTGTGCATAATGAACAGCGGCTGTAACCACGCCACCAACACTAACTGACTGCCAGCCATAAAGCTAAGGCTGCTGTCAGTCGGTGCCAGAACGAGGTTACAGCCATCGCTTTCTAAGTGTGGTGGCCTTAAAGTGCTATTAATCTGCACATTAATCCCATATCTGCAGGTTAATAGCATTTTTCACATGACAGATTCACTTAAAAAAAAAGGAAATTTAAGAAAAAAGAAAACACAAATGGAATTAATTTGAATTTGGTTGGTGTAATTGCAGCCTATGGCTCTGTCAGGGATTTGTCTGAATTCTGTTTTAGGCAGCGTCATAAAAAAAATTAAAACCTATAAGACATCTGACAACAGTGTTTCAGCTCGTGTCTCCATTGTCCAGATATGAATATTGGGGTTTGTATTGATCTAATAGTTATGGGATACAGATTTGTCTTTGTCGTAGCGAAAGGACGGACATCAGGTATTCAATCACATCGCCGTGGGGCCACTGGGACTCCTCCAACTTAATAAAAGTCCGTAAGATTATGCGAATCAGGTCATATCTAATCTCGATGGAAAGGTAAAAACACGATAAAAAATATGACATATCTCCAGCTTAGAATCCTCACAGACAAAAATATCCTGTAAGTTGAGGATCTACTATAACTCTGAGCACATCCCCTAGAATCTGCCCCAACATGAGCTCCTCAAGGGTAGGTGTGTGGTTGTAACTTGGAGTTAATAGAAAGCAAAAACTGGGTTTGAGTCATTGTCATTCTTGGAAGATTGCGATTGGAGGCAGTGGAGTTGTATTCCCTTGACAAACTGGTGGCAGTGATGGGATCAGGGTGATCTTTCCGGTGTCCACTGTGACAAAGTGGTAACCGTAGAGGGATCTGCGTGACCCTCACGGCTGTGTATCCTTGACAGATGGAATCAGGCAGAACACCGGCAGAAACGCAGTGTGAACAGGGCTTTAGATACTATTGTATAGAATAGTGCAGTCTTCTATACTAAGGCCTCTTTCACACCTCCATCTTTTTCCTCCCGTCGAAATCCGTCGATTTTTGAAAAAACAAGATCCTGCTAATTTTTCTGCAGGATTCTGTTTTTTCACATAGACTTGTATTAGCAACGGATTGTGACGGATGGCCATCCGTTTCATCCGTCATGCACCGGATCCTTCGGAAAACAGCGATCCGTCGTGCGGAGAAAATGTTCACGTTTTTTCTGCACGTTGGAAAATCGCTCAGCAACGGGTCCTGCGCCGTCCGTCGTTGGCTATAATGAAAGCCTATGGACGCAGGATCCGTCGCTGACAGTCAAACACAGGAATCCAGCGACATACCCGTTTTTTCATTCTGAGCATGCCCGGAAGGATTTTTTTTATACCTGAAAATGCAGGCAGGAACTCCTTTGATGCATCTGTCATAACACTGGATGCGTTGCACACGTTTTACACTATTTTCACAACATCCGTCGATACATCGCTTCACTGCATTGTGACGCACCCCGAATTACGGAAATGTGAAAGAAGCTTAATCCATTCTACGCCAGTATACCAGCAGAGACAGGAACTGGCCAGAAGACTTTTTTTTTTTTTTTAAACAGTTAATTGTTTCAGCATTTTTGCAGAGTTTTTTTCCTTTTCAAATGAGTGTGAAACAAAGCTGCAAGTGAAAATGTTGCAAAAAACCGCTCAAATACTTATGTTATAGCTGCTTAAGTGAATAATGACCAGCAGGGCCGCTGGAGCATCAGCGTTTAAGTCAAGGGGATTTAGCAAGGTAGTTTGGAGGACATGTAAGACTTGTTTTATCACTTTTTATTTTTTATGTTTGTGAGGTAAAATGCACAAAAAGATGGCAATACTGCTAATGTTTTCTTTTCTTTAGACTTTGTGTTGTTGGAGGAATATTTTAGGATTGGATTGGAGTCCCACTTTTAATTTTGGCCCTGCATACATGTACACACACTGCTGGATAGCCTGTGTAATGTATACACCAAAATATAGTGAATACACAACAGAGCTCTCAATCAAAGAACATCACTGTACCATATAATGTACTGGAAAAATGTAAAAAATAAAAATAAATTTTTTTTACATGCGGTGAAATTGCCAAAGAAGTGCAATTCCACTTCTTTTACCATGTACAATAAATTCTAATACTGTCCTGCCATTATGATTCTCCAAGTCATTATGAGTTTGCAGATACCAACCACGTATAGGTTCTTTTTTATTTAATCCCATTCCCTCGCAAAGGTGGTTTGCAAGTAAATGACCAGGCCAATTTTTACAATTCTGACCACTTTATGAAGGTCACTTTATGTGTTTATTTGTGATGAGTGAGCGCTAAAAAGCTTGAATGCTCGTTACTTGGGTCGAGCAAATTGGAATACTCAGGTACTCGACCCGAGCACCCAGCCCAATGTAAGTCTATGGGAAATCAGAGCATTTTTACGGTGATCCTTCCCTGAGGGTCCTTTTGAAGTCTAAAAACGTCCAAAAATGATGGAAAAACTGCTCAAATGACATGGGAACATCATGGGGATCGCCCCTGGAAGCATTTCTGACTCCAAGGTCACAAGCAATGTTGTCAGAGTTTCACGCCATTTTTACAGGTGCACTAAAAAAAAAAAACTACGGTAAACCAAAATGGATTTTGCTGAGAAATATGTTAAGGTACATACACATCCTTTCCAGGGTAATGACTTGCATATAAGGCAAAATAATTACGGTAACCCCAGACCAAAATGTTCCTCCATCACTTGGGCTATGTTCACACGCAGCATTTTTTATGTATTTTTCAACTTTAACACTGCTTTCAATCAATACAAATGCATTCACAGGAAAATGTCACTGTAAATTTAACAATCCTAGCTGGCCATATGGTGTGTGACACATAAGGAGACATCTTGTTTCATTTATGAAGGAGGGACTCAAAGTCACAAAGCCTATTTTTAGAGGGGCATCAGGCGGCAGTAATATTCTTAAAGGGCCATTATTAAACAGATGGTCTCCTATGCTGTTATTGCCTATGCAGTGAATGGCTGGGCTGTCAAAAAATACGACGCACCCCAATACCGCTTTCATGAGAAGTACAGGAGGGCTTTCTGAAAAAATGTTGCATTGAATGCAAGGCCTGCCCTTCTACCAAGTCATATGCACCCCAAGAATCCTTTGAACCCAAGTACTGAATGGCCACAGGAAAACCCACTTCACATTCTTCAGTTGGTCCTGCCATACTGTTTCCTTATGTATTGAATGCAAGGGCCGCCTTGACCCAAATTTGCACGCACCCCAATCCCCCCTTGGAAGAAACATGGAGGAGGGCCTCATAAAAAAAACTGTCCCATTATAAAGGAGCGGGTCTCCTAGACACGTAAAGGCCATACACTAAGTGAATGGGCTGACAAACATTTCCTCATGGGGGATACATTTTTTTTTTTTTTTTATGGGGATCATAGACACCCTTACCAAAAAATAGACTGGCTGTTTTAGCATGGGACACGTTAACCCTGGTGATCTAGTGGCAGTGGATGATGAGACGTGGAGGAAGGCATTATTAAAAAATAGGCCCAATTTAAAGGAGCGAGTCTCCTAGACTCGTGATGCCCATACAATAAGTGTATGGGCTGACAAACATTTCCCCATGGGGGGTAAACAAATTTTATGTGGATCATAGACACCCTTGCTAAAAAATAGACTGGCTGTAGCAGCATAGAACACGTTCACCTGGGTGTTCTAGTGGCGGTGGATGATGAGAATTGGAGGAAGGAATCATTAAAAAATAGGCCCAATTTAAAGAAGCAGGTCTCCTAGACTCGTAATGCCCCAAAAAACACAATGTATTTGAGGTTATGTTTCGCTGTTTTCATTCGGTGGTGTACAGAAGTCTTTTCCAATCCAGCCCTTGTTCATTTTTATAAGAGTCAGCCTGTCAGCATTTTTAGTTGACAGCCGGATGCGCTTATCAGTTATAATTTAACCAGCGGCACTAAAAACCTGCTCTGACAGAAAGCTAGCAACAGGGCAGGCCAGGACCTACAAGGCGTAGAGAGCCAGTTCATGCCACGTGTCCAGCTTGGATACCCAATAAATAAAAGGCACAGAAGAATCACGGAGGACGTTTGTACGATCAGCAAGGTACTCCCTCAGCATCATCCCAAACATTGCAGCACCCCTTGCCTCTATGCCGATGCAATGGGAGAGTCTGAGAAAACTGTCCCAGAACCTTGCCATTGTTCCCCTGCCTGTGCTGGATTGTACTTGTCTCTCTCGCTTGTACTCCTTGGTTGTATAACAAACTGACGTCTGCTGCCAGCGTTGTCAGATGGGAATTTTTTTATTAATTCCGCTACAAGGGCCCTCTGGCACTGCAACATTTTAGTACACCTGTCTACCTATGGAAGAAGAGATTGAAAGTTCTCCTTGTAGCGTGGGTCTAGAAGTGTCACCAACAAGTAATTTATGTCACCTAAAATTTTAATAATGCGAGGGTCAGTGGAATCGCAGTGCAACATAAAGTCAGCCATGCGTGCCAGATTGCTAACAGGCAAGACTTCCGTGTCCTCGCCAACAGGACGACTGACCATGCTGTCCTCCTCCCTGTCCTCAGGTCATCCACGCTGAACAGACTGTATGACAGCTGTGCTTGTAGTACAGTCTCTACGGCATGAAAGTAACTCCTGTTCTTCCTCCTCATTGTCTACCAGTCCACGTTGGGAAGACAAGAGGCTGGGCTGTGTGTAATCACGCTGTAAGGTTCCTTGCTCTATGTCCTCATGCTCCGCATGCAATGCAGCCTCTAACTGTGAGCAGAGGTTTTCAGAATGCAGAGAAGCGGGATGGTGACGCTAATTATGGCGTCATCGCCGCTCACCATCTTGGTGCAGTCCTTTAAGTTTTGGAAGATGGTACATATATCTGACATCCATGTCAACTCCTGAGGTCTTATGTGTGGAGTCTGAACTGAATATCGATGGCCTTGTTGATGCCGGTAGTCAACAACTGCCCTCTTCTACTCACAAATCCATTCCAACATATGCATTGTAGAGTTCCAAGATGTGGGGCATCACACACCAGTCGGTGAGCCAGAAGCTGCAAACGCTTCGGAAGCACGGCAAGGGCAGCTGAAAATGTAATGGACTTTCTAAAATGGCCAGACAGGCGGCGTACTTTCATTAGCAGATCTGACAGCTCCGGGTAGCTTTTGAAAAAACGTTGTACGACGAGGTTAAGCACATGGGCCAAGCAAGGTATGTGTGTGAGCTCACCTTACCTCAGAGCTGCCAACAGGTTGCCATTGTCACACATGACCATGCCTGGCTGTAGGTTAAGAGGTGTCAGCCAAATATCTGATGGCTCTTTCAGTGCTGTGCACAATTCTTCAGCACTGTGCGGTTTGTCACCTAAGCAGATAAGCTTCAGCACAGCCTGTTGCCGCTTGGCTGAGGCAGTGCTGCAGTGCTTCCAGCTTCTGACTGATGTGCTCATTTCAGAGATGGAAGCTGAAGAGGAAGAGGAGGTGGAGGAGCTGTAGACTGTGGGGACAACCCTAATTGATGTAGGGCCCACAATCTTCGGCGTTGGGAGGACTTGTTCCATCCCAAGGCCCGACTGGGTTCTGGCTTCCACTATGTTAACCCAGTGTGCCATCAGTGAGATGTACCGTCCCTGCCCACAAGCACTTGTCCACGGTCAGGTGGACTTTCCCAGTAACAGCATTGTTGAGGGCATGGGCAATGTTGTGACACGTGCTGGTGTAATGCCGGTATGGCACACTGGGAGAAATAGTGGTGACTGGGGACCAAGTACCTTGTGACAGCTGCCGCCATCAGGTTGCGGAAAGCTTCCGTCTCAACGAGCCTAAAAGGCAACATTTCGAGCGCAGACGAGAGATGTGATAATTTAGTACTGTGGCCTGTGGGGCATTGGCTGCGTTCTAATGACTGGGGTATATACAACAGAAGGTTGCGCTGGGACAAGGAGGTAGACGGGCTTGATGATGGTGACAGTTGACTGTGGGCAACAACAGATGCAGGGCACGAGGCATCTTTCCATGCACCGTGGACTGGGGATTGGCTTGGACGAAAACAGTGGAAGAAGCAGTGGTGTCACCTGCAGACAGTGTTCCTTGAGCCTGGGGTTCGGCCCTCAAAGTCGGGTGCTTTGCTGCCATGTGCCTGATCATGCTGGTGGTCAGGGTAGTAGTTTTGCTTCCCCTGCTGATGTGGGCATAGCAGGTGCTGCAAATGGCCTATTTGGAGTTATCGGCAGAGTCTTTAAAAAAAACAGAGTCGGGAAGTTCTAACAGTTGGAATGGCAACTTCCGTCATGTTGGTGTTACGGGGAACGGATGTACGCCTTCTGCCTATGGCCACCACACTGTTTCTTCCTGCCTGTTGGGGTGCTATGCCTCTTTCCCCATGTGTGCTGTTGTCCTCGCTCTGAATGTCCACCTGCCAAATTGGGTCAGTTACTATGTCATCCACCACCTCGTCTTCCACATCCGCACCCTGCTCATCCTCCTGACTCTCTGGCAATTGTGTCTCATCATCGTCCACCTCTTGTGACACTTTCCCACCATCGTCTTCTTGTGACTGTGGCTGCTCAAAAATTTTGGGCATCGCTACATGCAATCTCATCTTGCCCCACTTCAAGTTCACTGGCCGAGAGTCCAGAATCGTAAAAGGGAAAAGTGAACAGCTCTTCAGAATGTCCAAGTGTGGGATCAGTTGCCTCAGGTCACTCGGCATGGTGGAAGGAAGGAGGATCAGGGTCAGTAATATGCGGTCCAAATTCACGGCTATTCAGACTTGACCGTGTGGAAGATGTGGTGGTGGTGCATAAGTGACTGGAAGCATTATCCGCTATCCAACCAACAACCATTTCACACTGCTCTGGATTCAATAGTGGTGTGCTGCGATCCCCTAGAAACTGGGATAGGAAGGTCGAGCGAGAATATGTGGGTCTTTCTTGTGGCCCACTTTCAGCTTGGCCATGGCCTCATCCTCTGCATGCACCATCAGCATCGCGTTCACTTCCACATCCCTTGCCTTGCCCATTTTAAATGGACTACTGAAATATACTGCTCAAAAAAACAAAGGGAACACTAAAATCCCACATCGTAAAAATCACTGAATGAAATATTCCAGTAATAAATCTTTATTCATTACATAGTGGAATGTGTTGAAAACAATAAAACATAAAAATGATCAATGTAAATCAAAATGAATATCCCCATGGAGGTCTGGATTTGGAATGATACTAAAAATCAGTCGAAAATCAAATTACAGGTTGATCCAACGTCAGTGGAAATGCCTCAAGACAAGGAAATGATGTTCAGTTGTGTGTGTTGCATTGTTGACCTCCCTACAACGCCTGGGCATGCTCCTGATGAGACGGAGTATGGTCTCCTGAGGGATCTCCTCCCAGAACTGGACTAAAGCATCCACCAACTCCTGGACAGTCTGTGGTGCGACATGACGTTGGTGGATGGTGCGAGAACAGATGTCCCAGATGTGTTCAATCGGAATGAGGTCAGTCCACAGCTTCAATACCTTCATCTTGCAGGAACTGCTGACACACTCCAGCCATATGAGGTCTGGCATTGTCCTACATTAGGAGAACCCAGAGCCAACCTCACCAGCATATGCTCTCACAAGGGGTCTGAGGATTTCATCTCGGTACCTAATGGCAGTTACACTACCTCTAGAGAGCACATGGAGAGCTGTGCTGCCCTCCAAAGAAATGCCACCCCACACCATTGCTGATCCACTGCCAAACCGGTCATGCTGAAGGATGTTGCATGCAGAAGATAGCTCTCCACGGTGTCTCCAGACTCTGCCATGCCTGTCACATGTGCTCATTGTGAACCTGCTTTCATCTGTGAATAGCACAGGGCACCAGTAGCGAATTTGCAAATCCTGGTGTTCTGTGGCAAATGCCAATCGTCCTGCACGGTGTTGGGCTGTGAGCACAACCCATATCTGTGGACATTGGGCACTAAGACCATCCTCATGGAGTCTGTTTCTAACCGTTTGTGCAGACACATGCATATTTGTGGCCTGTTGGAGGTTATTTTGCAGGGCTCTGGCAGTGCTCCTCCTTTTCCTCCTTGCACAAAGGCTGAGGTAGTGGTCCTGCTGCTGTGTTGTTGCCCTCCTACAGCCCCCTCCACGTCTCCTGTTGTACTGGCCTGTCTCCTTGTAGCGCCTCCAGCCTCTGGACACTACACTTACAGACACAGCAAACCTTCTTGCCAAAGCTCGCATTGATGTGCCATCCTGGATTAGCTGCTCTATCTGAGCCACTTGTGTGGGTTGTAGAGTCTGTCTCATGCTACCACAAGTGTGAAAGCACAATAGACATTCACAAGTGACCAAAACATCAGCCAGAAAGCATTGGTACAGAGATGTGGTCTGTGGTCCCCACCTGCAGAACCACTCCTATTAATTGCCAATAATTTCCATCTGTTGTCTATTCCATTTGCACAACAGCATGTGAAATTGATTGTCAAACAGTGTTGATTCCTAAGTGGACAGTTTGATTTCACAGAACTTTGATTTACTTGGAGTTATATTCTGTTGTTTAAGTGTCCCCTTTATTTTTTTGAGCAGTGTATACACAGTGGTCCTGTGTACAATATCACCAGTGATCACTGTATTACCTTTACAATATATACAGAGCTGCAATGTATAATGTCACCGGTGATCACATGTATTACCTGTACACTGCATACTAAGTACAGATCTCCTGTGTATAATGGCACTTATGGTGATATTAGTATTGTGTTTTTTTTATTTTTTATTACTGATCAGTATTTTAGTATTCAGTCACTATGTGGTGGTAATATGTTGTCCGGCCATGGTGTGACGGTATTTATTCCTTTTATGTGCTATTATTTGGTCACTATGTCGTAATATGTGGTCTGGTCATTGTGTGGTGGTATTTGTTCCTTGTATGTGGTATTTTTGGTCATCACGTGGTGGCAATATGTTGTCTGGACATGGTGAGGTGGTATTTGTCCCTTGTATATGATATTATTCGGTCACTGTGGTGGTAATATGTGGTCTGGACATGGTGTGGCAATATTTGTTCCTTGCATGTGGTATTATAGGTCACTATGTGGTGGTAATATGGTGTCTGGTCATGGTGCAGTGGTATTTGTCCCCTGTATGTGATATTATTGGTAATTTTAAAAATTGAAAAATAAATAACAATATACCTAAATTGTATAGGATATTTTAACAAATGTTTAATAGGTTAGAGTAGGGCCCGGCCAAAATAGTCTACCTTGTCGTGGTGGCAGCTTAAAAAAAATCTTTTGACAGTGGACAGGTCGAGGGGTGGAGCCTGGGCAGAGTCTCAAGGAGGCCCCGAAAATGTTGCCAGTATGAGGCCCCGAAATTCCTAGTGGCAGCCCTGCAACGAGTCCAGGGAATAACACAAATTAGCTGCTAGGGTATAATATTTTAGGAGAAAGTTCTTTTTTGAGCTTTAAAAATACTGATGCAGTTGGCTGCTCCAACTCCCCACATACACTGTCTAAACATTCTCTTGACAAGTTTCTCATCATATTTTTTTTTTTTAAATGACAGGAAGAGTCTAGCAAAAATAATATTTTAGGGAAAGGTACCATCTTAAGGAGATTATATTTTCCAATGTAAGATAGTGAACTTTTTCCATATGTTTATCTCCTAGTTTAATTTCTGAATAATCTGAGTCATATTATGGGATTGAGTTTGAAGATCAGAGGTTTGAATGATTCCCAAGTAATTCAATAAGTCAGTTCTCCAAGTGAAAGTAAAAATATATTTACAATTCCTCACTGTTCATTTAAACAAGTGATTTGAAACTAACAATAATTGTAATCCTTAATATCTATTTAATTTAATCTACGGTAATTGCTTTTCTAATATTCTTTAATTAAAGTCTACCTTAATTAAAAAGTCCTCATCATTCTCTCTCTATTCTCTGTATTTCTAACCTACTACTAGCTTGCTGACAATTCATTTGAGAATCCCCAGCGCATGCTGGCATTCTGAAACGAGACGTTCTCAGGGGGCTGGAGCTGTAGCCACTGCCACAGCCTGTGTCTACACCTTTAAAGAAACGTCATCAGTGACGTCCGTTTCAGCAGCTGGGCTAGTCTCAGCTCTACTAAGTATGCGATACTTGCCAATTCCAACAATGCACAATGACAGAATGCTCCCTCGCAGGCTCTAAGGAGAAGTGAAGAGCCGGCAAGAGAGTGCACTGTCTGCAGATTGTAAGGGAAGCACGCAGAGAACAGAGACAGACACATCCTCAAAAGTGACAGCTGTTTTAGAGGCTGGCTGGTCTCTGCTTTTTCTGCTCGCTGTGTTCTCTCCTCACAATGCACAGTGACAGTGCGCTCTCTTGTTGGCTCATCTCTTCTCATTAGATTCAGGGAGGGAGCACACTGTCGATGGACACTGACTGTCTCCTAGCTCAAACGCAGAAAGTCTCACACAGCTGTCAAATAGTTAAGACAGCAAAGACCCCAAGTTCAGTAATATTAGTTACGCTCTCCTACAGAGCCACAGTTATTTACCTAAATTCATGGGGATCTTATGCACCACTAGTCAGTCTTCATGCTTTTTCATATTTGCTTTCCACTTGACAAAGAACACGTGGAGCCAAAATATTGTGAGATATAATTTAAAAAGGACTAAATAAAAGCCTTAGCATTTTGGACTTAGTCCAGAGCTATTATTATTAAATTACGCAGATTTTGTTTTTTAGTTTTCTTAATCTTATATATAACGGGAGGGTGTGTCCGTCTGTCTGAAGCTTCCGGTGTCTGCCCAGTATGGCCCAGAATGAGTGCTTGCGCATATCACACTACGGTGCCATTTTACTGAAGACACTGTATGCTAAATCGCAGACACAGTGTCTTTAACAAAATGGTGCTGGAGTGTATTGCAGCGCACGAACTTGCCAGGTCCGTTCGCCACAATACACACTACCGGCCAATCATAGGCCAGCAGCTTATGTTGGTGTGCACATGACTGGGCGCATAACAGTGACGTCATACAACTCCGTCGCTTGGACACTGAAGTCAGACAGAAGACGAGGACGCGTTACAGGGGAGAGATGAGTAGGAGCATTTATTTAATTTTTTTCTCTATACTGAACAACTTCAGCGCAGGCAGAAGGAAATATGCCAGCATGTGGTAACATATTCCAGGATGGGGGAGTATATGCCAGCATGAAAAAACATATGCCAGGATAGAAAGGACATATTTTTGTAAACTAAAATCTCAGTATTCAGGTTAAGTTGCCATGTTGGCACTCTGTCTCTAAAAGGTTCCCTATCACGGTTGTAGTACATTCCTTAAATAAAATGGTGCTGGAGTCAGCACATGCGCATACAGCGATCTCCGGTGGCACTTTATTGAATGCACTATACAATTGCAGATGCAGTGTCTTAAAAAAAAAAAAAGAAAAAAAAAAAAAGTTTAATTTTAAAAATGTACGAATAAAAAAAGCTTGGATGGAGGATATATGCCAGGATAGAGGAAGACATTCCAGGAAGGGGGGCATATACCAGGATGTGGTATATACCAGGAAGGATGGGGGAGCATATTTCAGGATGGGGAGGAGCATATACCAGGATGGGGGAGAATACGCATCAGGATGGGGGAGGATACACCAGGATGGGGGAGAATACGCATCAGGATGGGGGAGGATACATCAGGATGGGGGAGAATACGCATCAGGATGGGGGAGGATACACCAGGATGGGGGAGGATACACCAGGATGGGAGAGGATACACCAGGATGGGGGAGGATACACCAGGATGGGGGAGAATACGCATCAGGATGGGGGAGGATACATCAGGATGGGGGAGAATACGCATCAGGATGGGGGAGGATACACCAGGATGGGGGAGGATACACCAGGATGGGAGAGGATACACCAGGATGGGGGAGGATACACCAGGATGGGGGAGGATACACCAGGATGGGGGAGGATACACCAGGATGGGGGGGGGTATACCAGGATAGGGGGGAGCATATACAAGGATTGGGGTAGCATATACCAGGATGGGGGAGGATACACCAGGATGGGGGAGGATACACCAGGATGGGGGGGAATATACCAGGATAGGGGGGAGCATATAAAAGGATAGGGGGGGGGGGCATATGACAGGGTGATGGACATATGCCAGGATGGATGTAAATATGCCATGATGGGGGGTATATAACAGAATGGGAGAGAATATTCCTTTATATCTTCAGTCTGGTACCCCTGTTCCTGTGTGTGACTGCACTTTGTGGCTCCAATCTTCTCTCGGCTGCCTCCACCTGCTCTCTGTACGAGTTGCTTTTTTCTAAACTAAAATCTCAGTATTCAGGTTACATTGCCAACTGTACAATAATTCAATGATCAATGGCTTCAGAAAAATGGCACTGAAATTAGCGGGAATGTTAAGGAATACATAAAACCAATATCCAAAAATTAACAGGAGTAATAACGGTTAATTCAGTCATAAAAAGCAAATTAAATTGTGAATTATTACCATTATCTTACCTCTAAATGTCTTTCACTTTTCTTTTGAATGCGTGCACTCTCTTGTAGTAACTGATTATGTTCATCCTGCAGTGATACAATGCGATCCTTTGCAGCAACAAGCTATGCAGGGATTAGATTAAAAAATACATAATCAGAAATACATCAGTGTCCTGTTCAAATTTAGAGGATTTATATAGAGCCGGTGCTATATATATTTAATGTTAAACCTGGGTCTCGTGACTGATCGTTATTGGATGCTAAAGTGATTACATTTTTGGTAATAGAGACATTTAACAACTAACCACATAGTAGGAGATAAATGTCTAATCACTGTGGACAAATTCCTAGTGACAGAGGTCATGAATGTTTTTCATGACATTACTCCCTTTAAAGGCATTGTCCAACATCTGGAAAAGAAATGCAGAAAAGCATTTAACAACAACAATAAAAAAATAGTATTAGTAATTTTTAATGCCCTTATGTAGGCTTACATATCGCACATTTGAATAAGTGCAAATTAGATACAGCTGCCTGGATAAAAATACTAATCAAAAATACCAAGTGGACAATTTTTACCCTGCTGTACAATATGTAGTGTGTCTTTGCAGAAGCAGGGAAAAGTTCTATGAAGGTGGTTCACACACTGCACTAGCTCCATACACAGCAGCTATTGGTTGTTTTACACAGCAGACATCCGCCAAAAACTTCGGAGGTTGGGGTAGTTCATCCCCCTTACAGGTCATGGTGAATAACAGCCAAGGCATCAACATGGTTAGATGGAGAGGGCCCTCAGTCATGTATATTAGGATACAGCAGTGCATTAATGGATACCAAATAGCTTGCTTGATAGCAGTTAGGGGCCACAATTCAGACCCTAGTCATAACGAAAGTTTAAATTGGTGCCTCTTAATTTCGCTGTATGCCCATGGGAGAACCCCTTCAAAGTCAGTACTCACTGTAATAGGAGCAAAAAGCACACAGTGTGGCGAGGTACCACATCTGCAACAGGCTCGTAATATCAATAGCATGCTATACGAAGTACTAAAGATGCTTGTCATGAGAGGGATAAATCATTTTAGCAGTTCTTAAAAGTGGTATTTTGAATTGGCGAAACCACTTGTTATATCAGACCCAAAGCAAATGGAAGCAATAAAGCCCAAAATAAAATAATAAACTTGTTATTCTTGTTGAGTTGAGCTATTTGACTTGTTCATAACTCACTGGTTCACTGCAATGACAAAGTTTGTACATTTTTCTGACAAAAAAATATACATACATAACATCTAAGGAAAAAAAAAGACAGATCGCCAGTTCCGCTTAACTGAAGAAAACAACAACTCAAACAAAACGGACTATCAGACAAAGTTAGGAAGGCTCAATATTGTGTTTGGAGCTGAAACGTTGTATTTAACTTTATGTACCGGTAAATAAAATCAATAAAATGGGTTGTCTCAAATAATGAGAAAACTGCTCCAAATCTGCAAATTCCTGCTTTTCAGGGGCAACACACTCCTGAAAACTGACAGTTCAGACAAGCAGCAAAGTCATGCAGCTGGTCCAGTTTAATGGTGGAAGGTGCAGGGGAACTAAAGCTGGTAAGATCCAGGTATCCAACCAGCTTCAGAACGGTGCAGGTAGGCTGTAAAGCATATACCCTCCTCACAATGCATGCTCGTTGCTATGTTAACTGGCCAGGCGAGGACTGCACGGAGGTCAGTAACCTAAACAACAAGCTATAGACTGTACATTTAAAAATCTCTCATCTGCTATTCACAAAACACAATAAATTGTATTAACAAATCCAAAAAATAGTATATTTATGAAGCAGGAACAGGTCAGCAGTTTTTAAACTGATAAAGCAATTATGGAGAGAGAGGAGGAAGAATGCGACAAGCAGTAGTGGTGGTTGATGACAATGGTGCTGATGACGCCTGTTACGTACTACTCGAGGAAGCAGTCTGGCTGCCACAAAGACAAGAAGAGAAGGCTTAGGAGCTCAACATGAAGCTTGCTCTATTTGCTGGCAGGCATTCTTTTTCCAAATGAGTAGTGGGTGTCTCTTCATCTGATGACAGCCTGGATGTCGAGAGCTTATTTTCCTCCTGTAGACTGCCTATGATTGGTCTGTCGGCAACATGCAAAATACTTCAACACCAGCATGTACGATTCACCACCACCAGACCAGAGCTTTCATGCTGTTTTAGTCTCCTCCATCCACAATACGTGCACTTTAGAGCATACCTTGAGATCTGCAATGGCTTACAGTGGTCTAACATCTGGCAGTGCACCTACCACCACAAGTTACAGAGATAGCAACCCAGCCATAATTTTGAATGGTGTTACTCCACATCCTCCAGCCTGATGTCATCCGAACAAATACTCTTCCAATAAATTAGCTAGTTGCTGTTCAGGTGGCCTATCATCCTGGGACATTGGGTGCTGTGGGTTAGGGAACTAAGAGCTTGTTAACATATTGTGTTTTTCACAGAATCAGGAAAGTGAAGGAAATTCCTGAAATCTCATGCTACTTATTTTTTATTTGCAGATTTTTTTAATCTGCAGCATGTCAATTCTTTCAGTGTTTTGCAGTGTATTTCATCCATTCAAATAAATGTATAAAAAAGCATAACAAATACACAAAATAAAAAGTATATTTTAGAATGTGTTTTTCATGCAGAAGAATCTGATGAAAATTCTCAACATGTACACATTCCATAAGGAGCAGAACTGATGCAGGTATCACTGAGAAATGAAATTCCACTAAGTAAAAAACTAAAAGTTATGGCTGTGTAAAAGGTGGATTGAGCAGAACATGGACGCAAGCTAAAAGAGAGACGCGACATCAACTTGCTGCGACTAGAAGTGGTTGTATTTTGTTAATGAATGAAAAATAAGATGTTAACCGATTGAACGATTCAGAAATCTAAAATCAAATCAATATTTGGTGGGACCATCTCTCCCTTCAAAAATCACATCAAAAGTCACAAATTTTCTAGGTAAACTTGCACACAGTTTGGAACTCAGCAGGGAGGTTGTTCCAAACATCTTGTGTAGATCCTTCTGTGTAGGTAATCAGAGACAGATTTGATGTTGGGATCAGAGCTCTGTGAGGGCCATGTCATCACTCCTAAATACTGCTGTCAGTGACTGGTAATTTGTTTAACAGCATTGATTAAAGCTACCTCTGAATGCTGCTGTCAATTGCAGGCGACACTGGTATAAACCATACAACAACCACCATGTAGAGCGCAAGATAAGCTTCAGAGCCTGCTCCATACCTGCACATCTGCACCCAAATTACCTCAATGTTAGGAAAAATATTTAGAATTGAGAGGCCTCAGTGGTTGGCACGTTTCTTTAAAAGTGGCATTAGTTCCATAAAGATGCGGTACATTCTGGTATCCTCCATTTTGATACAGGAAAGATATATATCTTTGTACCGTGTTAGCCAGTGGATAGAAAAATATTTCGAATTGAGGACCACTGAGGACTCTCAATTCTAAATATTTTTCTATCTACTGGCTAACACGGTATAAAGATACAGTATATATCTTTCCTGTATCTCAATGTTGAGAAGCAGTTAAAAATCAGGCTAAAAAGAACTAGGACAAACCTCGTCATTTAACTTTGAATTTGTCTTCTCCAAAAGCTCAATTTTTGATTGAAGATCTCCAACAGTGCAACTAAAATATATAAATGTACTACTTATTAATCATTAACAGTCAATTCTTATGTTATAAAAATAATTATTGGTGGCAAAATTTATAAATTTAAGTGCTGTTAAAAAGACATTTATACGTGTCATTTAAATTGGTAATAACAAACATCAGCCTGTCACCACCAGTCTAAGGCTCTACTCAAAATCTGCGCTTCTCCTACCTTTGCTCACATTTTTAATTCCTTGGTATCTCCAAGCATCATGCTATGTCAAATATATGTCAGCATCTACCACAGCTAAAAGCTTTCATATAACACTCGGACCTCACTAGGTTTCCGACCAGTTGTGATCGTAGCTTTTCTGATGTCCCTTAACCAGTCATATATCAGCAGTTTTCATCAGTTATAAAGCATCCTATGCCATCAGTTGACATTCTCCATTAAAAAACTAATTGTCAAACTCGTCCCATTTGTGTCTGTCATTAATCTATGTAAAGGTTGTGGGGCATCAGTATAAATATTGTGCAGACCAGATCATGCCCCAACAGCCCAGGTGTCAACCAGCTCTTGAGGCATTAAATATATTACTGACATGGTCAAGGGTTAGCTTATACAGTGCAGGAGGGAAGCCATGAAGCCAGCATTTACAAATATACTGTCTACCAAAGACACCCATATACATTAGATGGCTTTCAGCCATCTCAGCCAACTCTCCCAAAAACTACCAACACCAGACATGGCTCAGAAGTAAAATAAGACATGTTCTGCACCCAATGTTGCTGGTTACAAACGAGAGGAAGTAGAGTTGTGTCAGATCAAAATACCACATTTTTCAGACTACAAGACACAGTTTTTTAGGTCTTGTAGCCCGAAGGAGACGTGCCGTATACACAGCTGTGGCAAATTAAGAGACCACTGCAATATATTCAGCTTGTCTGATTTTTCTCTTTATAGATATATTTTTTAGTAAAATGTAAATTGTTCTTTTATTCTATAAACTATTGACATGTCTCCGAAGTCCCAAACAACAAATTTTGTATCTATTTTCTGAAAATGAGAAATGTTATTTTGATCATTTCTCAATATCAGAAAATAGATACAAAATGTATTGCTTGGAACTTCAGAGACATGTTGTCAATAGTTTATAGAATAAAAGAACAATTTACATTTTACTCAAAAAATCTCTCTATATAAAAATGTGTGTGTGTGTATCGGCAACCAATCACTAAGCATGTGTGTGTGTTTAACAGTCACGCCCACTCCACATAGCAACCAATCAGTAAGCATCTTTTATTTCACCAGAGCTGTTTATAAGAAGCTGAGCTGTGATTGGTTGCTTTGAGCAACAGTTTTCCTTGTAGACAGTTGTGGTAACTGAGGCCTATTATTCTTATCACTAGATGGTGGCCCAATTCTAACGCATCGGGTATTCTAGAATATGCATGTCCACGTACTATATTGCCCAGCCATGTACTATATTGCCAAGCCACGTAGTATATTGCCCAGCCACGTAGTATATTGCCCAGCCACGTAGTATATTGCCCAGCCACGTACTATATTGCCCAGCCACGTACTATATTGCCCAGCCACGTACTATATTGCCCAGCCACGTAGTATATTGCCCAGCCACGTAGTATATTGCCCAGCCACGTACTATATTGCCCAGCCACGTAGTATATTGCCCAGTCACGTAGTATATTGCACAGCGACGTAGTATATTGGCCAGCCACGTAGTATATTGCACAGCTAAGTAGTATACAGCACAGAGCCACGTAGTATATTGCCCAGCTACGTGTATATTGCCCAGCCACGTAGTATATTGCACAGCGACGTAGTATATTGCACAGCGACATAGTATACAGCACAGAGCCACGTAGTATATTGCCCAGCTACGTGTATATAGCCCAGCCACGTAGTATATTGCACAGCGACGTAGTATATTGCACAGCGACATCGTATACAGCACAGAGCCACGTAGTATATTGCCCAGCTACATAGTGTATTGCCCAGCCACGTATGTAACAGGTTAAAAAAGAAAAAAGAAACATATACTCACCTTCTGAAGAGTCCATTGTAGTTCCGGGTCTTGGGTGCGGTGCACCCGGCAGCTCCCGGTCCCAGGATTGGTATGAGCGCAGGCCCTGTGATGACGTCGCGGTCACATGACAGTGACATCATGGAAGGTCCTTCTCCCATAGCATCTTTGGAAGCGGAAGCCGCCGCTTGCAGTGCCGAGGACAGGACGCGACGGCGGAGAATGAGAATAAGGTTTTTTTTATCATTATTATTTTTAACATTAGATCGTTTTACTATTGATGCTGCATACGCAGCATCAATAGTAAAAAGTTGGTCACACAGGGTTAATAGCTGCATAACCGGAGTGCGTTACACCGCGGTCCGGTAACGCTGGCATTAACCCTGTGTGAGGGCTGACTGGAAGGGAGTATGGAGCGGGCACTGACTGACTGCGGGGAGGAAAGAGCGGCCATATTGCCGCCGGACTGAAGCCGTCGCTGATTGGTCGTGGGCGTTTTGCCACGACCAATCAGTGACTTGGATTCCATGACAGAGGCCGCGACCAATGAATATCTGTGACAGAAAGGACAGACAGAAAGACGGAAGTGACCCGTAGACAATTACATAGTAGATTTCTATGATGTTATCGTTCTTCTGGAAATAATAATTTATTACCAGACACAGACCACCCTCTGACACAGACTGCAGGGGGAGCCCAGTATCACACAAGATAGGATTAGATCAGTGGTCCCCAACTCCAGGCCTCGAGGGCCGCCAACAGTGCAGGTTTTCAAGATTTCCTTAGTATTGCACAGGGGTTGGAATCATCACCTGTGCAGATGATCACATTACCACCGATGCAATACTAAAGAAATCCTGAAAACCTGCACTGTTGGCGGCCCTCGAGGCCTGGAGTTGGGGACCCCTGGATTAGATACACGGCTCAGCAGACATCAACACACAGGAGAGGATTAGATACACAGCTCAGCAGCCAGTAACCCACAGGATAGGATTAGAAACACTGCTCCGCAGACTGTATCACACAGGAAAGGATTAGATACACAGGTCAGCAGTCAGTATCACACAGGATAGGATTAGATACACGGCTCATAAGACAATAACACACACGAGAGGATTAGGCTTCTTTCACACTTCCGTTTTGAGACGGCCATCATAATGCGTCTGCGCGACTTATCGACGGACGTTGTAAAAAGTTTGGCAAATGGATGTAACGCATCCAGTAACCTGACGGATGCGTCGAATTTCGCAGTATTTGAATTTCAAAGAGAAAGATTTTTCCCTGACTTGAAAATCCTTCCGGGCATGCTCAGAATGAAAAAAACGGGACACGACGCTGGATTCCTGTGATTCTCCGCCCGACGGACCTCTATTTTCCGACGGATCCAGTGCATGACGGATGAAATGGATGGCGATCCGTCACAATCCGTCGCTAATACAAGTCTATGGGAAAAAACAGGATCCTGTTTTTTTCAAAAATAGACGGATTACGACGGGAGGAAAAAGACGTTCGTGTGAAAGAAGCCTTAGGCTATTTTCACACTAGCGTTTTTTTTTTTAATCCATTGCAATCCGTCATTTTGGGCAAAAAACAGATCCTGCAAATGTGCCCGCAGGATGCGTTTTTTGCCCATAGACTTCGCGTCCATCGTGCAACAGATCCGTCGTGTCTGTTGAGTTCGCCATTTTCTACCGCGCATGCGCTGCCGAAACTCTGCCCCCTCCTCCTCAGACTTTAGAATGGGCAGCGGATGCTTGAAAAACTGCATCTGCTGCCCAAGTCGTGCACAAATTTCACGTGCGTCGGTACATCGGCTCGACGCATAGCGACGGACCAGTACAGACGCAAGTGTGAAAGTAGCCTTAGATACACGGCTCAGCAGGCTATCACACAGGATAGGATGAGATACACGGCTCAGCAACAGGATGTGCCAAAGGAAAGGACCATTTCATTTCAAGAATTCCACTCATTCCATCTCATATGCCTTTCGATTTTAAATGCCTCCAGTTTCTAATTCGACTGGCATTTGCAATGCCCATTAACAAGGCTTAGGGACAGTCCTTGAAAGTAGTAGGGATCGATTTGCAATCTCCATGCTTTTCTCTTGGTCAACTTCACGTGGCCTGTTCAAGAGTTAGAACTGCCAAAAATCTGTTCATCTTTGCACCGGAAGGAAAAAACAAAAATGTTGTTTATCCTAAAGGCTCTTGAATGAGTTGAAAATGAAATACTACCAATACTTAGGTAATTGTTTAGTTAATTTGTGTTGAAAATCTGTAGTGTTGAGTATATGATGTAAAATCTTTTTATGTGCAATATAATTTTTATTATTATTATTACTAGCTGAAGAGCCCGGCGTTGCCTGGGCATAGTAAATATCTGTGGTTAGTTATAGCACGTCACTTCTCTTATTTTCCCATCACTCCTCTCATTTTCCCAATCACATCTTTAATTTTCCCCCTCACACCTCTCATTTTCTCCCTCACTCCTCATTCCCGCCTAACACTTGTCATTTCGACCTCACATCTGTCATTTTCCGATCACTACACTATTTTCCCTCACTCCTCTCATTTTGCACTCACACCTTTTCATTTTCACCTCACACCTCTCATTTTCACCTCAGTATATACATGTTTGTCATCTCCCTTATATATAGTATACACCTGTATGTCATCTCCTGTATATAGTATATACCTGTATGTCATCTCCCCTGTATATAGTATATACCTGCTGTGTGTCATCTCCCCTGTATATAGTATATACCTGTATGTCATCTCCTCCTATATATAGCAAATACCTGTATGTCATCTCCTCCTATATATAGTATATACCTGTATGTCCTCTCCTCCTATATATAGTATATACCTGTATGTCATCTCCTTCTATATATAGTATATACCTGTATGTCATCTCCTCCTGTATATAGTATATACCTGTGTGTCATCTCCCCTGTATATAGTATATATCTGTGTGTCATCTCCTCCTGTATATAGTACATACCTGTATGTCATCTTCTATATATAGCATATACCTGTATGTCATCTCCTCCTGTATATAGTATATACCTGTAGGTAATCTGCTCCTGTATATAGTATATACCTGTGTGTCATCTCCTCCTGTATATAGTATATACCTGTATGTCATCTCCTCCTGTATATAGTATATACCTGTGTGTCATCTCTCCTGTATATAGTATATATCTGTGTGTCATCTCCCCTGTATATAGTATATACCTGTGTGATCTCCTGTATTAGACCTCGTTAACACGTTATTTGCTCAGTATTTTTACCTCAGTATTTGTAAGATAAATTGGCAGCCTGATAAATCCCCAGCCAACAGGAAGCCCTCCCCCTGGCAGTATATATTAGCTCACACATACACATAATAGACAGGTCATGTGACTGACAGCTGCTGTATTTCCTATATGGTACATTTGTTGCTCTTGTAGTTTGTCTGCTTATTAATCAGATTTTTATTTTTGAAGGCTAATACCAGACTTGTGTGTGTTTTAGGGCGAGTTTCGTCTGTCAAGTTGTGTGTGTTGAGTTGTGTGTGGCGACATGCATGTAGCGACTTTTGTGAGATGAGTTTTGTGTGGCAACATGCGTGTAGCAACATTTTGTGTGTCGAGTTGCATGTGACAGGTTAGTGTAGCAAGTTGTGTGCAGCAAGTTTTGCGCATGGCGAGTTTTGCACGTGGTGAGTTTTATGTCTGGTGCCTTTTGAGTCTGTGCAAGTTTTGTGTGAGGCAACTTTTGCATGTGTTGCAAATTTTGTGCATGTGGCAATTTTTCCGCGTGTGCAAGTTTTGCGTGTGGAGAGTTTTCCATGAGGTGAGTTTTGCACTTGTGGCGAGTTTTGCGTGAGCCTAGTTTTTGCATGTGGCGAGTTTTGCGTGTGGTGAGTTTTGAGCGGCGACTTTTGTGTTTCGACTTTTATGTGGCGAGGTTGGTGTATGTGTGGTGAAATGTGTGCTGAGGGTGGTATATGTGTTCAAGCACGTGGTAGTGTGTGGCACATTTTGTGTGTGTGTTCATATCCCCATGTGTGGTGAGTATCTCATGTCGGGGCCCCACCTTAGCAACTGATCGGTATATACTCTTTGGCGCCATCGCTCTCATTCTTTAAGTCCCCCTTGTTCACATCTGGCAGCTGTCAATTTGCCTCCAACACTTTTCCTTTCACTTTTCCCCATTATGTAGATAGGGGAAAAATAGTTTGGTGAATTGGAAAGCGCGGGGTTAAAATTTCACCTCACAACGTAGCCTATGACGCTCTCAGGGTCCAGACGTGTGACTGTGCAAAATTTTGTTTCTGTAGCTGCGACGCTTCCAACACTTTTCCTTTCACTTTTTTCCCCATTATGTAGATAGGGGCAAAATTGTTTGGTGAATTGGAAAGCGCAGGGTTAAAATTTCACCTCACAACGTAGCCTATGACGCTCTCGGGGTCCAGACGTGTGACTGTGCAAAATTTTGTGGCTGTAGCTTCGACGCCTCCAACACTTTTCCTTTCACCTTTTTCCCCATTATGTAGATAGGGGCAAAATTGTTTGGTGAATTGGAAAGCGCGGGGTTAAAATTTTACCTCACAACGTAGCCTATGACGCTCTCGGGGTCCAGACGTGTGACTGTGCAAAATTTTGTGGCTGTAGCTGCGACGGTGCAGATGGCAATCCCGGACATACACACACACACACACACACATTCAGCTTTATATATTAGATTATTATACATTTTTATAGCGCCATTTATTCCATGGCGCTTTACATGTGAATACGGGGCAAATATAGACAAATACATTAAACATGAGCAGATAACAAGGCACACGAGTACATAAGGAGGGAGGACCCTACCCGCGAGGGCTCACAGTCTGCAGGGGGTGGGTGAGGATACAATAGGTACAATAGATACAATCCAATCATTGTAATTTGTTATAACTAACAGTTACTATGCCCGGGCAACGCCGGGCTCTTCAGTTAGTATACTATATACAGGAGGAGATGACATACAGGTACATATTATTTGCAGGAGGAGAGGACATACAGATATATACTATATACAGGAGGAGATGACATACAAGTATATACTGTATACAGGAGGAGATGAAATACAGGTATATACTGTATGCAGGAGGAGATGACATACAGGTATATACTATATACAGGAGGAGATGACATACAGGTATATACTGTATACAGGAGTAGATGACATACAGGTATATACTGTATGCAGGAAATGACATACAGGTATCTACTATATAACTGTCTAAGGGTCACTTCCGATTTTCTGTCTTTCCTTCTTTCTGTCACGGATATTCATTGGTCGTGGCCTCTGTCTGTCAAGGAAATCCAAGTCGCTCCTTACTCCCTGCAGTCACTGCCCGGCGCCCGCATACTCCCCTCCACCCACCGCTAACACAGGGTTAATGCCAGCGGTAACGGACCGCGTTATGCCGCAGGTAACGCTATTAACCCTGTGTGTCCCCAACTTTTTACTATTGATGCTGCCTATGGGGCATCAATAATAAAAAATGTAATGTTAAAAATAATTTAAAAAAAGCAAAAAACCTACTATACTCACCCTCCGTTGTCCGCAGAGCCAGCCCCCCATCTTCCGTTCCCGGCGATGCATTGCGAAATTACCCAGAAGACTTAGCGGCCTCGCGAGACCGCTAAGTTATCTGGGTAATTTCGCAATGCTTCCTGGGAATGTAAGATGGCGGCAGCCAAGCGCTACAAGGGGCCCTCGGATCCGAAGATGAGTATGTTAGAACTATAATGGGCCCTCGGATCCGAAGGGGAGTATGTTTATTTTTTTATTTTTTAACCTGTGACATACGTGGCTGGGCAATATACTACGTGACTGGGCAATATACTACGTGGCTGGGCAATATACTACGTGGCTGGGCAATATACTACGTGGCTGGGCAATATACTACGTGGCTGGGCAATATACTACGTGGCTGGGCAATATACTACGTGGCTGGGCAATATACTACGTGGCTGGGCAATATACTACGTGGTTGGGCAATATACTACGTGGACATGCATATTCTAGAATACCCGATGCGTTAGAATCGGGCCACCATCTAGTATACTATATACAGTGGGGCAAAAAAGTATTTAGTCAGTCAGCAATAGTGCAAGTTCCACCACTTAAAAAGATGAGAGGCGTCTGTAATTTACATCATAGGTAGACCTCAACTATGGGAGACAAACTGAGAAAAAAAAATCCAGAAAATCACATTGTCTGTTTTTTTAACATTTTATTTGCATATTATGGTGGAAAATAAGTATTTGGTCAGAAACAAAGTTTCATCCCAATACTTTGTAATATATCCTTTGTTGGCAATGACAGAGGTCAAACGTTTTCTGTAAGTCTTCACAAGGTTGTCACACACTGTTGTTGGTATGTTGGCCCATTCCTCCATGCAGATCTCCTCTAGAGCAGTGATGTTTTTGGCTTTTCGCTTGGCAACACGGACTTTCAACTTCCTCCAAAGGTTTTCTATAGGGTTGAGATCTGCAGACTGGCTAGGCCACTCCAGGACCTTGAAATGCTTCTTACAAAGCCACTCCTTCGTTGCCCTGGCGGTGTGCTTTGGATCATTGTCATGTTGAAAGACCCAGCCACGTTTCATCTTCAATGCCCTTGCTGATGGAAGGAGGTTTGCACTCAAAATCTCACGATACATGGCCCCATTCATTCATTCATATACCCGGATCAGTCGTCCTGGCCCCTTTGCAGAGAAACAGCCCCAAAGCATGATGTTTCCACCACCATGCTTTACAGTAGGTATGGTGTTTGATGGATGCAGCTCAGTATTCTTTTTCCTCCAAACACGACAAGTTGTGTTTCTACCAAACAGTTCCAGTTTGGTTTCATCAGACCATAGGACATTCTCCCAAAACTCCTCTGGATCATCCAAATGCTCTCTAGCAAACTTCAGACGGGCCCGGACATGTACTGGCTTAAGCAGTGGGACACGTCTGGCACTGCAGGATCTGAGTCCATGGTGGCGTAGTGTGTTACTTATGGTAGGCCTTGTTACATTGGTCCCAGCTCTCTGCAGTTCATTCACTAGGTCCCCCCGCGTGGTTCTGGGATTTTTGCTCACCGTTCTTGTGATCATTCTGACCCCACGGGGTGGGATTTTGCGTGGAACCCCAGATCGAGGGAGATTATCAGGGGTCTTGTATGTCTTCCATTTTCTAATTTTTGCTCCCACTGTTGATTTCTTCACTCCAAGCTGGTTGGCTATTGCAGATTCAGTCTTCCCAGCCTGGTGCAGGGCTACAATTTTGTTTCTGGTTTCCTTTGACAGCTCTTTGGTCTTCACCATAGTGGAGTTTGGAGTCAGACTGTTTGAGGGTGTGCACAGGTGTCTTTTTATACTGATAACAAGTTTAAACAGGTGCCATTACTACAGGTAATGAGTGGAGGAAAGAGGAGACTCTTAAAGAAGAAGTTACAGGTCTGTGAGAGCCAGAAATCTTGATTGTTTGTTTCTGACCAAATACTTATTTTCCACCATAATATGCAAATAAAATGTTAAAAAAGCAGACAATGTGATTTTCTGGATTTTTTTTTCTCAGTTTGTCTCCCATAGTTGAGGTCTACCTATGATGTAAATTACAGACGCCTCTCATCTTTTTAAGTGGTGGAACTTGCACTATTGCTGACTGACTAAATACTTTTTTGCCCCACTGTATAGTGCTCGGAGATTTAGTTTTCATCGCAGCAGCTGAATGACTTACATGTGTTAGCCAGCTTGATTACATGTGAGGATTCCCTAGCAACCAGGCAACCCCCACATGTACTTATGCTGGCTAACAGATGTAAATCATTCTGGAGAGGCGATGAAAACTAAAATCTCAGAGCACTAAAAAATACTAGGATGACACCTGAGCGTGCTCAGGAAATCTCGTGTAATGAGTATATTAGCTCATCACTAGTGGTGACGTGTTTCTAATATACTTTTCCTCTGATTATTTTACTCCACGTATTAGCTTACAAATACTGAGGTAAAAATACTGAACAAATAACATGTGAACGAGGTCTAATACAAGAGGAGATGACACAGGTATATACTATATACATGAGGAGAAAGCACACAGGTATATATTATGTACAGGAGGAGATGACATACAGGTATATACTATATACAGGAGGAGATGACATACAGGTATATACTATATACACAGGAGATGACATACAGGTATATACTATATACAGAGGAGATGACACAGGTATATACTATATACAGGAGGAGATGACACAGGTACATACTATATACAGGAGGAGATGACATACAGGTATATACAGGAGGAGATGACACCGGTATATACTATATACAGGGGAGATGACATACAGGTATACACTATATACACAGGAGATGACAGGTATATACTATACACAGGGGAGATGACGTACAGGTATATACTATATACACAAGAGATGACATACAGGTATATACAGGAGGAGATGATATACAGGAGGAGATAACATACAGGTATATACTATAAGCAGGAGCAGATGACACAGGTACATACTATATACAGGAGATTACATACAGATATATACTATATACAGGAGTAGATGACACATGTAAGTACTATATATTGGAGGAGATGACACACGTATATACTATATACAGGAAGAGATGACACAGGCATATACTATATACAGGAGGAGATGACATACAGGTATATACTGAGGGGATAATGACTGGTGTGAGGGGAAAATGACTGGTGTGAGGCCAAAATGACAGGTGTTAGGGGGGGAAATGAGAGGAGTGGGGGAAAAATGAAAGGATTGAAGGGGAAAAAAAGAGAAGAGTGAGGGGGCGGGGAAGAGAGAAGTGAGGTACTATAACTAATCACAGTTAGTTACTATGCCCGGACAATGCTGGGCTCTTCAGCTAGTATACTTATAAAGAGATAAATATGACAAACTGAACATCTTGCGGTGGTGTCATAATTTTTGCCAGAGCTGTATGCATGTATGCATGTACAGTGCCTTGCGAAAGTATTCAGCCCCTGGAACTTTTCAACCTTTTCCCACATATCATGCTTCAAGCATAAAGATACTAAATGCTGGTGAAGAATCAACAACAAGTGGAACACAATTGTGAAGTTGAACTAAATTTATTGGTTATTTTAATTTTTTGTGGAAATTTACAAACTGGAAAGTGGGGCGTGCAATATTATTCGGCCCCTTTATTTTCAGTGCAGCAAACTCACTCTAGAAGTTCATTGTGGATCTCTGAATGATCCAATGTTGTCCGAAATGCCTAATGATGATAAATCTAATCCACTTGTGTGCAATCAAGTCTCCGTATTAAGGCACCTGCTCTGTGATAGTTTCAGGGTACTGTTTGAAGCACAGAGAGCATCATGAAGACCAAGGAACACAACAGTCAGGTCCATGATACTGTTGTGGAGAAGTTTAAAGCCGGATTTGGATACAAAATGATTTCCAAAACTTTAAACATCCCAAGGAGCACTGTGCAAGCGATCATATTGAAATGGAAGGAGTATCATACCACTGCAAATCTACCAAGACCCGGCCGTCCTTCCAAACTTTCATCTCAAACAAGGAGAAGACTGATCAGAGATGCAGCCAAGAGGCCCATGATCACTCTGGATGAACTGCAGTTATCTACAGCTGAGGTGGGACAGTCTGTCCACAGAAGAACAATCAGTCGTACACTGCACAAATCTGGCCTTTATGGAAGAGTGGCAAGAGGAAAGCCATTTCTCAAAGATATCCACAAAAAGTGTAATTTAAAGTTTGCAACAAGCCACCTGGGAGACACTCCAGACATGTGGAAGAAGGTGCTCTGGCCAGATGAAACCAAAATCGAACTTTTTGGCAACAATGCCAAACTATATGTTTGGCGTAAAGGCAACACAGCTCAGCACCCTGAACACATCATCCCAACTGTCAAACATGGTGGTGGCAGCAAGCGAGGATAAAGGTTAACCAGGTCCAGGCATAGACATTTCAGGTCCAACCTCCACACTGCCCAGCAGCCCTGCCCTAGGCTTTGTTTAATTATGCACCTGTGTCTCAGCCTGTCTCACCCTTTATCTGTTGTGCTGGCTGGGCAGTGTGGAGGTTGGACCTGAAATGTCTATGCCTGGACCTGGTCAACCTTTATCCTCGCTTGCCCCTCTGGCACCATGGGAGTGATTCAGTAATGCTCCAGGTACAGCTTGCTTTTAATGTGGTCTTGCTTTTAACTCGTTTAGGAGGCCTTTATGGCACAGCGAATATAAAAAACGTAGAGTAGGACTGCCCCATTATGAGAATGCCGTGAAGTGGCGGGGTAGCTCAAAGAATTGATCAATTGTTTGCTAAATGTCTCATTATGAAAATACAGTTAGAAATTAATATGTGCATTTGCACTTTATGTAATGCGTTTTAACCTTAGGCAGCGCTGGCTTCTCCCCTCTTTTGCTTTTCTCTTGTAGGGTGAGCTGGCCTGGAGAGCTGTATATGGTCGAACTAGCAGGGGTGGTGGTGGACATGGCAGATTGAGAGAGGGTTGGTGATGGTATTCTTGATGTTGGCCTACCTACAGTGTTTCCTACCAAGAACCTTGTGATTCCGACTGCTTTGGCCTTGCGACTATACCTCCACATTTGCTGCTGGTGGTGTCCTAACCGGTGGGCTTACTGTGAGGGAAGCAATGTAGCGTTGCTGACTACCTTCATTCTGAGCAGGTGCACCAACGGTACTGGACGTTTGGTAGTTAGTCCAGGCTTGCAAGTGCATGCTGGTTAAATGTCTACGCATGCACGTTGTATTTAAATTTTGGACATTCTTCCCTCTGCTAAAGGTCTTTGAGCACTTCTTACAGATAACTTTGCACTGATCATTCGGATCTTGGTTAAAAAATTCCCACACTGCACTCTTCCTACTATGGATTACCTTTTCAGGCATTGCATGCTGTGCTACTTTCAACGGATGGCCACGCTGTCCTAAAACTGTTTTTGGTTTTGACAAACATTTTTGGCCAGATACGGGCCTCCCAGATGAAAGCTGTTGCGATGTAGATGGCTGCTGCGGATCATCCGCCTCCGCTTCTGAGCTACTGGCAGTGGCACCCTCTTCCCCCAATGGCTGCCAATCTGGGTCAACAACTGGATCATCTATCACCTCCTCTTCAATTTCATGTGCACCTTCCTCTGTGTCACCGTGTAAGGTGCTATAGCATTCGTGACGGGGCACCATAGTCTCATCAGGGTCAGATTCTGGTTCAGTACACTGCGAGGGCAATGTAGTGATCTGAGTCAATGGAACAGCATAATCTAGCTGTGGCTGTGCATCTGTGCACTCCATGTCCGATTCATGTTGTAATGGGCTTTTAACAATTTCCCTCTCTAACCCAGGCACGGTATGTGTAAAGAGCTCCATGGAGTAAACTGTAGTTTCGCCTGCTGCATCCTTCACTTTTGGTTTGGGTGAAGGACACAAGGAAGTGACTTGTTCCTGACCGGGAGCATCCACTGACGACTCGCTGCTTTTAGATTTCGAACCTTCTGAAGAGGAGGCGAAAGAGCTAGAGGCTGAGTCAGCAAGGAAAGCCAAAACTTTTTCCTAACCAAAAGGAAAAAAAATCCGCACTGAACAGCTGCTGAAACACTGGTATAGGGTATACAAAGCTTGCTATGCGTTAAACAAGCCAGCTCATAGGATTCGGGTGCTCATTGAAAAAAGCCAAAGTCCAACACGATATACAAAAACAAAAAGCAAAAAAAGAGCACTCACCATCCTGACACTATTGTTCTCCCTGTGGGACCCTGCTGTTATTTTAATGCCACAATAAAGACTACATATATGCTAGCCACCTTAGGGAGAGACCCAAGTTGGGCTAAATGTACACACACACAATACACACACAATAAAGACTAAGAATTCATTTAGATGGTGAGTGCTCTTTTCTTTGCTTTTTGTTTTTGCATATCTTGCAAAACTTTTTCCTGCTGCTCCGGCTTTAAAAGCGGTTTTCCTACTCCCAGAACACGGTCTCTACAGTCAAACATGGAGGAGGTTCCCTTATGTTTTGGGGTTGCTTTGCTGCCTCTGGCACTGGACTGCTTTACCGTGTGCATGGCATTATGAAGTCTGAAGACTACCAACAAATTTTGCAGCATAATGTAGGGTCCAGTGTGAGAAAGCTGGGTCTCCCTCAGAGGTCATGGATCTTCCAGCAGGACAATGACCCAAAACACACTTCAAAAAGCACTAGAAAATGGTTTGAGAGAAAGCACTATAGACTTTTAAGGTGGCCAGCAATGAGTCCAGACCTGAATCCCATAGAACACCTGTGGAGAGATCTAAAAAAAATGGCAGTTTGGAGAAGGCACCCTTCAAATATCAGGGACCTGGAGCAGTTTGCCAAAGAAGAATGGTCTAAAATTCCAGCAGAGCTTTGTAAGAAACTCACTGATGGTTACCGGAAGCGGTTGGTCGCAGTTATTTTGGCTAAAGGTTGTGCAACCAAGTATTAGGCTGAGGGTGCCAATACTTTTGTCTGGCCCATTTTTGGAGTTTTGTGTGAAATGATCAATGTTTTGCTTTTTGCATCATTCTCTTTTGTGTTTTTTCATTTAAGACAAATTAAAGGAAGATAATACCAAAAAAGTTGTGATTGCAAACATTTTCAGGAAGAAACTGAGTATTATCTGACAGAATTGCAGGGTTGTCAATACTTTTGGCCACAACTGTATATAGGGAGGCTGTGTGGGGCTCATGCAGTGTATATAGGGAGGCTGTGTGGTGCTCATGCAGTGTATATAGGGAGGCTGTGTGGGGCTCATGCAATGTGTATAGGGAGGCTGTGGGGCTCATGCAGTGTATATAGGGAGGCTGTGTGGGGCTCATGCAGTGTATATAGTGAGGCTGTGTGGGGCTCATGCAGTATATATAGAGAGGCTGTGTGGTGCTCATGCCTTGTATATAGGGAGACTGTGTGGGGCTCATGCAGTGTATATAGAGAGGCTGTGTGGAGCTCATGCAGTGTATATAGGGAGGCTGTGTGGAGCTCATGCAGTGTATATAGGGAGGCTGTGTGGAGCTCATGTGATGTATATAGGGAGGCTGTGTGTAGCTCATGCCTTGTATATAGGGAGGCTGTGTGGGGCTCATGCAGTGTATATAGGGAGCCTGTGTGGGGCTCATGCGATGTATATAGGGAGGCTGTGTGTAGCTCATGCGATGTATATAGGGAGGCTGTGTGGGGCTCATGCAGTATATATAGGGAGGCTGTGTGGGGCTCATGCCTTGTATATAGGGAGACTGTGTGGGGCTCATGCCTTGTATATAGGGAGGCTGTGTGGGGCTCATGCAGTGTATATAGGGAGGCTGTGTGTAGCTCATGCGATGTATATAGGGAGGCTGTGTGGGGCTCATGCAGTATATATAGGGAGGCTGTGTGGGGCTCATGCCTTGTATATAGGGAGACTGTGTGGGGCTCATGCCTTGTATATAGGGAGGCTGTGTGGGGCTCATGCAGTGTATATAGGGAGGCTGTGTGGAGCTCATGCAGTGTATATAGAGAGGCTGTGTGGAGCTCATGCAATGTATATAGGGAGGCTATGTGGGGCTCATGCAAAGTATATAAGGAGGCTGTGTGGGGCTCATGCAGTGTATATAGGGAGCCTGTGTGGGGCTCATGCAGTGTATATAGGGAGGATGTGTGGGGCTCATGCTGCATATAAGGAGCTGTTGGGGGGCTCATACGATATACAGAAGGGGCTGTACTCGGTTTCAAACGATATATATGTCAGATGTCAGCATACTTCAAAGTACTTTTTTTCTAAGTACTCGGCAGTTATAACATGGCAGTTAGACAGGGCAGGAGACAGGTAAGACAATCTAAATCTAATCCATATACACTTGAAACAGCACAAATACTCACCATATTTATTTGTATAATCTATATCCTGGCTGCTGCATTCACTCACATTCACCGCCCTTGCATTAACTCTCTACACTCCATCCATATCGGCCCCTCTATCCTTCCCTCTCCTACGTATAGCACCCACGCTCTGTTCACATTGCTTAACAGCGCAGATCCATTCAGTCCCACCATCCAACACAAGAGACGCTCTCACAAATCACTTAACCATCTGCTCACTCTTTCGATCCTCCTTCTCCTAGTCGCTGGAGACATATCTCCAAACCCCGGCCCCCCATGTTATAGCCAGTCAAACCTCCCAATTGTTACACCCAGAAACCCCTCTAACCTTATTAATATTCCCTGCATGCCTTCTGTCTCTTTGAATTGTGCCCTTTGGAATTCTCGCTCTGTGTGTAATAAACTCTCCTTCATTCATGACTTCTTCCTTTCTAATTCTCTTAATCTCCTGGCTCTTACTGAAACCTGGATCCAGCAGTCAGACACCACCGCTGCTGCTGCTCTTTCCTATGGTGGACTACATTTTTCTCATACCCCAAGATCAGACAACAGAGCAGGTGGAGGCGTTGGTCTGCTCCTTTCACCCAAATGTACCTTCCAAGTTATCCCCCAAGTGCCCTCACTTGTCTTCCCTTCCTTTGAGGTCCATGTGGTCAGACTCTACATCCCCTTCTCCATGCGAGTGGCGGTGGTGTATCGTCCTCCCGGCCCCTCTCATCAGTTCCTGGATCACTTTGCCACCTGGCTTCCACACTTTCTCTCCTGTGACACCCCCACCCTTATCATGGGTGATTTCAACATCCCCATTGCTTCTCCCCTCTCCCCATCTGCTTCTCACCTTTTATCTCTATCCTCCTCTTTCGGCCTCTCGCAGCATACTAACTCTCCAACACATGAAGATGGAAACTCCCTTGACTTGGTCTTCTCCCGGCTTTGCTCAGTGGATGATTTCACAAACTCCCCTTTCCCTCTCTCTGACCACAACCTTCTTTCATCCTCTATCAAGAACTGCCATCCAGCTCAGGTCACCCCCATTTTCCACACTTATAGAAACATACAGGCCATTAACACCCAGAAACTTATGAAGAACCTGCAGTCCTCATTGGCCCCAATCTTCTCCATCTCATGTCCTGATTCTGCTCTGAAGCATTACAATGAAACACTGCAAAGTGCTCTGGATGAAGCTGCTCCTCCTATACATAAAACAACTCGGCACAGACGGCAACAACCGTGGCACACGCTGCAAACACGTTTCCTGCAGCGGTGCTCCAGGTGCGCAGAACGTCTGTGGAGAAAATCTAATCTACCCGAAGACTTCATCCATTATAAGTTCATGCTAAAGACATACAATTCTGCCTTTCACCTCTCCAAACAAACCTATTTCAACACCCTCATCACCTCCCTGTCCAATAACCCTAAACGTCTCTTTGACACGTTCCAGTCCCTACCACGGATCTCCGCGCTGACGATCTGGCCAATTACTTCAAAGAAAAAATTGACCACATTCGACAGGAAATCATCTCCCAATCTCTTCATACCATGCACTGTCCTCCCTCCCCCACTGCATCTAGTTCACTCTCTGACTTTGAACCAGTTACAGAAGAAGAACTAAGCAAGCTCCTTGCATCCTCTCGCCCAACCACTTGCACCAGTGACCCCATTTCGTCACATCTCCTCCAGTCCCTTTCCCCGGCTGTCACCTCTCACCTAACAAAAATATTCAACCTTTCCCTCACTTCCGGTATTTTTCCCTCCTCATTTAAGCATGCCATCATACATCCATTACTTAAAAAAACATCCCTCGACCAAAACTGTGCCGCTAATTATAGACCTGTCTCTAATCTTCCCTTCATCTCTAAACTCCTCGAACGCCTGGTCCACTCCCGTCTTACCCGCTATCTCTCAGATAACTCTCTTCTAGACCCTCTTCAATCTGGCTTCCGCTCTTTACACTCTACTGAAACTGCCCTCACTAAAGTCTCTAATGACCTACTAACAGCTAAATCTAATGGTCACTACTCCATGCTTATTCTCTTGGATCTTTCTGCAGCATTCGATACTGTGGATCATCAGCTCCTCCTCACTATGCTCCGCTCCATCGGCCTCAAGGACACCGTTCTCTCCTGGTTCTCCTCCTATCTCTCTGACCGATCCTTCACTGTATGTTTTGCTGGTTCCTCCTCCTCTCACCTTCCCCTTACTGTTGGGGTTCCTCAAGGATCAGTCCTAGACCCTCTTCTCTTCTCTTTGTATACTGCCCCTATTGGACAAACAATCAGTAGATTTGGTTTCCAGTACCATCTCTATGCTGATGACACCCAATTATACACTTCTGCTCCTGATATCTCGCCTGCCTTATTAGAAAACACCAGTGATTGTCTTACCGCTGTCTCTAACATCATGTCCTCCCTCTATCTGAAACTAAACCTGTCAAAAACTGAACTCCTCGTGTTCTCTCCTTCTACTAACCTACCTTTGCCTGACATTGCCATCTCCGTGTGCGGTTCCACCATTACTCCAAAGCAACAAGCCCGCTGCCTTGGGGTCATCCTTGATTCTGACCTTTCATTCACCCCCCACATCCGATCACTGGCTCGCTCTTCTTATCTGCATCTCAAAAACATTTCTAGAATTCGCCCTTTTCTTACTTTCAACTCTGCAAAAACTCTTACTGTTTCACTTATTCATTCTCGTCTGGACTATTGTAACTCTCTACTAATCGGCCTCCCTCTTACCAAACTCTCCCCGCTCCAATCTGTCCTGAATGCTGCTGCCAGGATCATATTCCTCACCAATCGGTACACCGATGCCTCTACCTTGTGCCAGTCATTACACTGGTTACCCATCCACTCCAGAATCCAGTACAAAACTACTACCCTCATCCACAAAGCACTCCATGGCTCAGCACCACCCTATATCTCCTCTCTGGTCTCGGTCTACCACCCTACCCGTGCCCTCCGCTCCGCTAATGACCTCAGGTTAGCATCCTCAATAATCAGAACCTCCCACTCCCGTCTCCAAGACTTTACACGTGCTGCGCCGATTCTTTGGAATGCACTACCTAGGTTAATGCGATTAATCCCCAATCCCCACAGTTTTAAGCGTGCCCTAAAAACTCATTTGTTCAGACTGGCCTACCGCCTCAATGCATTAATGTAAGGATCCCTATTTAAAAAAAAAAAAAAAAAAAATTGTTCTCATTCACTTTATGCAGTTAATAGCCCTCTGTGTCTGTACTGTTACATACTTAGGCAGTTAACTGGTTCATGCAGCTTTACATGAACACCCGAGCCTTACACTATGGCTGGTCCGAATAACTATAGCATTTGTTACCATCCACCTCTCGTGTCTCCCCTTTTCCTCATAGTTTGTAAGCTTGCGAGCAGGGCCCTCATTCCTCCTGGTATCTGTTTTGAACTGTATTCCTGTTATGCTGTAATGTTTATTGTCTGTGCAAGTCCCCTCTTTAATTTGTAAAGCGCTGCGGAATATGTTGGCGCTATATAAATAAAAATTATTATTATTATTATTATTACTTAATTCTGCTCAATATTAAGTGATACAATTAATATTAATAAAATTATCAATAATTTAATAATTATAATATATTAATATTGAGAAGAATTCATTTCAGCCTATTGGTTCGGCCCTCCGCAACAGTCACGGTCTCTTACGTAGCCCCTTGGGGAAATTAATTGCCCACCCCTGTTCTAGAAGATTTTTTAACCCCTTTCTGACATATGACGTACCATCCCGTCAAAGTTGGGTGGGCCCCTATGACCACCGACGGGATAGTACGTCATATGCCATCACGGGGGGAGTGCGGCCAATCCCGGCCGGGTGTCAGCTATCACAGCTGACATTCGGCACTATGTGCCAGGAGCGGTAACGGACAGCTCCCGGCACATTAAAGGGACACTGTCACCTGGATTTGGAGGGAACAATCTTCAGCCATGGAGGCGGGGTTTTGGGGTTTTTGATTCACCCTTTCCTTACCCGCTGGCTGCATGCTGGCTGCAATATTGGATTGAAGTTCATTCTCTGTCCTCCATAGTACACACCTGCGCAAGGCAAGATTGCAGGGAGAAAGAGCCCGCCTGCAAGCAGAGCAAGAAGCAGAAAGAGCCCGCTTGCAAGCCGATAGAGAAGCAGAAAGAGCCCGTCTGCTAGCAGAACAAGAAGCAGAAAGACCCTGTCTGCAAGCAGAACAAGAATCAGAAAGAGCCCGCCTGCAAGCAGAGCAAGAAGCTGAAAGAGCCCGCCTGCAAGCACATAGAGATGCAGATACAGCACGCCTGCGAGCGACTTTGGAAAGACTTTCTGCTGAAAAAGAAGCAGCAGCCGCAATAGCCAAAGCTGAGTTCTTAGAAGCCGTGGAGTTTCCGGAATCTGAGCGAGACAGCGACGTACGTGGACCAGACCTTGATCGACAGGACCCAGCTCAACACGTCTCAGAATATGTCCACCAACATCCCAAAATAGACGCCAACTGACCCGCTACACCAACCAGCCTATACAGATTACCAGAGATCCTTCCTCCAAATGCCGTACTGGAAGCAGGAAGGTATACTGCAAAACGACGTCGACCACCACGACCGTCTTACAGAGCAGAAGGTACGGCCTCCTTCCAGACTGACAGGGACACCTTTCGCTTCGGAACGGTTTTATACAGGACTTTCCTAAGCCAGAAGCTCCTACCAGGTATGAAGGACGCACCACACACACCGCATTACAACAGCACACCAGCTCATGTCGGCACTGACTCAGCCACTATGAACTTTGCAAGGTTCTTTACCCGCCGGGAGCTGGTGACCAAGGAACTTGTAAAGTTCACTGATCGAGCCGAGAGCTATAGAGCATGGCGAGCTTCCTTCCAGAACGCCATCAGAGACTTGGAACTTTCCAGTAGTGAAGAGTTAGATTTACTGGTAAAGTGGCTTGGGAACGAGACAGCTGAACACGTCAAAAGAATCAGGAACATTAACAAAGTACCCCCACACAGGACTTCGTATGGTGTGGGAGAGACTCAAAGAATGTTATTGGGTCAATAGAAGCTATAGAAAACGCTAAAAGAATTGATGATTTTCCCAAGATAGCAAATAAGGGTTATCAAAAGCTCAGGGAACTGAGCGACTTGTTAATGGAGGCACATGCTGCTCAGGCAGAAGGTGACCTACCAGGGTTGGCATTCCTGGACACCGCCAGAGGTGTCAACCCAATTGTCCAAAAGCTCCCTTACAACTTACAAGAAAAGTGGGTCAGTCACGGATCCCGTTACAAACAGGCTCATAAGGTACCATTTCCTCCTTTCAGAGTGTTTGTAGACTTTGTTGCTCAGCAGGCTAAAGTTAGAAATGACCCCAGTTTCGATTTCACTATGTCATGTACCACTGCCTCTGGTGTAAAACCCAGTAAAACACCAGTGGCAGTCCACAAAACTAACATTACCTCCACAGCTTTTCTTACAGGGCAAGTAAGTCCTCTCCATAAGAGGACAAACCTCAGGATTTCAGCAAACACTGCACCCTACACAAGAAACCTCATCCTCTACTAAAATGTAGAGCCTTGAGGGAGAAGTCTCCAGAAGACCGTAAGAGTTTCCTAAAGGAATACAAGATATGCTTCAGATGCTGCGCGACGACCTCACACTTCGCCAAGAACTGTGAAACCAGTGTGAAATGCGCAGAATGTAGTAGTGAGGAGCACAACACGGCCTTACACCCTGGGCCACCCTCAAGGGTATCGTCGCGAGTAGAAGAGTCTGCCGAAAAACAGATGGACACTGACAGACACCCCAGTGGTCACTTCTCAGTGTACAGAGATCTCCAAGGAACTTGTAGCAGGAAGATCCTGCTCGAAGATCTGTCTTGTCAGAGTATTCCCAGCAAGCCAACAGGATAAGGCAATCAAGGTATAAGCAAATCTTGGATGATCAGAGCAACAGGTCTCTAGCCAAGTCCTTTTTCTTCAACACATTCAACATTGCTGGTCACAGCTCTCCATACTCCTTGAAGACATGTGCAGGTACTGTCGAGACGGCGGGGAGGAAAGCGACCGGATTCAAGGTACAGTCTACGGACGGTCAAACCTGCTTATCCTTGCCATCAATACTGGAGTGCAACCAGATTCCCGACAACAGGTCTGGTCTGAGATACCTACACCAGAGGTACGTAGCAGCTCATCATACCCACTTGAAACGTATAGCTCACCTGATACCGGAACTGGACCAAGGAGCTCCAATCGTCTTACTCCTCGGAAGAGACATACTACGGGTCCACAAGGCTAGAGAACAGATTAATGGCCCACAAAACGCCCCATATGCTCAGAGACTTGACCTAAGATGGGTCATCGTGGGAGACATCTGTTTGGGTGGAGCACACAGGTCGACATCAGTGAACAATATGCTCACCAATACTCTTGAAAATGTACATCCGTCTCTCTTCCAGCCATGCAAGAGCAGTTTCCTGATTAAAGAATTGCCACACAACGCCCCTCCACCTTGTATTTTAGCTGATCCTTCCTGTGAAGACCATGCATGCAACGGTGAAGAAGATTATATAGGGTGCACAGTTTTCCACAGGACAAGAGAAGACAACCAGGTAGCAACGTCCATAGAGGACAGACTGTTCTTGGACATCATGAAGCGAGAGATAGTAAGAGATGAATCAAAGAGTTGGGTCGCACCACAGAGGCAACGCTTACCCAACAACAGAGAACTTGTGTACAGTCGATTTGTCTCCCTTACACGCAAACTGCAGAAGTCACCAGAGACAAAGGAACACTTCTTTACCTTCATGGAGAGAATATTCCAGAGTGGCCACGCGGAAATTGCACCTGTACTTCAAGATTTCGAGGAATGTTGTTACTTACCTATTTTTGGCGTGTATCATCCTTAGAAACCAGGTCAGATAAGTAGTATTTGACTCAAGTGCCAGATACGAAGGTGTTTCTTTAAACGACTTCTTCCTGTCTTGTCCAGACCTCAACAACAGACTTCTGGGAGTACTTCTTCGTTTCTGCAAAGATGCAGTAGCATTTATGGCAGACATACAACAGATGTTCCACTGCTTCCTTGTTAAGAAAGAACACAGAAACTACTTGAGGTTCTTCTGGTACCGCGATAATGACCCCTACAAGGACATCGTGGAATATCGCATGAAGGTACATATCTTCGGGAACAGCCCCTCCCCTGCTGTCGCTATCTATGGCCTTAGACATTCAGCCAGAGAGGGTGAAGCAAAGTATGGATCGGATGTAAGATCGTTTGTAGAAAAGGATTTCTACGTAGATGACTGCCTAAAATCCACACCCACAGATGAGTCGGCAGTAAGTCTCCTAAAAAGGGCACAAGAAATGCTCGCTTTGTCCAATTTGAGGTTGCACAAAATTGTTTCCAACAGCCAAAAACTAATGGCAGCCTTTCCCTCTCAAGATTACTCAACTGATTTAAAAGACTTGGATTTAAGCATGGACTCCCTTCCTATGCAGCGGAGCCTTGGTTTACTCTGGGATTTGAAAAAGGATCCATTCACCTTCCAGATCAGCGAGGAAGAGAAACCCTTCACGCGCAGAGGCGTCCTGTCCGTAGTAAACGATCCTCTGGGATTTGTAACTCCTGTAACTATCCAAGGTAAAATGATGTTGAGAGACTTCACCCAAGAGACTTCAGATTAGGATGATCCGCTTCCCAGTGAGAAAAGAGACTTATGGGTAAGATGGAAGAACTCTTTAGAAGCCCTGTCAAGTCTCTACGTGGCACAACCATATGCTTCCGTGCCATCAACAGAAGTCGAGATGCAAAGGCTTTGTATCTTCTGCGATGCCTCAACCAAAGCAATTGCAGCAGTAGCGTATTTGAAAACTACCGACATCAACGAACAATGCCATGTAAGGCTTGCTATGAGCCGGACAAAACTGGCCCCACTCCGTGAACACACAGTACCCAGACTGGAACTCTGTGCAGCTGTGCTAGCAGTAGAGTTAGCTGAACTTATCTCAATAGAAATGGACCTGGACGTCAAAGAAGTAGAGTTCTACACTGACAGCAAGGTAGTGCTGGGGTACATTTGCAATGAAACTCGTCGCTTTTATGTCTATGTCAGCAATCGGGTGCTAAGGATCAGGAGATCCACCGAACCTAAACAGTGGCACTATGTGTCCACAAACCACAATACTGCGGACCACGCAACCAGATCCGTTGAAGGAAAACACCTTGAGGACACAACCTGGTTTACTGGCCCTACATTCTTATACCGTTCAACGCCATATATTGACGGGTCAAACACCTTTGAACTGGTAGATCCAGAGGCAGATGAGGAAATCCGCCCTCAGGTATCCGTTCTACATACGGTGACTAAAGACAATCACCTCAAATCCAAAAGAGCTGTACGTGGCATCAGTTGATTGTCTATTAGAATGGACAGAACAGTGTAGTTCGTCTCATGCATTAAAGTTTGGTACTATAGTGTTGGTTTGCTGGGTTATAGCACCACCCAGTGGTGGTTAAATTTATTACCTGTGTTTTTTAGTAATAATTAAGAGTGTTGCATTGTGGGATTGCACCAAGGCATTTTGGGATGAGGAATCTCCATTTTCTCCCTGTGTTCTTCCTGGACACATGTGTTCTTCTGCTGTGTTAGAACTACCTCACTTACTTGCCATCCTGGTTAAGTTTATCCGTTTTACCGCATTTCAATACCTGTTACCAATAAACAAGTTAGACTACAGAGAACAGTCTGCTTATTAGGAAGACAGAAGTGGTTTATGTTGTATGTTGGATCACACACCGTATCAACGTGTATGAAGACAGAACACCCCCCAAAAGAAATTCTTGAATAGCTGGTTTTTAGTCGTTCTGCCTCATAAAAATCGGAATAAAAAGCGATAAAAAATGTCACATGCCCAAAAATGGTACCAATAAAAACGTCAACTCGTCCCGCAAAATATAAGACCTCATGACTCTGTGGACCAAAGTATGGAAAAATTATAGCTCTCAAAATGTGGAGACACAAAAACTATTTTTTGCAATAAAAAGCGTCTTTTAAGGTACCTTCACACTGAGCAACTTTACAATGAGAACGACAACGATCCGTGACGTTGCAGCGTCCTGGATAGCAATCTCGTTGTGTTTGACACGCAGCAGCGATCAGGATCCCGCTGTGACATCGCTGGTCGTAGCTAGAAGTCCAGAACTTTATTTGGTCGTCAGGTCGGCGCGATTCGTCATGTTTGACAGCAAAAGCAACGATGCCAGCAATGTTTTTACATGGAGCTAACAACCAGTGAGAACGATAAGTATGTCACTGGATCGCTCCTGCATCGTTCTGGTGTTGCCGTGTTTGACATCTCTACAGCAACCTAAACAGCGTCGCTGAGTGTGACGGTGCCTTTAGTGTGTGTCGGCTGCCAATCATAAAAATCCGCTAAAAAAAAACGCTATTAAAGTAAATCAAACTAGGGTTATGGTTGGGATTAGTGTTAAGGGTGTATTAGACTTAGGGGTGTGGTTAGGGGTGTGGTTAGGGTTAGGGATGTGGTTGGGATTAGGTTAGGGGCATGTTCAAGTTAGGGGTGTGGTTGGGGTTATGGTTAGAGTTTGGATTAGGGTTAGGGGTGTGTTTGGGTTAGGGTTTTAATTAGAATTGGGGGTTTCCACTGTTTAGACACATCAAGAGCTCTCCAAACGCAACATGGCATCCGATCTCAATTCCAGCCAATTCTGGGTTTAAAAAGCAAAACAGTGCTCCTTCCCTTCCGAGCTCTCCCGTGCGCCCAAACAGGGGTTTACCCCAACATATGGGGTATCAGCGTACTCCCGACAAACTGGACAACAACTTTTGGGGTCTAATTTCTCTTGTTACCCTTGGGAAAATAAAAGTTTGGGGGGCTAAAAAAAAAAACCTTTTTTGTGGGAAGAAAATGATTTTTTATTTTCACGGCTCTGCGTTATAAACTGTAGTGAAACACTTGAGGGTTAAAAGCTCTCACAACACATCTAGTTAAGTTCCTTGGGAATCTAGTTTCCAATACGGGGTCACTTGTGGGGGGTTTCTACTGTTTAGGTACATTAGGGGCTCTGCAAACGCCATGTTACATAGTTACATAGTTATTAAGGTCGAAGGAAGACTATAAGTCCATCTAGTTCAACCCATAGCCTAACCTAACATGCCCTAACATGTTGATCCAGAGGAAGGCAAAAAAAACCCATGTGGCAAAGAGTAAGCTCCACATCGGGGAAAAAAATTCCTTCCCGACTCCACATACGGCAATCAGACTAGTTCCCTGGATCAACGCCCTATCAAGGAATCTAGTGTATATACCCTGTAACATTATACTTTTCCAGAAAGGTATCCAGTCCCCTCTTAAATTTAAGTAATGAATCACTCATTACAACAACATACGGCAGAGAGTTCCATAGTCTCACTGCTCTTACAGTAAAGAATCCACATCTGTTATTATGCTTAAACCTTTTTTCCTCCAAACGCAGAGGATGCCCCCTTGTCCCTGTTTCAGGTCTATGATTAAAAAGATCATCAGAAAGGTCTTTGTACTGTCCCCTCATATATTTATACATTAAAATAAGATCACCCCATAGTCTTCGCTTTTCCAAACTAAATAGCCCCAAGTGTAATAACCTATCTTGGTATTGCAGACCCTCCAGTCCTCTAATAACCTTGGTCGCTCTTCTCTGCACCCGCTCTAGTTCAGCTATGTCTTTCTTATACACCGGAGACCAGAACTGTGCACAGTATTCTAAGTGTGGTCGAACTAGTGACTTGTATAAAGGTAAAATTATGTTTTCCTCATGAGCATCTATGCCTCTTTTAATGCATCCCATTATTTTATTTGCCTTTGTAGCAGCTGCCTGACACTGGCCACTGAATATGAGTTTGTCATCCACCCATACACCCAGGTCTTTTTCATTGACGGTTTTGCCCAGAGTTTTAGAATTAAGCACATAATTATACATCTTATTACTTCTACCCAAGTGCATGACCTTACATTTATCCCCATTAAAGCTCATTTGCCATTAATCAGCCCAAGCTTCTAGTTTACATAAATCATCCTGTAATATAAAATGGTCCTCCTCTGTATTAATTACCCTGCAGAGTTTAGTGTCATCTGCAAATATTGAAATTCTACTCTGAATTCCCCCAACAAGGTCATTAATAAATATGTTAAAAAGAAGAGGGCCCAATACTGACCCCTGTGGTACCCCACTGCTAACCGCGACCCAGTCCGAGTGTGCTCCATTAATAACCACCCTTTGTTTCCTATCCCTGAGCCAGCTCTCAACCCACTTACACATATTTTCCCCTATCCCCATTATTCTCATTTTATCTATCAACCTTTTGTGTGGCACCGTATCAAAAGCTTTTGAAAAGTCCATATACACTACATCCACTGGGTTCCCTTGGTCCAATCCGAAACTTACCTCTTCATAGAAACTGATCAAATTAGTCTGACATGAACGGTCCCTAGTAAACTCGTGCTGATACTGGGTCATGAGGTTATTCCTCTTCAGATACTCCAGTATAGCATCCCTTAGAATGCCCTCCAGGATTTTACCCACAGTAGAGGTTAAGCTTATTGGCCTATAATTTCCAAGTTCAGTTTTTGTCACCTTTTTGAATATTGGCACCACATTTGCTATACGCCAGTCCTGTGGTACAGACCCTGTTATTATGGAGTCTCTAAAGATTAAAAATAATGGTCTATCAATAACTGTACTTAATTCCTGCAGTACTCGAGGGTGTATCCCATCCGGGCCCGGAGATTTGTCTATTTTAGTGATTTTTAGACGCCGCCGCACTTCCTGCTGGGTTAAGCCGGTGACATTTAATTGGGAATTTTTATCACTAGTCATTTTGTCTGCCATGGGATTTTCTTGTGTAAATACTGATGAAAAAAAGTCATTTAGCATATTGGCTTTTTCCTCATCCTCATCCACCATTTAACCCAGACTATTTTTAAGGGGGCCAACACTATCATTTTTTAGTTTCTTACTATTTATGTAGTTAAAGAATATTTTGGGATTATTTTTACTCTCTCTGGCAATGAGTCTCTCTGTCTCAATCTTTGCTGCCTTGATTTGCTTTTTACAGAATTTATTTAATTTTCTGTATTTATTTAATGCCTCATCACTACCCATTTCCTTTAATTCTCTAAATGCTTTCTTTTTATCACTTATTGTGTCCCTTACAGCTCTATTTAGCCATATTGGTTTCCTCCTAATTCTAGTATGTTTATTCCCATACGGTATATACTGTGCACAGGTCCTATCCAGGATGCTAATAAATGTCTCCCATTTTCTCTGTGTATTTTTGTGTCTTAGGATATCGTCCCAGTTAATGTGATGCCTGCAGATCATTCCATCTAAGTCTGCATTCCAAACAGCGCTCCTTCCCTTCCAAGCTCTGCCATGCGCCCAAACGGTGGTTCCCCCCCACATATGGGGTATCAGCGTACTCTGTACAAATTGGACAACAACTTTTGGGGTCCAATTTCTCTTGTTACCCTTGGGAAAAATAAAAATTTGTGGGGCTAAAAACTTTTTTTGTGGAAAAAAATGAGGAAAATAAAAGATTGGGGGCGAAAAGATCATTTTTGTGTAAAAATATTTTTTATTTTTACGGCTCTGCATTATAAACCTCTGTGAAGCACTTGGTTGGTCAAAGTGCTCACCACACATCTAGATAAGTTCCTTAGGGGGTGTACTTTCCAAAATGGTGTCACTTGTGGGGGTTTCAATGTTAAGGCACATCAGTGGCTCTCCAAACGCAACATGGCGTCCCATCTCAATTCCAGTCAATTTTGCATTGAAAAGTCAAACGGCGCTCTTTCCCTTCCGGGTTCTGCCGTGCGCCCAAACAGTGGTTTACCCCCACATATGGGGTATCGGCGTACTCAGGACAAATTGTACAACAACTTTTGGGGTCCATTTTCTCCTGTTAACCTTGGTAGAATAAAACAAACTAGAGCTGAAGTAAAGTTTTTGTGAAAAATAAGTTAAATGTTCAATTTTTTTTAAACATCCTAAAAATTCCTGCTATACACCTGAAGGGTTAATAAACTTCTTGAATGTGGTTTTGAGCATGTTGACAGGTGCAGTTTTTAGAATGGTGTCACACTTGGTTATTTTCTATCATATAGACCCCTCAAAATGACTTCAAATGTGATGTGGTCGCTAATAAAATGGTGTTGTAAACACTAGAAATTGCTGGTCAACTTTTAACCCCTATAACTCCCTAACTAAAAAAAATTTTGGTTCCAAAATTGTGCTGATCTAAAGTAGACATGTGGGAAATGGTATTTATTAAGTATTTTGCGTGACTTATCTTTGTGATTTTAAAGTGCATAAAAATTCAACGTTGGAAAATTGCAAAATTTTCGACAAATTTTTGTTTTTTTTTAACAAATAAACGCAGGTAATATCAAATAAATTTTACCACTATCATGAAGTACAATATGTCACAAGAAAACAATGTCAGAATCACCGGGATCCGTTGAAGCGTTCCAGAAGTTATAACCTCATAAAGGGACAGTGGTCAGAATTGTAAAAATTGGCCCGGTCCATAACGTGCAAACCACCCTTGGGGGTAAAGGAGTTTAAGGATTTCATTTATAAAGTATATTAGAAAGTGTATTAAAATAGTTTGCGCTACATTATAATTATTAAATGAATATTAAAATGACAGTTACACTTCAAAGAGAATGAAGAAAAAGGGGTACAAAGAATGTCAACCAAAATGTCCACTTTCACAATAGTCACACAGGCACAGTCACATTATGTGAACAAAGTCTTTAAAACACTCTGGTTTTATCGCATGGTCAGGTAAAAAGAATACATTCTGCATACAGTATAATATGTTTCACAACATCATTCAGGAAATGAGAAATTTTATACATAATATAATGGCAAGAACAAAGATTTGCTCAAAATTTGGCATAAAAAAAGTATAATTTAAGTGTAATTTACACACTTTGGTCTAAAACACAACAGCTGTTAGATCCATTGAAAATGCTGGAAAAGATATATAGTAGTGTACATTCCCTTTAAGGGTAGGTGCCCACTGTCCGTAAACGCTGCGGGTTGGACGTTGCGCACTGTCCAGATGTTACAGCACAGTGGAGGAAAGATATATACAGTTAGGTCCATATATATTTGGACAGAGACAACATTTTTCTAATTTTGGTTATAGACATTACCACAATGAATTTTAAACAATATAATTTAGATGCAGTTGAAGTTCAGACTTTCGACTTTCATTTAATGGTATCCACATTAAAATTGGATGAAGGGTTTAGGAGTTTTAGCTCCTTAACATGTGCCACCCTGTTTTTAAAGGGACCAAAAGTAATTGGGCAATTGACTCCAAGGCTATTTCATGGACACGTGTGGGCAATCACTTCGTTATGACATTCTCAATTAAGCAGACAAACATGCGGTCAAAGGAGCTCTCCATGCAGGTGAGACAAGCCATCCCTAAGCTGCGAAAACAGAAAAAACCCATCCGAGAAATTACTACAATATTAGGAGTGGCTAAATCTACAATTTGGTACATCCTAAGAAAGAAAGCACTGGTGAACTCCTCAATGCAAAAAGACCTGGGCGTCCAAACAACAGTGGTGGATGATAGGAGAATAATCTCCATGGTGATAGGAAACACCTTCACAACAGCCAACCAAGTGAACAACACTCTCCAGGAGGTCGGCATATCAATATCCAAATCTACCATAAAGAGAAGACTGCATGAAAGTAAATACAGAGGGTTCACTGCACGGTGCAGGCCACTCATAAGCATCAAGAATAAAATGGCTAGACTGGACTTTGCTAAAAACATCTAAAAAATCCAGCACAGTTCTGGAAGAACATTCTTTGGACAGAAGAAACCAAGATCAACCTCTACTAGAATGATGGAAAGAGAAAAGTATGGTGAAGGCGTGGTACAGCTCATGATCCAAAGCATACCACATCATCTATAAAACACGGCGGAGGCAGTGTGATGGCTTGGGCATGCATGGCTGCCAGTGGCACTGGGTCACTAGTGATTATTGATGATGTGACAAGACAGAAGCAGCCCAATGAATTCTGAGGTATTCAGAGACATACTGTGTGCTCAGATCCAGCCAAATGCAGCCAAACTGATTGGTCGTCGTTTCATACTACAGATGGACAATGACCCAAAACATAAAGCCAAAGCAACCCAGCAGTTTATTAAAGCAAAGAAGTGGAATATTCTTGAATGGCCAAGTCAGTCACCTGATCTCAACCGCATTGAGCATGCATTTCACTTGTTAAAGACTAAACTTCAGACAGAAAGGCCCGCAAACAAACAGCAACTGAAAACCACCGCAGTGAAGGCCTGGCAGAGCATCAAAAAGGAGGAAACACAGCGTCTTTTGAAGTCCATGAGTTCAAGACTTCAGGCAGTCATTGCCAACAAATGGTTTTCAACCAAGTACTAAAAATGAACATTTTATTTACAATTATTGAATCTGTCCAATTACTTTTGGTCCCTTTATAAACAGGGTGGCACATGTTAAGGAGCTGAAACTCCTAAACCCTTCATCCAATTTTAGTGTGGATACCCTCAAATGAAAGCTGAAAGTCTGAACTTCAACTGCATCTGAATTGTTTAGTTTAAAATTCATTGTGGTAATGTCTAGAACTAAAATTAGAAAAATGTTGTCTCTGTCCAAATATATATGGACCTAACTGTATCTTGGTACCGTGTTAGCCAGTAGATAGAAAAATATTTAGAATTGAGAGTCCTCGTCCTCCTTTTAATGGCTAACTGAAAAGATGGTAACAAATTGCAAGCTGTCGAGACTACACAGGTCTCTTCATCAGGCAAAGACTAAAACAAATTCTGAAGAATCATGCGCATAAATATGTGATTCTTCAGAATATCTTTTAGTCTTTGCCTGATGAAGAGACCTGTGTAGTCTCGACAGCTTGCAATTTGTTACCATCTTTTCAGTTAGCCATTAAAAGGTATCAACCACTGAGGACTCTCAATTCTAAATATTTTTCTAGCATAGTGGAGGGAATTTCAAGAAACCCCATGCCCACTATGCCCGCACAGACGCCTGTGGCTCCCCACAGCGCATATCTGTCTCCGCAAGAGAAATTTCACCAATAGAAGTTATTAGAAGCGGTGAATCTGCAGATTTACCTGCGTTCAATAGACGGCAGCGCTTTGGACGCAGTGAACATGCACTGCTACTTCTGGATCATCTGCACATACACCAAAATAACTCAATCCTATCCTGATAGTGGCATTATCATGACGGGTTAAACAAGATAAAACTGGTCATTTATAGGGAATTTAGCACCAGGTTTTGTCACCTAATCTGAGAGCAGCATGATGTACGGGAAGAGACCCGGATTCCAGCGATCTGTCACTTGCTGGGCTGCTTGCTGTAGTTTTGTTAAGAATCACTTAGCAGGATATAATGCTAGAGAACTAGTAAACCTACTGTAATGAAGCCCTCCATATTCATGAGTTCAGTTTAATACTGACCCCACCACTGACTGGAGCTTTATGCCTATGCACAGTGTACACAGAAAGCGGTCTATTAGTGTTGGGGGTTATACAGAGCATAGTAGAAAATTGGTAGATCTGCAGCAGATAAAACAGTGATTTTATCAAAATGACAGCAGACCAGTAATAGACACATCACTGCAATAAGGGTCTCTGTCCCTACATCATACCACTCTCAGATGGGTGGGGGTAAAAACCTGGTGGCACGTTCCCTTTTACGATGACATCTGTAAACTAATCTATGTCTTGATGTCTTCTTCAAAATAACATCAGAGCATTAGACAGTGACCTTAAAGAAACAAGACAGGAATTTTAAAAGTAGTTGGTAAGAAATCCTACCTCAGATGTCGGTTTAGCTCCTCAACATAGTGCTTTTGATCCAGAACAGTAGTAATTTCATCTGCTCTGTAAAAAGGGAAAAAAACACATCAGAAACAAAAGCCCAACCTGGTTTTCACCCAGTGCCCCACGTGATGGGAATATCGCCAACTTCCTGATGATCGGGCAGCATGCATCAGGCACGGGCTGTACAAGCTCAGCCAGGTATTTCAGACTCTGACATACAGCAGCATTTCAGAGAAAAACCTACATATGCTGCCTCGGATTGACAGGTCTCCCCCTACATACGCGCAGAGGGAGAGACCCATCATTCCCAGGGAGCGGGCAGGAAGATGCTGCTGAGATCCACCGGACTGACTCTCCAGTGATGCTAGGCCCCATGGGGCTTTTAACCCCTTTCTGACATCAGACATACTATCCCGTCCAGGTGACCTGGGCCTGTGACCATGGAAGGGATAATTCATCATCGCCAATCGGCCGCACACATGGGTGGTGTGCAGCCGAATGTCAGCTGATTCTCACAGCTGACACCCGGCACTTTAATCCCCTTATCATTGCCATCAAACATGATCACAGAGTTCCGGAGCGGACCCAGGGGCTGACAGCCCCTCTGCCTTTGGATCGGAGACCCAGTGGCACGCCACGGGTCCCGGTCACTGCCATGGAGACCCGATGTCGTCATGATGACATCCGGGTCTCCGGAGCTTAGAAACTTCCTATTACGCACAGTGCATGTCCGGAAGTCTCTATGGTTCGTGTACGGAAGCTGCAGCCTTGACAGCTTCTACAGCATGCAGATCTGTGTACTATAGAAGCCATCAGCCTACACAAAACGATTGTCCCATAGTGGAACAAAGTGTAAAAGTAAGAATGAATTTAAAAAAAAACTAATTAAATAATTCTATCAATAAATAAATATTTGAATGAAAAAAAAAATCTAAACAATAAAACTACACATATTTGGTATCGCCGCATCCGTAATGACCCAACCTATATTACTGTCTCATTAGTTAACCCCTTCAGAGATCATTAAAAAAAGGCAAAAAAACAATGCTTTATCATACCGCCAAACAAAAAGTGAAATAACACGCAATCAAAAAGACGGATGTAAATAAACATGGTACCGCTGAAAACGTCGTCTTGTCCCACAAATAACGAGCCAGGATATAGCTTCATGAGCGGAAAAATAAAAAAGTTATACCTCTCAGAATAAAGTGATACAAAAATATTTTTTATATAAATAGTTTTATTGTATAAAAGCACCAAACCATAAAAAAATGACAAATGAGGTATCCCTGTAATCATACTGACCCGAAGAATAAAACTGCTTCATCAATTTTACCAAACGCGGAACGGTATAAACGCACCCCAAAAAAAGAAATTCATGAATAGCTGGTTTTTGGTCATTCTGCCTCCCAATAATCAGAATAAAAAGAGATAAAAAATGAAATGTGCTCAGAAATGGTACCAACAAAAAAAGTCAACTCGTCCCGCAAAAAACAAGACCTCACATGACTCTGGGCCAAAATATGGAAAAATTACAGCTCTCAAAATGCAGTGATGCAAACACATTTTTTGCAATAAAAAGCATCTTTTAGTGTGTGCCAAACATAAAAACCCGCTATAAGGTCTCTTTGACACATCCTGATATTTCCGGTACCGGAGATGTCAGTGTCTATGTGTGTAATGCTTGCGGCACACGTGTGGCATGCGTGTGCCACATTAGTACCACAAGGATGGGTGCCTGAACTCAAGCGCGCAGTTCAGGCTACACAGCCTAGGAATATACAGGAACTGGAGGCTTTTTGCCTAGAAGAGTGGTCAGCGTTACCATCTGAGAAAATAAAGAACCTCATCCACAACCACCACAAAAGACTTCAAGCTGTCATTGATGTTAGAGGGAGCAATGAACGGTATTAAGAAATGGGGTATATGAACGTTTGATCAGGGTCATTCGGATGTTTTGAGTTGTCATTGTGATTTAAAAAATAAATCCAACCACTAACTAGGAGTGGAGAAAAAGTTTTAGGGTCATCATTCATATTCTCTGAAAAAAGGACAAGAAAGCAAAAATTCTGCTGGGGTATGTTAAATTTTGAGCACAATTGTAGATGCGGTAGTATGGGGGAACAGTGAGAGGGCACAGCAAGGAGGGAGCAGTATGCTGGAGAGGTAGTGTGATGAGGGGGCTCAGTATAGAGACTGGGCAGTATAAGGGGGACACAGTGAGAAAGAACAGTGTGAAGATGAGACCCAATATATAAAAGAGAGGACAGTGTGGAGGGCACGTGCCATAAGGCTATGTGCACATGTAGGAAATGTGGTGCAGAATTTTCTGCACTAAATCTGCATCTGCAGATTTGATGCAATTTCTGTGCAGTTTCTGCGCAGTACAATGTAAATCAATGTGAAAAAAAGCTGTGCACGTGGTGCAGAAAAATCTGCGCAGAAAAGCTGCAGAACTGCACAAAAGAAGCGATGTGCACTTCTTTGAAATCTGCAGCGTTTCTGCGCAGATTTTTCAGCACCATGTGCACAGCTTTTTTTCACATTGATTTACATTGTAGTGCAAATCACAGTGCAGTTCTGCACCAGTTCTGCACTAAATCTGCATCGTGTGCACATACCCTAAGGTGGTTAGATTGGGTCATTTTTTGTGCAGGGAGTATTGTGAGAGTTAATAGTCTATACAGAGGTTTTGCACAGACCAATGACACTGCTATTTTGAAGGGCATCGTGTGGGGATGTGCTGCAGAAGACCGGAGAAGATGGAGGTCTGCAGAGAACAGTTGTGTATAAGAAGAATCATCATGGAGTCATTGACAAGATGGAGATGAAAAGAAAGAGAATGACTAATCAGAGAAGGCATCACAGGTAAGATGCCTGGATGTAAAGGTTTGTGATCCAGCCTGCATTTCATCAGTGCTGTGGTTCCTGTATGGTTCGCAGTCTGATGGAATGGGGACAGGTGAATATCGCAAGTGCCAGTGTCACCGCCTGCTCAGGACAAGAAGTGAGTGGGTTTTTTTTTTTTTTTTAATCGCGGCAGCAGGACATGGGGCATAATATTCTATGGCGCATCTTATGGGGCCATAATCAACCTTTGTGCAGGATTGTATGGGGCAAATGTTTATATGGAGCATCTTATGGGGCCATAATCAGCAGTTGTGCAGCATTATATGGGGTAAATGTTTCTATGGAGCATCTCATGGGGCCATAATCAACCTTTGTGCAGCATTATACGGGGCAAATGTTTCTATGGAGCATCTTATGGGGCCATAATCAACCTTTGTGCAGGATTGTATGGGGCAAATGTTTCTAGGGAGCATCTTATGGGGTCATAATCAACCATTGTGCAGCATTATATGGGGCATAAAGATAAAAAAGAGAATTTACACTGGCGCTTCTCACCTGAGGAGGAGAGGGAGAAGAAACTCAGAAGCGGCTGGTGTTTAAAACCGGTTCTGTGTTAGTTCCTGTAAGTAGTGAAGATTGGAAATGAATATTAAAAAAAAAAACACCGAGCTAAACTGAGTTAGAATGAAACTGCAATGTATGTGAAAGATAAATATTGTATACAGAGTTTAGCAACCAAGGCTGTTGGGTCCTCACTCGTACTGATGGTGATGTTCTGTCCGTGTGAAACCAGAGAAATTATATGAAAGGATCAATGGACAAGTGGAGTAGCTAAAAGGTACAGAACAGACCAAAAGTTTGGACACACCTTCTCATTTAAAGATTTTTCTGTATTTTCATGACTATGAAAACTGTACATTCACACTGAAGGCATCAAAACTATGAATTAACACATGTGGAATTATATACTTAGCAAAAAAGTGTGAAACAACTGAAAATATGTCTTATATTCTACGTTCTTCAAAGTAGCCACCTTTTGCTTTGATGACTGCTTTGCACACTCTTGGCATTCTCTTGATGAGCTTCAAGAGGTAGTCACCGGGAATGGTTTTCACTTCACAGGTGTGCCCTGTCAGGTTTAATAAGTGGGATTTCTTGCCTTATAAACGGTGTTGGGACCATCAATTGTGTTGAGCAGAAGTCTGGTGGATACACAGCTGATAGTTCTACTGAATAGACTGTTAGAATTTGTATTATGACAAGAAAAAAAGCAGCTAAGAAAAACAAGTGGCCATCATTACTTTAAGAAATTAAGGTCAGTCAGTCCGAAAAATTGGGAAAATTTTGAAAGTGCCCCCAAGCGCAGTGGCAAAAACCATCAAGCGCTACAAAGAAACTGGCTCACGAGGACCGCCCCAGGAAAGGAAGACCAAAAGTCACCTCTGCTTCTGAGGATAAGTTTATCTGAGTCACCAGCCTCAGAAATCGCAGGTTAACAGCAGCTCAGATTAGAGACCAGATCAATGCCACACAGAGTTCTAGCAGCAGACACATCTCTACAACAACTGTGAAGAGGAGACTTTGTGCAGCAGGCCTTCATGGTAAAATAGTTGCTAGGAAACCACTGCTAAGGACAGGCAACAAGCAGAAGAGACTTATTTGGGCTAAGGAACACAAGGAATGGACATTAGACCAGTGGAAATCTGTGCTTTGGTCTGATGAGTCCAAATTTGAGATCTTTGGTTTCAACCACCGTGTCTTTGTGCGATGCAGAAAAGGTGAACGGATGGACTCTACATGCCTGGTTCCCACCGTGAAGCATGAAGGAGGAGGTGTGATGGCGTGGGGGTGCTTTGCTGGTGACACTGTTGGGGATTTATTCAAAATTGAAGGCATACTGAACCAGCATGGCTACCACAGAATCTTGCAGCGGCATGCTATTCCATCCGATTTGCATTTAGTTGGACAATCATTTATTTTTCAACAGGACAGTGACCCCAAACACACCTTCAGGCTGCATAAGGGCTATCTGACCAAGAAGGAGAGTGATGGGGTGCTATGCCAGATGACCTGGTCTCCAGTCACCAAACCTGAACCCAATCGAGATGGTTTGGGGTGAGCTGGACCGCAGAGTGAAGGCAAAAGGGCCAACAAGAGCTAAGCATCTCTGGGAACTCCTTCAAGATTGTTGGAAGACCATGTCCAGTGACTACCTCTTGAAGCTCATTTCAGGAGGCCATAATGGCACAACGTAAATAAAATACGTAGATTAGGACTACCCCATTATGAGAATGCCGTGAAGGGGCGGGGTAGCTCAAAGAATTGATCAATTGTTTGCTAAATGTCTCATATTTGAAATACAGTTAGAATTTATGTGCAATTGCACTTCAGTTATTGCGTTCTGACCATGAGCAGTGCTGGCTTCTTCCCTTTTTTTTGCTTTGCATTGGTATGTGGCTGACCACCACTGTTGCCGCGCACGCTGGGTTATTGCGCCATTCTTTCTGTGTTCACTGTGATTGATAGGCTGCTGTGCACACACACAGCAGCCCTGCCCTGCCTCAGGCTCAAGTTAATTGTGCACCTGTGTCTCAGCCTGTCTCACCCTTCATCTTTGGTGCGGGTTTGGCAGTGTGGAAGCCAGATCTGAAATGTCCGCACTGGACCTGATCGGCCTTTACCTGCGCTTGCCTTTCCTGGCACCAAGGGAGTGACTCTGAAAATGCTCCAGGTACAGTTTGCATTTAATGTGGTCCTTTTTTTTCTTTTATACATTCAGGAGGCCATAATGGCACAACGTAAATAAAATACGTAGATTAGGACTACCCCATTATGAGAATGCCGTGAAGGGGCGGGGTAGCTCAAAGAATTGATCAATTGTTTGCTAAATGTCTCATATTTGAAATACAGTTAGAATTTATGTGCAATTGCACTTCAGTTATTGCGTTCTGACCATGAGCAGTGCTGGCTTCTTCCCTTTTTTTTGCTTTGCATTGGTATGTGGCTGACCACCACTGTTGCCGCGCACGCTGGGTTATTGCGCCATTCTTTCTGTGTTCACTGTGATTGATAGGCTGCTGTGCACACACACAGCAGCCCTGCCCTGCCTCAGGCTCAAGTTTATTGTGCACCTGTGTCTCAGCCTGTCTCACCCTTCATCTTTGGTGCGGGTTTGGCAGTGTGGAAGCCAGATCTGAAATGTCCGCACTGGACCTGATCGGCCTTTACCTGCGCTTGCCTTTCCTGGCACCAAGGGAGTGACTCTGAAAATGCTCCAGGTACAGTTTGCATTTAATGTGGTCCTTTTTTTTCTTTTATACATTCAGGAGGCCATAATGGCACAACGTAAATAAAATACGTAGATTAGGACTACCCCATTATGAGAATGCCGTGAAGGGGCGGGGTAGCTCAAAGAATTGATCAATTGTTTGCTAAATGTCTCATATTTGAAATACAGTTAGAATTTATGTGCAATTGCACTTCAGTTATTGCGTTCTGACCATGAGCAGTGCTGGCTTCTTCCCTTTTTTTTGCTCATCAAAAGAATGCCAAGAGTATGCAAAGCAATCACTAAAGCAAAAGGTGGCTACTTTGAAGAACCTAGAATATAAGACATAATTTCAGTTGTTTCACACTTTTTTGTTAAGTATATAATTCCACGTGTTAATTCATAGTTTTGATGCCTTAAGTATGAATTTACAATTTTCATAGTCATGAAAAAACACAGAAAAATCTTTAAATGAAATGGTGTGTCCAAACCTTTGGTCTGTACTGTATATATATAAAACAAATTATAAAAATTATAAATACCGGTATATATGAATATCAGCTATGATTAAAAACATTAAATGATAAAAAAAAGGTTTTATATTATTTATTAAAGATAATGTTGGAAAAAAATGATAAAAAGGGGGGAAAAATTTGTAAATTTAACCCTGTGCTACCAGTGTCCCTTGAATTGGTATACCTCGGGGATGTCCAACCATTTGCTGGGGTTTATTGTAAATGGTAATCTGGGTGTGGTAGTTAAAACTCCCACCATGTGTTGTACAAATGTGGGTATAAAGGGATGGCATTAAGTTAGAATGCATACAGTTTTATCTCATGGTTTCGACCTTTTGGGGCTAGGCGGTCGAGAGTGAAAATCCACCTAGATTCCACTCTGGACACGGCTTTCAAGAAATCGCCTCTCCTCGGGTTTTGGTGGACTATCTGAATTCCATAGCAGAAGACTCCTGAACAAGAATTGTTGTGCCTTTCAAGGGTCTTTTTGTTCTACCCACATACAGCTTATCACATAGACATTTAACTACATAAATCACCCCCGTGGATTGACAAGTTATTTTTTATTTGATTTTATATTGATTAATTTTATTTGAGTCCGTGAAAATGGTATATAGTCGTTTCTTCATCTTTATACGTTTGCAGCAGGAACATCTACCACATGGCATAAAGCCATGTGTTTGGGTTGAGGGGTTTAACCATGAGGATTCCCTCTTGTTATTAGTATTTAGAATGATTGCCCTAGTTGTGGGTGCTACTATGAGACCTATGTTTAGGGCTTTTGTATAGACAAACTTAGTGTTTTGGTAATAGATCACCGATGCATTTGTCGCCTTGTAGAACTGGCCAATGTTTTTGAATAATGTTAATGAAATGTTTGTGGCCAGAAAAGAATTGTGTGACTATAGGTAGTTGGTGTATCTGGCCTTTAAGAGTAGGTAAATCCCCATTGTTTTGAGTTTTGTAAATTAGGGACTCCCTAGGAATACTCTCTACCTCCTCTCTGGCTTTATATAGGGTCAGTAAGTTATATCCTTTCTCCTCAAATTGTGCCACTAGATTGTCACTTTCCATATAGTAGTCCTTAGTCTTAGTGCAGTTTCTCCTTCCTCTCATGAATTGGCCTTAAAATGTTTTTGAGCCATAGTATGAATGTAGCTATTTGAGTTTACCTCTTTGCGAAAACATTTTGTAGTTAGTCTGTTATCTACAACTCTAAACCAAAACTGTTTGAATTCAAATAGTTTTGGAGCATCTATGGAGCATGGGCCATAATCATCCTTTATGAGAATCACCATTTTTATACTACACAGTGGTTTACTATATTCTGACAAGGAAGGCACAAATCACCTTCTATCAATTTGGGGTTGGCATCTTGATTGGCCAATCAGGGGGCAAGCTAGCATAAAAGGATGGGCCACTATCCAAAGGCATAACCCTGATGAAGTGGGGAGAATCCCCTTGAAACGCGTCGGTAGTGTTCTCTCTGTGCACCCGTCCCGGCAGCCTGTGACGTCACAACAAGCTCCGCCCCTACCAAACCCCACCGCATCCTCAGCCTCGCTACCATCCGAAGGTGTGTCGAAACTTTTGGTCCGTTCAATATATATATATATATATATATATATATATATATATATATATATATATATGTATATATGTATATATATATATATATATATATATATATATATATATATATATATATATATATATATATATATATATATATATATATATATATATATATACACATACATACATACATACATGTATATATATACACACACACACACATACATATACACACACACACACACCGTATATACTAGAGTATAAGCCGACCCGAGTATAAGCCGACCCCCCTAATTTTGCCACAAAAGACTGGGAAAACTCAATGACTTGAGTATAAGCGTAGGGTGGAAAATGCAGCAGCTACTGGTAAATTTCAAAAATAAAAATACATGCCAATAAAAGTAAAATTAATTGAGACATCAGTAGGTTAAGTGTTTTTGAATATCCATATTGAATCAGGAGCCCCATATAATGCTCCATAAAGTTTATGATGGGCTCCATAAGATATGGCCCCATTAGATGCTCCATACAGATATTTGCCCCATATAATGCTGCACATGGCCCCATAAGATGTTCCATAAAGATAACTGCCCCATATAATGCTGCACATGGCCCATAAGATGCTCCATACAGATATTTGCCCCCATATAATGCTGCACATGGCCACATAAGATGCCCCATACAGATATTTGCCCCCATATCATGCTGCACATGGCCCCATACAGATGCCCCATACAGATATTTGCCTCATATCATGCTGCACATAGCCACATAAGATGCTCCATACAGATGTTTGCCCCAATATGCTGTTGCTGCGATTAAAAAAATAAAAAAAATTACATACTCAACTCTCCGGCCCCCGGCACTTGCTATAGTCACCTGCTCCCCGTTCCACCGTTGACCGCTGCTGTGTTTTCCCCATCCTCTGCACCGACGTTCAGGTAGAGGGCGGCATGCACTAATCGCGTCACCGCGCCCTCTGACCTGAGCGTCACTGCGGAAGACACAGTGGTGCTGACGGTGGAACAAGGATCAGGTGAATATCGCACACTGCCCCCGTCATACTCACCTGTTCCTGGTGCCGTCACTGCACGTCTGTTCCCCGGCGCTGCAGCTTCTCCCTGTACTGAGCGGTCACATGGTACTGCTCATTACAGTAATGAATATGCGGCTCCACCTCCCATAGGGGTGGAGCCGCATATTCAATACTGAGATGAGCAGTAACGGTGACCGCTCACTACAGGAAGAAAATGCGGCTGCGACTGCGGCAGGAGCAGGTGAGTATAATTAGACAGCCCCCGCTCCCCCTCCCCTGCCGACCCCTGGGTATGACTCGAGTATAAGCCGAGAGGGGGACTTTCCAAGCCAGCTTACCCTAAATAAGCGGGTGTTATTCGCGTCCAATCGATTACGTAATCTGAATTCTATATACATGGTTTTATACAGCACTTCTGGCAAGAAAACAAATTTTAAACATCTGACTGCTCCTACAGGGATCTATTTTCACTAGGAACAAAACAAGTAAGTATCATCTCCTTGATGTATCTGTAAAAATACTAACGACCAATTATTGGATACATATCCTATTACTTTCAGCAGCACAAATTGGTAGGCGTTCAAACTACTAAAACCTCCCAATAATCCTACAGGGACTAAGCATCTCTTATCAATAAAAGTAAGTACAGCCCCAATCCAGTCAGGTGTCAATTTTATGTTCCACGGCATAATAACTGCTATCTTTCACATACCTTTTAGCAACTCCACTTGTCCACTGATCCATTCATATAATTTCTCTGGTTCCACACGGACAGAACATCACCATCATCAGTACAAGTGAGGACCCAACAGCCTTGGTTGCTGAACTCTGTACAATATTTATTTTTCACATATATCACAGTTTCATTCTAACTCAGTTTAGCTCAGTGTTTTTTGAATATTCATTATATGTTGTATATTTTATTATGGAGCATCTTATGGGGCCCATCATGAACTTTATGGAGCATTATATGGGGCTCCTGATTCAATATGGATATTCAAAAACACAACCTACTGATGTCTCAATTAATGTTACTTTTATTGGTATCTATTTTTATTTTTTAAATTTACCAGTAGCTGCTGCATTTCCCACCCTAGGCTTATACTCGAGTCATTAAGTTTTCCCATTTTTTGTGGCAAAATTAGAGGTCTCATCTTAAACTCGGGTCGGCTTATACTCTAGTATATATGGTACTTTAAAAAAAAATAGAAAATGAACATTGGGCTGTTCTAAAAAATAACTGTCTGCTTTATCTTTATAAGCTCACAATATGTACTTTTTTGTGGATTTAGCATTCCTGTGAATCAATAACCTAATATTTAGTTGTATACCCACAGTTTTTTTTTAGAACTGCTTCACATCTATGTTGCATAGAGTCAACTAACTTCTGGTCCCTGTCACGGTTATTCCAGCCCAGGATGCTTGGACTACATTCCACAATTCTTTGGCATTTGTTGGCTTTGCCTCAGAAATGTTTTTTTTTTTTTTTTTTTTTTTTTTTTTTAATCACCCCACAAGTATTTTATCGGATTGAGGTCTGGAGATGTGGCTGGCTACTCTATAACATCAATTTTGTTTGATCTGCAACCAAGATTTTGCTCATTTACAGGTGTGTTTAGGGTCATCGTCTTGTAGACTCACCCATTTCAAGGGCATATCCTCTATAGCGTAAGGCAACATGATCTCTTCAAGTATTTTAATATATGCAAACTGGTCCATGATCCCTGGTATGGGGTAAATATGTCCGGCACCATAGTAAGAAAAACATGTCCATATCATGATGCTGGCAACTTCATGCTTCACTGTCTTCAGAGTGTACTGTGGCTTGAATGTAGAGTGTCGGGGTCGTCTGACGAAATGTCTGCGGCCCTTGGACCCAAAAAGAACAATTTTACTTTCATCAGTCCACGAAATGTTTCTCCATTTCTCTTTAGGCCAGTTGATGTGTTCTTTGGCAAATTGTATCTGCTTCAGTACATATTTTTTTTTATTTATTTATTTTTTTTTTACAGTGGGACTTTGCTGGGACCTCTTGCTAAGAGATTAGTGTCACACAGGCGTCTTCTGTCACAGTCCTCACAGGTAACTTGAGACTGTCTTTGATCATCCTGGAGCTGATCATTGGCTAAGCCTTTTCCACTCTGGCTATTCTTCTATCCATTTGAATGGTAGTCTTCCATGTCGCTCTGGTTTCGCTTTCCATTTTAAAGCATTGGAGACCATTTTAGTTGAATAGCCTTCATTGTCTGCATTTCTTTACAAGTTTTATCCTCTTCAATCAACTTTTTAAGCAAAGTACGCTGTTCTTCTGAACAATGTTTCAGAAGAACCCATACTTCTCAGGCTTCAAGGAGAAATGCATATACAACATGTCATGGCTTCAACCTTAAATAAAGGCCACCTTCTTCAAACCTGTTTCTATACAGAATGCTTGACTTCAAAATAATAGCAGTGTGGAATTCAATTAGTGAACACACTCCCTTTCAATTACGGTAATTATTATAATATACAAACTCAAAAGTTTGTCGAGTCTGTTGGTTTTCTTACAATCTACTGCACCAACTGGTAAATTGTTTGACATGTGCTAATATAATTTATACCAAAAACAGTGATTAATCTGGTTAGTCTTATTGGAAAGCTATTATTTTGAACACTACTGTAGGTCACTAGATGCTGCTTTTCTGGCTGACCCAAATAAACATAGCTGGCTTCTGACTGGTAGAAAATAAGTACAACTTAAAACAGACGAAGCAGATAAATATCTATTCTTTACCAGAAAATTCTCTTTAGAGCTTGGCAATCAGACTGGGAGTCTGATAGCCTGTATACTTAACCGTAATACTGCCTCACCTCTGGCCCTTCGGGTTAGTGACCCTGGGAGGAGGGCGGTATCCAATTCTCATGAGATTCTGTTCTGCTTTCTGACTTCTACCAGGACTTGTATTCACTCAGGTTGATTATCCAAAGGAGACTGTAGAGGAATAACTGGACAAAACAAATCTCATGATCCTTTGTGAGGAGAGGGCTGTCACCCTAGAGACTTCTATTATGGAAGAAGAGATAAGGGAAGCTGCAAGAGATGAGGGAAGCTTCCAGGTATCACGCGAGGAAAGTCTCCGGGTCTATATGGAGTCCCTCTGGAAGTTCATCGAAGATATTTAGCCAAACTGGCCCTTCAACTTCTTGAAGTATATAATTCCTCACTGAAACAAGGCTTTTCTACTCGAATCTTTTTATGACAAAAATATCACGATAATACTAAAACCAAATAAGCCTTCTGAAGATTGTGCATCACATAGATCAAACCTGGGCAAACTGCATCCAGCGGGCCACATCAAGCCCTCTGGCTGTTCAAGTCCAGTCCACAGACAGAGACAGCCAAAGAGCTGAAACAGTGGCCCACGGGCTGCACCGTGCCCTCCACCACCATCCTCAGGAAGCAGACAGAGGTGACTACATTGGTGGAGGACGGGACAGCAGACTACATCTTCCACCAATCAGCGTGTGAGACAGTAGATGTGATAACATCATTTCATTGGCTGCTACTGAGACTCGGCACAGGAGATGTATCGGGTGTATCAGGTGTGACAGAATCTGGCTGTAGAAGGTTTCAGCGCTTATCTCAAGTACCTGCTTGATTTTTCCATCCACCTTCTGCAGCTAATCACATACCTGTGCTGAAGGTTTAAATACATTCAATTGCTGCAGCATGGTGCGGGTGTTAGCTCATACTTGCCTCAGACTTGTTGGAAGTTCTAGTAGTCAGCTAGTGTTTCCCTGGGGACCCTTGGAGGATTGCTAGCGTGACATCTCAGTTGTCTTTTCAAGCTAAGTGTTTCCCCCCATCCGCCTACCCTCTCTGTCTTTAGTGGGAACTGACTAGCACCCAGCCCATCCCCTTCTTATGTAGGACCTATTGCTAGGGTCAGGCAGAGATTATGTTCCTGCTTGGCGATAGGTGCAGACCCTATATAGGGATGTTTAGGGCAGACAAGGTGATTTTAGATCTGGCTAGGGGTCTCCACTCCCCTCTTCCCTAGTGTTTGGGCTCCCCCTTTCCGATAATGTGCACTAACTTATTCTCCACCCAGTGTGACAGGAGACAAGAGCAGAGCTGGAGAAACGAGAGTGAGGGGAGTATGTGTATGGGATATTTGTATGTGGAGGGCTCATTGTGTATATATTGAGGCTATATGGGGCTCACACTGTATATAGGAGGCTATGTGTGGGCTCTTACCGTATATAGGGGGGTATGTGTGAGCTCTTACGGTAATATAGGAGGCTGTGTGCTGGCGTTTATGGTATTACAGAAGGCTGTGTGCGTACTCTTAAGGAATATAGGGAGGCTGTGAGTAGGCTCACATAATATATAGGGGATGTTAGTATACTTTAAAGGGAACCTGTCACCCCCCAAAATCGATGGTGAGGTAAGCTCACCGTTATCAGGGGCTTATCTACAGCATTCTGTAATGCTGTAGATAAACCCCCGATGTTACCTGAAAGAGAAAAAGACATTAGATTATACTCACCCAGGGGCGGTCCCGCTGCGGTCCGGTCAAATGGGCGTCTCAGGTCCGCACCGGCGCCTCCTATCTTCATTCCATTACGTCCTCGTCTGGACTTCACGCCGCAGCTCCGGCGCAGGCGTTTCTGGCGCAGGCGTACTTTGTCTGCCCTGTTGAGGGCAGAGCAATGTACTGCAGTGCGCAGACGCCGGGCCTCTCTGACCTTTCCCGGCGCCTGCGCACTGCAGTACTTTGCTCTGCCCTCAACAGGGCAGACAAAGTACGCCTGCGCCAGAAACGCGGCGTGAAGACCAGAAGAGGATGTCATGGAATGAAGATGGGAGGTGCTGTTCCGGACCTGAGACGCCCATCTGAGCAGGACCGCCCCTGGGTGAGTATAATCCAACTTCTTTTTCTCCTCCTTCAGGTAACACCCTGATGACTGTGAGCTTAACTCACCATCGATTTTGGGGGTGACAGGTTCCCTTTAAGGGGTTGTGCAAAAGTATATTTTAATCAACAGATCTTGGAATAAAAATAAACTCCACATGCATAGGTGTTAAAAAATGCTCCTGTGCTGAGATAATCTTATAATTTGTGATCCCATACTGTAATGTGTCTATAGTATTTTGCGGCCTCCCCTGGCAAGGAGCTGTGGTATATTTGACCTGTTCCTGCACGGATGGTCACACACAGCCATTAAACTGGGGCATTTTTATAAGATTATCTCATTTCGTTACCTCTAAGCACTATGAAATGGAAAGTAGGGGATGAATTCTGCATGTTACGAATAGTATCCCACTATAAATATGTAGGTATAAACATAACAAGAAATCACCTGCAAGTCAAGGATTTAAATATATCCGCTCTTCTGCTGTATGTGAGGGAGAAAATTAGAATATGGGTTTCACTTCCTCAGTCAGCAGCTGGGAGAATCGAACAGTTTTTGCCATGAGCAACTCACATTTATCATATTCATATGGGGCTCAAAGAAATACAAACTGAAACTGACCACTCATCACAGGTCCAGGGATGAGGCAGGTGCGACACTCCTGGACTTCTTTTTATACTACTTAGCAGGGCAACTTCGCTTTATATAGCTGATAATCATTTGCCTAATTTTGAACACCACCTTGTGCACTGTTTGAGTAAATGGGGGTCTTGGAGGCTCCAAAGCAATACTTGCGGTCCGTCTTGCCAATTCACAGACTTGCGGTTCAAGTGTGTAAATACACCAAAAAGATTTTTAAATACAAGGATAGAGTAGCCGAGTACCCCTTATGGCATAATAGTGCTCTTCCCGAATTGCTGCATTTCCAAGATACTCCGTTTTGGTCTAACTTAGGGGTCAAAACACTGGCACAAGCATACATTCAGGGTGTTCTTGTTTTGCTTGGTCAACATGAACAGCTGTATCAAGCCCACAGGGACACTTTTTTTTAGGTATCTGCAACTAAGGCAAGCCTTAAATACCCACTTCTAAGACATTGGAAATTCTCACATACCCTCATACTGCCTGATTGGGACCCTAAGAGCCAGGGACCAAAGGAACTGGTGACCTTTTAATACACAGCTACTAAGCAGGAAATGTTACTCATTGCCATTTAGGCAGAAATGGACAGTAACACCGTCCCTACAAGAGGAGGATTGGAGCGCAGCCTTTACCTGCCCACAATATATGTTTCACCAGCAATTAACAACAAGCTAGTCCCAATGTATACAGTCCAACAATGCTACCTGACCTGACCTGCAGGTTATATAAAAGAGGTTAAATATAATCGGTAGGTCTACCACTGCAGATTGCCAAAAGTGTGGGGAAGATGCGGAAGAATTTATATACTTGATATGGTATTGCCCTCCTGCTGCAGACTTTTGGAAAGAGGTCACAGTTTTCCTCATTGATATCATACAGTCCCCTGTACAACTCTGTCCAAAGGTGCGTCAATTAGGAATCCTTGAGGAGACCTGGCCTCACTACCCTCACGCTCGTCTCAAGAAAACATTGTTTTGGCTTGCAAGGGATGGTTGCAAGCCAAAACATGAGATGATTGGATAGAAAACCTCCACGCATTTCACACAGGGTCAATAAGGTAAATATTGCAGTTTCCTATGAGAGCATGGTATATAAAAAAGACAACGTCCTGAAAAATTTGATAAGGTATGGAAACCTTGGTTTGATTCGCCTTTGACTCACATTCAAACCTTGTTCTGTTGTATAATTCAGGACTGAGGAGTTGGTAAGCCAAACCTCCAACTCAGACCCCTCAATTTCCCTGACTCGGATTCAAAATCCCAACTCCGACTCCACAGCAATGGTCACTACTGAGCATGTACATAAAGTGCAGCACAGATTCATCTCCACTAAAAGCAGAAATCCTCAGATCAGGAACAAATTACAGCACAAAAGTGCATTGAATTACTGTACCCAATGTATTATATATTTTAACCCCTTCACAACATGCGCTGTAATAGTACGGCGCATGTCGTGTCTCCCCCTTTGATGGTGAGTCCACGGCGGTGAGTCCACATCAAAGTCGCGACATGTCAGCTGTTTTGTACAGCTGACATGTGCGCGCAATAGCGGCGGGTGAAATCGCTATTCACCCGCCGCTATTAACCTGTTAAATGCCGCTGTCAAACGCAGACAGCGGCATTTAACCGGCGCTTCCGGCCGGGCGGCGATGATCGGGGGTCAGCGATGCATCAGAAAGGTAACCATAGAGGTCCTTGAGACCTCTATGGTTACTGATGCAGGCCTGCTGTGAGCGCCCCCCTGTGGTCGGCGCTCACAGCACACCTGCATTTCTGCTACATAGCAGCGATCTGATGACTGCTGCTATGTAGCAGAGCCGATCAGGCTATGCCAGCTTCTAGCCTCCCATGGAGGCTATTGAAGCTTGGCACAAGTAAAAAAAAAATGTTTTTAAAAATATGAAAAAAATATAAAAAATATAAAAGTTTAAATCACCCCCCTTTCGCACCACCCTAAATAAAACAATAAAAAAAACCTACACGTATTTGGTATCGCCGCGTTCAGAATCGCCCGATCTCGCAATAAAAAAAAGCATTAACCTGATCGCTAAACAGCGTAGCGAGAAAAAAAATCCGAAACGCCAGAATTACGTTTTTTTTGGTCGCCGCGACATTGCATTAAAATGCAATAACGGCGATCAAAAGAACGCATCTGCACCCAAATCGTATCATTAAAAACGTCAGCTCGGCACGCAAAAAATAAACCCTCACCTGACCCCAGATCACGAAAAATGGAGACGCTTTGGGTATCGGAAAATGGCACTTTTTTTTTTTTTTTTTAAGCAAAGTTTGGAATTTTTTTTCACCACTTGGATAAAAAATAACCTAGACATGTTAGATGTCTATGAACTCGTAATGACCTGGAGAATCACAATGGCAGGTCAGTTTTAGCATTTAATGAACCTAGCAAAAAAGCCAAACAAAAAACCAGTGTGGGATTGCACTTTTTTTGCAATTTCACCGCACTTGGAATTTTTTTCCCGTTTTCTAGTAAAAGACATGGTAAAACCAATGGTGTTGTTCAAAAGTACAACTCGTCCCGCAAAAAATAAGCCCTCACATGACCATATTGACGGAAAAATAAAAAAAGTTATGGCTCTGGGAAGGAGGGAAGTGAAAAATGAAAACGCAAAAACGAAAAAGGGCCACGACTTGAAGGGGTTAAGAGTGGGTCTATTTTATACAGACTTCAACTCCACCAAAATGGACTCGACAGCCCTGGTATAAACTTCAATAAAAAAAGTTTTAAAAAAAAAATCACCACACCCCTAGATAAATTAGTTGTGGGGTTTAGTTTCCCAAATGGGGGTCACTTGTGAGGGTTTCTGCTGTTTTGGTACCTATTCTTATCTTTCGAACCCTGCCTTGTTCCTAAACAACGGTTTTTGACCTCTTAAGAATTACATCCATGTCCAGGAGAAATTGTGTAATAAATTTTGGTTCAATTTTTTTTTCATCTTTCAACGCTTTTGAAAATGAAAAACTCCTTGGGCTAAATAAAGCAGTATTTTAGTGGGAAAAAAACTAATTTTGGTTTAATTCCTCTGTTGCATTGGAACAAAATTTTTGAAAGCAGTTTAGAACAAATTTGTATGGTGCAGTTTTTAAAATAGTATCACCAATATATTGACCCCTAAAAGACACATCGGAAAGGAATAGATCAGTAAAAAAAATTATTCATAAATTTTCTTGAAAAACAAAAAAATATATACCGACATCCTAACAAGATGACTATCTGGTTTAAGAATCTGAGGATTCAGTATGAAGATTGTTAATTTTTTTTACATTTTCATTACATTTTAGTTATTTTTGTGAAAGCTTTCAAGCAGATTGTACTTAATCTTAGTGGTAAATTTAAGTCAATGTATCAAGAAAAAACAAAACTTCAGAATCACTGGGATGTTCAAGCATTCCAGAGTGATTATCAACACCCAAGTGACATGTCAGATTTGAAAAAAATGGAGCCAGGTCATTAAAGTCAAAATTAGCTTCATTAAGGGGTTAAAATATGCAACATTAGAAAACATGTTAAGTTATGGAAAATAAAATCAATTGTAATACATACTTTTTCTCACTATCATTTAGCTGTACATCCTTGAGACAGAAAGAAAAGTCAATGATGCCCACCTAAAACAGAAAAAGAAAAAATAAAGAAAAAAAACAAAAAAAGTAAAGAAATTAAAAAAAACACAAATGTATACACAAAAGTAAGAGTCAGAAAAGAAAACCCTCTTTAAAGAGAACCGGTCATGTAAAATAAAAGCTATTAACTTGCAGATATTGTGTTAGGCTGTTTGCACACGTTGCAGAATTTTTGCTTTTTTCGCCAAAAAAAAGGGCGAAAAAACGCATACATTATACATCCCATCATTTAGAATGCATTCCGCAATTTTTGTGCACATGATGCGCTTTTTTCCCGCGAAAAAAACGCATTGCGGTAAAAAATGCAGCGTGTTCATGAATTTAGCGTTTTTTTTTTTTGCAGATTTCCCACTATATTATTGCATTGGGAAACTCCAGAAAAATCAGCACGAAAACCGCACCAAAAACGCGGTAAAAACGCGGTTAAAACGTGAGAAAAACGCATGTGGATTTCTTGCAGAAAATGTCCGGTTTTGCTCAGGAAATTTCTGCAAGAGATCCTAAACGTGTGCACATAGCCTTAATCTGCTGGTTAATTGCGTTGCGAGTTATGGAGGTGGCACCGAGGAGGTTTGAGTCACCGCTTTGTATATAGGGAGCAGCGGCTGTAACCGCGCCCTGGCACCAACTTGACCGCTGGTACTAATGTTGAACTGCTGTCAGTGTCAGGAGTGCGGTTATAGCTGCTGCTCTCTCTACAAAGCGGTGACTGAACCCACGCCGGCGCCGCTTCCATCACTGGAACCTGAATGCTGCTTGAGGGAATAAAGCGGTTTCCCTCTGGGCAGGCGGGGGGGGGGGGGGTACTAAGTGTGGGCACTGGGCAAATTCAGAACACTATTAATCCCACATCTGCAGGTAAACAGCATTTTTTCATGCTACAGGTTCACTTTAAAATATAGCAACAGTGAAAACTTTAATAATAAAAAATCCAGAAGGTAAAACATAGGAAGAAATTTACTAGTAAAAACACAGCAGAAAAGTGAAACACAACATATGCAGCACATATTATGGCTGTGGCTCATGATGACTGGTGCCTTGAAAGCCAACATTGGTGAACGGAGCTACTGGAGTAAGTGCCGTGTGCCTAACGGCAGAAATGTCCTCTGGTCAGGGACTGGAATACATTACTGCTGCAAATTACAACAAAAATGTGTAACTTTCCATAAGGCTTAGCCACACATCATCCCGCCAATGTTGCCGACATTTTGAAGGAGTTGGCCAAGACTGGCATGTAAATGACAAAAGTTGTAAAAAATGTTCTCAACTTGCAAGTTCCACCAAAAAAAATTGCGACTTTTAAAAATTTTAGGAAAGAGTTCTAGTATAAAATCTTAGTGAATAGAACACTTCCTCAACGTTGAAAAGTGTGTAGAAACAAGTTACAGTAAGTTCTAAAATAAAGCATACCAGCCACAAGATGGTGTAAGGCTACATTCACATTTGCGCCTTGGGGCACAGCGTCGTCGACGCATACTGACGCATGCGTCATGCGCCCCTATCTTTAACATGGGGGGCGCATGGACATGCACCGGTATGCGTTGTACTGCGTTTTACGACGCATGCTTCATATAGACGCACAAGACAGGGCGCAGAGGACGCTACTTGTAGCGTTTTCCCTGCGCCGAAAGTCTTGATCTGTAGGGTCTTATGACAACGCATGCGTCGCAAAACGCTGCGTTGTGTATTTGTGTTGTTGGTTGCGTTGCCGATGCTGCGCCCAACAACGCAAATGTGAACGTAGCCTAAGGTAGGACACACTGACCAACATGCTAGCAAATGCAGGTATGTTTTGCAAACTCATTTTAAGATAATATTCATGAAGCTTCCAAATCCAAAAAACAATGTTTTAACCCCTTACTGCCATTGGATGCGATAGTATGTCGCGCACTTCAGACCATCGTGCCGGAAATACGCGCACCACTGAACCCGTCACGTGATCGGGGATCACTGGTTCGTCGGCATAGCAACCAAAGGTCTCCTGGAGACCTCTATGGTTGTTCATGCCGGATTGCTGTGAGCGCCACCCTGTAATTCTACTACATAGAGGCGATCTGAGCATGGCCTCTATGTAGCAGAGCCAATCAAGTTGTGGCAGCTTCTAGCCTCCCATGGAGGCTATTGAAGCAGGCCAAAACTTTAAGAAAAAGAGTTTTAAAAATATTAAAAAAATATATAAAAGTTTAAATTCAGAATCGCCCGTTCTATCAATAAAAAAAAGGATTAACCTGATTGCTAAACGGCATAGCCAGAAAAAATAATCGAAACGCCATAATTATGTTTTTTGGTCGCTACGACATTGTATTAAAATGCAATAACGGGCGATCAAAAGAACGTATCTGCACAAAAGTCGTATCATTAAAAACGTCAGCTTGGTGCGCAAAAAATAAGCCCTCATCCAACCCCAGATAACGAAAAATGGAGACACTGCGGGTATCGGAAAATTACGCAATTTTTTTTTTTTTTTTTAAAGCAAATTTTGGAATTTTTTTTCACCACTTAGATAAAAAAGAACCTAGACATGTTTGGTGTCTATGAACTCGAAATGACCTGGAGAATCATAATGGCAGGTCAGTTTCAGCATGTAGTGAACCTAGCAAAAAAGCCAAACAAAAAACTGTGGGATTGCACATTTTTTTGCAATTTCACCACACTTGGATTTTTTTTACCACTTTCTAGTACACGACATGGTAAAACCAATGATGTCGTTCAAAAGTACAACTCCTCCCACAAAAAATAAGCCCTCACATGGCCATTTTGACAGGAGATAAAAAAGTTATGGCTCTGTGAAGAAGATGAGTGAAAAACGAAAACGCAAAACTGAAAAAAGCTCTGGGGGGTTAAAAACATAATAATAACAATAATAACATTGCTGACAGCGTGGTGAATCCATAAGCTTACCCTGGAACCATTGTTTCTTCAGTATTTTGCCCCTGTGCTGCCTCCGCTGTCATCATGGGGAGCTGCTGCATCCTGTAAGGGCATTAGTTTCTGACCCGTGTTGGTAAATATGGCTGCATTTTTTCTGCCAAGTATTTACATTTTTTTTTATGCCCTTTTGCTTTTTACATTTAGTGTGGGTACTTACAAGACCATGAGGACCCTTGACATCGGTTGCAAGCTTGCGTATTTTGGTCAAAATATTGAGCAATACCTCATACATATGATTTATATTTTACTGCACTTTTTTTTTTTCATTTCTATGCAGAAAGCAGTCAGGCACATTTTTGTTGGCCTTGAAAACTGGGGTGCCTGTCCATGTTGGGGTATACTAATATAGTGCTGAGAATCCTGCCTGATCTATTAGCACGGTCACTAATAGACTGTAACCAGACAGTGTGCACTTGATCTGTGTGACTGGCACCCTATACAATCCTTATCCAGGTACCATTCTACTTCTAGGGGTCACCCCCTCCATGAATTGGTAGGTGTGGGCGATTGTTTCTTCAGTATTTTGCACCTGCCTTTTTTTCCTGCGATGTTTTTTAAACCATAGACATGTAAATAGTAGCCATGCTTATTTTACTAAAATTCATAAAATCCATTTATTTTTTGTACTCTTACCTGTGAATCTAAATCTTCTCCTTTGAGGCATAAATTTGCATCAATCATGTTAAGTCCCATGAGAAGACCAACAATAACGGCTCCTTCTTCTTCCATCATTAAAGCTTCGTGCTCATAAAAGTCACTTGTTCAAAACAACAACAAAAACAGCATTTGTCAAAATAGTGACATATAATAGTAAGGTAAGGTTGCCCGCCTTTATAGACATTTTTTCATACTTAAATGCATGTAATTGGGTCTAAAAATAATTTTTGCTATTGGGTTTCATGACAAAAGGCTCTACTGCTCACTTCCTATACTATGGCCCCTGTATTACACGGCCTATTGCTGTCTGTACAATGAGGTAACAGGGTCGGCCACATCAGCCTTTAGTGTAACATATGTTGAGGACATGACTTTGTAGCACTAAAAGGAGCACTCCTACTAAGTGCATGTAATGTAGTGTGAGTGTAGTAATATACTCGCCTAACGCTGCTCTCTCCGGTGTCCAGGACCGTTCTGCTTCACTTCTCAGCAATGTAACAGCAATAGAAACTGGCTGGCTCACTCTCTCCTCTATGTGGGATCCAGAAGTCTCTTTTACAAGAAAGCCTGTGAAGCCTCATTCTGACGCTCCATAGACTTACATTGTGAAAAAGAGTTCCCAGGTCATGCAGAGCGCTGCGTGACTCGCAGAGTCTGAAGAGCGGTGATGTGACTCAGATGCCAAACAGAACGGCGGTGGACACAGGAGAGAGCAGCGGTAGGGGAGTATACTACTACACACACTACATTACATGCACATAGTTTTGATGAACTTAGGTTTTTTTTTAAGTTCATCAAAACTATGTGCATGTAATGTAGTGTGTGTAGTAGTATACTCACCTACCGCTGCTCTCTTCTGTGTCATAGTTTTGATGAACTTAAAAAAAAAACCTCAGTGGGAGTGCTCCTTTAACCCCTCTGTGACCTTAGACGTACTATCCCGTCGAGGTGCCCTGGGCTTATCTGACCCTGGACGGGATAGTACGTCATAGCCGATCGGCCGCGCTCACGGGGGGAGCGCGGCCGATCGCGGCCGGGTGTCAGCTGCTTATCGCAGCTGACATCCGGCACTATGTGCCAGGAGCGGTCACGGACCGCCCCCGGCACATTAACCCCTGGCACACCGCGATCAAAGATGATCGCGATGTGCCGGCGGTGCAGGGAAGCACCGCGCAGGGAGGGGGCTCCCTGCGGGCTTCCCTGAGCCCCCCGCAGCAACGCGATGTGATCGCGTTGCTGCGAGGGTCTCCTCACCTCCCTCCCTGCTCGAGCCCCGGATCCAAGATGGCCGCGGATCCGGGTCCTGCAGGGAGGGAGGTGGCTTCACAGAGCCTGCTCAGAGCAGGCACTGTGAAGCAGCCTGCACTCCTATCAGATCAGTGATCTGACAGAGTGCTGTGCAAACTGTCAGATCACTGATCTGTGATGTCCCCCCCTGGGACAAAGTAAAAAAGTAAAAAAAAAAATTTCCAAATGTGTAAAAAAAATAAAAAAAAATATTCCAAAATAATGAAAAAAAAAAAAAAATATTATTCCCATAAATACATTTCTTCATCTAAATAAAAAAAAAAAACCAATAAAAGTACACATATTTAGTATCGCCGCGTCCGTAACGGCCCGACCTATAAAACTGGCCCACTAGTTAACCCCTTCAGTAAACACCGTAAGAAAAAAAAAAAAAAAAACGAGGCAAAAAACAACGCTTTATTATCATACCGCCGAACAAAAAGTGGAATAACACGCGATCAAAAGGACAGATATAAATAACCATGGTACCGCTGAAAGCGTCATATTGTCCCGCAAAAAAAGAGCCGCCATACAGCATCATCAGCAAAAAAATAAAAAAGTTATAGTCCTGAGAATAAAGCGATGCAAAAATAATTATTTTTTCTGTAAAATAGTTTTTATCGTATAAAAGCACCAAACCATAAAAAAATGATATAAATGAGGTATCGCTGTAATCGTACTGACCCGAAGAATAAAACTGATTTATCAATTTTACCAAACGCGGAACGGTATAAACGCCTCCCCCAATAGAAATTCATGAATAGCTGGCTTTTGGTCATTCTTCCTCACAAAAATCGGAATAAAAAGCGATAAAAAAATGTCACGTGCCCAAAAATGTTTTCAATAAAAACGTCAACTCGTCCCGCAAAAAACAAGACCTCACATGACTCTGTGGACCAAAATATGGAAAAATTATAGCTCTCAAAATGTGGTATTGCAAAAAATATTTTTTGCAATAAAAAGGGTCTTTCAGTGTGTGACGGCTGCCAATCATAAAAATCCGCTAAAAAACTCGCTATAAAAGTAAATCAAACCCCCCTTCATCACCCCCTTAGTTAGGGAAAAATAAAAAAAAATGTATTTATTTCCATTTTCCCATTAGGGCTAGGGTTAGGGCTAGGGTTAGGGCTAGGGCTAGGGTTAGGGCTAGGGTTAGGGCTAGGGTTAGGGCTAGGGTTAGGGCTAGGGCTAGGGTTAGGGCTAGGGTTAGGGCTAGGGTTAGGGCTAGGGCTAGGGCTAGGGTTAGGGCTAGGGTTAGGGCTAGGGTTAGGGCTAGGGTTAGGGCTAGGGTTAGGGTTAGGGCTAGGGCTAGGATTAGGGTTAGGGTTGGGGCTACAGTTAGGGTTGGGGCTAAAGTTAGGGTTAGGGTTTAGATTACATTTACAGTTGGGAATAGGGTTGGGATTAGGGTTAGGGGTGTGTCAGGGTTAGAGGTGTGGTTAGGGTTACCGTTGGAATTAGGGTTAGGGGTGTGTTTAGATTAGGGTTTCAGTTATAATTGGGGGGTTTCCACTGTTTCGGCACATCAGGGGCTCTCCAAACACGACATGGCGTCCGATCTCAATTCCAGCCAATTCTGCGTTGAAAAAGTAAAACAGTGCTCCTTCCCTTCCGAGCTCTCCTGTGTGCCCAAACAGGGGTTTACCCCAACATATGGGGTATCAGCGTACTCAGGACAAATTGGACAACAACTTTTGTGGACCAATTTCTCCTGTTACCCTTGGGAAAATACAAAACTGGGGGCTAAAAAATAATTTTTGTGGGAAAACAAAAAGATTTTTTATTTTCACGGCTCTGCGTTATAAACTGTAGTGAAACACTTGGGGGTTCAAAGTTCTCACAACACATCTAGATAAGTTCATTGAGGGGTCTAGTTTCCAATATGGGGTCACTTGTGGGGGGTTTCTACTGTTTAGGTACATTAGGGGCTCTGCAAACGCAATGTGACGCCTGCAGACCAATCCATCTAAGTCTGCATTCCAAATGATGCTCCTTACCTTCCGAGCCCTCCCATGCGCCCAAACGGTGGTTCCCCCCCACATATCGGGTATCAGCGTACTCAGGACAAATTGGACAACAACTTTTGTGGACCAATTTCTCCTGTTACCCTTGGGAAAATACAAAACTGGGGGCTAAAAAATAATTTTTGTGGGAAAACAAAAAGATTTTTTATTTTCACGGCTCTGCGTTATAAACTGTAGTGAAACACTTGGGGGTTCAAAGTTCTCACAACACATCTAGATAAGTTCATTGAGGGGTCTAGTTTCCAATATGGGGTCACTTGTGGGGGGTTTCTACTGTTTAGGTACATTAGGGGCTCTGCAAACGCAATGTGACGCCTGCAGACCAATCCATCTAAGTCTGCATTCCAAATGATGCTCCTTCCCTTCCGAGCCCTCCCATGCGCCCAAACGGTGGTTCCCCCCCACATATCGGGTATCAGCGTACTCAGGACAAATTGGACAACAACATTTAGGGTCCAATTTCTCCTGCTAACCTTGGAAAAATACAAAACTGGGGGCTAAAATATAATTTTTGTGGAAAAAAAAATATTTTTTATTTGCATGGCTCTGCGTTATAAACTGTAGTGAAATACTTGGGGGTTCAAAGCTCTCACAACACATCAAGATGAGTTCCTTAGGGGGTCTACTTTCCAAAATGGTGTCACTTGTGGGGGGTTTCTACTGTTTAGGTACATTAGGGGCTCTGCAAACGCAATGTGACGCCTGCAGACCATTCCATCTAAGTCTGCATTCCAAATGGCGCTCCTTCCCTTCCGAACCCTCCCATGCGCCCAAACGGTGGTTCCCCCCCACATATGGGGTATCAGCGTACTCAGGACAAATTGGACAACAACTTTTGTGGTCCAATTTCTCCTCTTACCCTAGAGAAAATACAAAACTGGGGGCTAAAAAATAATTTTTGTGGGAAAAAAATTTTGTTTTATTTTTATGGCTCTGCATTATAAACTTCTGTGAAGCCCTTGGTGGGTCAAAGTGCTCACCACACATCCAGATAAGTTCCTTAGGGGGGTCTACTTTCCAAAATGGTGTCACTTGTGGGGGGTTTCAATGTTTAGGCACATCAGTGGCTCTCCAAACGCAACATGGCGTCCCATCTCAATTCCTGTCAATTTTGCATTGAAAAGTCAAACGGCGCTCCTTCCCTTCCGAGCTCTCCCATGCGCCCAAACAGTGGTTTACTGCCACATACGGGGTATCAGCGTACTCGGGACAAATTGGACAACAACTTTTGAGGTCCAATTTCTTCTCTTACCCTTGGAAAAATAAAAAATTGGGGGCAAAAATATAATTTTTGTGAAAAAATATGATTTTTTATTTTTACGGTTCTGCATTATAAACTTCTGTGAAGCACTTGGTGGGTCAAAGTGCTCACCACACCTCTAGATAAGTTCCTTAGGGGGTCTACTTTCCAAAATGGTGTCACTTGTGGGGGGTTTCAATGTTTAGGCACATCAGTGGCTCTCCAAACGCAACATGGCGTCCCATCTCAATTTCTGTCAATTTTGCATTGAAAAGTCAAACTGCGCTCCTTCCCTTCCGAGCTCTCCCATGCGCCCAAACAGTGGTTTACTGCCACATATGGGGTATCAGCGTACTCAGGACAAATTGGACAACAACTTTTGAGGTCCAATTTCTTCTCTTACCCTTGGAAAAATAAAAAATTGGGGGCAAAAATATAATTTTTGTGAAAAAATATGATTTTTTATTTTTACGGTTCTGCATTATAAACTTCTGTGAAGCACTTGGTGGGTCAAAGTGCTCACCACACATCCAGATAAGTTCCTTAGGGGGTCTACTTTCCAAAATGGTGTCACTTGTGGGGGGTTTCAATGTTTAGGCACATCAGTGGCTCTCCAAACGCAACATGGCGTCCCATCTCAATTCCTGTCAAGTTTGCATTGAAAAGTCAAATAGCGCTCCTTCCCTTCCGAGCTCTCCCATGCGCCCAAACAGTGGTTTACTGCCACATATGGGGTATCAGCGTACTCAGGACAAATTGGACAACAACTTTTTGGGTCCAATTTCTCCTGTTACCCTTGGTAAAATAAAACAAATTGGAGCTGAAGTAAATTTTTTGTGTAAAAAAGTTAAATGTTCATTTTTATTTAAACATTCCAAAAATTCCTATTAAACACCTGAAGGGTTAATAAACTTCTTGAATGTGGTTTTGAGCACCTTGAGGGGTGCAGTTTTTAGAATGGTGTCACACTTGGGCATTTTCTATCATATAGACCCCTCAAAATGACTTCAAATGAGACGTGGTCCCTAAAAAAAAATGGTGTTGTAAAAATGAGAAATTGCTGGTCAACTTTTAACCCTTATAACTCCCTAACAAAAAAAAAAATTGGTTCCAAAATTATGCTGATGTAAAGGAGACATGTGGGAAATGTTACTTATTAAGTATTTTGTGTGACATATCTCTGTGATTTAATTGCATAAAAATTCAAAGTTTGAAAATTGCAAAATTTTCAAAATTTTCGCCAAATTTCCGTTTTTTTCACAAATAAACGCAGGTACTATCAAAGAAATTTTACCACTATCATGAAGTACAATATGTCACGAGAAAACAATGTCAGAATCACCAGGATCCGTTGAAGCGTTTCGGAGTTATAACCTCATAAAGGGACAGTGGTCAGAATTGTAAAAATTGGCCTGGTCATTAACGTGCAAACCACCCTTGGGGGTAAAGGGGTTAAGGAGGACCTGAGAGATGATACAAGGTGCTAGGACCCACGGCCAGCATATATCAGGTGCTGACTGTGTGATCTCAGCAAGGTATGCTTGACTCTGAAACCCCGTGGTGTGTGAGATGAAACTCACTTTAAAATCCAACGGGGACCAAGCTGTGCTGGAGTGGGCGGGTACCCAGCATTTTCTCCCCACCCACTGCCCACTGGATTGATAGGTCCCTGCCTAGGTGCACATACACAGGGAACCCAAACTGCAGGTACCATGCTACAGAGCAAGGTAGATGAGCAGACTGATATACTAACATTTTCTCACAAAACTATATAACCTGTGTTTCCCGGTCACTTCACTAGGGACAAAAAAAAACAATGGGGTCAGACCTCCTCGGTTTAGTGAGAAAGCAGTGGGAAAAGCAAAAATAATGCACGAAAGGAAAATAATCCAACTACGAGAGAAAAACAATGTAAATGCACACCTGATCGGGCAACCAAGGGTCGGTGCTTTGGCCCCAACTAGATTTAAACTAAATATACTAAATCTAAATATAACTAAGTATGCTAAACCTAAATATAACTAAATATGCTAACCTAAATATACTAAACCTAAACACAATATACTAAACCTAAATATAACTAAATATACTAAACCTAACTATAAATATACTAAACCTTAGTATAACTAAATATACTACATCTAAATATAACTAAATATACTGAACTAAAATATAACTAAATATGCTAAACCTAACTATAACTAAATATGCTAAACCTAACTATAAATATACTAAACCTTACTATAACTAAATATACTACATCTAAATATAACTAAATATACTAAACCTAACTATAATAAAGTATGCTAAACCTAACTATAACTAAATATGCTAAACCTAACTATAACTAAATATGCTAAACCTAAATATAACTAAATATACTAAATCTAAACACAATATGCTAAACCTAAATGTAACTAAATATACTAAACCTAACTATAAATATACTAAACCTTACTATAACTAAATATACTACATCTAAATATAACTAAATATACTAAACCTAACTATAACTAAATATGCTAAACCTAACTATAACTAAATATACTAAAACCTAACTATAACTAAATATACTGAACCTAAATATAACCAAATATGCTAAACCTAAGTATAACTAAATATGCTAAACCTAAATATGACTAAATATGCTAAAACCTAAATATAACTAAATATGCTAAACCTAACTATAACTAAATATACTAAAACCTAAATATAACTACCGTAAATATACTGAACCTAAATATAACTAAATATGCTAAACCTAAATATGACTAAATATGCTAAATCTAAATATAACTAAATATGCTAAACCTAAATACAACTAAATATACTAAACCTAAATATGACTAAATATGCTAAACCTAAATATAACCAAATATGCTAAACCTAAATATAAATAAATATGCTAAACCTAAATATAACTAAATATGCTAAATAGTGTTGAGTGATACCGTCCAATATTTGAAAGTATCGGTATCGGATGGTATCGGCCGATATCCGAAAAATATCGGATATCGCCGATACCGATATCCGATACCAATACAAGTCAATGGGACACAAATATCGGAAGGTAACCGTAATGGTTCCCAGGGTCTGAAGGAGAGGAAACTCTCCTTCAGGCCCTGGGATCCATATTAATGTGTAAAATAAAGAATAAAAATAAAAAATATTGATATACTTACCCTCGGACGGGCCCTGGTTGTCACCGCTGCAATCGCCATGCTGTTCTTCCTAAGAATGTGACCGCTCAGCGACCAATCACAAGCCGCGACGTCATCGAAGGTCATTAAAGCGCTCATTCTTAGGAAGAAAAGCATGGCGATTGCAGCGGTGACAACCAGGGCCCGTCCGAGGGTAAGTATATCAATATTTTATATTTTTATTCTTTATTTTACACATTAATCTAAATCCCGATACAGATTCCCGATATCACAAAAATATCGGAACTCGGTATCGGAATTCCGATACCGCAAATATCGGCCGATACCCGGTACTTGCGGTATCGGAATGCTCAACACTAGTGCTAAACCTAAATATAACTAAATATGCTAAACCTTCTGAATTAGACTGAATTCTAGAATGCATTTGGCTACTCATCACTACTACAATATTATCATCATCTGCACCATCTAATCGAGCTGTTCTCCTCTTCCCACAGGTATGCACTGACTTTACCCAGCTCTCCCTGGCTTCTGAATGTCTCTGTATACTGCATTGATTTTCCATGGTATGCACTGACTTTACCCAGCTCTGCCTGGCTTCTGAATGTCTCTGTATACTGCATTGATTTTCCATGGTATGCACTGACTTTACCCAGCTCTCCCTGGCTTCTGAATGTCTCTGTATACTGCATTGATTTTCCATGGTATGCACTGACTTTACCCAGCTCTCCCTGGCTTCTGAATGTCTCTGTATACTGCATTGATTTTCCATGGTATGCACTGACTTTACCCAGCTCTCCCTGGCTGCTGAATGTCTCTGTATACTGCACTGGCTTTTCTATGCTTCCCCTGGATCTGAGTGTCTTGGTGCAGCACATATAATCCTTTTAGTATGCTTTCTCACCTATGAGCTTGTTTCCATGACCTGTTTTCATGTATGCCATTGTGTGATCCTGGCATCTCTTTGAGTGGTCAGTCTTACCCCTCCCTCACTTTATGACCTTTGCTTAACCCTCCGTCACATACAACTGATCTGACAGGCGCTTCTCTTTTACTTTCATTTCTCCTTCCTCACCAGATTGTGAGGAAACCCCCTCCCTCCAGGTAGTCTCCTGTCTCTTGAAGGTCTGTGAAACCTGATATCACAGTTGGATTTCAGAGCTTCAGGGGAGAGGATATAGCTGCACAGATCTCTCAGGCTCATTGTATGTGAATACGTCACATTCAGTAAGGTTGGTATTTTATGTTTTTATTCATCACAATAGTTTATTTAGCTTGTTTTATGAATGTATAGCACACAATGTGAGGATATTTCATAGAAATAAGGGAGATTTTATAAAAGAAAGTGTGCTGCTCAGGCATATACAGTAGTTCCCTAACATATTCCTTCTCTTGCTTCAGATTATCTGCTGAAATGGAGAGGAAAATGTACAATTTATCGAAACAACTTGATGTTGAGGAAGTAACAAACATGCTGTTAGATGATAGAGACCTCACACTGAATGAGGATTTAGGAGAGGAAAGTGAGATTGATTCTCATGATGAGGTGGAAGAATGTGTCCTGGATTCTGAAACAGAGCAAGATGGTGACAGTGGTGAGGATGAAGAAGTTGGATCATATTATATTGGAAAAGATAAAAATACTAAATGGAACAAGAAGCCATTCCAGAAAAAACGTAGGGAACCTTTAAACATTATTACTCACCTTCCTGCAGTAATAGGAACTGCACGTAATGCAAAAACTGCAGTTGAATGCTGGAACAGTATATTTACAGATGACATTCTGGACTCTATTGTCACATATACCAACCAATATATAGACATTATAAAGGACAAGTACATCTGCAACAGAACCATCAAGCCCACAGATGAAATAGAACTGCGTGCTTTTTTTGGATTACTATACCTTGCAGGAGCTTATAGGGCAAATAGACAAAGTTTGGAGGAACTTTGGGGTAAAGATGGGGATGGAGTTGAAAAATTTAGCCTTGTTATGTCCATAAACAGATTCAAGATTCTAATTCGTTGCCTTCGGTTTGACGACAGAACTACCCGAACCGAACGCAAAACACATGACCGACTTGCTCCAACTCGTGATATATTTCAAAGATTTGTTGTAAACTGTAAACAAAGTTATTACCCTGGAGAGAATCTCACTATTGACGAAATGCTCCCTGGTTTTCGTGGTAGATGTGCCTTTCGTCAATATATTCCATCAAAGCCAAACAAATATGGAATAAAAATGTATGCCCTTGTTGATGCCAGTAAGACCTACACTTACAACCTGGAAGTTTATGCAGGAAAACAACCAGAAGGTCCTTACTGTGTGAGCAACAAACCCATTGATGTAGTAAAAAGACTGGCTGAACCCTTATTTGGATCGGGTCACAATATTACAGCTGACAATTGGTTTACAAGTTGTGATCTGATTGATTATCTGAAAATTCAGAAGCTGTCATATGTGGGAACTGTAAGAAAAAACAAAAGGGAATTGCCGCCACAGTTTGTAAGTGTGAAAGAGAGACAACAGTACAGCAGTATGTTTGCATTCCATAATGGAAAGGCTTTAGTTTCCTATGTACCACATGCCAAAAAAATCGTACTTCTTCTATCAACACTTCATGATGATGCTGCCATCGATCCTGGGACTGGGGCAGAAAAAAACCCAGAGATAATTACATTTTACAATGCCACCAAAGGGGGTGTGGATACAGCAGATCAGATGTGCTCCACTTTCAACGTCAGCAGAAACATCAAACGCTGGCCAATGGTCATATTTTTTGCTATGTTGAATTTGGGTGGTATAAATTCACAAGTAATTTATCTTGAAAACAAGCTTGAACCACTCCGTAGACGATTGTATCTGAAAAAATTGGCCCATGAACTAGTACTTGGAGAGCTACGCAGGAGAAGCGTGAAAACAATCGGTATCCCCTCTCGCCTTCAAGTTCAGCTCAAAAGGTTCCGCCCAGAAGATGATGGTGAAAAGTCACCATCTGCACCACCTCACAAAAGAAGGAGATGCACCACCTGCCAAACGGAAAGCGGAACCAGAAGGCTTTCAAATTATGAATGTCTCAAATGTCATAAAGCAATTTGCCTGACACATGCAAAAATGGTGTGTAATTCTTGCTATTTGCTCTGCAAGTGTGACTTTTCTGGGGAAACCTCAGCATCTACTTCTGATTGAATATGTTTTTAATAGTACTTAAGGTACCTTAAAATTAAGTTTGTGTTCAAAAATTTTCTTTGTACATTTTTTTGAGAGAGTCGAACTGGGGACTATTTGGCGGGAGTTTTGAAAAGTTTGTATTTCATAGTTATTAGTTTTATGTTAAGTAAATTTTTTTTTTTGCAACTGATTATGTGTAGTCTCTTTTATTACATCCCTATGAAGGTCACTGATCACTTTTAGAGCTCTGAAATTGCAAACATTAGATATTATAGGTATTTTTCCAGCAGGCGCCTGACAGGCACATTGTATGTGAACTCGTTAGTCCGAATATTGTATGTGACGGAGGGTTAACTCTCTACATCTGGTCTCCCATACCCAGCCACCCCCTCATTCACACCTGATTGCCCTTAACTGGGGATATATTCACATGCAGGAGTCTGCTATAGACTCAGTCTGCTGCAAATCATCTTTTAAATTACATCTTTTTAATTATGATTCTGAATTAGACGGAATTGGACTGGAATTGACTGGAAGGTAACAGACTACTAACCACTACAATGTTTCGGTTTCTTTTCTCTTTCACCCCCATACTACTTTCCTTCTTACAATCTCCTGCAATCCCTCCTCCTAGTAACGAACTAGTCATTTCTTCCTCCATACTCCCCAGCCATCTCACCTTCTCCTCAGAACTGTTCCTCCACATACAATCCTTTTTCTCCAGACACACACGGCCGCATCATGTCCTATCCTGCTCCCACCTTCTAATGATCTGTCTGTTACTCCTCATTGCTGGTGACATATCCCCAAATCCCGGCCCTCCTCAATTCATCCCCACACTCGTTTCTAACCCCCTGCCACGATCCTCCGCATGTTTTCCCAACCACGACAACCTCATACCCATTCATCCAGCCCCCACTCCCCAGCTCCCCCTACTTGGAGCACTATGGAACGCTCGCTCCATCTGCAACAAACTGACATTTATCCATGACCTCTTCATCACCAACAAACTCTCCTTCCTCGGCCTCACTGAAACCTGGCTCACCCCCTCTGACTCGGCCTCTCCAGCTGCGCTCTCCTATGGCGGATTCCACCTCTCTCACACCCCTCGCCCCAGCAACAAACGCGGTGGAGGAGTTGGCTTGCTCCTGTCCGACACCTGCTCCTCCACTCCAATCCCGCTACCACCCTCCGCTACTCTTCCCTCGTTTGAGGTGCACTCTGTCCGCATCTATTCCCCCTCCAACCTCCAGCTGGCTGTCATCTACCGCCCCCCAGAACTAGCCATCTCCACCTTTCTCGACCACTTCACCACCTGGCTACTTCATTTCCTCTCTGTTGACATCCCCACTATCATCATGGGTGATTTCAATGTCCCCATTGACACTTTCACCTCAGCTACCTCTAAACTTTTATCACTGACTGCCTCCTTTGGCCTCACTCAATGGTCCTCTGAGGCCACTCACAAAGATGGCCACACGCTGGACCTCATCTTCACCCGCCTCTGCTCCCTTACTAATCTCACTAACACACCCCTCCCCCTGTCTGACCACAACCTACTGACATTCTCGTCCCTCTCCTCTCCTAGTGTGCAACCCTCACTCCACAAACTCACTCACCCTCGCAGAAATCTCAAACATCTCAACTTACAATCACTCTCTGAGTCCCTTCTCCCTCTCACAGACATAGCTTCCCTTCATGACACAGATGCTGCTGCCACTTTTTATAACACCACAATAACAACAACACTCGATTCGGCCGCCCCACTCATGCATAGTAAAACTCGTACAATTAACAGGCAGCCCTGGCTGACCAGCCTGACCAAAGAATTGAGACGGGCTTCCAGGATTGCCGAGCGGAGATGGAAGCGATCCCACTCTGCCGACCACTTCACTGCATACAAGCAGTCCCTCGCCAGCTTCAAGTCTGCGCTCACTGCCGCAAAACAAACTTACTTCTCATCCCTCATATCCTCCCTGTCTCACAACCCTAAACAGCTTTTCAACACTTTCAATTCTCTACTCCGTCCCCCCGCACCTCCTCCCTCCCCCCTCATTTCTGCTGATGACTTCGCCTCTTTCTTTAAACAGAAGATCAATGCGATCAGAGAAAGCTTTGGCCCACAGCGCCCACTGCCCCTCTTAGCTGCTCAACCCTGCTCCTCCAAAACCAGCTTCTCCACCATGACAGAAGATCAGCTCTCCACCCTCCTGTCAAGATCACACCTCACCACCTGCACGCTTGACCCGCTCCCATCCCACCTCATCCCTAACCTTTCCACGGTCTTCATCCCAACCCTAACGCACCTCTTCAACCTCTCACTCACAACAGGTGTCTTTCCCTCATCCTTCAAGCATGCCAAGATCACACCCATCCTCAAAAAGCCCTCCCTCGACCCATCCTCTGTGTCTAGCTATCGCCCAATATCTCTTCTCCCTTATGCCTCCAAATTGCTGGAGCAACACGTCCATCTTGAACTGTCCTCCCACTTCTCCTCCTGCTCCCTCTTTGATCGGTTACAATCAGGCTTCCGTTCCCATCACTCAACTGAAACTGCCCTAACTAAAGTCACCAATGACCTACTAACTGCCAGGAGCAAGCGACACTACTCTGTCCTCCTTCTCCTGGACTTGTCTTCTGCCTTTGACACTGTTGACCACTCCCTTTTGCTACAAATCCTCTCATCCCTTGGCATCACAGACTTGGCCCTTTCCTGGATCTCGTCATATCTGACAGACCGAACATTCAGTGTCTCCCTCCCCCACACCACCTCCTCACTTCGCCCCTTGTCAGTCGGTGTTCCTCAAGGCTCTGTTCTAGGACCCCTACTCTTCTCCATCTACACTTTCGGCCTGGGACAGCTCATAGAATCCCACGGTATGCAGTACCATCTCTACGCCGACGACACGCAGATCTACCTCTCCGGACCTGACCTCTCCTCCTTGCTTACCAAAATCCCGCACTGTCTGTCTGCCATTCCAGCCTTCTTTTCTGCTCGCTTTCTACAACTGAACATGGACAAAACAGAATTCATCATCTTTCCCCCATCTCACTCTACCCCTCCACCACATCTATCCATCAATGTCAATGGCTGCTCACTATCCCCAGTCCCACACGCCTGGTGCCTCGGGGTGATCCTCGACTCTGCCCTCTCTTTCAAGCCACATATCCAAGCCCTTGCCTCCTCCTGTCGTCTCAAACTCAAAAATATTTCCCGGATCCGTGCTTTCCTTGACCGCAACACTGCAAAAACGCTAGTGCATGCCCTTATCATCTCCCGCCTCGACTACTGCAACCTCCTACTCTCTGGACTCCCCTCTAGCACTCTGGCACCACTCCAATCCATCCTACACTCTGCTGCCCGACTAATCCACCTGTCCCCCCGCTATTCCCCAGCCTCTCCCCTGTGTCAAGCCCTTCACTGGCTTCCTATCGCCCAGAGACTCCAGTTCAAAACCCTCACACTAGTGCAGTAATGCAGTTCAAATTTCGTTTTTTCAAGTTTGCATGTTTTGGCGCTGCAGTGTGCTGCCCTATTTATTTAACTATATACGAGTTGGCGACTCTGGGTTCAGCACCTGTTCACACTCAGTCTATGTTTGGATGTGCAGGTCAGGTTTTTGAAATATATTCTCTAGCCTTCTGATCGTGCACTCCCCGCCTCCTAGCTTCAGGTGTTTTAATTATAGTAGGTCCAATACCCCTCCACATAGAGAGAGAATTTGAGTCCAAGAAGAGGTTTCACATGTACCCGTTCAGATGGAGACGTTTATTCTCAGTGAGGTAGGTCAAACGTAGGACCTCGTATAAGAGAGATTCCTTAACGTGGCTACGAGGTACACATAAAATTGGCCATTTTTGTGCGCTAAAAGCTCTCATTTTTCATATTTCTAGTGCAGTAATGCAGTTCAAATTTCGTTTTTTCAAGTTTGCATGTTTTGGCGCTGCAGTGTGCTGCCCTATTTATTTAACTATATACGAGTTGGCGACTCTGGGTTCAGCACCTGTTCACACTCAGTCTATGTTTGGATGTGCAGGTCAGGTTTTTGAAATGTATTCTCTAGCTTTCTGATCGTGCACTCCCCGCCTCCTAGCTTCAGGTGTTTTAATTATAGTAGGTCCAATACCCCTCCACATAGAGAGAGAATTTGAGTCCAAGAAGAGGTTTCACATGTACCCGTTCAGATGGAGACGTTTATTCTCAGTGAGGTAGGTCAAACGTAGGACCTCGTATAAGAGAGATGCCTTAACGTGGCTACGAGGTACACATAAAATTGGCCATTTTTGTGCGCTAAAAGCTCTCATTTTTCATATTTCTAGTGCAGTAATGCAGTTCAAATTTCGTTTTTTCAAGTTTGCATGTTTTGGCGCTGCAGTGTGCTGCCCTATTTATTTAACTATATACGAGTTGGCGACTCTGGGTTCAGCACCTGTTCACACTCAGTCTATGTTTGGATGTGCAGGTCAGGTTTTTGAAATGTATTCTCTAGCCTTCTGATCGTGCACTCCCCGCCTCCTAGCTTCAGGTGTTTTAATTATAGTAGGTCCAATACCCCTCCACATAGAGAGAGAATTTGAGTCCAAGAAGAGGTTTCACATGTACCCGTTCAGATGGAGACGTTTATTCTCAGTGAGGTAGGTCAAACGTAGGACCTCGTATAAGAGAGATGCCTTAACGTGGCTACGAGGTACACATAAAATTGGCCATTTTTGTGCGCTAAAAGCTCTCATTTTTCATATTTCTAGTGCAGTAATGCAGTTCAAATTTCGTTTTTTCAAGTTTGCATGTTTTGGCGCTGCAGTGTGCTGCCCTATTTATTTAACTATATACGAGTTGGCGACTCTGGGTTCAGCACCTGTTCACACTCAGTCTATGTTTGGATGTGCAGGTCAGGTTTTTGAAATGTATTCTCTAGCCTTCTGATCGTGCACTCCCCGCCTCCTAGCTTCAGGTGTTTTAATTATAGTAGGTCCAATACCCCTCCACATAGAGAGAGAATTTGAGTCCAAGAAGAGGTTTCACATGTACCCGTTCAGATGGAGACGTTTATTCTCAGTGAGGTAGGTCAAACGTAGGACCTCGTATAAGAGATGCCTTAACGTGGCTACGAGGTACACATAAAATTGGCCATTTTTGTGCGCTAAAAGCTCTCATTTTTCATATTTCTAGTGCAGTAATGCAGTTCAAATTTCGTTTTTTCAAGTTTGCATGTTTTGGCGCTGCAGTGTGCTGCCCTATTTATTTAACTCAAAACCCTCACACTGACATACAAAGCCATCCACAACCTGTCTCCTCCATACATCTGTGACATGGTCTCCCGGTACCTACCTACACGCGACCTCCGATCCTCCCTAGACCTCCTTCTCTACTCCCCTCTCATCTCTTCTTCCCATAACCGCATCCAAGACTTCTCCCGTGCTTCCCCCATACTCTGGAACTCTCTACCCCAACACATCAGATTTGCGCCTACCATAGAAACCTTCAAAAAGAACCTGAAGACTCATCTCTTCCGACAAGCCTACAGCCTGCAGTGATCCTCAACCTACTGAACAGCCGCACAGCCAGCTCTTCCCTCTCCTAGTGTATCCTCACCCACCCCCTGCAGACTGTGAGCCCTCGCGGGCAGGTTCCTCCCTCCTTATGTACTCGTGTGCGTTGTTATCTGCTCATGTTTAATGTAATTGTCTATATTTGCCCCGTATTCACATGTAAAGCGCCATGGAATAAATGGCGCTATAAAAATGTATAATAATAATAAACCTAAATACAACTAAATATGCTAAACCTAACTATAACTAAATATACTGAACCTACATATAACTAAACATACTAAACCTGAATATAACTAAATATGATAAACCTGAATATAACTACAGTGGTGTTCAAAAGTCCTTCATAGGATAAATTGATTGATTTTTCAAGTTTTAAACGTTTCCTGTCGAATATCTTCGATGCTAATATGACATATTATATATGGTTTTGTTCAGAATACAATTTTGAATTCTCTCCCTGTAATATTTTTAGCTTTTGAAGCAGTTTTGCCTGAAATTATTGCAAGAATATGAGAATTGAAAGCAGAACTAAATATTGTACAGCTTCAGATCCAAAATTAGCCAATCACAGATGAGGTTCTTGTGACCAATCATAACCTGGATATGGCAGCCAATCACATTGCATTACATCACATCTGCTGCTTTGTTTTCTTGTTTTATCTGTTGGTCTATCTAGTGAATCATACTGTAGAGTTTTATGATGGGAGCCTTCAGATTTTTGTCAGCGGAGGATCGTGTGCGAGTTGTGGTGCTACATGAAGAGGGTTATACTGGCCCCCAGATCGCAAGGAAGGTCGGCTGTAATCAGAGTACAGTCGTAAGAGTTTTGCAGAAACATAAGCAGCTTGGAATTACCCAGGACATGCCCAGATCTGGTCGGCCCAGAAAGTCAACTAAAAGGGAGGATAGAGTAATTATAAGAACATCCCTTGCCAACGAAAGCTCACCGCTCCTCAGCTTCTGCGAGAATGGCAAGAAAAGTGCAATATTGAGGTAGCAACATCAACTGTTAGGAAGAGATGTTTGGAAGCAGGATTGAGAGGGTGCAAGGCCCGAAAGAAGCCACTGACGACAGCCATACAAAGACAAAGGCGAAAACTGTGGGCATTGAAATATTTAAAATGGAGGAAGGAGGAGTGGGAAAAAGTGCTATTTAGTGATGAAAGCACTTTTTGCATTTTAGGAAATGACGACAAGTCTTATGTGAGAAGGTTCCCACATGAAGAGTACAAGCCAGAGTGTTTGAGCTTCTCTGTGAAACATCCGATGAAAGTAATGGTCTGGGGCTGTATGGCAGCCAATGGTGTTGGAAGGCTTCATATTGTGGAGGGTATGGTCAATGCAAAAAAATACATAGACATCCTTAATAAGAAAATGCTGCCTTCTGCTCAACACTCTGAATTAAATAAAAATAATAAATCTTAAAAAGTAAAATTTAAGTCTGTGTGAACTTGCATTGGAAGTTAATGAACTTAGAAACCTGTTCACCATTCTACACACTGTACTGGTGTAGGTATGGTTATGCTGTAAAAAAAAAATGATCAAAAATGCGCACACCATAACAATTTATACACTTGGGACCTTCAAAAATTAGTATGGCATGCAATGAGGGATTACAAAAACATATATGTTCCACCAGTTTCACTGTAGAGATGCAGAAGTATGAAACATATAGTTTTCTTCACGCCTATGCAGGACTTTTGAACACCATTGTAAATATGATAAACCTAAATATAACTAAACATACTGATACCACAGAACTTTTCCACTCCTGCTAAAGCTTATTCCTTGGGAAACTGCTGCCTGCAGTATTTTCCTGCCACTCTTCCAGGTTTTGATCCAACAGGCTCGATTGAACTGCCAGGACACCGCTAGTTTGGGTGCCCGGCTGACTAACCGCCGTCATAGTTCTGACTTCACATAACTGCGGCCAGAAAGTGGTGGGGAAGTTGTATGAGATGAGGAAGTCATGAGCTGAGATTGGACAGCGGCCTGAAAAGCAGGTATGGTGACACCTTATTCCTGGAGAAAGGTTCCCTTTAAAATGTATTATTTGGGTCAGCCTCTTACCGACATATGACTTACTGGCTGAGGCAAGCTTTGAGTTCTTGGCAAATGTTGGCAAATTTAATCATTCATCATGTGCAGTTAATAGTTGTGGGTGGAGCAAAGCTGTGCCTGAGGCTGTTAACCTCTTAAATTCCACTGTCAATCTTTGATAGCGGCATTTAAGATGCGCTGGCAGGGGCGGTCGTCATTCCACAACAGGTTGCTATGATAGCCAGGGTCTGCTGATGATCCCCCATGCCTGTCAGTACGACACTCCTGTGAAAGCCAGCGTTTAGCTGGCATTCATAGGAGATCATGATTTTTCACTATGCATAGCAGTGCTGCTTTTGTAATAGAACACTGTTATATATAGTGCAAGCGATCAAATGATTGCAGCTTCAAGTCCTCTAAAGAGACTAATAAATACAGTAAAAATTGAAAACAAGTTCAAACCACCACCCTTTGTTCCATAAAAAAAAAACAATTAGTATTGCTACATTTGTAAGAGTTCAATCTATCAAAATATAAAAAATGAATCCATATCGAGAAAAGGCATGACAACAAAATAGGGATTTTTGGGTTACTCACCGTAAAATCCTTTTCTCCGAGACGCTCATTGGGGGACACAGGACTGTGGGTGTATGCTTCTGCCGCCAGGAGGCTGACACTAAGTAAGCCGTTCTTGAAAAAAAAGTTAGCTCCTCCTCCGTCGTATACACCCTGACACTGGCTACTGACGACTCAAGTTCGGCGCAAAAGCAGTAGGCGAACAAAACATGAGAAATAATATAACAGCATAAATACAGAAAACTTATGTCTAGAAAAAGTCCTACTGACTGACAAAATCAGATATAGCAAAAGCAGCCAACAGGCTACCAAGGAGGGAGCTGTGTCCCCCAATGAGCGTCTCGGAGAAAAGGATTTTACGGTGATTAACACAAAAATCCCTATTTCTCCTTCACCTCATTGGGGGACACAGGACTGTGGGATGTCCAAAAGCAGTCCCTGGGAGGGAAATTAACTCACCAGTAAAAATGATCCAGATAATGGTTGTCTTATAAGTGCGTCACCACCACTTGAAGAATCCTTCTACCCAGACTTGCGTCTGCAGAGATCTGGGAGTGGATATTATAATGTTTGACAAAAGTATGCAAACTAGACCAGGTTGCAGCTTTGCAAACCTGTTCTGCTGAGGCCTGGTGCCAAACCGCCCAGGAAGCCCTCACTGCTCTAGTGGAGCGAGTCTTGATTCCAGCCAGCACCATCATGCCCTTGGCGCGATAGGCCTCCTGAATGTCCGCTTGTATCCACCTGGCCAGAGTAGATTTCGAGGCCGCGCATCCCTTCCTACGACCTTCCGGAAGGACAAACAGATCATCTGTCTGGCGGAAAGGAGCAGTCCGGGAAATGTACCTCCTCAGGGCTCTTACTAGGTCCAAAGAATGGAGAGCTTTTTCTACACGGTGCGTAGGTGCTGGACAAAAAGAGGGAAGAACTATATCCTCATTAATGTGGAAAGAGGAAACAACCTTCGGAAGAAAGGAAGGTGCTGGTCTGAGCACTACCTTGTCCTGATGAAAACGTAGAAAGGGAGTACGACAGGAGAGGGCTGCCAGCTCTGATACCCGCCTTACGGAAGTTATGGCCACTAAAAATACAACTTTCCAGGAAAGGACAGTCAAGGAAATATCTTGAAGTGGCTCAAAAGGAGCCTCCTGCAAGGCCCTTAAGACCAAACTAAGGTCCCAAGCTTCCAAAGGAGTTTTATAAAAAGGGACCTTATGAGCGACTCCCTGAATAAAAGTCCTGACCTGACGGCTAGTAGCAATCCTACGCTGAAAAAGGACCGATAAGGCTGAAATCTGCTTTTTAAGAGTACTTGGAGCAAGCCCTGAATCCAGGCCCGCTTGGAGGAAGGCTAGAATATTTGGGACAGAGAAACGCAAAGGAGGCAGCCCGCGCTCTCTACACCAAGAGAGAAAAACTTTCCAAGTGTGATGATAAATTCTGGCCGAAACGGGTTTGCGTTCGCTGATCATGGTATCTGCTACCTCTTGGGAAAACCCTGCCTGAGTTAAAACCCAAGATTCAACGGCCAGGCTGTCAAACGTAGGACCCCTGAGTTCTGGTGGTAGATCGGCCCTTGAGATAGAAGATCCGGCCGATTGGGGAGCCGCCATGGAACCCCGGTGAGAAGCTGTACTAGGTTCGCATACCAGGTCCCACGCTGCCAATCCGGGGTGACCAGAATAGCAGGCGCTTCTTCCAACTTGATCTTCTTGATAATCCTCGGGAGTAATGCCAGGGGAGGGAACAGATAAGAGATATGGAACTGGTTCCAAGTTAGTACTAGGGCATCCACGGCGAATGCCTGTGGGTCTCGGTACAGGGAAACAAACCTGGGTACCTTGGCATTCCCCTTGGACGCCATTAGATCCACATCCGGGGTCCCCCATAGATGGCATATCTGCTGAAATACTTCAGGAGGGAGAGACCATTCCCCGGACGCTAGACCCTGACGGCTCAGAAAATCTGCCGCCCAGTTTTCTGCACCCGGAATGTGAACTGCTGAAATCACAGAGCGATTTCTCTCGGCCCAGATCAGTATTTGTTTTACCTCCTGCATGGCTGCCTTGCTGCGGGTGCCCCCTTGATGATTTATGTATGCCACGGCTGTGGCGTTGTCCAATTGAATTCGGACAGGGCGACCCGCCAGAAGATGGTGAAAATGCTGCAAGGCTAGTTGAATCACCCGAATTTCTAAGAGATTGATGGGGAGATCTGATTCCTGAGGAGACCAGCGCCCTTGAGCTGTGTGGTGAAAAAACACAGCTCCTCAACCCAGGTGACTGGCATCTGTTGTGACCACCAGCCAATTGGTTGGGGGAAAAGGGCTTCCCCCCGAGTAGGGAAGAGCTGTTTAGCCACCATGAGAGAGCCTGTCTGACCTGGGGAGACAACCAAAATCTGCGGTTGAGGGAGAGAGGATTCCTGTTCCATACCTGTTGGAGAGGTTGAAGATGAAGCTGCACGAATGGTACTGCTTCTATAGAAGCCACCATTCTTCCTAACACCCTCATGCAAGACCGGATCGAATGAGGGTACGGTTGCTGAAGGTTCCTCACTTCCCGCCGAAGGGCAGGGACCTTGTCCTGGGGAAGAATTGATAGGGCTTGAGAGGTATCGAAAATCATGCCTAAAAAAGATCCTCCGAGAAGGTTGTAGGGATGACTTTCTTAAATTTACTAGCCAACCCAAATGAGCAAGGGTGTCCAGAGTAATGCCGACATTCTCCCTGCAAGCTTGAAAGGTCAGCCCCTTGATCAGGAGATCGTCCAGATATGGCAAGACTACTATGCCTCGGGAGTGCAGAATGGACACCACAATTGACATGACCTTCGTGAACACCCTGGGGGCGGAAGCCAGCTCGAAAGGTAAAGCCGTGAACTAAAAATGTAGGTTGTTTAAAGCAAACCTGAGAAACATTTGATGAGGAGGAAAAATGGGAATATGTAGGTAGGCATCCTGAATGTCTATTGAGGCCAAGAACTCTCCCTTTTCCATTGAAGCAATCACTGACCGAAGAGATTCCATCCAAAGGTGACGAACGCGGACAAACCTGTTTAAGAATTTCAGATCTAGGATAGGTCTTACTGTTCCATCCTTTTTGGGTACTACAAAAAGATTGGAATAAAACCCTTGAAACCTTTCTTCCCTTGGAACAGGAGAAATGACTCCGCTGCGATGAAGGGACTCTATGGATTTGAACAGGTCTTGTCGGTGGGACTCGGACCTGGGAAGACAGGATGGGAAGAACCGGGGAGGAGGCTGACAGACCAGCTCTATCTTGTAACCTGAAGATATGAGCTCTCCCACCCATCGGTCGTGGATTACCTGAAACAGAAGTAGACGTCCGCCTACTCTGTTGGAGGCGCTCAGAGGAGGCCTCCAGTCACTTGGCCGAAAAGCCTGAGTCCTAGACCCTCTGGATCTAGTTGACTGGGAACGCAATCTTCCCCCCTGGTTGGCCGCATAGGAGACCCGAGTGTCTCGATCCTGATTGGGTCGACCCTGTGCAGCAGAGCCCGATGCTGGAGCCCATCTAGCATTATGAAAGGGTCTGAAACGGGCCTGGAATTGGCGACGAAAAGTTAGTCTAACCCTCTGCTGTGGAAGAAACTTGCTCTTCCCTCCTGTGGAGTCAGAAATCAGCTGATCCAGTTTCTCTCTGAATAAGTGATCCCCCTGATACGGAAGGGTTGTGAGCGATTTTTTAGAGGTAGAGTCTGCCCGCCATGTTCTTAACCAGAGAGCTCTTCTAATGGCGATAGCGTTAGCCACAGCGGCACAGTCTGCAGCATCTAAGGATGCATTGATCAGATAGCTACCAGCAAGAGCTATCTGAGATGACATTTCCGCCAACTCTGCTGGCAAATCACCTTCTTGAAGAGCCTTTGTTAAAGACTCTGACCAAGATATCATAGCCTTAGCAACCCAGGTTGCCGCAAAAGAAGGAAAAAGTGCCGAACTTGAAGCCTCAAAAACGGAACGAGATAAGCTCTCTATAAGACGATCCGTAGGATCCTTAATTGATGAGCCATTAGGGAGAGAAAGCAATGTGTTAGAGGCTAAACGGGACACCGGAGGATCTATAGAAGGATTTTCTGCCCATTTACTACATAGCTCAGTAGCAAAAGGGTACCTAACCTTCAAGGCTTTTTGCTCTGAGAAACGTTTGTCCAGGTGCTCCCTGTTACGCCGAATCAAGTCCTCAAACTCAGGGTGAGAGGAAAAAACTCTATGAGCCTGTTTGACCCGTTTAAATGACATCTTATGATCTGAGGATGAGGCGAGCTCGTCCTCTATCCCCAGGGACTGAATGACAGCCTCAATCAGGCTATCTACAGACTCCTGAAACCCAGGATTCTCAAAATTAAGGGACTCCTGACTCATAGTCTGTCTCAACTTCCCCGCTCTCTGCTGGGGAAGGAGAACCCGATACAGAGCTTCGGGATGCCGAAGCACCTGACGGCCCGGGCGACGCTGTGCGAATCTGGTTTCCACGCGTTTGTCTAGTGCGAGCATGGCCCCTACAGGCCGAAGGTTCCTGAGACCCTGAGGCCCTCTCCGAGACAGAAGGACTGCTGGCCCTGACTGCCGGGGTCTGAAGGGATTTGATTGCTTCAGTTAGGGACGCCATGGATTGCGACAAGGACGTGACCCATTCCGGCGGAGCTGCCCCAGCATCTGTTTGAGGGGCAGGAGCCGGAGAGATTGCTGGAGAGCTGGCAGGGGGGGGGGCACCTGGGCGCGTTCAAAGTCGCAGGCATCGCAGAGACTATTGCTCTGGGCGTGCAGGAATGCAGCACGACAAGCCACACAAACGGTATATAAGACCGTGTGAGTTTTAACCCTTCTAGACATAGTGATCTGTAAAAAGCTATACCCAGGGCCTGAGGCTGGGAAACAAATAATGCTTCTGCCAGCTGGAGGGCGAAGCACTTACCCCAGTCCTGTGTCCCCACGAATACCACAATGAGATGTGGAGCCAGAAAGAGCTCACCTTTATCCCCAGCAAGCCTCAGGAGGTGGGACCGCCATCATGCGGTGCGGCCTGTAGTAGGCCAGAAGCCGGGGCCTCAATTTCTCCATGAGCCAAAAGGAAACTGAAACCGGAAGTGGATGTGCCGGAGGGGGCGGGGCCTCACGGCGCGGTCTGCTGGGAGGAAGCCCAGGTCAGTACAACCCGGAAGTGTTTGTTGGAGGCCAGGCCGGAGCCTGAAGCCTCTTGAAGGCCGCGGCGCTGGCAATACCTGCCGCAGAAGCGGCGCCAGAAAAACCGCGGCGCCGGGCGCACCACACAGCCTCGGTGCATGATAATTATAGCAGGAGCAGCCGTACAGCGCCGCCGGAACACCGTCGCATAGAAAAAAACGCCCGAGGGACCAGGTAAATCAGCATCTTTTAAAGATGCCTTGTAAGGAGCCCCCCTTTTTTTTTTTTATTTCTCCACTCCCCTCCATACTGCCGCCCCGGCGTAAATCCAGCAGGGGGAGGCAAACGACGGTGCAGGCACCCTAGCTCGATTATCTGCCAGGATAAGGAGAGGAACCGCCTATCACCCCATCTATCAACGCAGCAGAGCAGAGGTGTAGAAATAGGGGGAACACACGGACATCACAGGGCACCTGTACAGCCCAGGGTCTAAATACCTCAGGGTGGTCAGGGCCAAGTCCGGTAAGGGATCCCACGTCGCGGGAAAGGATACGAGGAGAAACTCGCACGTGCTTGCCCGTTGTTGGTTTGGGGAGATCGGACCCTCAAAAAGGTCCATCGCCCCCTCAATCCATAGGAAGTGATGAAGAACCAGGGACCAAAAGATCCGGGACCCAGAGGTGTGCCTCCTTGAGACACTAAGCATGAACTGGAGTCGTCAGTAGCCAGTGTCAGGGTGCTTACGACGGAGGAGGAGCTAACTTTTTTTCAAGTTTACTTAGTGTCAGCCTCCTGGCGGCAGAAGCATACACCCACAGTCCTGGGTCCCCCAATGAGGCGAAGGAGAAAGAAAAAGACTGAAACGCCAGAATTACTAAGAGTAATAAGAAGCATACCCCAATATGGTATCAGTAAAAATGAAAGGTCAAGGAGCAAAAAATAATCCCTAACAGCCCCATATCCCGAAAAATTGAAAAACATTACGATTCTCAAAAAACAGCGGCATGAGAATTTTTTTCTTTTTTACACAAAGTTAAAGAAACAGAACTATACAAGTTTTGTATCTGCATAAATGAACTAACCTCCAATAATATTGCAAAGACAGTTTTACAGTGTAGTGGTAAAAAAAAAAAAAATTGTGGAACTGCACTTTTTTGTAATTTCAATGCACTTGTAACTTTATTCCCGGTTTACAGTGCTTCACATTATAAAATGAGTAGGATCATTAAAAAGTACAACTTGTCCGCAAAACCAGCCCTCATATGGTTGGTTACATGGACGTAAAAATAAAGTTGTAGTTCATGGAAGTCTGGGAGGGAAAAGAAAGAAAAAAAGGAAAATAAACCAGTCAGGAAAGGGTTAAGAAAAAAGCTTTCTTGGAGCCTGATGATATACGGTAAGTAAGCGGGTTAACAGGTTCATCCTAAGATTATTACCTAACCCAGCAGAAAGGACCTGTGCGCAATGATCAAAAACTTTCTTATTAAGGGGGTTGTCCACTGCTATGACATCCCGTCTTGATCAAAATGTTTGGCCCCCACTAAATAATAAAGCTTATACTTATATGCTGATTGGGCGCCGACGTCACATATCACAACAACAGCACAGGCAACTGAGTGCCAGCAACGTGGGAATGACCGACACGGATGGCAAGAAAAGGCTTTATTAAAATATTTTATCAAGCCAAAGCGAGGGTATGAGAAGAAGTTGTCCAAGTAGTGGACAACTTCTTTAAGATCGAATACTGAAATTTGATCCAGTGATGTAATCATGGTCCCCAGCTGTTAATCGCCAATTCAGAAGAAGAATGTGGAGGGCGAGAGTGCATTAATAACGGTCTCCGATTTTGCGATGTTAATTATAAAGATGCACAAGACTAACCTTTCAACTCTGAGAATAGATTTGGGAGAGACTATGGAGTTTAGTAACGAGCGATAAATCAATCTGCTCAAGTAGTCATTTTTTGTGCGGGGGGCTCCTTACAGGCCTGAAATGATGTCACCTTCGATTCTTTGAACCTACAGAATATTAGGCTATCGGACTTTAACCCCTTAAGAACTAGGGGTGTTTCCATTTTTTGCTCCCCTTCTTCCCGCGGCCATAAATTTTTTATTTATGTTTTTTGCGGGATGAGTTGTACTTTTGAATGGCATCATTGATTTTACCATATCATGTAATGGATAACGGAAAAAAAAATTCAAATGTGGTGAAATTGCAAAAAAAAGTGCAAGTCCACAATAGTTTTTTGGATTTTTTTTTTTACCATGTTCACTAAATGCTAAAACTGTCATTATGATTGTCCAGGTCACTACGAATTCATAGACATCAAATATGCATAGGTTCTTTTTTATTAAAGTGGTGAAAATAAATTCTAAAGTTTGCAAAAAAAAAAAAAAGTTGTCAATTTCCAAGACCCGTAGCAACTCCATTTTTTGGGACCTGGGGCGAAGTGAGGGCTTAATTTTTGCGCACCAATCTGACGTTTTTATTGATTCATTTTGGTGTGTATACAATCTTTTGACCGCCCGTTATTGCATTTTATTGTGATGTTGCAGCGACCAAAATTCTGGCCTTTCGATTTTTTTTTTACTACATCGTTTACGGATTGGATTCATTATTTTTATATACAGAGTAGGCGACTGAACGCGGAGATACCAAATACGAGCATATTTGAGATATATATATATATATATATATATATATATATATATATATATATATATATATATTTACTGTACACCGCACTGAATTGCCGGCTTTTCGCTAGAACGTCGCTGCATATTTCTCGCAAGTCACACTGTTGGTCCGTGTGTAATCCGTATTTTTCTTGCCCCCATAGACTTTCATTGGTGTATTTCTTGCGCAATATGGTGACAAACGCAGCATGCTACGGTTTACTACGGCCGTAGAAGACCGTATAATACGGATCAGTGAAATATGGCAGATAGGAGCTGGGCCATAGAGAATCATTGTACCGTATGCAATCCGTATTTTCTGCACCTCTCATACATCTGTAAAACTCTCTAGTGTGAGGCCGGCCTAAGGGTGTCATAAGGGGGGGGGGGGTTAATTACTTTTTTTTTATGTTGATCACTGTGATGGACCCTAATGAACAAATAGGAAAAAATTCTCGGTGGGCGCACTGCGCATGTGCCCGCCATTTTCTCCTGGAAGAAGTCGGCGGCCTGGGAGACTTCACAACGGCAGGTAGGGACAGCAGACGTACTGGCGGGATTGATCGGGGGACCCTATTTCTCTCTCCTCTGCTGTGCTATCACGTCAGAGGAGAGAGAAATTAAATGGAAACTGTCTTTTTTTTCTCTTTTTGCAACCGCCGATCGCAACACCGGGGTCAGTAAAAACTGACCTAAACCATGTTCTTTGGGGTCTCAGCTACCTCTGGTAGCCGAGACCCTGGTGAAATTCCATTGTAGATAAACTTGGCACACACGTGGTCAAATGAAAGTGAGGACGAGCGGTGGTAGCCGCGTCCAGCACAGCACAGCACTGGCACCCAGTGTAGCCGGCTATTTATAGCTGCTCCAGCCACAAGCAGAGGGATTAATCTCCTATTAGTACATCAATCTATGAATATACTCTAAGAGAGGTACTTTGATGAAGGTCTAACCTAAGACCGAAACGTCAATATTATATGTACTCTCTTTCAATTAAATCTCACTTTCATTTGACCACGTGTGTGCCAAGTTTATCTACAACATAAGTACGGTTTGGGCACCTACTTGTGCACCACAACTTATAGTAGTGCCTACGGCTATCTTCCACCTGGAGAAATTCCGATGCTAGGGGGAGCTATACACTTAAACCACAGCGTCGTTAAAAAGCGGCGCTGTTGTTTAAGTACCCTTAACTGCCACAGTTAAAAGGCATATCGGCGGTCGTTAAAGGGTTAAACTTGAATAACCGTCTAATCCATTTTACAGTAGAAAAAAAAAAAACACAACTGCACTTCCCCGTTAAATATTACATAAACGTTAACCCCTTTATCCTCGAACCTATTTTCACCCTTATGACCAGGCCAAATTTGACAATTCTGACCAGTGTCACTTTATGAGGCAATAACCCTGGAACACTAACGGATCCCACTTATTCTGAGGTTGTTTTTTTGAGACATATTGTTCTTCATGATGGTGGTAACATTTGTTCGATGTGACTGCCATTTTATTTTACAATTTTCAAACCTTCCAATGTAATGCCCTTAACCCAGAGAGAGTTATGTCACACAAAATAGTTAATAAATAACATTTCTCACATGTCTACTTTGTATAAGCACAATTTATGAAATATAATTTTTGGCTAGGAAGTTAATAAATTTAAAGTTGACCAGCAATTAAATATTTTACCAACAAAATTTACAAAAAAAATTTTTTTTTTTTTTTTTTTTTAGGGACATCACATTTGAAATGACTTTGAGGGGGTCTATATGACAGAAAATACCCAAAAGTAATAATGATATTATTATTAATAATAATAATAATAATAATAATAAGTGACACCTTTCTGAAAACTGCACCCCTCAAGTTGCTCAAAACCATATTCAAGACGTTTATTAACCCTTCAGGTGCTTCACAGGAATTGATATGACAGAATGATCAGTTTGGTCTATGCATTTTTCTATTGCCTTTAACAATAATCTATTTCAGCAATTTTTTAGCAAAAGAAAAAAACTTTTTGAAACCCATTTCACCAGGAATAAACATGAATATTTAGCTCATGCTACACGAAGATTACCTTAGTAGATTTTTGTGATCAATGAGAACTTGTAAGTAATCAGCCATTTTCTTTTGCATCAATGAAAGGTGCAACCAAGCTCTGCCTCTACCGATAGAAGTCCTTAAAAACAAGAAATAAACTTGATATCAACTAAGAATTATTCACATCTAACAAGTTTGAAAATTCATAGGCCCAATTTTGGCGTAAAACTCTGAAATTTTGCAACTTGTTGCCGTTTTTACACCAGTTCCACAAAGCTGTCATTTTTCTAAAAGTTAAGAGGATATCGGATAGCAGAGTACGGCCAACATGTTCATCATAATTTACTCATCCTACCAGATAATGAAATAGTCCTAACCCGAGACCCGGGGTATTGGACATAGGAGCTACCTCCCAAAAAATTCCCACAATCTTCACACTTTTCCCCTAATGAATCTACCATACGGGAGAGGAAACGCATAGGGAAGTTTACATGGCAATGGTGGGTACAACTTACTAGCCCAACTTGGGGACTGCCCAAGTCAGGGAGGGAGCACCACAGGGGCATGACTGGGGTAGTATAGAAACTCTTCTCCCCCCCCCCCCCATTCAACATATACAGATGCTCCCGTGAAGGAAACTACATATTTGGTGAGATAAAACCATTTTTTTATGGATTACTGGTTTACATGAGCACATTTTGCACTTTATCACTTTGTCTTGTTGAGTATTATCCAGGGTGGATAAAAATCAATGTTGTTTTTTTTTTTTTTAAATCAAAAAAAAAAAAAAAAAAAAATTCGGATTTTTTTGATTTTAATTGGATTTTTTTGATTTAAATCGGATTTTTTTCAATAAACTGCTTTTTGAGGAAAATATTTTACCATCCGTGAGGAAAATGTATATCATAAGTTAGTTTTCTTGCTAGCCTGCGTGGGCTAAGCCCCCCTTCTTGGAGTGATGCTGCAACAGTTTGTAGCTTCAAGTTCCTTCCCTTTCACTCAGCCAAGAGCTGCTTTGCCAATGTATGGGGGAAGAGAGGTTTTATTGCCGAAAGGAATTTACGACTAGGCTCAAATCTCCTCTAGCAGAGAACTGTTTAAAATTTTCCAGAAATCCATGAGAGTCTTTGTTCTGTTATTGTAAGATATTAGGCAAACAATTTAAGCTAGAAATAGGAAAAATATATATTCTTTACACCCCTCGGTGGATCTATTCACCACGTAAAAGCTGAGCTTCTAGCTCCATCTAGTAAAGAAGTAGGGTTTTCTCTGTAAATATGTATCCCAGATAGGACATATTTGATCTCATTAGAATGCTCACGTTAATCCGAGATGAATGATGGGTTTGTTAGGACTATAACATGTTTTGTAGCGGAGTTATTGAAATTAGATATAGATTAGAAAAAATGAGTTAACTGAAGAGGTAGGAGGGACGAGGTGATCCAACCCCTTTCTGGGATGTTACAGGCTTAAGCTATAACTGTCTGCACACATCCCCAGCTTCTTTCTTGTCCTTTTTTCCTGGAAGAGCTGAGTACATCCCATGAGCTGGGACGTATGGAAAACTGCCCTAGCCTGGGTGCCTGCCATGCTTTGAACATGTGAGTGTTAACTTTTCTCCTTTATTCCCTTTATGTTATAATTACCCGTGTACATATTTGCAATTGTCTCATTTGTAATATCTTTATAAAATATTTTTGATAAAGCACTGCCTAATTTTTTATGGGATATAATATTTAATATTAGTTCGTTCTCCTGTTCTAAACCATACCCTAAGTCTTCTGAAGGGAAATACACTACTGTTACTGTTGTGTTAGCTTCGGACCCGTTTAATCGAAGCTGGTGGCGGCGATACCGTGTGCAGACTGTTGAGTGATGCTGTAGCGACTGCAGCGTTGATAATTATTGTTTCTGCTTGAGTGGGAGTAGTTATCGCGTCGCTGCAGCGTGCCCAATAGCCAGTACATAGCAGGCAGCCTGTCTGGCGACTAATTACCCTAGGTGCAGTACCTAATCTGACCTGAGAGTAAGGGGGGCGCCAGAGAGCTGCAAGTGTTAAGTGGAACTGTAAGCGGGATATACATAAATCCCTGCAGTTCGTGGTATATAGAAAAGCAGTGGGATACCTAAAATAAGCCCCTGCGGTAAACTAAGAGGTCAATAGCCTTGTGTGTGGTTTTTCATCACATCGTGGAGTGGAGGGATAACTAAGATAAGCCACCCTGCACATGTGATAGCCGTCTGTTGGCCTAAAGTCACCTCAATCCGTGACGTAGGGGTGACGGTCACGGTGTGAATCCTAACAAATTGGCGGCAGCGGTCAGGGGATTCGTGACACCATCCAAAGGTTCTTCCATCATGAGATAAAGCTGAGTTGTTTAACTCAGTAGAATAAAGGCTGTATATGTGTAACATTCACAATGCCATGCTCTTCCAGAGGTTTCTGTAGGATTAGTGGGCAGTTTCTCTCCTATATTATCACAGACGCTCGCTTTACTTACGCAGTTCTCAAAACTGAATTTGACTCCGCAGAGGTCCCAGCCTCTTCTTCACGGCAAAAATGTTACAACATGAACAGAGTTGAGAAAAAGACCTTAATCCTATTGTTCTACAAACCTATGAATACAGAATCAACCCCTTCAGTGCCAAGTCCAAGAAGTTAGACAATATGTTTCTGATTGTTTGGAGTGGAATAGATCTGCACAACACAAGAAGAATGTGAATCTAAGTGTGAGGAGGAGGAAGGGCAAGCAGAAAAGAAAATGAAAGTGAAACTTTGAGCACAATACTGCAGCATAGCCACAGACAGACCAGTCTGGATCTGTTTGTGTGTACGATCTGAGGTTTATTACATTCTTTCCTTATAATGGCAGCAGGCCGTAAAAGAGACCCAGTTTGGGAATATTTTAATGAAGCTCCTTCACCTATCGGTAAGGCAGGCATGCATGCAAAATGCAAACGATGCAACAAAGAGATGCAAGGCCTGGTGGCGCGAATGAGGCAACATCATGAGAAGTGCGGTGATGAAGATGACTCATCTTCATCACCGCACTTCTCATGATGTATTGTGCTCAAAGTTTCACTTTCATTTTCTTGTCTGCTTGCCCTTCCTCCTCCTCACACTTAGATTCACATTCTTCTTGTGTTGTGCAGATCTATTCCACTCCAAACAATCAGAAACATATTGTCTAACTTCTTGGACTTGGCACTGAAGGGGTTGATTCTGTATTCATAGGTTTGTAGAACAATAGGATTAAGGTCTTTTTCTCAACTCTGTTCATGTTGTAACATTTTTGCCGTGAAGAAGAGGCTGGAACCTCTGCGGAGTCAAATTCAGTTAAGTAGAAACTTTGATTTAAATCACTGATTTAAATCAAGTCTTACTGACTAGTGATTTAAATCGTGATTTAAATCAGTCAGATTTAAATCAAATCCACCCTGGTATTATCCATTGGTCTTTTAGATACTTATTATTAAAAGTTATGTTTTATTCTATGGAAGGTGTTTCTCTTGGCAAGTTTGGACATTTATACTCAGAGGACATATAGGGGTATTGATAAGGAATACACCCTTTTTGTTGGCTTATTTCATCATAATTTACTCCACAAAGTTAGGGTAAATTACATCAGAAATGTGCTGCAGTAACTGAGTGTAGTACATTTCTTGAGGTGGACAAACATCATCTGAAAAATGAGCCAAATTCTTTAAAGGGAACCTGTCATCTTATTTTTCGCATATAAGCTGCAGACACCGCCATTAGGGGCTTATCTACAGTATTCTGTAATGCTGTAGATAAGTCCCCGATGTAGACCAAACCAAATAGCCTCAAAAGTATCGAGGACCGTGATCAACCACAAATTCTGTAAACTAGCAACAAAAGTCCCCCAACACAGTGTAAAGAATCAATAATGTCTTTATTGAAAATACAAATTTTAAAATGTTTTAAGGAGATAAGAGCAAATTGAAAAATCAGGATGGAAAGAAACATACATTGGACGGAACACATATGAAGACAGTATCCTGGGTATAAATATACCACGTGTATTACATCCAAGATAAAGAATTTAATATCATTCGCTTGAGGCACAGTTTAATATTGCATATAGGTAAATACAAAGTAAAGCGCATAGTGCTCATAGCCAAAAGAGTCTCAAGACAGATGTAAAATACCGTATATACTCGAGTATAAGCCGAGATTTTCAGCCCAAATTTTGGGGCTGAAAGTGCCCCTCTGGGCTTATACTCGAGTCACGGTCTGTGGCAGGGTCGGCGGGTGAGGGGGGGGGGGGGGGGAGAGAGGTCTGAGGCATACTTACCTAGTCCTGACGCTCCCCCTGCCCGTCACACTGTTTTCGGGTGCCGCAGCTCTACCCCTGTACAGCGGTCACGTGGGACCGCTCATTAAACTTATGAATATGGACTCCACTCCCATAGGGGTGGAGCCGCATATTCATTTCTCTAATCAGCGGTAACGGTGACCACTGATAGAGGAAGAAGCTGCGGCACCATGAGACCAGCTGTCCGGGGGAAAGAGCCAGGGACGCCGGGACCAGGTAAGTATGTCATATTTTCCTGTCCACAATCCACACGCCGGGCGCCGCTCCATCTTCCCGGCGTCACTCCGCTCTGACTGTTCAGGTCAGAGGGCGCGATGACGCATATAGTGTGCGCGGCGCCCTATTCCTGATCAGTCAATGTGGAGAGATGCCGGGACCGGACGCTGGGGAGCTGCAAGCAAGAGAGGTGAGTATGTGGTTTTTTTTTTATTGCAGCAGCAGCATTATATATGGCACAGATTTATGTGGAGCATCTATGGGGCCAAACTGAACGGTGCAGAGCATTCTATATGGGGCAGCTATATAATGAGCATCTATGGGGCCAAACTGAACGGTGCAGAGCATATAGGGCACAGATTTATGTGGAGCATCTATGGGGCCAAACTGAACGGTGCAAAGTATATATAGCACAGCTTTATAAGGAGCATCTATGGGGCCATAATGAACGGTGCAGAGCATATATGGCACAGCTTTATAAGGAGCATCTATGGGGCAATAATGAACGGTGCAGAGCATATATGGCACAGCTTTATAAGGAGCATCTATGGGGCCATAATGAACGGTGCAGAGCATATATGGCACAGCTTTATAAGGAGCATCTATGGGGCCATAATGAACGGTGCAGAGCATATATGGCACAGCTTTATAAGGAGCATCTATGGGGCCATAATGAACGGTGCAGAGCATATATGGCACAGCTTTATAAGGAGCATCTATGGGGCCATAATGAACGGTGCAGAGCATATATGGCACAGCTTTATAAGGAGCATCTATGGGGCCATAATGAACGGTGCAGAGTATATATAGCACAGCTTTATAAGGAGCATCTATGGGGCCATAATGAATGGTGCAGAGCATATATGGCACAGCTTTATAAGGAGCATCTATGGGGCCATAATGAACGGTGCAGAGCATATATGGCACAGCTTTATATGGAGCATCTATGGGGCCATAATGAACGGTGCAGAGCATTGTATATGGGGCACAGCTTTATAAGGAGCATCTATGGGGCCATAATGAACGGTGCAGAGCATATATGGCACAGCTTTATATGGAGCATCTATGGGGCCATAATGAACGGTGCAGAGAATTGTATATGGGGCACAGCTTTATATGGAGCATCTATGGGGCCATAATGAATGGTGCAGAGCATTGTATATGGCACAGCTATATATGGATAATCTATGGGGCAATAATGAATGGTATGGAGCATCTATTTTTATTTTTGAAATTCACCGGTAGCTGCTGCATTTTCCACCCTAGGCTTATACTCGAGTCAATAAGTTTTCCCAGTTTTTTGTGGCAAAATTAGGGGGACGGTCGGCTTATCCTCGAGTATATACGGTACTTAATACATCACACTCATCTATCTGGGAGTTCCTCCCTCCATGATTGGCCTCAGGAAAAAACGCGTAATGGAGTATAAAGTGCATAATCCCCTAAGGGCAATCAGGGACAGTGTCATGTATATCAAAGATCAAGGGAACTAATTAGAGTAGCAAAGGTAAAGACCACAGATAAATATAAATACCAAGAGTTGAGTTCCGTCCAACGTACCCATTGACGTGCGTTTCGATGGCAAGGTCTTCCTCAGAAGGGGTGCAGCGCCTCCCATCTTCATCGGATGACGTCCTCTTCTTTGCATCCTGTCGCGGTTCCGGCGCAGGCGTTCTGATTTGCCCTGTTAAGGGAGATCGAAGTACTGCAGTGCGCAGGCGCCGGGAAAGCTTAGAGAGGCCCAGTGCCTGAACACTGCAGTACTTTACTCTGACCTCAACAGGGCAAATCAGTACGCCTGCGCTGGAGCCATGACATGAAGCAAGGAGGACGACGACATCGTATGAAGATAGGAGGCATCGAACCCGGACCGCACTGGACCGCCCCTGGGTGAGTAGAATATAACTTGTTTTTCTTATCTTTCAGTGGGGGAGGGGGAGCGGCAAGAGTCACATCATACTCACCTGCTCCCGGTGTAGTCTCTGCACTTCCCTGCTTCTCAGATGATCTCCGGCGCCCGCAGCTCTTCCTGTGTTCAGCGGTCACATGGTACCGCTCATTAAAGTAATGAATATGGACGTGACTCCACTCCCATAGGCATGGAGTGCATATTCATTACTTTAATGAGCGGTACCATGTGACCGCTGAACACAGGAACAAGCTGCCGGCACACGCCAGAGACCATGGGAGAAGCAAGGACATACAGAGAGATCACGCCAGGAGGCTGTGAGTATGATGGGGGAGGGTAAGCCATATGATATTCACCTATCCCCGTTCCACCGCTGGGCTCTGTCTTCCGCATCCTCTGGCTGTGATGTTCAGGTTAAAGGGCGCGATGACATGGTTAGTGCGCACCCTCTGCCTGAACAGTCACTGCAGAGACACGGAAGACACAGCGGCGCGCGGTGGTGGAATGAGGACAGATGAATATCGCAAGAGCTGGTGTCCTGAGCAAGCAGCGACTCCGGCACCTGGCCCCCATAGCGCACTAGTGACCACGCCTGCTCAGGACTCCGGCACCAGATCCCCAGCGACAAGAGGGGAATGTTTTTTTTTGTTTGTTTTTTGTTTTTTTTATTCGCAGCAGCATACGGGGCATATTATTCTATGGGGGCCATCAACCTTTGTGCAGCATTATATGGGGCATAATATTCCATGGAGGATCTTGTGGGGCAATCATTAACCTTTTATGCAGCATTACCGTATATACTAGAGTATAAGCCGACCCGAGTATAAGCCAACCCCCCTAATTTTGCAACAAAAACATGGGAAAACTTATTGACTCAAGTATAAGCCTAGGGTGGAAAATGCAGCAGTTACCGGTAAATGTCAAAAATAAAAATACGGTAGGATACCAATAAAAGTAAAATTAATTGAGACATCAGTAGGTTAAGTGTTTTTGAATATCCATATTGAATCAGGAGCCCCATATGACGCTCCATACTGTTCATTATGGCCCCATAAGATGCTCCATACAAAATAGGCCTCATGTAATGCTCCATACAGTTCATTATGGCCCCATAAGATGCTCCATTTACAAATATGCCCCATATAATGCTCCATGCAGTTCTTTATGGCCCCATAAGATGTCCCATATAATGCACCATTCAGTTCTTTATGGCCCCATAGATGCCCCATATAATGCTCCATGCAGTTCTTTATGGCCCCATAGATGACCCATATAATGCTCCATGCAGTTCATTATGTCCCCATAGATGCTCCATATAATGCTCCATGCAGTTCTTTATGGCCCCATAGATGCTCCATATAATGCTCCATGCAGTTATGGCCCCATAGATGCTCCATATATAATGCCCCATATAATGCTCCATGCAGTTATTGCCAAATATAATGTTCCATGCAGTTCTTTATGGCCCCATAGACGCTCCATATAGCATTGTGCCACACGTAATGCTGTTGCTGCACTAAATAAAAAAATTTACATACTCACCTCTCGTCGCTGCCCACTGCTCCTCAGCGTCCCGTCTCTCCGGACTGACTGCTCAGGCAAAGGGCGGCGCGCACACTAATACATCATCACGCCCTCTGACCTGAACAGTCACTGCAGAGGACGCGGAAGACGAGGCGGCGGTGGAACGCGGAAAGGTGAATATGACATACTCACCTGCTCCCGGCGCGGTCCCCGCATGTCCCACGTCTCCGGCGCCCGCAGCTTCTTCCTGTAGTGAGCGGCACATGGTACCGCTCATTACAGTAATGAATATGCGGGTCCACCCCTATGGGAGTGGAGTCCATAGTCATAACTTTAATGAGCGGTACCAGTGACCGCTGAATAGAGGAAGAAGCTGCCGCGCCCGAAGGCAGTGGGACATGCGGGGACCGCGCCAGGAGCGCTGGGAGCAGGTGAGTATGTGTCAGGCATCGCTCCCCCTCACCCGCTGCCCCCCCCCCCCCCGCCTTCCATGACTTGAGTATAAGCCGAGAGGAGCACTTTCAGCCCATTTTTTTGGGCTGAAAATCTCGGCTTATACTCGAGTATATACGGTATATGGGGCATATTTTAATATGGAGCATCTTATGGGGCCCATAATGCTCCATAAAGTTCATGATATGGGGCTCCTGATTCAATATGGATATTCAAAAACACTTAACCTACTGATGTCTCAATTAATTTTACTTTTATTGGTATCTATTTTTATTTTTGAAATTTACCAGTAGCTGCTGCAATTCCCACTCTAGCCTTATACTCGAGTCATTAAGTTTTCCCAGTTTTTTGTGGCAAAATTAGGGGTCTCGGATTATACTCAAGTCAGCTTAAACTTGAGTATATTCGGTATATACTAAAGATGGAGTCACACTAAACGTATGAAAAAAAAAATAAAATCGATCCGAGTCTCACTGCCGAGAGTCAAGAGTACAATCCGATTTTTCACATTTAGCATCAGCTTTACGTCCGATTGCAATGCGATTTTAACATGAGCTTTTACATAGAGCGATTCTGTCATTTACACATCATTTTCAAAGGAAACATTCTTCAAATATTAGACAGAAGTAGACGAAAAGACAGCAATTCATCTGTAAAATCACAGCATGACAGGTTAGAATAGATATATACACATAGAATAGATATAAAGATGTCACTAACATATCAATACAGTATATATCAATCTATCTCATTCTTAAAAGTTCACATACCCCAGCAGAATTTTTGTTTTCTTGGCCTTTTTTTCAGAGAATATGAATTATAACACCAAAACTTTTTCTCCACTCATGGTTAGTGGTTGGGTGAAGTCATTTATTGTCAAACTACTGTGGTTTCGCTTTTTAAATCATAATGACAGCCCAAAACATCCAAATGACCCTGACCAAAAGTTTACATGCATCATTTCCCCCTTTAACATCAATGGCAGCTTTAAGTCTTTTGTGGTAGTTGTGGATGAGATTCTTTATTTTCTCAGATGGTAAAGTTGCCCACTTTTCTTAGCAAAAAGCCTCCAGTTCCTGTAAATTCCTCGACTGTCTAACATGAACTGCGCGCGTGAGATCTCCCCAGAGTGGCACAATGATATTGAGGTCAGGAGACTGAGATGTCCACTCCAGAACCTTCACTTTGTTCTGCTGTGGCTGGTTTTGGATCGTTGTCATATTGGAACATCCAAATACGTGCCATGCGCAGCTTCCAGGCTGATGAGTGCAAATTTGCCTCCAGTATTTTTTGCGGACAACGTGCTGAATTCATCTTTCCTTCAACTTTAACCAAGTTTCCTGTGCCTTTGCAGCTCACACAACTCCAAAACATCGATTCACCTCTGTGCTTTACAGTAGGAATGGTGTTCCTATCATCATAGGCTTTGTTTACCTCTCTCCAAATGTAAAGTTTATGGTTTAGGCCAACACCACCCTGCAACCCTGGACACTTGCCAGAGCTTTTTAGTGATGTTATTGTGCCAGGGTTCCCTATTGAAACGTCGCACTCTGCCATGAACGAGAGGGGCGACCGTGTAAATAGCTGATGCAAGAGTGGCATTGTAGAAAGCAGCAGCACCGTCTGTAGTGGAGTGAGGATATGGATGCCAGTGGTAGGATAGAGTCACAGTGTGTGGGTGTCTTTGTGTGCGAGGTTTCTCCGGGGGTGCGCATGTTGCTGGACATGGGTGACAGTGGAGGAGGACAGGGATGAGAATGTGAGTAGATGGTGGTCAGATAGAGGAAGAGGGGAGGTGGTGAGGTTAGATAGAGAACAGAGATGGGTGAAGACCAGGTCTAGTGTACGTCCGTCTGTGTGGGTGGCTGCGGAGGACCACTAAGTCCGAAAGATGAAGTAAGAGACAGAAGTTTGGAGGCTGTTGACTGAAGGGTATCACTGGGCATGTTAAAGTCACCCATGATGATAGTGGAAATGTCAGTGGAAAGAAAGTGAAGAAGCCAGGTAGAGAACTGGTCAATAAAAGGCAGTGGCCGAGCCCAGAGGTCGGTAAATGAGGGAGAGTAGATGCGGACAGAGTGGACTTCAAAAGAGGGGAGGATAAGGGAGGGTAGAGGTGGGATTGGGTTGAAGGTGCAGTTAGTGGAAAGGAGAAGACCCACACTTCCACCATGTCTGTTGTGGGGGCGAGGAGTGTGGGTGAAGTGGAGGCCGCCATAACAGTGCAGCAGGGGATGCGGTGTCAGAGGGTGTCAGCCATGTTTCTGTGAGGCCGAGAAAGGCAAGATTGCAAGAGAGCGAGGTTGTGAAACACATGAAGCTTACTGCAGATGGAGCAGGCATTCCAGAGTGCTCAAGAGAGAGTGAGCAGGGGGATGGGCGTTCGGGGTATGGGTTTTATGTTGGAAAGATTGCGGTAGTTCATATTAGATAGGGAGGGGTAGGAGGGTATGAGCTGTGGGGGTCCACAATTGGGAGATATGTCAGCAGCAGGGAGGAGAAGCAGAGAGAAGGAGAGCAAGTGGGAGAAAGAGAGTAGCCAGCTTGTTTTATTAGGAGAGATGGTATCCAGCTTATCGTCAACAACCCGGCCTGTTTACTAGCCTGGACCTCACGGCTCCTGAACTTCTGAAAAAGTGGAAACATTTTCTGAGCCTTTGCCCCAACCTCGGGCTGTCTGACTTCATCTCTGTCTAGCCTCCGCCTTCCTCCCCATACCCGTTCTCTGACTCTTTCGTCAACTGCTGCTATACCAGTGACTGGCCTGGAGTGGCACCTGGTGGCTACCTGCAGCCAAGGTTAACCTCACCACCACCAGAGGCTCTAGTGAACACCAGGTAGTTTCTTAGTCATGCCCCAGCAGGATAAGTCCAGCCTAAGGCGCAGTGGGTCAACACATCGGCATTACAAACACTGTGATCAGTGTATAATCAAAAAAAGAGAGAAAAAAAGAGAGAAAAAAAAAAAAAAAAAAAAGAGCAGCACAGCCTGATAACAAGAAATCCACGTGGAATCACAGACAGAGTTCCTGAGCTCCAAATATATGGTGAGGTGCTCACGTCTGAACCACAAAGGTATTTCAATATGAACATCAAAAAGAAAGAAAAGACGTGGCAACACTCACCAGTCCTGTGAAGCGAATATAAGTCCTTTAATTAAACATCGGTGAAACCGTCTTCACGGCACGGGGGAGAGGAGAGGAACCCGTGGACCCGTAGAAGCGCCGGTGTGGGCGCGAAACGGCTGTTGTCCTCTCCCCGCTCACCTCCTTTCCTCTCCTCTCCCCCGTGCCGTGAAGACGGTTTCACCGATGTTTAATTAAAGGACTTATATTCGCTTCACAGGACTGGTGAGTGTTGCCACGTCTTTTCTTTCTTTTTGATGTTCTCACTGTGATCAGTGGCGTAACTTGAAACTCATGGGCCCCGATGCGAAAGCTCCAACAGGGCCCCCAAATATTTTAAATCTTTAATAACAATAGTCTTTCTATAGGCCAAAGGGACTTTTAATGTCCCCTAGGTTCCAGGGCCCGGGTGCGATTGCAACCCCTGCACCGGTTGTAGTTACACCCCTGACTGTGATGATTTGGGAACTTTGTTTCTATGTTAGGACATGGCACAAAACTACCCTATTTGAGTTGTACAGAAATGATTGCGCAGCTAGTCATTTACCACAGCAGTCAAATAGTGTCTAATCAGGGCCGGACTGGGACTAAAATTCAGCCCTGGCATTTAAAGTTACACAGGCCCACTTGTCACATGGTGACTGTATAATATCTTTGTACACTTGTAGGCAGGGCCGGTTTTAGGCGAAGTGGGGCCCTAGGCAAAGTTTAACCCCTTAAGCCCCGAGGGTGGTTTGCACGTTAATGACCGGGCCAATTTTTACAATTCTGACCACTGTCCCTTTATGAGGTTATAACTCTGGAACGCTTCAACGGATCTTGGCGATTCTGACATTGTTTTCTCGTGACATATTGTACTTCATTTTAGTAGTAACATTTATTCGATATAACTTGCGTTTATTTGTGAAAAAAACGGAAATTTGGCGAAAATTTTGAAAATTTCGCAATTTTCCAACTTTAAATTTTTATGCCCTTAAATCACAGAGATATGTCACGCAAAATACTTAATAAGTAACATTTCCCACATGTCTCCTTTATATCAGCACAATTTTGGAACCAAAATTTTTTTTTGTTAGGGAGTTATAAGGGTTCAAAGTTGACCAGCAATTTCTCATTTTTACAACACCATTTTTTTTTAGGGACCACATCTCATTTGATGTCATTTTGAGGGGTCTATATGATAGAAAATACCCAAGTGTGACACCATTCTAAAAACTGCACCCCTCAAGGTGCTCAAAACCACATTCAAGAAGTTTATTAACCCTTCAGGGGTTTCACAGGAATTTTTGGAATGTTTAAATAAAAATGAATATTTAACTTTTTTTCACACAAAATTTATTTCAGCTCCAATTTGTTTTATTTTACCAAGGGTAACAGGATAAAATGGATGCCAAACATTGTTGTACAATCTGTACTGAGTACGCTGATACCCCATATGTGGGGGTAAACCACTGTTTGGGCGCATTGCAGAGCTCGGAAGGGAAGGAGCGCCATTTGACTTTTAAATGCAAAATTGACAGGAATTGAGATGGGACACCATGTTGCGTTTGGAGAGCCACTGATGTGCCTAAACATTGAAACCCCCCACAAGTGACACCATTTTGGAAAGTAGACACCCTAAGGAACTTATCTAGATGTGTGGTGACCACTTTGACCCACCAATTGCTTCACAGAAGTTTATAATGCAGAGCCGTAAAAATAAAAAATCATATTTTTTCACAAAAATGATCTTTTCGCCCCCAATTTTTTATTTTCCCAAGAGTAAGAGAAGAAATTGAACCTCAAAAATTGTTGGCCAATTTGTCCTGAGTACGCTGATACCCCGTATATGGGTGTAAACCATTGTTTGGGCGTATGGCAGAGCTCGGAAGGGAAGGAGCGCCATTTTACTTTTCAATGCAAAATTGACTGGAATTGAGATGGGATGCCATGTTGCGTTTGGAGAGCCCCTGATGTGCCTAAACATTGAAATCCACACAAGTGACACCATTTTGGAAAGTAGACCCCTTAAGGAACTTATCTAGAGGTGTGGTGAGCACTTTGACCCAACAAGTGCTTCACAGAAGTTTATAATGCAGAGCCGTAAAAATAAAAAATCATATTTTTTCACAAAAATAATCTTTTCGCCACCAATTTTTTATTTTCCCAAGGGTAAGAGAAGAAATTAGACCACAAAAGTTGTTGTGCAATTTGTCCTGAGTGCGACGATACCCCATATGTGGGGGTAAACCACTGTTTGGGCGCATGGCAGAGCTCGGAAGGAAAGGAGCGCCATTTGACTTTTCAATGCAAAATTGACTGGAATTGAGATGGGACGCCATGTTGCGTTTGGAGAGCCCCTGATGTGCCTAAACATTGGAACCCCTCACAAGTGACACCATTTTGAAAAGTAGACCCCTTAAGGAACTTATCTAGATGTGTGGTGAGCACTTTGACCCAACAAGTGCTTCACAGAAGTTTATAATGCAGAGCCGTAAAAATAAAAAATCTTATTTTTTCACAAAAATGATCTTTTCGCCCCCAATTTTTTATTTTCCCAAGGGTAAGAGAAGAAATTAGACCACAAAAGTTGTTGTGCAATTTGTCCTGAGTGCGACGATACCCCATATGTGGGGGTAAACCACTTTTTGGGTGCATAGCAGAGCTCGGAAGGGAAGGAGCGCCATTTGACTTTTCAATGCAAAATTGACTGGAATTAAGATGGGACGCCATGTTGGTTTGGAGAGCCCCTGATGTGCCTAAACATTAAAAACCCCCACAAGTGACACCATTTTGGAAACTAGACCCTCTAAGGAACTTATCTAGATGTGTTTTGAGAGCTTTGAACCCCCAAGTGTTTCACTACAGTTTATAACGCAGAGCCGTTAAAATAAATTTATTTTTTTTTCGCAAAAATTTTTTAGCCCCCAGTTTTGTATTTTCACAAGGGTAACATAATAAATTGGACCCCAAAAGTTGTTGTCCAATTTGTCCTGAGTACGCTGATACCCCATATGTGGGGGGGAACCACTGTTTGGGCGCATGGCAGAGCTCGGAAGGGAAGGAGCGCCATTTGGAATGCAGACTTAGATGGATTGGTCTGCAGGAGTCACGTTGCATTTGCAGAGCCCCTGATGTACCCAAACAGTAGAAACCACCCACAAGTGACCCCATATTGGAAACTAGACCTCCCATGGAACTTATCTAGATGTGTTGTGAAAACTTTGAACCCCCAAGTGTTTCACTACAGTTTACAACGCAGAGCCGTGAAAATAAAAATCCTTTTTTTTCCCACAAAAATGATTTTTAGCCCCCCAAATTTTTATTTTCCCAAGGATAACAAGAGAACTTGGACCCAAAAAGTTGTTGTCCAATTTGTCTCGAGTACGCTGATACCCCATATGTTGGGGTAAACCCCTGTTTGGGCGCACGGGAGAGCTCGGAAGTGAAGGAGCACTGTTTTACTTTTTCAATGCAGAATTGGCTGGAATTGAGATCGGACGCCATGTCGCGTTTGGAGAGCCCCTGATGTGTCTAAACAGTGGAAACCCCCCAATTATAAATGAAACCCTAATCCAAACGCACCACTAACCCTAATCCCAACTGTAACCCTAACCACACACCTAACCCAGACACACCCCTAATTCTAATCCCAACCCTAATTCCAACCGTAAATGTAATCCAAACCCTAACCCTAGCCCCAACCCTAGCCCCAACCGGAAAATGGAAATAAATACATTTTTTTTAATTTTATTATTTTTCCCTAAGGCTAGGTTCACATTGCGTTAGGGAAATCCGTTTAGCACTAGCGGATTGCGCTAACACAATGTCTTTTTAGGTGTCGTGTTTAGTGGTCGCGTTAACGTCCCCGCTCTGGAAGATCGGGGATCGGACCTCGGGCGCGCCGCGGACGCTGCAAGCAGCGTCTGAGGCGCGCCACAAAAGAATGGCACCTTGCTAGCGCGAGCCGAAAATGGCACGCTCTAGCGATGCGCTACACCTGAAAATCACATTGCTGTCAATGGTTGTGCTAACGGACCCGTTGCACGGCGTTAATTGTGACATTTTCGCCGTGCAACGCTGTCCGTTAGCGTTAACCCATTAACGCAATGTGAACCTAGCCTAACTAAGGGGGTGATGAAGGGGGGTTTGATTTACTTTTATAGCGAGTTTTTTAGCGGATTTTTATGATTGGCAGCCGTCAAACACTAAAAGACGCTTTTTATAGCAAAAAAGTTTTTGCGTCTCCACATTTTGAGACCTATAATTTGTCCATATTTTGGTCCACAGAGTCATGTGAGGTCTTGTTTTTTGCGGGACGAGTTGACGTTTTTATCGGTTACATTTTCGGACACGTGACAGTTTTTGATCGCTTTTTATTCCGATTTTTTTGTGAGGCAGAATGACCAAAAACCAGCTATTCATGAATTTCTTTTGGGGGAGGCGTTTATACCGTTCCGCGTTTGGTAAAATTGATGAAGCAGTTTTATTCTTCGGGTCAGTACGATTACAGCGACACCTCATTTATATCATTTTTTTTATGTTTTGGCGCTTTTATACGATAAAAGCTATTTTATAGAAAAAATAATTATTTTGGCATCGCTTTATTCAGAGGACTATAACTTTTTTATTTTTTTGGTTATGATGCTATATGGCGGCCCGTTTTTTGCGGGACAAGATGACGTTTTCAGAGGTAACATGGTTATTTATATCCGTCTTTTTGATCGCGTGTTATTCCACTCTTTGTTCAGCGTTATGATAATAAAGCGTTGTTTTTTGGCTCGTTTTTTTTTTTTTTTTCTTACGGTGTTCACTGAAGGGGTTAACTAGTGGGCCAGTTTTATAGGTCGGGTCGTTACGGACGCGGCGATACTGAATATGTGTACTTTTATTGTTTTTTTTGTTTTTTTTTTTATGTAAAGAAATGTATTTATGGGAATAATATTTTTTTTTTTCTGCTTTATTTAGGAATTTTTTTTTTATTTTTTTTTTTACAAGTGTGGAAATTTTTTTTTTTACTTTTTCACTTTGTCCCAGGGGGGGACATCACAGATCACCGATCTGACAGTGTGCACAGCACTCTATCAGATCGGTGATCTGACATACAGCCGGGCAGGATTAGAGCTGCAGCTGCAGCCTGATCCTGACCCGGAAGTGCTCCCTGCAGGACCCGGATGCAGCCCGGCGGCCATTTTGGATCCGGGGACTGCAGGGAGAAGACGCTCGGTACACGGTGAGCACATCACCGTGTACCGATCGTCTCAGGGAAGCCCGCAGGGAGCCCCCTCCCTGCGCGATGCTTCCCTGCACCGCCGGCACACCGCGATCATCTTTGATCGCGGTGTGCCGGGGGTTAATGTGCCGGGAGCGGTCCGTGACCGCTCCTGGCACATAGTGCCGGATGTCAGCTGCGATAGGCAGCTGACACCCGGCCGCGATTGGCCGCGCTCCCCCCGTGAGCGCGGCCGATCGCATATGACGTACTATCCCGTCCATGGGAATTAAGTCCCAGGTCACCTGGACGGGATAGTACGTCATATGGGATTAAGGGGTTAAAATTGGGCCTCAAATACTAACATATTGCACATCACACAAAATAATTTCGGTTGTATTTACAAGCGCTGAGTTCAGGCCGCTAAATGAGTTTGATCGACAGAACGATCACTAATAGATCACTAACAGATCACCATACAGTATCATGTTAGCAGCACATCTACAGTTTACACCGGTGATGTGCTGCTGAGAACAAGATTTTTGTTCCGGCAAAAACAATCTGAATATGCAGCATTTTACTTGTTTAGTACAATACACCCCATAGTCCTCCATATATTATAATGTGCATCACAGTCCTCCATGTAGTATAATACACTCCCTATAGTCGTCCATATATTAAAATACACTGCTCAGTCCTCCACATAGTATAATACACTCCTCATAGTCTTCCATATAGCATAATACACTCTTCATAGTGCTCCATATAGTATAATGCACCGCCATAGTCATCCATGTAGTACAATTCACTTCCCATAGTATAATGCACCCCATAGTTCTTCATATAGTATAACATATTCCCCATAGTCCTCGATACAGTATAATGAAGCCCACATATAGTATAATGCAGCCACCCCACAGAGTATAATGCAGCAACCCCACAGAGTATCATGCAGGCACCCATAGAGTATAATGCAGCCACCCCAGCGTATAATGTAACCCCCCATAGAATATAATACAGCCCACCTCCCCATAATATATAATGTAGCCCCCCAGAGAATATAATGTAGCCCCCATAGTATATAACACAGGCTCCCCCATAGAATAGAATATACTCCCCATAGTTTATAGCAAAGCCCGCATAGGATATAGCACAACCCGCATAGTATATAGCACAGCTCGCGTAGTAGATAACACCGCCCACACAGTAGTATACAGCACAGACCACACAGAAGTATATACAATAAATATAACCCCAGGCTCATAGTGCAAAGTGTCCAAGTACCATGTCCTGGGCACTATAAATCCTACTCCAAAAAGTACTGATATAATTAAAGGAGAACAAAAGGAGCGTTAAACATACCAACGTAAAAAAGTACAAAATTTTATTGAAACATAAACAAAAGACATATACAAAACACATACATGAAAATAAGGACACTAAAAAACACCCCTAACACCCACACTGGTCCTCAAAGGTATAAGGCGTGTACATGGTACCAGATAATGTGTCACGCAAGTGGTACAAAATGGGCAACCGTGTCCATATAGAGCACCATGGACCCTAGACTGAGCCCCTATGGTCCTGAGGTATAGACCTAAATGGGGCTTACAGACAATGCTGCAATACAAACAGTCTATGATCCCGGACACACTCTAGGAAACCGATGACACTGCCGATATAAAAAATGCATGTAGCGTCATAGACGCAGTGAAATCAGTAACCAAAGCGTACCTCTTACCCGGGTGAAGGGATCAAAAGAGTTGGGCGACACCCCCGACGCGCGTTTCGCTCTAGCGTTCTCTTTGCTTTCTCAAGGGGAAGTATATACAGCACAGCCCACACAGTACTATATACAGCACAGCCCACAGAGTACTATATACAGCACAGCCCACAGAGTACTATATACAGCACAGCCCACACAGTAGTATACAGCACAGCCCACACAGTAGTATACAGCACAGCCCACACAGTAGTATACAGCACAGTCCGCTCCGCATCTCTTCTCCCCAGGGAATGGCCCCACAATCCAGTAAAAAAAAAAAAATCACCTCTCCTCATGCCCCGTGTTGCTTCCTGCTCCTGTCTCAGCGGCTGCAGTCTGCCTGGGACACAGCAGGTGCGCGATGATGTGACGTCATCGTGCACCTGTAGTGTCAGAGGCAGAGCGGGGAATGATGGGAGAGGGAGCATCTGTAGACGCTCTCTCCTCCATCATTGCATTCAACTGTACCTGTTCAACTGTAGTTGAATGTGACGGCGGGGGGGTGAGTCGGCGGCGGCGGGGGGAGGCGGATCGATCAGCCCACTACTGGCACCGGCCCTTCTGGCATTTGCCAGAAGTGCCCGATGGCCAGTCCGGCCCTGTGTCTAATCCTGTCTAGAGCAAAAAGTAAGAAAACAGTCAGGACCAACAGAATGGTGCCAGTGGGGTGATGGTGAATAGGCCAAGCACACTAATCAAAAAATAAAGGGAACACTAAAAGATTGCATCTTAGATATCAATGAATGAAATATTTCAATTGCAAATCTTTATTCATTATATAGTGGAATGCATTGAGAACAATAAAACATAAAAATGATCAATGTAAATCAAAATTAATATCCTATTGAGGTCTGGATTTAGAATGATACTCAAAATTAAAGTGGAAAATCAAATTACAGGCTGATCCAACTTCAGTGACAATGCCTCAAGACAATGAAATGTTGCTCAGCAGTGTGTGTGTCCTCCACATGCCTGTATGACCTCACTACAATGCCTGGGCATATTCCTGATGAGACAGCAGATGTTCTCCTGAGGGATCTCCTCCCAGACCTGGATTAAACATTCAGTCAACTAATGGAGAGCTGTGGTGCAACGCAGTGTTGGTGGATTGAACCAGACATGATGGCCCAGATGTGCTCAGTTAGATTCAAGTCTGGGGAACAGGCGGGCCAGTCCATAGCATCAATGCTTTCATCATGCAGGAACTGCTGACACACTTCAGCCACATGAGGTTTAGCATGGTCATGCATCAGAAGCAACCCAGGGCCTACAGCACCTGCATATAGTCTAACAATGGGTCTGGAGATCTCATACCGATACCTATTGGCAGTCAGGTTACCTCTGGATAGGACATGGAGGGCTGTGCGGCCCTCCAAAGAAATGCCTCCCCACACCATTGCTGACCCACTGCCAAACCTGTCATGCTGGAGGATGTTACAGGCAGCAGAACGCTCTCCACGGCATCTTCAGACTCTTGTCATGTCTGTCACATGTACTCACTGTGAACCTGCTCTCAACTGTAAAGACCACAGGGCGCCTATAATGAATCTGCAAATATTGGTGTTCTCTGGCAAATGCCAATTGCCCTGCATGTTGTTGGGCTGAGCAGTCACATGAATGTTCTTGACCTGCTGGAGGTCATTTTGCAGGGCTCTGGTACTGCTCTTCTTGTTCCTCATCCTTGCACAAAGGAGTAGGTAGCTGTCCTGCTGCTGAGTTGTTGCCCTCCTATGGCCCCCCTCCAATTTCCCTGGTGTACTTGCCTATCTCCTGGTATCTGCTCCATGCTCTGGACACTGTGCTGACAGACACAGATTACCTTTCTTGCCACAGCTCGCATTGATGACAAAATGAAAAAGTGAACAAAACAACAGCCAAAAAGGATGAGAACAGAGAAATGATCTGTGGTCACCCCCTGCAGATATAGGGGTTGTCTTGCTAACTGCCTATCATTTGTACCTGTTGTCTGTTACATTTGTGAGTCGCCCATCAGGGCTGTGGGGTACTCGGTACCGGGTCCAAAGGGAACCTGTCACCTGAACTTGGCGGGACCGGTTTTCGGTCATATGGGCGGAGTTTTCGGGTATTTGATTCACCCTTTCCTTACCCGCTGGCTGCATGCTGGCCGCAATATTGGATTGAAGTTCATTCTATGTCCTCCGTAGTACACGCATGCGCAAGGCATGTACTACGGAGGACATAGAATGAACTTCAATCCAATATTGCGGCCAGCATGCAGCCAGCGGGTAAGGAAAGGGTGAATCAAACACCCGAAAACTCCGGTCCCGCCAAATTCAGGTGACAGGTTCCCTTTAAAGGGGTGGTCACAGTGGCAGCGACCCAGTCCATGGCCCTGGGCGCCCAAGTAAAAGGGACGGTCTTTAAAAGGGTTGTGGAAGTAAGGAAAGTTTGTGACGCCACCTGTGGTTCTCAGTCAGAGGTGACCGACACTGCTTAAAAGGGGTCCTCTGGGGGCGATGGTGCTGCAGAAAAGATGGTGTCGCTTCCCACAGGTGAAGCAGTGTCCCCAAGGCTTCTGGTGTATTTGGCAGGGATGGTTAATGCCGCAAATAATTGGAAGACACAGGGTTGCAGTCTTTTCCTGGTTTACGGAGATGGTATTCAGCATAAGTCCAGGGTACAGGTAAGAGGTGTAGCTGGAGTCCAGGCAGCCTGAAAACAGGTGGAAATCCCCTTGACAGGTCAGTTTGGGAGCCTTCCACTATGTGCTGGTCTGTGGTCCCTTGCTGCCTGTAGCTCTCTAACAAGGCCCTCTTTCTTCCCTGTCCAGGGACAGTACCTGCACGGTAGGCAACTTGAGCCGTCTCTTTTGGGTCTCTGTTCACGGTGACTCTGGACTCTGATTGCTGCTGTACCTCAGGTATTATGTGGGCAAGTCCCTTTTAGTTTCCTGCCCTCCGGTTCTGCCGTGGGAATTGCAGTCCCCCTCAGCCTCGGGCTCTCGGTACCTGGTTTCTGCGCTCAGCTTAGAGAGGCCCAATAGCAGTCCTTCTCTAGCTCCTAAGTACCTCTGTGCGCCTTCACTGTCTGCTACCAACTGCCAACTGTCTGCTTGTCTGCCTTGCAACTGCCTCCTCCTCCCGACCAGAGAGAGCAGCTCTTCTAAAGTTGGGTGTAGAGCTCCCCCTTCTGGCCTGGAGTCAGAATGTGTTGCATGTAAGGTTACCTGCCAAAGGGATTCCTCCTGTCTCCAGGCATGGCATTACCCTCCCCGAGAGGAAGGCAATACCACTGTGGTACCTGAACTCCTGGGGTGCCACATTTGCACAACAGCAGGAGAAAATGATTCACAGTGTTGTTTCATAACTGGATGGGTTGATTTCACTGAAGTGTGATTGACTTGGGCTATGTGCACACGTTGCGGTTTTTACCGCGGAACCGCGGCGATTTTGATGCTGTGGGTCCGCAGCAGTTTCCATTGTGTTAACAGTAAACATGTAAACCAATGGGAAACCGCAAACCGCTGTGCACATGCTGCGGGAAAAACCGCGCAGAAACGCAGCGGTTTACAATCCGCAGCATGTCACTTCTTTGTGCAGAATCGCAGCGATTCTGCACACATAGAAATGCATTGATCCGCTTACTTCCCGCATGGGGCTATGTCCACCATGCGTGAAGTAAGCGGATAATGTGCGGTTGCTACCCGGGATGGAGGAGAGGAGACTCTCCTCCAGGCCCTGGGAACCATATTTGTGGTAAAAAAAAAAAAGAATTAAAATAAAAAATAATGATATACTCACCTCTCAGCGCTGCACGCGGCCGCCCGGTCTCAGGGTTGCTATGCGAGCAGGACCTGCGGTGACATCGCAGTCACATGACCGTGACATCATGAAAGTCCTTCTCGCATAGAATGTTTGGAACCGGACCGCCACATGCAGCCCCGAGGAGATCGGGACGTCAGAGTGAGTATAACCAATGTTTTTTTTTTTTTTTTTTTTGTAACATTACTATTGATGTTGCATATGCAGCATCAATAGTAAAACAAGTGCAGGAGTAAAACCCGCAGCAGAAACCGCAAGACAAACCGTGATAAATCTGCAGGGATAACCGCAGCGGTTTTGCCCTGCAGATTTATCAAATCCTCTGTGCGAGAACCCGCAGAGGACCGGCCTACGTGTACACATAACCTTGGAGTTACATTGTGTTGTTTAAGGGTATGTGCACACGATGCAGATTTAGTGCAGAACTGCAGCAGATTTTTCTGCAGCAGAAACGCTGCAGAACTGCACTGTGATTTACAGTACAATGTAAATCAATGTGAAAAAAAAAGCTGTGCACATGGTGCAGAAAAATCTGCGCAGAAACGCTGCAGATTTCAAAGAAGTGCATGTCACTTCTTTTGTGCAGTTCTGCAGCGTTTCTGCACCCCTCCATTATAGAAATCCATTGGTAAAATCTGCACAAAAAACGTATTCTGCCAGGAGATGCAGATTTTATGCAGAAAATTCTGAACCAAATCTGCATCGTGTGCACACAGCCTTAGTGTTCCCTTTGTTTTTTGAGCCGTGTAGTTGACACGCAAATGCTCAAATATTAGGCAATTTTGCAGATTTCTGAAAAATTGGTTACGGATCAATGCAGTTCTACTCATTTGTTTGTTTTGCAGGGTTTGCTTTATAGTATAAATGGCGCTAGAATAATAAATAATAATAGTTGCCATTTTACAGACAAAAAAAAAAAAAAAAAATCACATCCTCAAACATTTTTTTTTTGTAGTCTTGAGTTCACTTCTGAGTTCTACTTACTTAATTTCAGGAAGATTCCGTATGTTTGTAAAGATGTCAGCAGACTCGGGGCAAAGCTTTTCTATCAGTTCCAAAGGGCCAAAGAAAGATTTATTTTGACCAATAAAGCTCTTTTTAACTGCAAAAAAATTACAATTAAGATGCAATTAAAACAGTAAACGGCACATTTTAGTAGTAGGTCAGATATGCATTAACCAGACACCTCTACCAATCTATATATTCACAAACATATCTCTATAATGTCTATATGAACACACATTTATAGAACCCCCATCTATTTCTGTACATAGACATCAGTTAGACATGGGATACTTGCAATTTGGAGCGGAGACCACTAGCATATTCAAGTGAAGCTTCATAGATGGTCTATGTACAGAATCATAGCTCGTGAATGGTCAAGTCTCCGATGCTGCATTAAGAGCAGTAAAAAATAAAATGTTGAAATACTAAGATGAGTTATACAGTGCATTGTACACAACGATATAGTTACATCTCCACCCTTATATTATACTCCACAACTGAAACACTTTCCAAGTTGCAATTTACAAGACAAATGCCTTGGAGAATGCACAGCCAAAGGTGTAGCCAGAACGCCCCCTTTAGAGGCCATCTACTTTTACATCCTCCAGGGTCCAGGTCACACCTCATTCCCCACAACTATGAATGACAGATTATACACTGGGTGGGGGGGCCAAGCTTCCGGTAGCTTCCCCAGTCTCCGGGGTGTTGGAGAAATTGGACGACTCTACAAAGAGGTCTCCCCTTTTTCAGTGAGATTCTGACATTCAGGGAGAGTTATCTACACTATTCTCAGAGAAGGTAGCATAAAAAACCTGATCATGACTGTTGAAAAAAACATTTTGTACTTAAAGGGAGCAGCCAGATGTAGGCAAAGAGAAGCGGAATCCAAAAGATGTATCACTTAGGTTACTGGGTGCAGTCTTTCTCACGCAGAGCTTTTAGATTTAACAATAAAGCAGAGCTGACGAAGCTAACTCCGCCCACAGCACGCTCTCCATATACATAGTCTAGACAGTGGAGTGCTCATCACGGGCCGCCTTGCTGCACCAGGAAGCACGCATGCACGCACGCATTACTGCGTCAGGCAACGATAAGTTCCTGGTTCTAAAACAATCATTGCAAGCAAACAAAACCACAGAGCTTGATAAGACACATCTGAGCACTGAAATCTGTGTTTTTACCCCCACCTCATGCCGTTTCAGATGACTTCGCAAAAACCTGCTGACAGATACCCTTTAACATCAAACCAATTTTTAAAATTCTGACTACTGTCCCTTTATGAGGTAATGACTCTAGAACGCTTCCATGGATCCCAGTGATTCACACATAGTTTTCTCATGACATATTGTACTTCATGATAGAGGTAACATTTCTTTGATAAGACTTGCGTTTATTTGTGAATAAAAAATTAAATTTGGATAAAATTTTGACATTTTCCAACTTTGTGATTTAAGGGCATGAAAATGCAGAGATATGTCACACAAAATACTTAATAAGTAACATTTTCCACATGTCTACTGTATATCAGCACTATTTTTTGCTAGGATGTTAGAAGGGTTAAAAGTTAAACAGTGATCTCTCATTTTCACAACACACTTTGAGGGGTCTATATGATAGAAAATACCCAAAAGTGACAACATTCTAAAAACTGCACCCCACAAGGTGCTCAAAGCTACATTCAAGACGTTTATTAACCCTTCAGGTGCTTCACAGGAATTTTTGGAATCCTTCTATATTATTTCAAAACACTCTTTTTCGGTGATTACTTTGTATTTCCGTTCATACTGCACTACACATACACAAACGATACACCATTTGAAAGGTAAACATGCCTCCTTCAGCAAAAAAAATAGCCAAACAATCCACACATCCACGATGTGATCTCAAAACCCTAACCATGACATACAAAGCCATCCACAACCTGTCTCCTCCATACATCTGTGACCTCGTCTCCCAGTACTTTCCTGCACGCAACCTCCGATCCTCACAAGATCTCCTTCTCTACTCCCCTCTTACCTCCTCTTCCCACAATCACATACAAGATTTCTCTTGCGTATCACCCCTACTCTGGAACCCTCTACTACAACACATCAGACTCTCACCTACCATCGAAACCTTCAAAAAAGAACCTGAAGACCTACCTCTTCCGACAAGCCTACAACCTGCAGTAACCAACTATCGACCAAACTTCCGGGTCTTTGTGGAACTCCGGTCCCTGTTGTAGAAGGTCTTGCCTGTTCGGTAGTAAGATTGGTTTCTCTGTTGACATTCTGGATAGAAGAGAGAACCAGCTCCTTTTTGGCCAAAAAGGAACCACCAGGATTACGGTTGCTCTCTCATCTCGTATCTTCCTGAGTGTCTTCGGTATCAGAGGAAGAGTCGGAAATGCGTACAGGAGACCTTCTCCCCAATACTGAGACAAGGCATCTACTCCTGTGGCTCCATCTAGAGGATTGAGAGAGAAAAATGCTCTGGTCTTTGCATTTGACCTGGTGGCAAAAAGATCCACCTGAGATGTTCCCCACTGCTGGCACAGACTGCTGAATATTTCTGGATTTAGTTCCCATTCTCCGGGATGTACAGACGTTCTGCTCAAGAAGTCTGCTACTTGATTTTTGGTGCCTTCCAGGTGAACTGCCGAGATGGATTTGACAGATTTCTCCACCCATCTGAAGATCTGGTCTGCTAGGTGTTGCAGCGGTGGATGTTTCGGACCTCCTTGGAGTCTTAGAAATGCCACTGCTGTCACATTGTCGGACAGTATTCTTACAAGTCTGTCTCTGACCTGTGACTGGGCGTGGTATAGCACCTTCCAGATCTCATACAGCTCCCTGAAATTTGACGACCTTGCGGCAATCTGAGGACTCCATTCTCCCTGGTAGTATGTCCTTTCTATATGTCTGCCCGATCCGAATTGACTGGCATCTGTGGTAACAGTGACACAGGGATCGAGGACCCATGGAACCCCCACTTTTAGGTTCTTCGGTGTGGTCCACCAGGTTAGGGATTTCTTTCCTGATGGAGAAACAATCATCTTCTTGTCCAGCGAGTCCTGTCTCCTGTTCCAAGATTTCAAAATCTCTTTCTGTAACCCTCGCGAGTGGAATTGGCTCCATTTCACACAGGGTATACATGCCGTCATTAGGCCCAGAATCCTCATTGCCCCTCTTATGGAGGGGATACTCCTTCTGAATTGGTGTATGTGCCTGATCAAGGCCTTCTCTCTGTCTTCTGGTAAAAAGGATGTTCTGGCGTTGGAATCTAATATGACCCCAAAAAATTTCATTCTGGAATTTGGGACCAGGCATGATTTTTTCCAATTCACAATCCACCCCAGGTCCTGTAGAATGGAAAGTGTGAAGCTCCAGTCAACCTTGAGAAGTTTCTCCGACCTCGCCATTATCAGAAAGTAGTCCAGATATGGCACTATGGCAATATTCTGGTTCCTTAGATAGGCTACTACCTCTGACATTAGCTTGGTAAATATTCTGGGTGCTGAAGCAAGGCCGAAGGGGAGACATTTGACATTTATTTTTCCCGGATCTTTTTCTTTCAGGTGCGGGGATGGGAGGTTCTGCCTAGAATACATAGAGATACCAGCAGTAGATAGGGAAGTAGGGGGAGGGGTGAGCATTGTGGTATGGCTTAGATTAGCCCACTCACGAGCCCCTGAAGCTGGTCAGTCCCCTCAGGTCTGGCTGTCTCTTCCATAGCGAAGATAGTTTAGCCATTTAGCCGAGTGCTCCCTGTCAGGATGGCTGGCGGCATAAAGACCCCCCTGTGACATTTATATAGGATTTATCTGGTTGATCCTGCCCTCCTTACCGCGTCCCTGCGGCTGACCGTGCTCCAAGGCCTCACCGGAGGCCGGCGCTGCTGCTGGCGTCCCCATGCTCCGTAACTCGCCGCGACCGGAAGTGACGTGGTCGGAAGTGAAAAAGATGCGGCCGCATGCTGTGAATCGGTCACTGCTGGAAGCGACCACCGCATTCACCCCCAAGCAGACAGGCGCCCAGAGCGAGAGCCTCCTGTGCAGAGGAACGGACCCGATCCCAGGAGCAACGCTACATTGGGGAGGCTGAGAGACCCCCCATAACAGGTATCAGCCGCAGATATCTTGCGGCAGGGAAGGGAAAGGCTGGGCCCCCCGATCCCCACCGTCTGCACAGCACCATCAGAGGAAAAGCTTGTCGTTCCTATCCAGTGGGACAGGAAAAACACTGGTGGGTGGAGCGGTTAAAAGGACCGCTTGTTGTTCCTGTCCCACTGAGGGTAAGAAGGACGTCCTCCAATGGTGCTGTCAGGTGGTGAACTGGAAAATATCTTTTATTTTCACGGCTCAGTGTTATAAACTGTAGTAAAGCAATTGGGGGTTCAAAGTTCTCACAACACATCTAGATAAGTTCCTTGGGGGGTCTAGTTTCCAGTATGAAGTCACTTGTGGGGGGTTTCTACTGTTTTGGTACATCAGGGACTCTGCAAATGCAACGTGACGCTTGTAGACCAATCCATCTAAGTCTGCATTCCAAACGGCGCTCCTTCCCTTCCAAGCTCTGCCATGCGCCCAAACGGTGGTCCCCCCACCACATATGGGGTATCAGCGTACTAAGGACAAATTACACAACAACTTTTGGGGTCCAAATTATTCTGTTACCTTTGGGAAAATAAAAAATTGGGGGTGAAAAGATTATTGTGAAAAAATACGAAAAAAAAATGTGAAAAAAAACTTCTGTGAAGCACTTGGTGGGTCAAAGTGCTCACCACACATCTAAATAAGTTCCTTAGGTGGTCTACTTTCCAAAATGGTGTCACTTGTGGGGGATTTCAATGTTTAGGCACATCAGGGACTCTCCAAATGCGACATGGTGTCCGATCTCAATTTCAGTCAATTTTGCATTGAAAAAGTCAAACGGCGCTCCTTCCCTTCCGAGCTCTGCATGCACCCAAACAGTGGTTTACCCCTTCATATGGGGTATCAGCGTACTCAGGACAAATTGTTCAACAACTTTTGGGGTCCAATTTCTCCTGTTACCCTTGGTAAAATAAAACAAATTGGAGCTGAAGCAAAAAAATTGTGAAAAGAAGTAAAATGCTCATTTTTTTTAAATATTTCAAAAATTCCTGTGAAACACCTGAAGGGTTAATAAATTTCTTGAATGTGGTTTTGAGCACTTGGGTAGTTTCTATCATATAGACCTCTCAAAGTTACTTCAAATGTGATGTAGTCCCTAAAAAAAAAATGGTGTTGAAAAAATGCTGATCAACTTTTAACCCTTATAACTCCCCAACGGAAAAAATTTTGTTTCCCAAATTGTGCTGATGTAAAGTAGACATGTGGGAAATGTTACTTATTAAGTATTTTGTGTGACATATCTCTGTGATTTAAGGGCATAAAAATTCTAAGTTGGAAAATTGCAAAATTTTCACCAAATTTCCGTTTTTTTTCACAAATAAACACAGGTAATATCAAAAAAATTTTACCACCATCATGAAGTACCATATGTCACGAGAAAATGTCAGAATCATCAGGATCTGTTGAAGCGTTCCAGAGTTATAACCTCATAAAAGGGACAGTGGTCAGAATTGTAAAAATTTGCCCGGTCATTAACGTGCAAACCACCCTTGGGGGTTAAGGGGTTAAAAAAAAAAAAAAAAAATGAACATTTAACTTTTTTTTTTTTTTTTTTTTTTTCTTCACAAAATTTTTTTTACTTCAGATCCAATCTGTTTTATTTTACCAAGAGTAACAGGAGAAATTGGACCCCAAAAGTCGTTGTAAAATTTGTCCTGAGTACGCCGATACCCCATATATGCAGGTAAACCCCTGTTTGGCACATGGCAGAGCTCAGAAGGGAAGGAGCACCGTTTGACTTTTCAATGCAAAATTGACTGGAATTTAGAGTTTTGGAGAGCCCCTGATGTGCCTAAACAGTGGAAACCCCCCAATTCTAACTCCAACCCTAACCTCAAAACACCCCTAACCCTAATCCCAACCTTAATCCCAATCGTAACCCTAACCCTAACTTTAGCCCCAACCCTAATGGGAAAATGGAAATAAATATATTTTTTATTTTTATCGGGCAGCATGGTGGCTCAGTGGATAGAACAACAGCCTTGCAGCGCTGGGGTCCTGGGTTCAAACCCCACCAAGGACAACATCTGCAAAGAGTTTGCGTGGGTTTCCTCCGGGTACTCCGGTTTCCTCCCACATTCCAAAGACATACTGATAGGGAATTTAGATTGAGAGCCCCAACGGGGACAGCGATGATAATGTGTGCAAAACTGTAAAGCGCTGCGGAATATGTTAGCGCTATATAAAAATAAAGATTATTATTATTATTTATTATTTTTCCCTAACTAAGGGGGTGATAAAAGGGGGTTTGATTTACTATTTATAGCGGGTTTTTATGTTTGGCAGCTGTGACACTAAAAGACGCTTTTTATTGCAAAAAATAGTTTTTGCATCACATTTTGAGAGCTATAATTGTTCCATAATTTGGCCCACAGAGTCATGTTAGGTCTTGTTTTTTGCGGTACCATTTTTTGGGCACGTGAGATTTTTTGATCGCTTTTTAGTCTGATTTTTGGGAGGTAGAATGAACAAAAAACAGCAATTCATGAATTTCTTTTTTTGGGGGGGGACGTTTACAGCGATCCGCGTGTGGTAAAATTGATAAATCAGTTTTATTATTCGGGTCAGTATGATGACCGATATCTTATTTATATCATTTTTTTTTATGTTTTGGTGCTTTTATACAATAAAAACTTATATAAAAAAATAATTATTTTTGCATTCCTTTATTCTAAGAGCTATAACTTTTTTATTTTTCCGATGATGGAGCTATATTGCGGCTTGTTTTTTGCAGGACAAGACGACATTTTCAGCGGTACCACGTTTATTTATATTCGTCTTTTTGATTGTGTGTTATTCCACTTTTGTTTGGTGGTATGATGATAAAGCATTGTTTTTTGGGCTTTTTTTTTTTTTAATGGTGTTCACTAAAGGATTTAACTAGTGAGACAGTTTTATAGGTCGGGTCATTAAGGACGCAGCGATACCAAATATGTGTACTTTTATTTAGATTTTTTTAATTCAAATATTTATTTATTGATGGATTTTTTTTTTTATTATTTGTTATTAAATATTTTTACAATTATTTAAAAAACATTTTTTTATTGATTCTTACTTTTGCACTGTGTGCCACTATGGGACAATCATTTTGTGCATACTGATCGCTTCTGTATTACACAGATCTGCATGCTATAGAAGCTACCAGTGCCGCAGCTTCTGTATAGTAACCTGAGAGACTTCCCGGTCATCACTCCTCATGACAGAAAGTCTCTCAGATCTGGGGAGCCGGATGTCATCATGACAACATCGGGTCCCGATGGCAGCAATCGGGACCCCGCATCATGCCGAGGGGTCTCTGATCCAAAGGCAGAGGGGCGGTCAGCCCCTCTGCCGGCTCCGGAACGCAGCGGTCATGGTTGATCGCAGTGTTCCAGGGGGTTAAAGTGCCAAGAGTGGTCCGTGAGCGCGACTGATCGCACATGACGTACTATCCCGTCCATGGGCATACAGGCCCAAGGCACATGGACGGGATAGTACGTCTAATGTCAAAAAGGGGTTAAAAAAAAACAACTTTTTTTTTTTGCAGGCTGATCGTATCTACAGCATGGGGATGCAGTAGCATTCCCATGCTGCAGAAACTGTCAGCGCTGTACTGACAGAGAAACTTGCCCATCATGCACTGCGCATGATCAGCAAGTTTCCTAGCTCTGTCGACCCAGATGTCATCATGACAACATCGGGCCACCATGGCAACGATCGGGAGGGGCATGGCAATGACTGAAAGGCAGAGGAACTGTCAGATCGTAGCATATCGGGGGTTAAAGTGCATGACTGCTCCTGGCTCTTACTGCCAGGTATCAGCTGTCAGAATCCTGTGTGTGTGCAATCGTGATGACATAATAATCCATCCCTGGTCAAACAGGCCCAAGGCACATGGACGGATAATTTTGTATAATGTCAGAAAAAGGGTTAATATTTGCATGTAAATGCTAATAAACTAAATAGATCCTTTTAAAGCCACATAGTAAGGAAGGTAATAATTAAGAATAAATATTAGTAAAATAAATTTTCTGATAACATTATAAGGCTGCACTGTAGCTAAGAATTCTTCATACAAACCAAATGAACTATGGGAATTCAACTTGTAAATCCATTTAGATTCCTTCCGTAGTAGGATTTTATCCAAATTTCCCTTTTGTGGACCAGGTGCATTTTTCTGATGCCCTAAAATTCTATGTTTATGGATCCCATAGCATGAACCCCTGTCATATGACGAGAAAAGAGGTGGGGGGAGGGTATCTGTCTCAGTATTGATTTAGCTGAGATGTTTAAAAATCATGTAAACTCCCTGTTCTGTCCACATCAATATCCGAGTCATCCATGAAGATGACTGTCCTCCATACCACAGATGCCGAAGTTCACAAGTCGGTTCCTGACTCACAAGCATCCTTTGCTGCTGAACACTTCCCTTCATAAACAAAGACAGGGCTAATACATCGAGGTTAGAAAGAGCGACTGCGGATCTGTAGTATTGAGAAGCTGATGCCATGGAGGAGGCGCCAATATCGATATCAAAAACAATTTTCAAATCCCATTCACACATTTAGAATTTGAGAAACAAATAAATCATGATTTGGGGTACAGTATTGAGGCTTAAATGCCCAATATGTGTACCATGCTATGTCGGTATGTAACATAAATAGGAGTTATGAGCAGAGAGAGAGAAGGCACTGTGAATGCCGATCCTGTCCCAGAAATGAAATTACGGTACCTTTTAGCCCATGTTTCAGGCAATGCTCCAGGATGTAGAAAAACTGTTGTAGTGGAGGGAAATCAGATTCCAGGCTTCTGTCTAGATTTAGAGCAGCCTGGATCAATACCTTTACGGTAATCTTCATCATACTCATTAAGTTAGCGCGTTCATCCATACTGATTTCCGTATAAAACACTGAAACAAGAAAAAAAATAAAATGTTAGCTAATGCTTCTGTCACAATAAAACCAAAGTCTTAGGCTATGTGCACACGTATAGCGGATTTGATAAATCTGCAGGGGAAAAACGCTGCGTTTTTGCTGCAGATTTATGGCGGATTTACCGTGTTTTTTCTGCGGATTTCACTGCGGTTTTACAACTGCGGTTTTCTATTGGAGCAGCTGTAAAACCGCTGCGGAATCCGCAGAAAGAAGTGACATGCTGCGGAATGTAAACCGCTGCGTTTCCGCGTGTTTTTTTTCCGCAGCATGTGCACAGTGTTTTTTGTTTCCCATAAGTTTACATTGTAATGTAAACTCATGGGAAACAGCTGCAGAAACGCTGCGGATCTGCAGCAAAATCCGCATCGTGTGCACATACCCTTAAGATATTTTGAACCACAAAGTAACACAGAACAGGGAGTTGTCAGAGTGTTTAACCCCTTACCGGCATCGGACGTACTATACCGTCCGATGCCGGCTCCCCTGCTTTGATGCAGGGCTCCGCGGTGAGCCCGCACCAAAGCCGGGACATGTCAGCTGTTTTGAACAGCTGACAGGTGCCCGTAATAGGCGCGGGCAGAATCGCGATCTGCCCGCACCTATTAACTAGTTAAATGCCGCTGTCAAACGCAGACAGCGGCATTTAACTACCGCTTCCGGCCGGGCGGCCGGAAATGACGTCATCGCCGACCCCCGTCACATGATCGGGGGTCGGCGATGCTTGTGAATGGTAACCAGAGGTCCTTGAGACCTCTATGGTTACTGATTGCCCGTCGCTGTGAGCGCCACCCTGTGGTCGGCGCTCACAGCACACGTGCAATTCTGCTACACAGCAGCGATCAGCAGATCGCTGCTATGTAGCAGAGCCGATCGTGCTATGCCTGCTTCTAGCCTCTCATGGAGGCTATTGAAGCATGGCAAAAGTAAAAAAAAAAAGTTTAAAAAAATGTGAAAAAAATAAAAAAAAAAAAAAAAAAAGTTTAAATCACCCCCCTTTCGCCCCAATCAAAATAAATCAATAAAAAAAATATCAAATCTACGCATATTTGGTATCGCCGCGCTCAGAATTGCCCGATCTATCAATTAAAAAAAAGTATTAACCTGATCGCTAAACAGCGTAGCGGGAAAAAGATTCGAAACGCCAGAATTACGTTTTTTTGGTCGCCGCGACATTGCATTAAAATGCAATAACGGGCGATCAAAAGAATGTATCTGCACCGAAATGCTATCATTAAAAACGTCATCTCGGCACGCAAAAAATAAGCCCTCAACCGACCCCAGATGATGAAAAATGGAGACGCTACGAGTATCGGAAAATTTTTTTGTTTTTTTTTTAGCAAAGTTTGGAATTTTTTTTTAACCACTTAGATAAAAAATAACCTAGTCATGTTTGGTGTCTATGAACTCGTAATGACCTGGAGAATCATAATGGCAGGTCATTTTTAGCATTTAGTGAACCTAGCAAAAAAGCCAAACAAAAAACCAATGTGGGATTGCACTTTTTTTGCAATTTCACCGCACTTGGAATTTTTTTCCCGTTTTCTAGTACACGACATGCTAAAACCAATGATGTCGTTCAAAAGTACAACTCGTCCCGCAAAAAATAAGCCCTCACATGGCCAAATTGACGGAAAAATAAAAAAAGTTATGGCTCTGGGAAGGAGGGGAGCGAAAAACGAACACGGAAAAACGAAAAATCCCCCGGTCATGAAGGGGTTAATTTATTTTTTTCTCCATTTTTTAAAGTTTTTTGCATCAAAAAAAAAAAAAAAACACCCATTCTATTACACATCAAAAGCAGAACAATTTATAAATTATATAACTACCACTGAAGACCTAAAAACTCAGGCAATACTATAGTAAAGCAAAGCACGCCTTTTCCTCTATGTAAGGCCTCAATGAATCAGTCATTTTTCGGATGCAAAATACGAAAGTGCGATTTTCAACATGAAAAAAAAAAAGTTAAAAACAAAGCAAATTAGATGACATCTGTGTGCGGTCCGATTTTCATGGACTCAAACATGTAATGGCGAGTTTCCACAACAGACTAACGGCTACAGACGTCTGAAGGAGGTCTAATGCTCTTAGGGATCATAGAAGCTAAGATATATGGCACTGTAGTCATTTTCACTACACAGATTAAGTCTAGGAAGAGGGGCTGAACATTTTCTCTTTCTCTGACAAACTAACCACATGTTCCCTCTCCGACACAGGCAGACAAGCAAATCTACAGAATAAGGACCCCGTGTCACATGACAGGAAGAAAAAGTTGGGGGTTACAGGGGATGTCCCAATTCAGAAAACTTGTGCCTGCCAGCTCAGATATGAGATATATGTATATATACCGTATGTTTATTTGCTTTGTGTGTACTGAAACAACACAAAAAAAAACAGCAAATTGGACTTAATTTCACACAAAACCCCAAGGGTGTGTTTCCACGGTCCGGGGCACATGAAGCCAAGCTACAATGCTTCCTCCCTGCCGCCATATCTGGGACACACCAAGCCAAGCTACAATGCTTCCTACCATGGCCGAGCGGTCTAAGGCGCTGGATTAAGGCTTCAGTCTCTTCAGAGGCGTGGGTTCAAATCCCACTGCTGCCAGTAGGTCTTCAGAACCTTTTCTATGTTACTATTTTAGAAAAAAGACGACTGAGGGGCGATCTAATAAGGCCATGTTCACACTATGCGGTTTTTACTGCGGAACCGCGGCGATTTTGCCGCTGCGGGTCCGCAGCTGTTTTCCATGCAGGGTACAGTACAATGTTACCCTATGGAAAACAGAAACCGCAGTGCACATGATGCGGAAAAACCCGAAAAAAACCGCGCTGAATTGCTGCGGAAAAAAGAGAAGGACCATGTCACTTCTTTGTGCAGAATCACAGCGATTCTGCACCCATAGAAATGCATTGATCCGCTTATTTCCCGCATGGGGCTGTGCCCACCATGCGGGAAGTAATGCGGATAATGTGCGGGTTATACCCGGGGTGGAGGGGAAGAGACTCTCCTCCAGGCTCTGGGAACCATATTTGTATTAAAAAAAAAAAGAATTAAAATAAAAAATCATGTATACTCACCCTCTGAAGTCTCAGCGCTGCACGCGGCCGTCCGGTCTCAGGTTTGCTATGCGACCAGGACCTTCGGTGACGTCGCGGTCACATGACCGTGACGTCACCGAAGGTCCTGGTCGCACAGCATCTTTGGAACCGGACCGCTGCCTGCAGCGCCCAGGAGATCTGGACGTCAGAGGGCGAGTATATCATGATTTTATTACTTTTAACACTACTATTGATGCTGCATAATGCTGAATATGCAGCATCAATAGTAGGGGTAAATCCCGCAGCGGAACCCGCAGGACAAACCGCGATAAATCTGCAGGGATAACCAAAGCGGGTTTGCCCTGCAGATTTATCAAATCCGCTGCGGGAGAACCCGCAGGATAAAAAGGAGCGTGTGAATGTGGCCTAACCATGTATAAGTATATAAGGGGACAATACAAATATCTCACTGAGGAGCGGTTTATACCAAGGAAGGTGACAGGCACAAGGGGGCATTCTTTGCGTCTGGAGGAGAGAAGGTTTTTCCACCAACATAGAAGAGGATTCTTTACTGTTAGGGCAGTGAGAATCTGTGTGAGCAGTGTATGGCTTTTATGGCTCGTTTCTATTTGCGAGAAACATGTCAGTGTCTCGCATGTGAAAACCAAGCTCTGGCGCCGACACTCCAGAGCAGAGCGTGCGGCCGCACAGCAACACATGGAGCTGCACGCTCCGCTCCCAAGTGCCGGCGGCAGAGCTTGGTTTTCACATGCGAGACACGGACGTGTTTTTCACAAGTGGAAAGGAGCCCTTAAACTGCAGACGACCAATCCCGTAAAGGCCCTCGTTCCCCCCTCCCCTTGCCCAAGGAATGCCTTTGTCTGGGGCTCAAAAAAACGTAAATACTTGGAAAAAGAATGCATGTCATTACTCAGCCTACTCAGTGATGTCACAACAAAAGGGCATATCTTTACCCCTGCTGAACTGGGGGCAGAGTTGGTCCAGGAAACATTATAACAAAGGCTTGGCAAAGTGTTATGGAACTGGTGGTTAGGAGCACCCGGAACAATCTGATGGTTAAACTCACACAGGACAAGCTCTGGGAAGTGGGAGCTCTGCTGACCGCAACCCCTAAATCTATCACACAACTAGAAATAGCCATGGAGCGTACCTAACACGACCTAGACGCCTCTTCACAGCCTAAGAGCTAACTAGCCCTAAAGATAGAAAATAAAGCCTACCTTGCCTCAGAGAAATTCCCCAAAGGAAAAGGCAGCCCCCCACATATATTGACTGTGAGTTAAGATGAAAGTCACAAACACAGAGATGAAACAGGTTTCAGCAAAGGGAGGCCAGACTTACTAAACAGGCTGAGGATAGGAAAGGTATCTTTGCGGTCAGCACAAAAAACTACAAAAGACCACGCAGAGTGTGCAAAAAGACCTCCGCACCGACTCACGGTGCGGAGGTGCCACTCTGCATCCCAGAGCTTCCAGCTAGCAAGGCAAAATCATGATAGCCAACTGGACAAGGAAACAATGAACAAATAATTAACTAGCAGGGACTTAGCTTCTGCTGGAGTAGACAGGTCACCAGAAAGATCCAAGAGCGAACTGAACCAGTACAAGAACATTGACAGCTGGCATGGAGTAACGATCTGAGTGGAGTTAAATAGAACAGCCAGCCAAAGAACAAACTACGTCACCTGTGGAAGGAAGCTCAGAAGCAGCAGCTCCACCCACAGCCACCAGAGGGAGTCCATGGACAGAACTCGCCGAAGTACCATTCATGACCACAGGAGGGAGTTCGAAAACAGAATTCACAACAGTACCCCCCCCCCTTGAGGAGGGGTCACCGAACCCTCACCAGAGCCCCCAGGCCGATCAGGACGAGCCAAATGAAAGGCACGAACTATATCGGCAGCATGAACATCAGAGGCAAAAACCCAGGAATTATCTTCCTGACCATAACCCTTCCACTTGACCAGGTACTGGAGTTTCCGTCTCGAAATACGAGAATCCAAAATCTTCACCACATACTCCAACTCCCCCTCGACCAACACCGGGGCAGGAGGATCAACGGAGGGAACCATAGGCGCCACGTATCTCCGCAATAACGACCTATGGAACACATTATGGATGGCAAAAGAAGCTGGAAGGGCCAAACGAAATGACACAGGATTGAGAACTTCAGAAATCTTATACGGACCAATGAAACGAGGCTTAAACTTAGGAGAGGAAACCTTCATAGGAACATGACGAGATGACAACCAAACCAAATCCCCAACACGAAGTCGGGGACCAACACAGCGCCGGCGGTTAGCGAAACGTTGAGCCTTCTCCTGAGACAATGTCAAATTGTCCACCACATGAGTCCAAATCTGCTGCAACCTGTCCACCACAGTATCCACACCAGGACAGTCCGAAGGCTCAACCTGCCCTGAAGAGAAATGAGGATGGAAACCAGAATTACAGAAAAAAGGCGAAACATAAGTAGCCGAGCTGGCCCGATTATTAAGGGCGAACTCAGCCAAAGGCAAGAAGTACACCCAATCATCCTGATCAGCAGAAACAAAGCATCTCAGATATGTCTCCAAAGTTTGATTAGTTAGTTCGGTTTGGCCATTTGTCTGAGGATGGAAAGCCGAAGAAAAAGGCAAATCAATGCCCATCTTAGCACAAAAGGACCAACAAAACCACAAAACAAACTGGGAACCTCTGTCCGAGACGACGTTCTCCGGAATGCCATGCAAACGAACAACATGCTGGAAAAACAATGGCACCAAATCAGAGGAGGAAGGCAATTTAGACAAGGGTACCAAATGGACCATCTTAGAGAAGCGATCACAAACCACCCAAATGACCGACATCCTTTGAGAGACAGGGAGATCTGAAATAAAATCCATGGAAATATGCATCCAGGGCCTCTTCGGGACCGGCAAGGGCAAAAGCAACCCACTGGCACGAGAACAGCAGGGCTTAGCCCGAGCACAAGTCCCACAGGACTGCACAAAAGAACGCACATCCCGCGACAAAGAAGGCCACCAAAAGGATCTAGCCACCAAATTTCTGGTACCAAAGATTCCAGGATGACCCGCCAACACCGAACAATGAACCTCAGAGATAACTCTACTAGTCCATCTATCAGGGACAAACAGTTTCTCCGCTGGACAACGGTCAGGTCTATCAGCCTGAAACTTCTGCAGCACGCGCCGCAAATCAGGGGAGATGGCAGACAAAATTACCCCCTCTTTGAGAATACCCGCCGGCTCAGGAACACCCGGAGAGTCAGGCACAAAACTCCTTGACAGGGCATCAGCCTTCACATTCTTAGAGCCCGGAAGGTACGAAACCACAAAATTAAAACGGGAGAAAAACAGCGACCATCGAGCCTGTCTAGGATTCAACCGTTTGGCAGACTCGAGTTAAGTCAAATTCTTGTGATCCGTCAAGACCACCACGCGATGCTTGGTTCCTTCAAGCCAATGTCGCCACTCCTCGAATGCCCACTTCATGGCCAACAACTCTCGATTGCCAACATCATAATTGCGCTCAGCAGGCGAGAATTTTCTAGAAAAGAAGGCACATGGTTTCATCACCGAGCCATCAGAACTTCTTTGCGACAAAACAGCCCCTGCTCCAATCTCAGAAGCATCAACCTCAACCTGAAACGGGAGCGAAACATCTGGCTGGCAAAACACAGGGGCAGAAGAAAAACGACGCTTCAACTCCTGAAAAGCCTCTAAGGCCACCAAGGACCAATTGACCACATCAGCACCTTTCTTGGTCAAATCAGTCAACGGTTTAGCAACACTAGAAAAATTAGCGATGAAGCGACGGTAAAAATTAGCAAAGCCCAGGAACTTCTGCAGGCTCTTCACAGATGTCGGCTGAGTCCAATCATAAATGGCCTGAACTTTAACAGGGTCCATCTCGATAGTAGAAGGGGAAAAAATGAAACCCAAAAATGAAACCTTCTGAACCCCAAAGAGACATTTCGACCCCTTCACAAACAAGGAATTCGCACAAAGGACCTGGAACACCATTCTGACCTGCTTCACATGAGACTCCCAATCATCCGAAAAGACCAAAATATCATCCAAATATACAATCATGAATCTATCCAGGTACTCTCGGAAGATGTCATGCATAAAGGACTGAAACACAGATGGAGCATTAGAAAGCCCGAATGGCATAACCAGGTACTCAAAATGGCCCTCGGGCGTATTAAATGCTGTTTTCCATTCATCGCCCTGTTTAATTCGCACAAGATTATACGCCCCTTGAAGATCTATCTTGGTGAACCAACTAGCCCCCTTAATCCGAGCAAACAAATCAGACAGCAGCGGCAAAGGGTACTGAAATTTGACTGTGATTTTATTAAGAAGGCGGTAATCAATACAAGGTCTCAAAGAACCATCCTTCTTGGCCACAAAAAAGAACCCTGCTCCCAATGGTGATGACGACGGGCGAATATGACCCTTCTCCAAGGATTCCTTTATATAACTCCGCATAGCGGCGTGCTCTGGCACAGATAAATTAAACAGTCGGCCCTTAGGAAACTTACTACCAGGAATGAAATTAATAGCACAATCGCAATCCCTATGAGGAGGTAAGGCACCGGATTTGGGCTCTTCAAAATACATCCCGGTAATCTGACAAAAACTCAGGGACTTCAGAAGGAACGGAAGGCGAAATTGACAGCAATGGAACATCACCATGTACCCCCTGACAACCCCAGCCGGACACAGACATAGATTTCCAATCCAATACTGGATTATGGACCTGTAGCGATGGCAATCTCAAAACGACCACATCATGCAGATTATGCAACACCAAAAAGCGAATATCCTCCTGATGTGCAGGAGCCATGCACATGGTAAATTGAGTCCAGTACTGAGGCTTATTCTTGGCCAAAGGCGTAGCATCAATTCCTCTCAATGGAATAGGATACTGCAAGGGCTCCAAGAAAAAACCACAGCGCCTGGCAAACTCCAAGTCCATCAAATTTAGGGCAGCGCCTGAATCCACAAATGCCATAACAGAATAGGACGACAGAGAGCAAATCAGAGTAACGGACAAAAGAAATTTAGACTGTACCGTACCAATGGTGGCAGACCTAGCGAACCGCTTAGTGCGCTTAGGACAATCGGAGATAGCATGAGTGGAATCACCACAGTAAAAACACAGCCCATTCCGACGTCTGTGTTCTTGCCGTTCAGCTCTGGTCAAAGTCATATCACAGAGAATACCGCCAAATGGTGCACAGCTTTGCGCTCACGCAAGCGCCGATCGATCTGAATGGCCAAGGACATAGACTCATTCAGACCAGCAGGCGTGGGAAATCCCACCATGACATCCTTAAGGGCTTCAGAAAGACCCTTTCTGAAAATTGCCGCCAGGGTACACTCATTCCACTGAGTAAGCACAGACCACTTTCTAAACTTCTGACAGTACACCTCCGCTTCATCCTGACCCTGACACAAAGCCAGCAAGATTTTCTCTGCCTGATCCACTGAATTTGGTTCATCATAAAGCAATCCAAGCGCCAGAAAAAACGCATCTACATCACGCAATGCAGGATCTCCTGGCGCAAGGGAAAATGCCCAGTCTTGAGGGTCACCACGCAACAAAGAAATAATGATTTTTACTTGTTGAACGGGGTCACCAGAGGAGCGGGGTTTCAAAGCTAGAAACAGTTTACAATTATTTTTGAAATTCAGGAATTTAGATCTATCCCCAGAAAACAAATCAGGAATTGGAATTCTAGGCTCTAACATCGGATTCTGAACCACAAAATCTTGAATGTTTTGTACCCTTGCAGTGAGATGATCCACACAAGAGGACAGACCTTGAATGTCCATATCTACACCTGTGTCCTGAACCACCCAGAGGTTAAGGGGAAAAGAAAGACAAAAAACACTGCAGAGAAAAAAAAATGGTCTCAGAACTTCTCTTATCCCTCTATTGAGATGCATTAATACTTTGGGCCAGCTGTTCTGTTATGGACCTGGTGGTTAAGAGCACCCGGAACGACCTGATGGTTAAACTCACACAGGACAAGCTCTGGGAAGTGGGAACTCTGCTGACCGCAAAACCCCAATCCTATCACACAACTAGAAATAGCCGTGGAGCGTACCTAACACGACCTAGACGCCTCTTCACAGCCTAAAAGCTAACTAGCCCTAAAGATAGAAAATAAAGCCTACCTTGCCTCAGAGAAATTCCCCAAAAGAAAAGGCAGCCCCCCACATATATTGACTGTGAGTTAAGATGAAAGTCACAAACACAGAAATGAAACAGGTTTCAGCAAAGGGAGGCCAGACTTACTAAACAGACTGAGGATAGGAAAAGTATCTTTGCGGTCAGCACAAAAAACTACAAAAGACCACGCAGAGTGTGCAAAAAGCCCTCCGCACCGACTCACGGTGCGGAGGTGCCACTCTGCATCCCAGAGCTTCCAGCTAGCAAGGCAAAATCATGATAGCCAACTGGACAAGGAAACAATGAACAAATAATTAACTAGCAGGGACTTAGCTTCTGCTGGAGTAGACAGGTCACCAGAAAGATCCAAGAGCGAACTGAACCAGTACAAGAACATTGACAGCTGGCATGGAGTAACGATCTGAGTGGAGTTAAATAGAACAGCCAGCCAAAGAACAAACTACGTCACCTGTGGAAGGAAGCTCAGAAGCAGCAGCTCCACCCACAGCCACCAGAGGGAGTCCATGGACAGAACTCGCCGAAGTACCATTCATGACCACAGGAGGGAGTTCGAAAAGCCGGATTACGTACCGGTAATGCTCTTTTAATGAGTCCACGACAGCACCCCACATGAGAGAGAGAGGGATCCGCCCATAGGAACAGGAAACCTACAGAATAAAAGGAGGCGGTCCCCTCTCCTCCTCAGTTTAGTTACAGAGTATAAAAAGGGGAACCGCAAAAGTGTTAGTATTCATTCTTATTCAGTCACATAAATTTCTTAACTCTATACAACCATTATTTGTGACCTTAAAGGAAAGAGCTGTGCATAATTTAGGGAGGGTAATACATGGGTGCTGTCGTGGACTCATTAAAAGAGCATTACCGGTACGTAATCCGGCTTTTTACCCTTCGCCACGACAGCACCCCACATGAGAGATTTTCAGAGAGTCATTATTTGGGTGGGATTACTGTATTAAGAACAGCTCTACCAAAGGTCAGATCAGAAGACGTGGACAGATCAAGTCTATAATGGTTGTAGAAGGTAGAAGGTGTAGACCAAGTTGCAGCCTTACATATTAAATGGATCGGTACATCTGCTTGTTCCGCCCAGGAGGAAGCCATGGCTCGTGTTGAGTGCGCTTTTATACCCACTGGAGGAATCTCGCCTTTTGACGTATAGGCCAAGCAGATAGCCTCTCTGATCCACCGAGATATGGTAGCTCTCGTGACCCCATGTCCTTTCTTGTGGCCCTGAAAGGAGATAAACAGAGCCCTACTCTCCCTCCATGTCTGACACCTTTCTATATAAGTCAGGATGGCTCTTCTGACATCTAAGGTGTGGAACTTATGATGTTCTGGAGTTACAGGTGAATCAAAAAAGGAAGGGAGAAATATTTCTTGTGACCTGTGGTAGGTGGACGCTACCTTAGGGAGGTATGAGGGGTCTGGTTTCAGGACTATCCGATCATGAAATATCAGTAAGAAAGGTGGGTCTACTGATAGGGCCTGGATGTCACTAACCCGTCTAGCTGAGGTTAGGGCTACTAGTAAGGCTACTTTATATGTTAGGATTTTTAAAGGTATTGAATCTAATGGTTCAAATGGAGAGCTTGTTAAGGCCTCTAATACTAGATTTAAATCCCACGGAGGTAGACGGGGAATATGGACCGGTTTACTACGTTCACAAGATTTTATGAATCTGGAGATCCACCTATTAGCTGCTATATTGCATCCATATAGGGCTCCTAATGCCGAGACCTGAACTCTTAAGGTATTTACAGATAGTCCTAACTCTCGGCCTTTTTGCAAGAACTCTAGGATAGGTGTGAGTGGAACTTGCTTAGTGAACGGTACCGTGTAAAAGTCTAAAAATTTATTCCATACCCTACTATATATTAGGGTGGTAGATCTTTTCCTGCTCAATAAGAGGGTGTTTACTAGTTCTGTTGAGAACCCTCTGGAACTTAATAGTTGCCTCTCAAATTCCACGCCGTCAAGTGAAGACCTTTCACTTGCGGGTGGAAAAAGGGGCCTTGGTACAGCAGCTCCTTGTCTGATGGGAGGATCCAAGGATCGCATAGGCACATGGTCTGGAGACAAGAGAACCATGGTCTTTTCGGCCAGAATGGTGCAATGAGGATTACTCTTGCCTGTTCCCTCCTGATCTTTCTGATCACTAGAGGAATCAGAGACATTGGAGGAAAGGCATATGCCAGTCTGAACCGCCAAGGATGGTGGAGAGAGTCCAACATATCTGGGTGATCCCTGGTGTTCAGGGAAGCGAACCTTTGTACTTGCCGGTTGTCTCTTGTGGCAAATAGGTCGATTTGTGGTATCCCCCATGCTTCTGTTATCCTTCTGAATATGGATTTGTTTAAGGTCCATTCTCCTTGACGCAACTCGTTTCTGCTGAGGTAGTCTGCCCTGATGTTCTCTACACCTTTGATGTGCAGGGCTGTTAAGGATGTTAGATGAGCCTCTGCCAGCTGAAAGATGTTTGCAGCTATGGTCATCAGACTTCCTGACTTTGTACCACCCTGACGGTTCAAGTATGCCACTGCGGTGGAATTGTCTGAGTAAATTCTTACATTTGTTCCATGAATCTGCGGAAGAAAATGATATAAGGCACATTCTATTGCTTTTAACTCCTTCCAGTTGGAGGAACATATTAATTCTGTCTGATCCCAAGTATTTTGGGCCAGATTGTCTTCCATATGTGCTCCCCACCCAATAGGGCTGGCGTCGGTGGTAATTATTTTAGACGGGTCTATTATCCATGGCACACCCCGTGATAGGTGGTCCATGTCTAGCCACCAGGATAGCGATTCTAAGACATTACTGGAAAGAGTTATTCTACTTTCTAAATAACCGTCTTTCCCCTGAGCCGACAATACTTCGTACTGCAATTGACGGGTATGGAATTGTGCCCAAGGTACAGCAGGGATACATGATGATAATGACCCCAGTAAGGACATGGCCTTTCTTAGTGTCATGTAGGGTTTGCGTATTGCGTCTGATACCTTTGATTGTATAGTCAACCTCTTTGACTGAGGAAGAAAGCATTTCTGACTTACGGAGTCTAGCTGGATTCCTAGAAATGTCTGAACGGTTTCTGGATTCAGCCGAGATTTTTCGAAGTTGACGATCCAACCTAACTCCTGTAGGGACGAGATCGTATTAGATAAACGAGTTTTACATTGAAGTGCAGAGCTTCCTACCACTAGAAAGTCATCTAGGTAGGGTATTATCAAGGTATCTCGTTGGCGTAGATGAGCCATCACTTCTAGTATCACCTTAGTGAAGACGCGGGGAGCCATAGAAAGCCCAAATGGCATTGCAACATATTGAAAGTGACGAACCTTTCCCTCCAGGGTGACTGCTACCCTTAGGTACTGCTGATGTTCGGCATGTATGGGAAGATGGTAATAGGCGTCCTTTAAGTCTATTCCGGCCATGACACACCTAGGGAATAAGAGTTTTATGGTAGAACTAATGGATTCCATTTTGAAGGTATGATTACGCAGGAAAGAATTTAATTTTTTAAGATTTATGATGGTTCTAAATGAACCATCTGGTTTATTAATCAGGAATAAAGGGGAGTAGAACCCTTTCCCTTTTTGATCCTGGGGAACTTCAATCAGGACTTTCTTAGATAGAAGAGATAGGATCTCTATTTCTAGAGCCCTCTGTTGGTCCTGACCTTTTGGAGATGTTATTATGAAGGAATCCCAAGGGATTCGATCAAATTCTAATTTAAGGCCGTATTGCACAATGTCCAGAATCCACTGGCTGGATGTTATCTGTCCCCATTGGGGAAGAAAAAATTTTAATCTGCCGCCTACTTCCTGGTTAGCGGTATTTACGTCTCGGATTATGGGACCCGCTAAAAAAGGCACCTTTTTGCTTTGGGTCCTTCGACTCCCATCGCTCTCTTTGTTCAAGCGGCTTGTTCCTAGTAAAGGGGCGTCTCCTGAAGGCTCTCCTGTAGGATGGAAGATACTGGTTAGGGAAGCCTTTCTTCCTTTCACCTGCTTTATTCAGGAGTTCATCCAGCGTCTTCCCAAAAAGGAACTCACCCTGACAGGGAATCGCACAAAGTTTCGCTTTAGCTTGTGCGTCCCCCTTCCAATTCTTTAGCCAGAGTGCACGCCGGGCTGTGTTGACTAGGCCGGCTGACCTGGCTGCAAGACGTAGCGAGTCCACTGAGGCATCAGCTAGGAATGCTACTGCTTCTTTAATTTGAGGCAATTTCAGCAGGATAGATTCCCTCGAAGTTTTGCCTCTAATCTGTTCCTCCAATTGCTCCGTCCATACTAGTAGAGATCTTGCAGTACAGGTACTAGATATGGCGGGCCTGAACGCCCCCGTATTGACTTCCCATGACCTCTTTAGTAAAGCTTCTGCTTTACGGTCCAGCGGGTCTGTTAGGACCCCTGAATCCTCCACTGGTAGGACCGACTGTTTGGTTGTGGAGGCTACCGCAGCATCAACTTTTGGCACCTTTGACCAGGTGTTTAGGTCTTCATCGCTGAAGGGATAGCGCCTTTTAGAGGATGATGGTAAAAACCCTCTATTCTGCTTGTCCCACTCCTTTTTGACAATATCTTTGATGGTTTGTATGACGGGGAAGGACCTACGTTTCTTCTGTCCTAACCCCGCAAACATTATGTCCTGTGCTGATTTCTTTTCTTTCCCATCTGGGCACCCCATCGTGCTCCTGACAGATTTTATTAAATTGTCCACATTACTGTTGGGAAGACAAAGTCCCCCTTCAGTCTCGGATGAGCTCGGCTGAGATCCCTCTTCGTCTGAAGAAATACATACACCCTCTGACTCCGAACTAACCGGAGACCGGGACCTGCTAGGCTGACGGGTACTGGCGCTACTTGTCTGCGCCAAACCCTGCATCTCTTCTCGGATAATAGCTCTGACATCTGAGGGAGTCATGATATTTTCCTGCCGTAGAGTTTGCATGATACACTCTGCACACAGTTTTTTGGCATAATCATCCGGGAGGGGCTGCGTACATAAAGCACACTCTTTATGCTTAGATTTGTGTGTCCTTTTCTTAGTCTAGAGGAAGGATACAGGAGGAACATATATCAGCATATAGGAAGAGACTCTTTCAAAAACTCACCCAGTGAAGCTGACAGGTACCGGTTCTGGAGGCGGAATTCGTTTGGTGGTAGAACTCTTCTCTGGAGGTCGGCCACCACTCTTTGTGCTGCTCCTCGTGCTTCTCTCCCTGCTGGGAGAGCGCTGTTGCACTGCGGGCAGGTGCGCTTCGTCGGCCGGTGAAGCCATTTCACACACACCGGCCCGACGCTAGCGCTGCATTTTTAAACTTGCCGCCCATTCTCCTGCCTCCCCGGACCAACCCGGAAGTGCTCCCGCGACTTCCGGGTTAGACGCGCCGCTCTCACCACCATGCGGCCGCCAGAGGCTATTAAGCCGGCCGCTGCAGCGCGCGCGTCCTCACAGTGCCGGCCGGACCTACGGTGACCGGACCCGGACCGTGGATGTTTGGCCAGACGAGGGGGGAGGCTGCAAGCAGGGGCTCCCCCGCCGCTGCTTCTGGTACCGCAGCCCCTGCCGTTCCCACAGAAACCGGCGCAGGCGGGTGCATGGCCCAGGGATCCTCTTCATCTGTAGGTAAGCCGGGTCCCTGTAGGAACAGGAAACCTAAACTGAGGAGGAGAGGGGACCGCCTCCTTTTATTCTGTAGGTTTCCTGTTCCTATGGGCGGATCCCTCTCTCTCTCATGTGGGGTGCTGTCGTGGCGAAGGGTAAAAACAGAATTCACAACAGCAAAGCTGTGCTCGTGCATCTGGATATATGTAAGCCCTTTCTCCTCCATGGCACACGGCCAGTCACAAGCTGAAATGATCTGAACGCTATGTAAGTGTTCTCTTTTCAATGTTAATCCTATTTTATTTGCAATTTGAAATGTACGCATGATTTTGTCTCCTTTAGAATATCTTTTATACTTAGCAAACACTGCCTACCCTTTTTATGGAGTAAGGCTAGTTTCACACTAGAGTTTTGCTGAGCTGCGTAGGGCTACAGACATCAGAGACGTACCGGGCTGACGTCAGCGAATACGCCACAGTCGCTACAGGCATCAGAGACGTACTGGGCTGACATCAGCGAAAACGTCACAGACATCAGAAACATAATGGACTGATGTCAGCGAATATGCCACAGTCGCTACAGACGTCATACACATAACGGGCAGATGTCAGTGAATACGCCACAGTCGGTAGAGACATCAGAGACATATCGGGCGGACGTCAGTGAATACGCAACAGCCACTACAGACATCAGAGACGTACCGGGCTGACATCAGCGAATACACCACAGACATCAGAGACATACCGGGCTGATGTCAGCGAATACGCCACAGTCGGTCGGACGTCAGTGAATACGCAACATCCACTACAGACATCAGAGACGTACCGGGCTGATGTCAGCGAATACACCACAGACATCAGAGACGTACCGGGCTGATGTCAGCGAATACGCCACAGTCGCTACAGAGATCAGAGACGTACCGGCCTGACGTCAGCGAATACGCCATAGACGTACCGGCCTGACGTCAGCGAATACTGGGCTGACATCAGGGTATGCACCACAGTCACTACAGACGTCAGTGGCGTATAGGGCTGACTTCAGTGAATACGCCACTGTCATTAGAGACGTACTGGGCTGACGTCAGCAAATATGCCACAGTCGCTACAGACGTCACAGATGTACCGGGCTGACGTCAGCGAAAACGCCACAGTAGCTACAGACATCAGAGATGTACCAGGCTGACGTCTGCGAATACGCCACAGTCGCAACATACGTCAGAGTCGTACTGAGCTGACGTCAGCGAATATGCCACAGTCGCAATAGACATCAGAGACGTACAGGGCTGACATCAGCGAATATGCCACAGTCGCTACAGACGTAAGACGTACAGCGCAGACATCAGCAAATACGCCACAGATAACAGATGTACAGGGCTGACATCACCGAATAGGCCACAGTCACTACAGACATACCGTGTTGACGTCAGTGAATACGCCACACTCGCTACAGACATCAGAGACATACTGGGCTGACGTCAGCATATATGCCACAGTCACTACAGAAATCAGACGTACAGGGCTGACATCAGAAAATACGCCACAGATGTACAGGGCTGACGTCAGCGAATAAGCTACAGTCACTACAGACATCAGAGTCTTACAGGGCTGGCGTTAGCTAATTCGCCACAGTCCCTATAGACATACCGAACAGACGTCAGCGAATACGCCACGGTTACTAAAGATGTCAGACATACTGGGCTGACGTCAGCGAATCACGACACAGTCGCTAGACGTCAGATGTACCGGGCTGATGTCAGCAAATTATTATTATTATTTATTGTTATAGCGCCATTTATTCCATGGCGCTTTAAATGTGAGGAGGGGTATACATAGTAAAGACAAGTACAATAATCTTAAACAATACAAGTCATAACTGGTACAGGAGGAGAGAGGACCCAGCAAATACGCCACAGTCACTACAGACATCAGAGACATACTGGGCTGACGTCAGCGAATACGCCACAGAAATCAGAGACGTACCGGGCTGACATCAGCAAATATGCCACAGTCGCTACAGATGTCAGAGATGTACCGGGCTGACGTCAGCGTATACACCACAGTCGCTACAGAAATGAGAGACGTACAGAGCTGACATCAGCAAATACGCCACAGTCGCTACAGATGTCAGAGATGTACCGGGCTGACGTCAGCGTATACTCCACAGTCGCTACAGACATCAGAGACGTAGCGGGTTGACGTCACCGAAAACGCCACAGTCGCTACAGACGTCAGAGGCGTACAGGACTGACTTCAGTGAATACGCTACAGTCACTACAGACGTCAGAGACATACCACAAACGTCATAGACGTACAGGGCTGACATCAGCAAATAAGCCATAGTAGCTACAGAGAAACGTACTGGGCAGACGTCAGCGAATACGCCACAGTCACTACACACATCAGAGACGTACCGGGCTGACATCAGAAAACAAGCCACAGTCACTACAGACAACAGAGACATACCGGGCTGACATCAGCGAATACGCCACAGTCACTACACATATCAGAGACGTACCGGGCCGACATCAGAAAATAAGCCACAGTCGCTACAGACAACAGAGACGTACCGGGCTGACATCAGCGAATACGCCACAGTCGCTGCACACATCAGAGACGTACCGGGCTGACATCAGCAAATACGCCACAGTCACTACAGAGACGTAACGGGCTGACATCATAAAATAAGCCACAGTCACTACAGAGACGTACTGGGCTGACGTCAGTGAATACGGCACAGTCGCTACACACATCAGAGATGTACCGGGCTGACGTCAGCGAATACGCCACAGTCGCTACACACATCAGAGACGTACCGGGCTGACATCACAAAATAAGCCACAGTCGCTACACACATCAGAGACGTACCGGGCTGACATCACAAAATAAGCCACAGTCGCTACACACATCAGAGACGTACCGGGCTGACATCACAAAATAAGCCACAGTCACTACACACATCAGAGACGTACCGGGCTGACGTCAGCGAATATGACACAGTCGCTACACACATCAGAGACGTACAGGGCTGACATCAGCGAATATGACACAGTCACTACACACATCAGAGACGTACCGGGCTGACGTCAGCGAATATGACACAGTCGCTACACACATCAGAGACGTACAGGGCTGACGTCAGCGAATATGACACAGTCGCTACACACATCAGAGACGTACAGGGCTGACGTCAGCGAATATGACACGGTCGCTACACACATCAGAGACGTACCGGGCTGACGTCAGCGAATATGACACAGTCGCTACACACATCAGAGACGTACCGGGCTGACGTCAGCGAATATGACACAGTCGCTACACACATCAGAGACGTACAGGGCTGACATCAGCGAATATGACACAGTCGCTACACACATCAGAGACGTACAGGGCTGACATCAGCGAATACGCCACAGTCACTACAGAGACGTAACGGGCTGACATCAGCGAATACGCCACAGTCGCTACAGACAACAGAGACGTACTGGGCTGACGTCAATGAATACGCCACAGTCGCTACAGACAGAGACGTACCGGGCTGACATCATAAAATAAGCCACAGTCACTACAGAGACGTACTGGGCTGACGTCAGTGAATACGCCACAGTCGCTACACACATCAGAGATGTACAGGGCTGACGTCAGCGAATATGACACAGTCGCTACACACATCAGAGACGTACAGGGCTGACATCAGCGAATATGACACAGTCGCTACACACATCAGAGACGTACCGGGCTGACGTCAGCGAATATGACACAGTCGCTACACACATCAGAGACGTACAGGGCTGACGTCAGCGAATATGACACAGTCGCTACACACATCAGAGACGTACAGGGCTGACATCAGCGAATATGACACAGTCGCTACACACATCAGAGACGTACCGGGCTGACGTCAGCGAATATGACACAGTCGCTACACACATCAGAGACGTACAGGGCTGACATCAGCGAATATGACACAGTCGCTACACACATCAGAGACGTACCGGGCTGACGTCAGCGAATATGACACAGTCGCTACACACATCAGAGACGTACAGGGCTGACATCAGCGAATATGACACAGTCGCTACACACATCAGAGACGTACCGGGCTGACGTCAGCGAATATGACACAGTCGCTACACACATCAGAGACGTACAGGGCTGACATCAGCGAATATGACACAGTCGCTACACACATCAGAGACGTACAGGGCTGACGTCAGCGAATACGCCACAGTCACTACACACATCAGAGACGTACCGGGCTGACGTCACAAAATAAGCCACAGTCACTACAGAGACGTACCGGGCTGACGTCAGCGAATATGACACAGTCGCTACACACATCAGAGACGTACAGGGCTGACGTCAGCGAATACGCCACAGTCGCTACACACATCAGAGACGTACCGGGATGACATCACAAAATAAGCCACAGTCACTACAGAGACGTACCGGGCTGACGTCAGCGAATATGACACAGTCGCTACACACATCAGTGACGTAAAGGGCTGACGTCAGCGAATATGACACAGTCGCTACACACATCAGAGACGTACAGGGCTGAGCGAATACGCCACAGTCGCTACACACATCAGAGACGTACCGGGCTGACATCAGCGAATACGCCACAGTCGCTACACACATCAGAGACGTACCGGGCTGATATCAGCGAATACGCCACAGTCACTACACACATCAGAGACGTACCGGGCTGATATCAGCGAATACGCCACAGTCACTACACACATCAGAGACGTACCGGGCTGACATCAGCGAATACGCCACAGTCGCTACACAAATCAGAGACGTACAGGGCTGACGTCAGCGAATATGACACAGTCGCTACACACATCAGAGACGTACAGGGCTGACGTCAGCGAATATGACACAGTCGCTACACACATCAGAGACGTACAGGGCTGACGTCAGCGAATATGACACAGTCGCTACACACATCAGAGACGTACAGGGCTGACGTCAGCGAATATGACACGGTCGCTACACACATCAGAGACGTACCGGGCTGACGTCAGCGAATATGACAGTCGCTACACACATCAGAGACGTACAGGGCTGACGTCAGCGAATATGACACAGTCGCTACACACATCAGAGACGTACCGGGCTGACATCACAAAATAAGCCACAGTCACTACACACATCAGAGACGTACCGGGCTGACGTCAGCGAATATGACACAGTCGCTACACACATCAGAGACGTACAGGGCTGACGTCAGCGAATATGACACAGTCGCTACACACATCAGAGACGTACAGGGCTGACGTCAGCGAATATGACACAGTCGCTACACACATCAGAGACGTACAGGGCTGACGTCAGCGAATATGACACGGTCGCTACACACATCAGAGACGTACCGGGCTGACGTCAGCGAATATGACAGTCGCTACACACATCAGAGACGTACAGGGCTGACGTCAGCGAATATGACACAGTCGCTACACACATCAGAGACGTACCGGGCTGACGTCAGCGAATATGACACAGTCGCTACACACATCAGAGACGTACAGGGCTGAGCGAATACGCCACAGTCACTACACACATCAGAGACGTACCGGGCTGACATCAGCGAATACGCCACAGTCGCTACACACATCAGAGACGTACCGGGCTGATATCAGCGAATATGCCACAGTCACTACACACATCAGAGACGTACCGGGCTGATATCAGCGAATACGCCACAGTCACTACACACATCAGAGACGTACCGGGCTGATATCAGCGAATACGCCACAGTCACTACACACATCAGAGACGTACCGGGCTGACATCAGCGAATACGCCACAGTCGCTACACACATCAGAGACGTACAGGGCTGACGTCAGCGAATACGCCACAGTCGCTACACACATCAGAGATGTACCGGGCTGAGCGAATACGCCACAGTCGCTACACACATCAGAGACGTACCGGGCTGACGTCAGCGAATATGACACAGTCACTACACACATCAGAGACGTACCGGGCTGACATCAGCGAATACGCCACAGTCACTACACACATCAGAGACGTACCGGGCTGACATCAGCGAATACGCCACAGTCGCTACACACATCAGAGATGTACCGGGCTGACATCAGCGAATACGCCACAGTCACTACACACATCAGAGACGTACCGGGCTGACATCAGCGAATACGCCACAGTCGCTACACACATCAGAGATGTACCGGGCTGAGCGAATACGCCACCCATAGGAATGCAGGGGCCTGTCCAAGGGGCGACAATAACAGTGATGAGCTGCCAGCCCCTGGAAGTGGCACAATTACCAGGATGACCAGCTGTGGAGCAGGGTATACAGTGCCTCCGTCCTGCAGCAATGCCATACAGCGCTGCCAGCTGCAGAGAACCACTGACCTCTAGCGCCGCACACTAGCTCACAGAGCAGAGCCGTCCACTGCTGGAGAGGGCAGAGCAGACCCAGCACCGCTCGCTCAGCCTCCTACCGAGCCCTGCGAGGGACCGGTGATGACATCGAATCATGTGATCGGTCACATGCCAGGAAGTCAGTCTGCTTTTTTTTGGAGGGTGGGTGTTGGTGCTAGAATGTATGCGCTGCTGGTCGGTATTTACTCGTCAGCTGTTCACGTGTTTCTGTGGTCACGTGGTGCTATGCGGGCGTGCAGTGTTCTGTTCTGGCTTCGTCCATAGTGTGCCCTGCGCAACTTGCGGGCATCTATCCAGGTCCAGAGGTCAGACGTCCTGCTCTTCTGTACGGTGTAGCTGAGACGCTGCAGGTGCGGAGCGGCGAACAGCTATTAGCGACGCAGTGCCACACGTCGCAACCGTCGTGCGACGGTTGCGTCATGTTGTGGCGGACCGTCGGAGCAAAGAAACATAGTAACATAGTAACATAGTTAGTAAGGCCGAAAAAAGACATTTGTCCATCCAGTTCAGCCTATATTCCATCATAATAAATACCCAGATCTACGTCCTTCTACAGAACCTAATAATTGTATGATACAATATTGTTCTGCTCCAGGAAGACATCCAGGCCTCTCTTGAACCCCTCGACTGAGTTCGCCATCACCACCTCCTCAGGCAAGCAATTCCAGATTCTCACTGCCCTAACAGTAAAGAATCCTCTTCTATGTTGGTGGAAAAACCTTCTCTCCTCCAGACGCAAAGAATGCCCCCTTGTGCCCGTCACCTTCCTTGGTATAAACAGATCCTCAGCGAGATATTTGTATTGTCCCCTTATATACTTATACATAGTTATTAGATCGCCCCTCAGTCGTCTTTTTTCTAGACTAAATAATCCTAATTTCGCTAATCTATCTGGGTATTGTAGTTCTCCCATCCCCTTTATTAATTTTGTTGCCCTCCTTTGTACTCTCTCTAGTTCCATTATATCCTTCCTGAGCACCGGTGCCCAAAACTGGACACAGTACTCCATGTGCGGTCTAACTAGGGATTTGTACAGAGGCAGTATAATGCTCTCATCATGTGTATCCAGACCTCTTTTAATGCACCCCATGATCCTGTTTGCCTTGGCAGCTGCTGCCTGGCACTGGCTGCTCCAGGTAAGTTTATCATTAACTAGGATCCCCAAGTCCTTCTCCCTGTCAGATTTACCCAGTGGTTTCCCGTTCAGTGTGTAATGGTGACATTGATTCCCTCTTCCCATGTGTATAACCTTACATTTATCATTGTTAAACCTCATCTGCCACCTTTCAGCCCAAGTTTCCAACTTATCCAGATCCATCTGTAGCAGAATACTATCTTCTCTTGTATTAACTGCTTTACATAGTTTTGTATCATCTGCAAATATCGATATTTTACTGTGTAAACCTTCTACCAGATCATTAATGAATATGTTGAAGAGAACAGGTCCCAATACTGACCCCTGCGGTACCCCACTGGTCACAGCGACCCAGTTAGAGACTATACCATTTATAACCACCCTCTGCTTTCTATCACTAAGCCAGTTACTAACCCATTTACACACATTTTCCCCCAGACCAAGCATTCTCATTTTGTGTACCAACCTCTTGTGCGGCACGGTATCAAACGCTTTGGAAAAATCGAGATATACCACGTCCAATGACTCACCGTGGTCCAGTCTATAGCTTACCTCTTCATAAAAACTGATTAGATTGGTTTGACAGGAGCGATTTCTCATAAACCCATGCTGATATGGAGTTAAACAGTTATTCTCATTGAGATAATCCAGAATAACATCCTTCAGAAACCCTTCAAATATTTTACCAACAGTAGAGGTTAGACTTACTGGCCTATAATTTCCAGGTTCACTTTTAGAGCCCTTTTTGAATATTGGCACCACATTTGCTATGCGCCAATCCTGCGGAACAGACCCTGTCGCTATAGAGTCCCTAAAAATAAGAAATAATGGTTTATCTATTACATTACTTAGTTCTCTTAGTACTCGTAAACGTTACATGTAACGTTTTTTTGTGCGTCGTGTCCGCCATTTCCAACCGCGCATGCGCGGCCGGAACTCCACCCCCTCCTCCCCACAACTCACAATAGGGCAGCGGATGCGTTGTAATAATGCATCCGCTGCCCCCATTGTGCTGCGTTGTCACAAGATGCGTCGGCCCGAAGCACTGTGACGGGCCAACGCTAGTGTGAAAGTAGCCTAAGTGTAGGGGGAGGATGTCTGGTGAAATTTGGGGTCTATAATGGGTTATGTCATGGGATTTGGGGTCTATAGTGGTTGGGGGTGTTGTGGGATTTGGGGTCTATAATGGCAGGGGGTGTTGTGGGATTTGGGGTCTATAATGGCGGGAGGTGTGGGATTTGGGGTCTATAATGGCGGGGGATGTCGTGGAATTTGGGGTCTATAATGGCGGGGGGTGTTGTGGGATTTGGGGTATATAATGGCTGGGGGGTGTTGTGGTATTTGGGGTCTATAATGGCAGTGGGGTGTCGTGTGATTTGGGGTCTATAATGCCGAGGGGGTGTTGTGCTATTTGAGGTCTGTAATGGCGGGGGGTGTCGTGCAATTTTGGGTAGATAATGCCGGGGGGTGTCGTGGGATTCAGAGTCTATAATGGAGGGTTATTTCATGGGTTTTGGGGTCTATAGTGGCGGGGGGTGTCGTGCAATTTGGGGTCTATAATGGCGGGGGGTGTCGTGGGATTTGGGGTCTATAATGGTGGGGGGTGTTGTGGGATTTGGGGTCTATAATGGCGGGGGGTGTCATGGGATTTGGGGTCTATAATGGAGGGTTATTTCATGGGTTTTGGGGTCTATAGTGGCGGGGGGTGTCGTGCAATTTGGGGTCTATAATGGCGGGGGGTGTCGTGGGATTTGGGGTCTATAATGGTGGGGGGTGTTGTGGGATTTGGGGTCTATAATGGCGGGGGGTGTCATGGGATTTGGGGTCTATAATGGAGGGTTATTTCATGGGTTTTGGGGTCTATAGTGGCGGGGGGTGTCGTGCAATTTGGGGTCTATAATGGCGGGGGGTGTCGTGGGATTTGGGGTCTATAATGGTGGGGGGTGTTGTGGGATTTGGGGTCTATAATGGCGGGGGGTGTCATGGGATTTGGGGTCTATAATGGAGGGTTATTTCATGGGTTTTGGGGTCTATAGTGGCGGGGGGTGTCGTGCAATTTGGGGTCTATAATGGCGGGGGGTGTCGTGGGATTTGGGGTCTATAATGGTGGGGGGTGTTGTGGGATTTGGGGTCTATAATGGCGGGGGGTGTCATGGGATTTGGGGTCTATAATGGAGGGTTATTTCATGGGTTTTGGGGTCTATAGTGGCGGGGGGTGTCGTGCAATTTGGGGTCTATAATGGCGGGGGGGGGGGTGTTGTGGGATTTGGAGTCTATAATGGTGGGGGGTGTTGTGCTATTTGAGGTCTATAATGGCGGGGGGTGTTGTGCAATTTCGGGTAGATTATACCGGGGGGTGTTGTGGGATTTGGGGTCTATAATGGTGGGGGGTGTTGTGGGATTTGGGGTCTATAATGGCGGGGGGTGTCATGGGATTTGGGGTCTATAATGGAGGGTTATTTCATGGGTTTTGGGGTCTATAGTGGCGGGGGGTGTCGTGCAATTTGGGGTCTATAATGGCGGGGGGTGTCGTGGGATTTGGGGTCTATAATGGTGGGGGGTGTTGTGGGATTTGGGGTCTATAATGGCGGGGGGTGTCATGGGATTTGGGGTCTATAATGGAGGGTTATTTCATGGGTTTTGGGGTCTATAGTGGCGGGGGGTGTCGTGCAATTTGGGGTCTATAATGGCGGGGGGGTGTTGTGGGATTTGGAGTCTATAATGGTGGGGGGTGTTGTGCTATTTGAGGTCTATAATGGCGGGGGGTGTTGTGCAATTTCGGGTAGATTATACCGGGGGGTGTTGTGGGATTTGGGGTCTATAATGGAGGGTTATTTCATGGGTTTTGGGGTCTATAAAGGCAGGGGGTGTTGTGGGATTTGGGGTCTATAATGGCGGGGGGTGTTGTGGGATTTGGTGTCTATAATGGTGGGGGATGTCGTGGGATTTGGGGTCTATAATGCCGGGGGGTGTCGTGTGATTTGGGGTCTATAATGGCGGGGGATGTCGTGGGATTTGGGGTCTATAATGCCGGGGGGGTGCCGTGGGATTTGGGGTCTATAATGGCGGGGGGTGTCGTGGGATTTGGGGTCTATAATGGCGGGGGTTGTCTTGGGATTTGGGGACTATAATGCTGGGGGGGTGTTGTGCTATTTGAGGTCTATAATGGCGGGGGGTGTCGTGCAATTTCGGGTATATAATGCCGGGGGGTGTTGTGGGATTTGGGGTCTATAATGGAGGGTTATTTCATGGGTTTTGGGGTCTATAAAGGCAGGGGGGTGTCGTGCAATTTGGGGTCTATAATGCCGGGGGGGGGGGTTGTGGGATTTGCGGTCTATAATGGTGGGGGGTGTCGTGGGATTGGGGTCCATAATGTCGGGGGGGGGGGGGTGTTGTGGGATTTGGGGTCTATAATGCCGGGGGGTGTCGTGGGATTTGGGGTCTATAATGGCGGGGGATGTCGTGGGATTTGGGGTCTAAAATGGCAGGGGATGTTGTGGGATTTGGGGTCTATAATGGCGGGGATGTTGTGGGATTTGGGGTCTAATGGCGAGGGATGTCGTGGGATTTCGGGTCTATAATGGCGGGGGATGTCGTGGGATTTCGGGTCTATAATGGCGGGTTATGTCGTGGGATTTCGGGTCTATAATGTTGGGGGTGTCGTGGGATTTCAGGTCAATAATGGCGGGTTATTTCATGGGTTTTGGGGTCTTTAATGGCAGTTTGTGTGGTGGAATTTTGGGTCTAGAATGGCAATTGGTTGTCATGACTTCCGGGGTCTGCTGATGACGTGCCTGTCATTATGACACGCCTGTGACAGCCAGCTGCAAGTCTCCTAAGCAGACAATTAAATACAGTAAACAGTTTTAAAAAAAATAAAAACACAAACGTTCAAATCACCCCCTTTTTACTCCATTAAAAATTGAAAAATTACATACCGTATTTGGTGTTACTACTTTTGTAAAACTCTGATCTATCAAAATATAAAATTATTCTGATGTGATCCCTGAATCGTGTGGGATCACCGTGCCCAGTACATTTGGACGGGTAATTTATGCAGCGGAGACTGAGCGTCTCCACAAGATAAATAGACATGCCGCAGTCTGGAAAGACGCGCCACATGTCCATCTCCGAAGTGAAGCCAGAGAAGTCTTTGCACGCATAGTGGAGATGGGATTTCTTCTAATCTTATCCACTATGTTGTAACATCTGGCCGCTGTGGGTTGGACGCTGTGGATGTACACGCGTCCGACCCGCAGCGTTTATTGACAGTGGATTCTGGAAACACCCCAAGCCTTTGTCCAGTCCCAGACCCTAAACTTTAAAGGGTTACAGATCTCAGAAAATGTTTGCTTAGTTCTTCACCACTTAAAAAAACTACTGCAAGGGCAGTTCTCCCACATAGTGAACATGGTAAATTTAAAATTTTTTAAAAAAATGTGAAAATTCCACTTTGTTTGCAAATTCAGCGGACTTAGAATTTTTTCCCTCCTTCCAGTGCGTCACATGGTTAAAGCACAGCTTGTCCATTAAAAATCAAGCCCTAATATGGTTATGTGGACATGAAAACAAAAAAGTTATGGCTCTGGGAAAAAGAGGAAGAAAAGTGAAAAGAGAAAATGGTCTGGGGTGAAGGGGTTAATAGTTGTCCGTTCTCTGAAGGCACTTGGGCGGCTGGCAGCTTCCTGCATAATTGAGGACCAATTCAGTCCCCCATGTGCTCGATGGGAACCATGTCCGGAAACGCAAGCAGGCAGCATGTTTAGGCCACGAAGGCTGCTCATGGTGGCACCATGTTGCCAGATTGGCAGCCCCCCCCCCTAAGAATTAGGGAATAAAGGGGGGGGGGGTCTCATGGCCACACAGGCTATGAATATGTTGATGGAAAGTTCTGTGAAAGTGTTAATTTTTTAAGCAAGTTTCTGGGTGAATTTAAGTTATTTTCAGAAGCACTGGTTTAGTCCAGTCAGTTTTAGCGCCCTTTTAACGGCTGTTCATTGGTGGACAGTGCGTTGCTGGGCTGTTGCCGGTGTATTTAACCCCTTTCTGCCACCTGACGGAATAGTACGTCAGCTGGCAGATCCTCTGCCCACCTCAAAGCCGCGACATGTCAGCTGTTTTGTACAGCTGACATGTGCGCGCAATGAGCACGAGCGGAATCGCGATCCGCCCGCGCCCATTAACTAGTTAAATGCTGCCGTCAAGCGCTGACAGCGGCATTTAACTAGCGCTCCCGGCCGCGCGGCTGGAGGTGCTCTCACTGCTAACCCCCGTCACATGATCGGGGGTCAGCAGTGCATTGCCATAACAACCAGAGGTCTCCTCTATGGTTGTTGATGGCCGATTGCTTTGAGCGCCACCCTGTGGTCGGCGTTCAAAGCAACCCCTTCATTTCTGCTACATAGAGGTGATCTGAACTTCACCTCTATGTAGCAGAGCCGATCGAGTTATGCATGCTTCTAGCCTCCTATGGAGGCTATTGAAGCATGCCAAAAAAATTTTAAAAAGTGATTAAAAATATAAAAAAAATATATAAAAGTTCAAATCACCCCCCTTTCGCCCCAATCAAAATAAAACAATTAAAAAAAAAATCAAACATACACATATTTGGTATCGCCGCGTTCAGAATCGCCCGATCTATCAATAAAAACAAAGGATTAGCCTGACCGCTAAATGGCGTAGCGAGAAAAAAAATCAAAACGCCAAAATTAGGTTTTTTTGGTCGCCGAGACATTGCGTTAAAATGCAATAACGGGCGATCAAAAGAACGTATCTACACCAAAATGGTATCATTAAAAAATGCCAGATCACGACCCCAGATCACGAAAATTGGAGACGCTACGGGTATCGGAAAATCACGCAATTTTTATTTTTTTTCGCAAACTTTGGAATTTTTTTTCACCACTTTGATAAAAAAGAACCTAGACATGTTTGGTGTCTATGAACTCGTAATGACCTGGAGAATCATATTGGCAGGTCAGTTTTAGCATTTGGTGAACCTAGCAAAAGAGCCAAACAAAAAACAAGTGTAACACTCCACTTCTACGGGTCCAGGTATCTGGACCCGTAGAAGCGCATATTGCATGAAACGTCGGTCGTCCTGCTTCATTTGCCTGCATGACCTGCACTTGTTTTACCCGTAATACCTTGTCCATGATCTTTATTATGCAATAAAGGACTAAGGTTGTTTTTTCACCAAGAAGTGGAGTGTTGCTGCTTTTTTCTTGTTTTATTGGACCCTGTATGCACCTTCTTCATAGCAAGCACCTCCAGCAAGGTGAAGGTTTCTGGAATGTGTCCGTGATTCAGAGCTCATTCATCCTTTATCAGTGAGTACTAAGAGCGGTTTTTCTCAGTGCCATTCATATCTCTTTTTACCAAAAAACAAGTGTAAGATTGCACTTTTTTGCAATTTCATCACACTTGGAATTATTTTCCCGTTTTCTAGTACAAGGCATGGTAAAACCAATGGTATCGTTCAAAAGTACAACTCGTCCCGCAAAAACTAAGCCCTCACATGGCCATATTGACAGAAAAATAAAAAAGTTATGGCTCTGGGAAGGAGGGGAGCGAAAAACGAAAATGAAAAAGCTCCGGGGGTGAAGGGGTTAATGCCTGTCTTGGCAGATTTTAGGCACTCTGAGGCGATTGCTGATGAAAGAAGATCCCACCCTCCTTCCCTTGAGCTGTTCTCTTTGTCATGATGTTTATATTGTGGGAAAATCATCCAGTTCCTGGATGGATTGTTTAACCCCTTAGTGACAGAACCAATTTGGTACTTAATGACCGGGCCAATTTTTGCAATTCTGACCACTGTCATTTTATGAGGTTATAACTCTGGAACGCTTCAACGGATCCCGCTGATTCTGAGATTGTTTTTTCGTGACATATTGTACTTCATGTTAGTGGTAACATTTCTTCGATATTACTTGCGATTATTTATGAAAAAAACGGAAATATGGCGAAAATTTTTAAAATTTTGCAATTTTCAAACTTTGTATTTTTATGCCCATAAATCAGAGAGATATGTCACGAAAAATAGTTAATAAATAACATTTCCCACATGTCTACTTTACATCAGCACAATTTTGGAAACAAAATTTTTTTTTGTTAGGGAGTTATAAGGGTTAAAAGTTGACCAGCAATTTCTCATTTTTACAACACCATTTTTTTTTAGGGACCACATCACATTTGAAGTCATTTTGAGGGGTCTATATGATAGAAAATACCCAAGTGTGACACCATTCTAAAAACTACACCCCTCAAGGTTCTCAAAACCACATTCAAAAAGTTTATTAACCCTTTACGTGCTTCACAGGAACTGAAACAATGTGGAAGGAAAAAATGAACATTTAACTTTTTTTTGCAAACATCTTAATTCAGAACCATTTTTTTTATTTTCACAAGTGTAAAAACAGAAATGTAACCATAAATTTTGTTATGCAATTTCTCCTGAATACGCCAATACCCCATATGTGGGGGTAAACCACTTTTTGGACGCACCGCAGAACTTAGAAGTGAAGGAGCGCCATTTGACTTTTTCAATGCAGAATTGGCTGGAATTGAGATCGGACCACATGTCACGTTTAGAGAGCCCCTGATGTGCCTAAACAGTGGAAACCCCCACAAGTGACACCATTTTGGAAACTAGACCCCTTAAGGAACTTATCTAGATGTGTGGCGAGCACTTTGAACCCCCATGTGCTTCACAGAAGTTTATAACGTAGAGCCGTGAAAAAAAAAAAATTGCATTTTTTCTACAAAAATGATCTTTTTGCACACAAATTTTTATTTTCACAAGGGTAACAGGAGAAATTAGACCACTAAAGTTGTTGTGCAATTTCTCCTGAGTACGTCGATACCCAATATGTGGGGGTAAACCACTGTTTGGGCGCACCGCAGAGCTTGGAAGAGAAAGAGTGCAGTTTTACTTTTTCAATGTAGAATTGGCTGGAATTGAGATCGGACGCCATGTCGCGTTTGGAGAGACCCTGATGTGCCTAAACAGTAGAAATCCCCCACAAGTGACCCCATTTTGGAAACTAGACCCCCCATGGAACTTATCTAGATGTGTGGTGAGAACCTTGAATGCCCAAGTGCTTCACAGAAGTTTATAATGCAGAGCCGTGAAAATAAAAAAGATTTTTTTTTTCCACAAAAAAGATTTTTTAGCCCCCAAGTTTTTATTTTCAGAAGGGTAACAAGAGAAATTGGACCCCAAAAGTTGTTGTCCAATTTGTCCTGAGTATGCTGGTACCCCATATGTGGGGGTGAACCACTGTTTGGGCGCACGGCAGAGCTCGGAAGGAAGGAGCGCCGTTTTGGAATGCAGACTTTGATAGAATGGTCTGCGGGCATTATGTTGCGATTGCAGAGCCCCTGATGTACCTAAACTGTAGTAACCCCCCACAAGTGACCCCATTTTGGAAACTAGACCCCCCAAGGAACTTATCTAGATGTGTGGTGAGAACTTTGAATGCCCAAGTGCTTCACAGAAGTTTAGAATGCAGAGTTGTGAAAATAAAAAATATTTTTTCTTTCCACAAAAAAGATATTGTAGCCCCCAAGTTTTTATTTTCACAAGGGTAACAGGAGAAATTGGACTGCAATAGTTGTTGTCCAATGTATCCCGAGTACGCTGATGCGCCATATGTGGGGGTAAACCACTGTTTGGGCGCACGGCAGAGCTCGGAAGGGAAGGAGCGCCTTTTTGGAATGCAGACTTTGATAGAATGGTCTGTGGGCATTATGTTGCGATTGCAGAGCCCCTGATGTACCTAAACTGTAGTAACCCCCCCACAAGTGACCCCATTTTGGAAAGTAGACCCCCCAAGGAACTTATCTAGATGTGTGGTGAGAACTTTGAATGCCCAAGTGCTTCACAGAAGTTTAGAATGCAGAGTCGTGAAAATAAAAAATATTTTTTTTTTCACAAAAAAGATATTGTAGCCCCCAAGTTTTTATTTTCACAAGGGTAACAAGAGAAATTGGACCCCAGAAGTTGTTGTCCAATTTATCCCGAGTACGCTGATGCCCCATATGTGGGGGTAACCCACTGTTTGGGCGCACGGCAGAGCTCAGAAGGGAGGGAGCACCATTTGACTTTTTGAGCGCAAAATTGGCTGTCGTGTTTGGAGACCCCCTGATGTACCTAAACAGTGGAAACCCCCCAATTCTAGCTCCAACGATAACACCAACACACCCCTAACCCTAATCCCAACCTGATCCATAATCCTAATCACTAACCCTAACCATAATCACAACCCTTACCCCAAAACAACCCTAATGTCAACCCTAACCATAACCCTAATCAAAACCCTAAATCCAACACACCCCTAATCCTAATCTCAACCCTAACCTCAAACCTAACCCTAATCCCAATACACCCCTAATCACAACCCTAACCTTAACCCTAATCCCAAACCTAACCCTAATCCCAAGCGTAACCCTAATGCCAACCCTAACCCTAATACCAACCCTAATCCAAACCCTAACCCTAATCACAGCTCTAACCCTAACTTTAGCCCCAACCCTAGCCCTAACTTTAGCCCCAACCCTAACCCTAGCCCTAAGGCTACTTTCACACTTGCGTCGTTTGGCATCCGTCGCAATCCGTCGTTTTGGACAAGAAACGGATCCTGCAAATGTGCCCTCAGGATGCGTTTTTTGCCCATAGACTTGTATTGCCGACGGATCGTGACGGATGGCCAAACGTCGCGTCCGTCGTGCACTGGATCAGTTGTGTTTTGGCGGACCGTCGGCACAAAAAAAGTTCAATGAAACGTTTTTTTGTACGTCGCATCCGCCATTTCTGACCGCGCATGCATGGCCGTAACTCCGCCCCCTCCTCCCCAGGACATAGATTGGGCAGCAGATGCGTTGAAAAACTACAGCTGCTGCCCACGTTGTGCACAATTTTCACAACGTGCGTCGGTATGTCGGGCCGACGCATTGCGACGGCCCCGTACCGACGTAAGTGTGAAAGAAGCCTAACCCTAAATTTAGCCCCAACCCTAACCCTAAATTTAGCCCCAACCCTAACCCTAAATTTAGCCCCAACCCTAACCCTAACCCTACCCCTAACCCTACCCTTGACCCTAACCCTACCCCTAACCCTAATTTTAGCCCCAACTGCTGTTCTCCTGCCGGCCGGCAGATGGAGACAGATGGCGGGCGCACTGCGCATGCGCCCGCCATTTTCTTCTGCCGGCAGCCAGGAGGAGCAGCAAGAGGATCCAGGGACACAGGTGAGTATTGTAGGGTCCCCGAATCCCCCTATTTCTCTGTCCTCTGATGTGCGATCACATCAGAGGACAGAGAATTACACGTTACTTTTTTTTTTTTTTTTTTGCGGTCGCCGGTAAACAGTTAATTACCGGCGATCGCAAAACAGGGGTCGGTAAAACCGACCCCGATCATGCTCTTTGGGGTCTCGGCTACCCCCGGCAGCCGAGACTCCAAAGATTCTCGCGGGGCCAGCCGGCGGGCGCACTGCGCATGCACCCGCCATTTTTAAGATGGCGGCGCCCACCGGGAGCCACGAGGAGCATCGGGGGAGCTAGGTGAGTATTTGGGGGCCACCTGGGACCCCTTTTCTCTGTCCTCCGATGTGCGATCACATCGGAGGACAGAGAAATTAAAAAGAGATCGCGTTTTTTTTTTGTTTGTTTTTTTGCGATCGCCGGTAAACGGTTAATTACCGGTGATCGCAAATGCGGGGTGGGTTAAAAAAACCCCGAATCATGTTCTCTGGGGTCTCGGCTACCCCCGGCAGCCGAGACCCCGGAGAAAATCGGCCTCTGGGGGGCGCTATGTACTTTTTCCACAGCGCCGTTAATTAACGGCGCTGTGGTTTAAGTACCCTTAGCGGCCGCCGTTAAAAGGCGTATCGGCGGTCGCTAAGGGGTTAATGGAGTCTTGGAATGTTTGGTTATTTATATGAATCGTTCAATTGGTATGTTTACTGTTATATTTTTAAGTTACCCAAGAATAAACATCACGGCCAATTTTATTCCACAATATTTTGTTGTGTCATTATTTTAGTATGAATGAGACTTGTGTTGCCATGTCCCTGGAGCACTTTGAAGTCACAGTAAACGATGGCTACAGTTTAATGGAACACCACACCAGTTCTCCTGAGATTATGGGATGCATGATGTACAACCCCCAGTCTTCATTGATTTACTTGTTGAAGTAGTAGTACAGCTATTTCTCAAGTGTCCCAGGAGCCACTTTTCTCATGTTTCCAGCAGAGAGTCTTGATAATTTGCATGGCAGAATATTTCTCAGACAACCAGTAGTAACTTCATTGATAGCAGACAAAGCTATAAGTGCGGTGATTTCTGCATGTGGCTCGATAGTGATTTAGGCTACTTTCACACACATCCATCGGTACGGGGCCATCGCAAACCATCAGCCCGACGGACGTTGTGTTAATTAGCAAAACGTGGGCAGCGGATGCAGTTTTACAACAAATCCGCTGCCCATTATGAGTTGCGGGGAGGAGGGGGCGAAGTTTCGGCAGCGCATGCGCGGTCGAAAATGGCAGACTCGACGCACAAAAAAGTTACATGCAACTTTTTTGTGCCGACGGTCCGCCAAAACACGACGCATCCATCGCACGACGGATGCAACGTGTGGCCATACGTCGCAATGCGTTGGCTAATGCAAGTCTATGGAGAAAAAACACATCCTGCGGGCAAATTAGCAGGATGTGTTTTTTCTCCAAAACGACGCATTGCGACATAAGTCCAACGACGCTAGTGTGATAGTAGCCTAAAACAAGATGTTTTGACTTTTCCTTCTTTTTGTTGCATTTTCAGCCACATAGAAAAGAGTATGTGATTTAGGGCAAAGACGGACTGGCCCATAAGGTAACGGGATCTGTGCCCCCAGTGCAGTACTTGTCAAAATTGACTTGATTCACTCTGTACAGAAAAAAAGCAACATCTCATCATTCAGTATCCAAACTAGCCAGTTTATTATTATACAAGATGGTGGCCCAATTCTAACACATTGGGTATTCTAGAATATGCATGTCCACGTAGTATATTGCCCAGCCACGTAGTATATTGCCCAGCCACGTAGTATATTGCCCAGCCACGTAGTATATTGCCCAGCCACGTAGTATATTGCCTAGCCATGTAGTATATTGCCCAGTCACGTAGTATATTGCCCAGTCACATAGTATATTGCCCAGTCACGTAGTATATTGCCCAGCCACGTAGTATATTGCCCAGCCACGTAGTATATTGCACAGCGACGTAGTATATTGCCCAGCCACGTAGTATATTGCCCAGCCACGTAGTATATTGCCCAGCGACGTAGTATATTGCACAGCGACGTAGTATATTGCACAGCGATGTAGTATACACCACAGAGCCATGTAGTATATTGCCCAGCCACATAGTATATTGCACAGCCACGTAGTATATTGCCCAGCCACGTAGTATATTGCCCAGCAACGTAGTATATTGCACAGCGACGTAGTATATTGCACAGCGATGTAGTATACAGCACAGAGCCACGTAGTATATTGCCCAGCCACATAGTATATTGCCCAGCCATGTAGTATATTGCCCAGTCATGTAGTATATTGCCCAGTCACATAGTATATTGCCCAGTCACGTAGTATATTGCCCAGTCACGTAGTATATTGCCCAGCCACGTAGTATATTGCACAGCGACGTAGTATATTGCACAGCGATGTAGTATACAGCAAAGAACCATGTAGTATATTGCCCAGTCACGTGGTATATTGCCCAGCTACGTAGTATACAGGACAGAGCCACATAGTATATTGGCCAGCCACGTTGTATATTGCACAGCGACGTAGTATACAGCACAGAGCCATGTAGTATATTGCCCAGTCACGTAGTATATTGGCCAGCCACATAGTATATTGCACAGCGACGTAGTATACAGCACAGACACGTAGTATATTGCCCAGTCATTTAGTATATTGCCGAGCCACGTAGTATAATGCACAGTGACATAGTATACAGCACAGAGCCATGTAGTATATTGCCCAGTCACGTAGTATATTGGCCAGCCACATAGTATATTGCACAACGACGTAGTATACAGCACAGAGCCATGTATATTGCCCAGTCACGTAGTATATTGGCCAGCCACATAGTATATTGCACAACGACGTAGTATACAGCACAGAGCCACGTAGTATACAGCACAGACATGTAGTATATTGCCCAGTCACGTAGTATACAGCACAGACACGTAGTATATTGCCCAGTCACGTAGTATACTGCCCAGTCACTTAGCATATTGCCGAGCCACGTAGTATACAGCACAGAGCCACGTAGTATACAGTACAGACACGTAGTATATTGCCCAGTCACGTAGAATACAGCACAGACACATAGTATGTTGCTCAGCTACGTAGTATATTGCCCAGCCATGTATGTAACAGGTTAAAAAAGAAACATATACACACCATCCGAAGAGCCCGTTGTACTTCCGGCGCTTGTGTGCGGTGCACCCGGCAGCTTCCAGTCCCAGGATTGGTATGAGCACAGGACCTGTGATGACGTCGCGGTCACATGACCGTGATGTCATGGAAGGTCCTTCTCCGATAGCATCTTTGGAAGCGGAACCTGCCGCTTGCAGTGCCGAGGACAGGATGTGACGGCGGAGGGTGAGAATAACGTTTTTTTTTTAATTATTATTATTTTTAAGATTAGATCGTTTTACTATTGATGCTGCATACGCAGCATCAATAGTAAAAAGTTGATCACACAGGTTTAATAGCTGCGTAACCGGAGTGCGTTACACCGCGGTCCGGTAACGATGGCATTAAAGGGCTGACTGGAGGGGAGTATGGAGCGGGCACTGAGTGACTGCGGGGAGGAAAGAGCGGCCATATTGCCGCCGGACTGTGGCCTTCGCTGATTGGTCGTGGCAATGGTCATGGGCGTTTTGCCACGACCAATCAGCGACTTGAATTACAAGACAGACAGAGGCCGCGGCCAATGAATATCTGTGACAGAAAGACAGACAGAAAGAAAGACGGAAGTGACCCTAAGACAATTATATAGTAGATAGAGGTCTAAGTAAATATGTGAACGAGGGTAGTGTAATATTTGTATGCAGGTGGAAAGTGGCTCCCCCCAAAGTCAATGTTACTGGTGGGCTCTTGACACCCCAATCCGACTCTGGACTTCTGTATAACTTGTTCGCATCATAATCCTCGTATTGGCTGTCGGCTCTCCTGACCTGAGTTTCACAGCTGCATAGAAATGCATCATACTGCCACTGCTCAGGTCAGGAGAGGTGCCGGCCAGTCCGTGCAGTGCGATGCGATCATCGCACGAGTTGTATGGCAGTCTGTCTCTGCCCTCTCTCCACTGCAGGTTATGGGATGTGACACGTTACAAGTAAGCACAAACCCCATACCCTGTTATAGAACCCTGTGCAATTATTATCTCTTCATCAGGTTATTATTATTATTATTTTACTACTATTATTATTTATTTATATAGCACCATTAATTCCATGGTGCTGTACATGAGATGGGGTTACATCAAAATACAAATATCACTTACAGTAAACAAAACTAACAATGAGAGACTGGTACAGAGGGAAGAGGACCCTGCCCTTGCGGGCTTACATTCTACTTTATTATGGGGAAGGAGACAGTAGGTCGGGGGTTGCAGTAGCTCCAATGGTATTGAGGTGGCCGTGTGGTCTTAACAGGCTGTAAGCTTCCTTGAAGAGGTGGGTTTTCAGGTTTCTTTTGAAGGATCCAAAAGTAGTGGATAATCGGATGTGTTGGGGCACTGAATTCCAGAGGATGGGTGATATTCGGGAGTCTTGGAGGCGATTGAGTGAGGAGCGAATAAGCGTAGAGGAAAGGAGGAGGTCTTGGGAGGACCGGAGATTACGTGAGGGAAGATATTGAGAGATTAGTGTGGAAATATACGGAGGAGAAAGGTTATGGATGGCTTTGTAGGTCAGTGTTAGTAATTTAAACTGGATACGCTGGGAAATTGGGAGCCAGTGAAGGGATTTGCAAAGAGGGGAAGCAGGAGTGTAGCGAGCAGAGAGATTAATTAGTCATGCAGTAGAGTTAAGGATGGACTGGAGGGGTGCGAGAGTGTTAGAGGGTAGGCCACAGAGGAGTAAGTTGCAGTAGTCGAGGCGGGAGATGATTATGGCATGCACGAGCATTTTGGTAGAGTGAGGGTTGAGGAAAGCACGGATTCTGGAAATATTTTTGAGCTGGAGGCGACAGGAGGTGGCAAGAGCTTGGATGTGCGGTTTGAAGGACAGGGCAGAGTCAAGGGTTACTCCGAGGCAGCGGATTTTGGGGACGGGAAAGTGTGATTTCATTTATTTTGATTGATAGATCAGGTAGGGAAGATATGCGTGATGGAGGAAAGATAATGAGTTCAGGTTACATTGACACAATTTTTTTAGAGAGGATTTAGAAGAAGATTTTGCTTCAAAAGTCACGTAACAATAGCTTGAAACACTCTATGAATAAGCTTCCTATTGATTTTAATGAAAAATCCTCAAAATTATTTGAAAAAGCAGCACTTTCTGCACTATAGGACCTTTTTCCTATTTATCATTTGTGGCTTAATGAAGAGTATTTGAAACATTTTTAAGGTTTTTTGCAGCCAAATCTAAATACTTTTGAAAAATCTCTGAACCTGTCGTTGTGCATTGGTGGAGGAAGTGTCACGAATGCTGAATTTGCACTTCCTATTAGTGACCCCAATTTACAATCTTCACCTGTCAATGAATTCATCTAGGGGTGCAGTGCTCATATTGACACCACAGATGTGTCATAGAATTTTTATACCATTGGGCAGTGAAGAAAAATTCCAAAGTAGGAGTGATCAGAGCGGCCAGGCACAGCTCCGGGACATCAGGTGCCACTCCACATAAAGTTCAATAGTGAAACTCCAAATGCAAATATTCCTCATTTGGAGTAAAGAAAAAATAACTACATTTTTACAACCAAAATTTTATTTTATCCCCAGATTTTACATTTTCACACAAGAAGTGGGTAAAAATGGCACCAAATTTTGTCTCACAATTTCTAGTGAACGTGGCAAAATCCCATATGTGGCTGTACAGTACTACTTTGCCGTACAGAGTGACTCGGGAGGGACAGAGTGCTGTTTGCCTTTTGGAGCACAGATTTTCCTAGAACAGTTTGCAGAATCCGTATAAGAAGCCCCTAAGTGCTAGAAAAGCAGAATCTCCCCTCATGTGACCCCATTTTGGAAACTATACCCCTTGGGGAAATTATCTACAGGTGTAGTGACGATTTGACTGCATGGGTATTTTCCAGAAACAAGCAGCAATGAATGTTGCCAAAAATTGCAAACTGCCATTGGAGTCACCAGTACGTTGCAGTCACCAGAACGTTATGCCCAACCCTGATGAGACTCCTCTATGTATGGAAATTGTTGTGGGACACTCGTTATTAAATGGACTTCGTCGGACCAGGGAGTACCGTATTTACTCGAGTATAATCCAATATTTTCAGCCCATTTTTTTTTGGCTGAAAGTGCCCCTCTCAACTTATACTCGAGTCATTGTCCCAGGGGGTCGGAAGGGGAGTGGAAGGAATTGCGGCTGTCACATCATACTCACCCCTTCCTGGTGCGGTCTCTGCTTCTCAGATGGTCTCCGGCATCGGCAGCTCTTCCTGTGTTCATCGGTCACGTGGTACTGCTCATTAAAGTAATAAATATGCACGCGACTCCACTCACATAGGCGTGGAGCGCATATTCATTTAAATGAGCAGTACCATGTGACCGCTGAACACAGGAACAAGCTGCCGGAGACCATCGGAGAAGCAGGAACGTGCAGAGACCGCACCAGAAGGGGGTGAGTATGACAGGGGACGGTGAGCCATGCGATATTCACCTGTCCCAGTTCCACCGCCGGGCACTGTCCTCCGCATCTTCTGGCTGTGACGTTCAGGTCAGAGGGCGCGATGACGTGGTTAGTGCGTGCCCTCTGCCTGAACAGTCACAGCCAGAGGACCCGGAAGACACAACAGTGCGTGGCTGTGGAACGGGGACAGGTGAATATTGCAAATGCCGGGGGCCTGAGCCAGCGGCGACATCGGCGCCTGGCCCCTGGCGACATCGGCGCCTGGCCCCCAGTGACGAGAGGTGAGTATGTAATTTTTTTTATCATGACTAAAAAGTTACAAGCTGAGGATTTAACTCCTGGCATTTTTATAAAGGAGTGGAATAACTTGTTGTTTTGCCTGTCCCAAAGAGGAGGTTTAATCGCAGATGGTATTGCTGCTTCAATGAAACGGAGAGAGACACTGCTATTAGAAAATAAATTTCTTCTGGCAGCTGTTTATGTGGACCTGAGTCATCGTATATTGCTGGATGATCAACAGCTTACTAAAGGAAAAGAAGCTTTGATTGAGGTAGCAGTTAGGACGAGTGGGCTACAGGATGGCCAAGAGCAAGAGGACTTAGGTCCTGCCAGTGCTGCTGCTGCCATTCCTTCATCCTCATCAGATGAGGAGTTTAATTTCGACAGGTATTTGGATAACATGGAGCAGGCAAAGCGTTGCTGCAGGGAAAAAGATTCCACTCCCTTAGAAAACAGATTGGCCATATTTCAGCAAAATGTTTCACTTGCTCTCAAAGAAGTAGAAGAGTTTCAGTCGTTCATCAAAACTGACTGTGCACGACGAAATGCCTTTATACCCTGAAATTGTTAGAGATGTTACCCATGTGGTTACTGCTTTGCCCCTAACCCAAGTTAGTGTAGACAGGTTGTTCTCTAGCCTTAAAATAATTAGGTCAGATTTGAGGTAATCTATAAAGGAGGATCTGATGGAGGCCAAACTATTTCTCAGAACAAATTCAAAGACTGCACAAATGCTATTCATATGCTGGACACATTGCCGGATACACAGCAGGGGAACAGCTGGCGCTACTGAACCCCACTGACACATGAGCGAGTATTTGTCTCTGTGCAGCCAGCACTTCCGGGCAACAACTGACAGTGTTGAAGCCCAGGGAATCCAGGAGAAGCATAGTGTAGGCCGAAGCCTGCACTGGAGGCAGGTTAATGTATGTTATTGTGCCACCGTGGCGGTCGCTGGACACGTTGCCGGATATACAGCAGGCGAACAGCTGACGTTACTGAACCCCACTGACACATGAGCGAGTGTTTGTCTCTGCACAGCCAGCACTTCCGGGCACCAACTGGCGGTATTGGAGCCCGGGGAATCATGGAGGAGCAGAATGGAGGCAGATTAATGTCTGTTGTGCCAGCGTGGCGGTCGCTGAACACATTGCCGGATACACAGCAGGGGAACAGCTGGCATTACTGAACCCCACTGACACATGAGCGAGTGTTTGTCTCTGTGCAGCCAGCACTTCCGGGCACCAACTGGCGGTATTGGAGCCAGGGAATCATGGAGGAGCAGAAAGGAGGCAGGTTAATGTCTGTTGTTGTGCCAGCGTGGCGGTCGCTGGACACGTTGCCGGATACACGCAGGGGAACAGCTGGCGTTACTGAACCCCACTGACACATGAGCGAGTGTTTTTCTCTGTGCAGCCAGCACTTCTGGGCAACAACTGACAGTGTTCAAGCCCAGAGAATCCAGGAGGAGCAGAGTGTAGGCCGAAGACTACACTGGAGGCAAGTTAATGTCTGTTATTGTGCCAGCGTGGCAGTCGCTGGACACGTTGCCGGATACACAGCAGGGGAGCAGCTGGCGTTACTGAACCCCAATAACACTGGGTCATGTGTTGACTGTGCGGCCGGCACTTCTGAGCAGCAACTGGCGGTGTTGGAGCCCAGGGAACCAAGTTCAGGTGGTAGAAACGAGAACACAACAGGAGACCTAGATACTGTTGCCAACCAAGTATTTTTTTTTTTAACCATTCAATTTTTATTGAGAAAACAGAGTACAATTAAAATGCAACAAGGAAAGGAAAAAGGGGGGCGGAAGGGGGAGGGGAAGAGGCAGACATAAATGTAAATATCCACGATCAAGAATGAAACAAAAAAAAATTACAATACATGGGTGCATACATAGCTATGATATCAAACAATTGAGTCAGCTGGCAGAAGAAGGGGGATAGTGGTCAGGCGAGGAAATAAAGGGTGAGGAGACCCAAGGGTCCCACCACGTAAGGACCTTGTTCTTTTTTGCAAGACAGTCCGCAGTAATCGACTCATAACTAAAGTGCAGATTAATTTTGGATATCAATTCAGGTCTGGAGGGAATATTAGAAGATTTCCAGTGCTTTGCAATACATTGTCGGGCCGCCACAAGAATATTAGAAATAATGGGTTGAAGGGAAGATGGGAAGTCCAAGAGAGATATACCCAATACTGCTAGAGGGCCAGTTAGGTTGATAGGAAGATGGGTCACCTCTGAAAGAATCGCTTCAACCTGACGCCAAAATATTTGCACACTAGGGCAACTCCACCATACATGAGCCAGCGAACCAGAAACACCACAATTTTTCCAGCATAATGGGGAAGAGGAGGGATAAAATTTAGCTAATTTAACAGGAGTGAAGTACCATAGGAGCTGAATTTTTTTGCTTTGTTCGAGGTGACCAAGTCACGAAGAGAATTTGGAAGGATGCAGCATAGCCATGCTCCAATCCTCCGGGGAAGCCTCGAATGCAAGGGCACCCTCCCAAGTGGACATAAATGGGAGTCTCTCAGAGAAATCATGGGAGAGGAGGGATTTATAAATGATGGAAATGCCATGATCAATCCACGTGTTTGGTCTGAAAATTGGATTGGGGTCTCCATACCCAGGGGGGACACGGCCACACCGAAGGAGTTACAATGTTTAAGGAGGCTACGAATTTGGAAATACTGAAAAAAAGCCCTAGGAGGCAAGTTATAGCGAGCAGTGAGGTCCGCAAATGATCTTAGGCCCGACTCATTATAGAGATCATTCACTCGGTGTATTCCGCAGTCCCCCCAGGCAGAGAGAGACAAACCATCTATTGCGTATTCTAATGCTTGAATAGAGACGTAGTCAAATATAAAAGGGAGGTAAGTAGGGCAGAGACCTGTCCAAACCTTTGTGGCGGAGCAAATTGTTTTAAGAGGGGAGCTCCGACTGGGAGCAAAAGTTTGAGGGAACCCCTAGGGGCAAAGCACGACTCAATATGGAACCACTGGAGGGAGGAGTTCCCCTCCCACCAAATCTTAAGGGGGTCTAGGAGAGCAGCTTTGTGGTAAAGGTGGATATTAGGGGCACCAAGACCTCCCCTGTCATATGGGAGAGACATTAGGGAGCGTTTTATTCTATGTGGCTTGTTATTCCAAATAAAACGGTCAATAATTGCTTGAAAAGCAGAGAGGTACTTAGAGGGGATAGCGAAGGGGAGGCATCTAAAAAGATATATAAGTTTAGGGAGAATTAACATCTTAGACGTTTGTATCCTAGCCATCCAGGATAGATGAGAGCAGGCAAGCTGGTCAATTTCTTTTTTAATTTCGTGGAGGGTTGAATCACAGTTAAGGCGAACAATGTTTTTAATATGGGTAATTTGAATACCTAGATAAGTGAATCCGAGCGGAGACCATATAAAAGGGTAAATATTTTGGATTTGAAGTTGGAGAGAGGAAGAGATAAATAGGGGAAAAATTGTGGACTTGGACAGATTTAGCTTATAGTAGGAGGCTTCAGTAAATTGGGTAAGAATGGAAGACACTGCAGATAGTGACTGTAGAGGAGCAGAGCAAGACAACACCACATCGTCGGCGTAGAGGCCAATTTTGTGCTCCTGACTTCCCACCATTACCCCCCTAATGTCAGGGCATTGCCTCACCGCAGCCGCCAGGGGCTCCATGACTAAAGCAAAGATGATGGGGGAGAGGGGGCAACCCTGCCGGGTCCCATTTGAAATAGAAAATATACGGGATTTAAAGCCGGCTGAGCGAACTGAGGCACAAGGATTGGAATACAAAGCCATAATAGCTGAAAAAATCTGGCCAGTAAGACCAAATTTGTGCAAAGTAGATGCTATATAGCCCCAGTGCACCCGATCGAACGCCTTTTCCGCGTCGAGAGACAGGAACACACTGGGGAGGCTCCGCCTCTCCACCACATCCAGCAGGTCGATCAAGCGTCTCGTACCATCTCTAGTTTGCCTACCCGGGAGCACCGACAGTAACCTATTGGCCCAGACCTTAGCATATATTTTTACATCGCAATTTAGAAGGGCGATGGGACGAAAATTGCCAGGATAGGTCATAAGTTTCCCAGGTTTAGGAAGTGTCGAAATACAAGCCTCCAGACCCTCTCTCTCAATAGTACCCATAGAGCGCCAGTAGTTAAATAAACGAATGAGAAAAGGAGAGAGGATAGTGAGAAAATGAGAGTAGTATGAGAAGGAAAAGCCATCTGGACCCGGGGCAGAGCGTTTTTTGGCCTCTTTGATTATTTGGGAGATTTCAGTTGCTTCTATAGGGCCGTTAAGGAGCGACAACTGCTCCGGATTAACAGTGGGGAGATTCGCTTTATTCAAAAAAGCGTTAATTGAGTCCTGAGAAGGTTGAGGAGTATTTACGTCAGAATCTAGGTTATATAATGAGGAGTAGTATGAGGCAAATTCTTCAGCGATATGGATTGGGTTGTAAATCCGAGAACCATCTGACTTAAGAAGATAAGCAATTTTGGTTTGGGCTTCTTTTTTTTTAACGCGTTTAGCTAGTAAGGTGCCTGCCCTGTCACCCATGGAGTAGAATTTGGCTTTCGATTTCCTGAGCGAATTTTCTGCTCTATGGAGGAGGAGCTGGCGAAGGCGCAGGCGTGCATCAGAAAGATTGGAAAATAATTGAGGGGAGGGGCAGGCTTTGTGGCAAGACTCCAGCCGGGCCACTTCAGCCAAGGCAGATTGAAGATTTAAGTTATACTTGCGTTTAGCTGTCGCAGCCATCTTAATGAAAAGGCCACGAGCCACTGCCTTGTGAGCGAACCAGAGGGAGTCCTCACGCACATCCGCCGAGTCATTAAAGGCAAAGAATTCCTGCAAAGAGTTTTCAATTAGTGTAGAGTTCGCTTGCTCAGAGAGAAGGTGGTCATTAAGGCGCCAGTGTGAAGGGGGTCTGATTGCAAGAGGGTCTTCTAGGGAGACTGACACAGGAGCATGATCAGACCAAGTGATATTACCTATATTTGCAGACATGCAGTGAGGAAGGGCGACGTCATCTACTAAGATATAATCAATTCTACTGTAAGAACCGTGACGAGGGGACCAAAATGTGTAGTCTCTCTCATTACAATGGAGATATCTCCAGATATCGTGTAAATTGTAGGAGCTAATCAGCTGGGCCGCATCACCCCTAGCCACAGCAGCCGACGAACAGTCCAGATTCTTGGATACTGGAATGTTGAAGTCTCCGGCAACTAATTTATGACCATGCTGATAATTACCTAAGATTTGAAATAAATTATTTAGAAATTTAACCTGACCAAAATTTGGGCCATACACAGAGGCAATGGTGTAAGGGGTATTGTTGATTAAACATAAAATTATAATGTATCTGCCCGCGGGGTCGGCTGTAGAACTAATTAGCTGGAAAGAGTTAGCCTTGCTAAAAAAAATTGCCACCCCAGCCTTTTTGGTCTTCCCATTCGCAAAAAATTGGTGGGGGTATAGATTCGAATACATTCTTATATTGTCCCGTTCTAGTAAATGAGTCTCCTGTAAGCATATAATATCGTGTTTGGATTTAGCGAGCTGACGCCAGACAATCGATCTCTTACCAGGGGAGTTGAGGCCGTTAACATTAATAGAATATAAAGAAACACTCATTGTGATATGTTACACAATTTGCTGAAGAAGATACGCAAACCCATTACCCAGAAAAAAAGCATAAACATGTCGTGGGATACCTCGCAAACTCCATCTGCGACGAGGGGGGGGGGGGAAGAGGGAAAGGAGGGGGGAGAGGGAGGGAAGGAGGAGAAGGGGAAAACAAACATACAAAATCCAAACATTTAAACAAGGGAACATCCAGGGAAATCCTGAGTCTGAGGTGAAAATAGAAAACAGTTCACCAATGGGGCAATATGCTGAGCGGAGTCCTGCCAGGAACCAGCCTCAGCAAAAAACTCAGCAAGCAAAAAAAAAAGAAGAGAAAAAAGAAAAAGAGAACTAGAACTGAGCGGGAAAAAGGAAAAAATAAATTCTTCCAGCCAGGAAATGGTTAAAATAGACACTTCAGGCGACCTTCCAGTCAGGGGTAATACGGCGTCTCCGGGGACCAGATCCTCCAGGTTTGGTGGAAGCAGAGGCAGGAGTGGGCACAGGAGGGTCAAAACCCCATTGGGACAGGGTCTTGGCTGCTTGCGACGGGGATAGGCACGTGGTAAATGAACCGTCTTTACGAATGCAAAGTTTGGTGGGGAAACCCCAGCGGTATAATATACCCTTTTCCCTCAGGATTGAGGTGTATGGTGCAAAAGCCCTGCGGAGGGCTAGAGTTCCTGGAGACAGATCAGGGAAAACTGCAATGGTAGCAAATTGTTCAGGTAGCGACGGCTTCGATCTTAGTGCTTGCAGAAATTCCTCCTTCATAACAAAAAAATGGATGCGAGCTAGTACATCTCTGGGTACCGCAGGGTCAAGGCCTGAGGGTTTAGGGATCCGATGAATACGGTCGATCACAACGTCATCTTTGGAATAAAGTGGGAGAATAGATGTAATAAAGTCTTGTAGAAAGGCTCTGAGATCATCAGCCCCAATTGATTCAGCAATGCCTCTTAGTTTCACATTATTTCTTCTGGATCTGTCTTCCAAATCCAGGGTTTTAGCATGAGTTTTGGTAACAAGCAGCTGCAGGTTATCATGAGCTTCCTACAAATCATTGTGAGAAGCTACCAGTTCGGACATTTTATTTTCAAGATGATCCATGCGGCCTCCCAGCTCCTCCACCTCCCCCCTGAGCTCTGCCGTCATGGAACGCATATCCTCCTGCAGGGAGGTACGGAGGTCACCAAGCATGTCTCTGAGCAGCGCTGCTGTAACTGGAGCCTCTGAGAGATCAGCCGCTGCTGTGCTTGAGGCAGAAGACTGAGAGCCTCGGCGTGCAGCTCTGGAGGATCTAGGAGAAAGCGGCGCCATCTTGGGCCTCTGAGGCTGCTGAGGGGTGGCTGCAAAGAAGTCCACAATGCGCCTGGAAGGGTCCCCTGCGCCGGCTTTAGATTTCCCCATACACTCACCGAACGGTAAGGAGCAGGAGTGGGGAGTTCTGGAGGAGAAAGCACCGTCTGTGCACTGCTGTGTGCCGCTTTATGAGTCCTGAGAATGGAGCTCCCACACTATGCAACCTGCACCATCAGAAGTCAGGCCACGCCCCCGCCAACCAAGTATTTATTCTGGAGAAGGAGTGGCAAATTCCTGCGAGATCCAGGCCTTGTTCATTTTCAGAAAAGTAAGCCGGTCGACGTTATCGGAGGATAGTCGCATGCGACGGTCTGTTAGTACACCACCTACGGCACTAAAGACACGTTCCAATAATACACTAGCAGCAGGGCAAGCCAGCACCTCCAATGCATACTGGCTAAGCTCTGGCCATGTATCCAGCTTTGAGACCCAAAACTTGAAGGGGGAAGAGCCGTCTGGGAGTACACTGAGAGGGCAAGACATGTAGTCTGTCACCATCTGACGGAAACGTGGCCTCCTGCTGAGTGGACCCATCTGTGATGGTGTAGACATTTGTGGCGGGCACACAAAACTTTGCCACTGTTGGGCCAGACTGGTCTTGCCTTGTGCTGAGGCACTGCTTCTGCTACTCTTTGTGCAGAGCTTCCTCCACTGCCTCAACGCACTGAGCTGCTTTGTAAAGCAGTAGCAACACTTCTCTCGATTGGACTGGCGAAGATGATGGACTGCACCAGTTTGTCTTGGTACTCCCGCAGTTTACGCTCCCGCTGCAACGGTGTTATGACGGTTTGTAAGTTGTCACAGTAGCGCTGATCTAGGAGGGTGTACACCCAATAATCAGCCGTGGTAAGAATGTGGGCGATGCGGCGGTCGTTTCTCAGGCACTGCAGCATGAAATCAACCATGTGCTGCAGACTGCTAACTGGCCAAGAAACGCTGACCCCTGCTTGAGGCGTGATCTCGCTCTACATACTGACTACTGGAGATTTGTGTAACTCCCTCCTCTGGACTGATCTCTTTCTCCTCCATTGACTCCTCCTCATCCTCCTCACAAAGTGTCCCCTGCCTAGGCCTTTGTGAGGAACCACTGTCCAGAAGCAGATGGCATTTCTTCCTCTTCATCCTCCACCTGTTCCACCACCTCATCCCTTAGCGCTTGCAGTGTTCTTTCAAGCAGGCAGATAAGGGGGACAGTCATGCTGACTAGTGCATCATCTGCACACGCCATCCGCGTGGAATCATCGAACGCACGCAAAACCTGGCAGACGTCCTTCATAGTGGCCCACTCAGTGGTTGTGAAGTCTGAACGGCGCGCACTGCAACTTCTTTGTGCCTGATGCAGCTGGTACTCCATTACTGCTGGCTGCTACTCACAGAACCGCACCAACATATGTAACGTTGAATTCCACCTGGTGGGTAGGTCACATATGATGCAATGTTCCGGAAGGCGGAATCAGCGCTGCAGAGTTGCAATGCGCGATCTTGCCATGCTGGAACACCGCAAGTGAGCACACTCTAGGCGGACCTTGTGCAGCAGTGCATCAAGATCCGGGTAGTCCCTCAAAAAACTCTGCACGACCAAGTTGAGCACATGTGCCAGATATGGGATGTGAGTGAGGTTGCCTAGGCCCAGAGCTGCCACCAGATTTCGGCCATTGTCACACACTACCATGCCTGGCTGGAGATTCGCTGGCACAAACCACACGTCGCTCTCCTGCTTGATGGCATTCCAGAGGTCCTGCCCTGTGTGGCTTCGATTCCCCAAAGAAATTAATTTCAATATGGCCTGTTGACGTTTGGCCACGGCTGTGCTCATATCGGTCAGATCAGGTAAGCGTTCACGGGTCCATGTGGAGGTGGACCGTGACGGCTCCTGCAGCGATGATTCTGAAGAACTGGAGTATGAGGAGGAGTCAATGTGCACAGACTGGATTCCTGCAATCGTTGGAGTTGGCAAAACACGTAGAGCGCCACTCTCACGATCTGTACCTGGCTCCACAACATTAACCCAATGGGCAGTGAGGGAAAGGTATCGTCCCTGTCCATGGTGACTAGTCCACGCATCGATGGTGAGGTGGACCTTGCTACTGACGGCGTTTGGTAGCACATGTTTAATGTTTCCCTCCACATGCTTTTGCAGGGCAGGGATGGCTTGCCTGCTGAAATAAAAGCGGCTGGGCACATTGTATTGTGGGACTGCCAATGCCATTAAGTTACGGAAGCTGTCAGTCTCCACCAGCCTGAATGAGAGCATTTCAAGGGACAGTAGTTTTGCAATGCAAGCATACAGAGCCTGTGCTCGTGGGTGGTTTGCCGAGAATGGCCGCCTTTTCTTCCATGCCTGTGCTACCGATGGCTGTAGACTGGGCTGGGAGTGTGAGGATGACTGGGAACGTGGTGCTGTGGGTGGAATTACAGTGGGTCTCTGGACAACGGTGCCAGAGGTTCTTCCATGGTGATCATGTGAGGAAGCCGAACCAGCAGTGTGTGAGCTGGAGCAAGAGGCTCCAATATAAGCTGAAGAGGTGATAGGTGCCGCTGTAGGTTGGCCTAGGTCTTCAGTGTATTTTTGTAACTCCACCGCGTGCTTGGTCCGCACATGTTTCCACATATTTGTGATATTGAGGTTGCTGACATTTTTCCCTCGTTTGATTTTCTGATGACACAGCTTGCATTTGACAAAGTAAATGTCATCTTCAACTGTGTCAAAAAAGGACCAGGCACTGCAAGTCTTGGGACCGCCCGCTTTGGCTTTTGGAAGAGGCATTCTCCTAATGGGTGCCGAAGTGGAGGCTACAGGCACTGCAGTCCTCCCTCCCGGCCGTTCGGGGAATCTCTTCCTCAGAGCTGCTCCCACCACCTTCCTGTACCTCACGCCATGATGGGTCAAGGACCTCATCATCTACGCTACCCTCTTCCACCAACTGCTTCTCCTGGGTTGTCTCGGCAGCACAGTACGCACCAGAAAGTGGCACCTGAGTCTCATCATCAGATCCGTACTGAGGTGTGCTGACTGGAGGCACTGTCCCACCCGCCTCTTCAGATTCAGAGAGAACAAGCTGTTGGGCATCAATGCATACTGCCTCTTCTGATTCTAGAATGCTGCTTGGCTGGCCCCCTTTCCAAGCCAAGAGATTCAGAGAACAGAAGTAGAGATGGCTCCTGTCCTGGGCTCTCTGACTGCCTGGGCAATTTGGCAGGTGGTGAAGAGACAGATGGTTGTTCTTCAGTGCTCTGTGCCTGAGAGGATGTGGCACTAATTGAAGTCGATGCGTTAGCTGCCATCCATGCGACAACGGCTTCAATTTGTTCGTCCCGCAGCAGCGGGGTACGGCGAGCTCCTACAAAGCTGCGCATGAAGGTCTGTTCCCTGCTAAAACTGGGGGATGATGAGTCACCGATGCCCGCAGCAGGCACAGAATCCCCACGTCCTCTCCCTGATCCACACCCACGACCACGTGCCTTACTCCCTGCCTTCTTCATCTTGGTAGACTGATAAAGATAGGCAGAAAAGTACTAAGGGCTTAGTGTGCTTATTCCTGAACAGCTGCTAACAGGTATAAGAAACACTAATTTTATAAAGTGTGGACTACACTTTAATATGAGCTAATGTGGCCTACACAACTGTGAAGTGGTGTGTTTGGTGAACTTTATTTATTTATTTTTTTTGCAGAGCAGACACTACAGAGTGAGTTGCACTCACAGACAAACCGTGCAGACAGCCATGAACGGCGCTGCAAGACCAAAACAAGCTCCTCTATGTAATCCTATAGTGTTTTTCCACAATCTAGCTGGATACGGAGGGAAAGCCACTAATAGAATAAATATGAAAAAATGTGCAGCAGGCTGCACTAATTGACAGACGGACAATGGAACGGTATGAAGCAGTGACGCACCCTGAGCTGACTACAACCGGCTGTGGTGGTAGAACAGACTATAGAGCGAGCTGCACTCACAGACAGACCATGCAGACAGCCGTGAACGGCGCTGCGAGGCCAAAACAAGCTCCTCTATGTAATCCTATATAGTGTTTTTCCACAATCTAGCAGGATACGGAGGGAAAGCCACTAATAGGATAAATTTGAAAAAATGTGCAGCAGGCTGCACTAATTGCAAAAAAGGACAATGGATTGAGCAGTATTATTATTATTTATTGTTATAGCGCCATTTATTCCATGGCGCTTTACATGTAAGGAGGGGTATACATAATAAAACAAGTACAATATTCTTAAACAATACAAGTCATAACTGGTACAGGAGGAGAGAGGACCCTGCCCGCGAAGGCTCACAATCTACAAGGGATGAGTGAGGATACAGTAGGCGAGGGTAGAGCTGGTCATGCAGCGGTTTGGTCAATCGGTGGTTACTGCAGGTTATAGGCTTGTCGGAAGAGGTGGGTCTTCAGGCTCTTTTTGAAGGTTTCAATGGTAGTAGGTGAGAGTCTGATATGTTATGAGGCAGTTACGCACCCTGAGCTGACCACGACCGGCTGTGGCTGTGGACAGACTACAGAGTGAACTGCACTCACACACACAGAGAGACCTTGCAGACAGCTGTGAACAGCACTGCAAGGCAAAAGCAAGGTTCTCACACAGCGGTTGCTCAATTAGCCTGGGTAAAGCACAATGAAGCAAATCGCTATCTCTAAACTGGCCCTTAGTCAGAACACAGTGTTCTGTCCCTAACTGAATTCACAGCAGAATGAACCCAAAATGGCAGCGGCGACTTTTATAGGGCATCGTGACATCATTTCAGCAGCCAGTCAGCCATGCCAGTAGCTACATGGCCACCATGCAGAACAGATGTGCCCACACTTGTAATCCATCCTCATTGGCTGAATTAAATAAAGCCGGGACTTTGCCTTATGGGAACTTCCGATTCCGGTATCCGATATACTGAAAGTATCGGAACTCGGTATCGGAATTCCGATACCGCGAATATCGGCCGATACCCGATACTTGCGGTATCGGAATGCTCAACACTAATCAGGAGCACCATATAATGCTTCATACAGTTCATGATGGGCTCCATAAGATGCTCCATACAAAATATGCCCCATATAATGCACCAAAAAGTTTATGATGGGCCCCATAAGATGCCACATATTAAAATATGCCCCATATAATCCTGCATAAAGGTTAATAATGGCCCCATAAGATGCTCCATAGACACATTTGCCCCAAACAATGCTGCACAAATGCTGATTATTGCCCCATAAGATGCTCCATAGAGACATTTGCCCAATATAATGCTGCACAAATGTTGATTATGGCCCCATAAGATGCTCCATAGAGATATTTACCCCATATAGTGCTAAAGGAGAAAGGCAGTGACAAGTGGCAGATAGTAAATGTACATGGTCATAACAATTGTAAATAAATAAATCTTAAATCACTCAAAGTCAGAAATACCAAAATTCCCTTGGATATACGTCAGACCAATTGTTGAAATATATGTATATAGAAAGGGGGGAGGGGGGAATTCCAATCAACAATCTAGGTCTTAAAGTACAAAATGCTTTATTCAGGAAGGCATAGAAATAGTGGCAGCAAAGGATAGCCACCAAAATGATAACACAGGGCGCTCGGTACCCACACAAGCCACATAGAATATCTAATAAATGAACAGGTCAAGGACATGTGCGGGAGGCATCCTGACATAAATATAAGTATACAATCAAAGGGGAAAGCATAACATTACACAGATCCCAGATTGCTGCAAGGCAAAAGCAAGGTTCTCACACAGCGGTTGCTAAATTAGCCTGGGTAAAGCACAAAGAAGCAAATCGCTATCTCTAAACTGGCCCTCAGTCAGAACACAGTGTCCTGTCCCTAACTGAATTCACAGCAGAATGAACCCAAAATGGCAGCGGCGACTATTATAGGGCATCGTGACATCATTTCAGCAGCCAGTCAGCCATGCCAGTAGCTACATGGCCACCATGCAGAACAGATGTGCCCACACTTGTAATCCATCCTCATTGGCTGAATTAAATAAAGCCGGGACTTTGCCTTATGGGAACTTCCTATTCCGGTATCCGATATACTGAAAGTATCGAAACTCGGTATCGGAATTCCGATACCGCGAATATCGGCCGATACCCGATACTTGCGGTATCGGAATGCTCAACACTAATCAGGAGCACCATATAATGCTTCCTACAGTTCATGATGGGCTCCATAAGATGCTCCATACAAAATATGCCCCATATAATGCACCAAAAAGTTTATGATGGGCCCCATAAGATGCCACATATTAAAATATGCCCCATATAATCCTGCATAAAGGTTAATAATGGCCCCATAAGATGCTCCATAGACACATTTGCCCCAAACAATGCTGCACAAATGCTGATTATTGCCCCATAAGATGCTCCATAGAGACATTTGCCCAATATAATGCTGCACAAATGTTGATTATGGCCCCATAAGATGCTCCATAGAGATATTTACCCCATATAGTGCTAAAGGAGAAAGGCAGTGACAAGTGGCAGATAGTAAATGTACATGGTCATAACAATTGTAAATAAATAAATCTTAAATCACTCAAAGTCAGAAATACCAAAATTCCCTTGGATATACGTCAGACCAATTGTTGAAATATATGTATATAGAAAGGGGGGAGGGGGGAATTCCAATCAACAATCTAGGTCTTAAAGTACAAAATGCTTTATTCAGGAAGGCATAGAAATAGTGGCAGCAAAGGATAGCCACCAAAAAGATAACACAGGGCGCTCGGTACCCACACAAGCCACATAGAATATCTAATAAATGAACAGGTCAAAGACATGTGCGGGAGGCATCCTGACATAAATATAAGTATACAATCAAAGGGGAAAGCATAACATTACACAGATCCCAGCCCATGATAGAGCTAAACATATGGAGGAAGTATAGAACAAATAAGAAAAAAAGTCAAAAAGTCAGGATACGTCACCGTAAAGTGCAGGCAAGTGCTGGCTAGTAGAGGGTCTCGGCGCCCGCCCCAACGCGCGTTTCGGAACACCTTCGTCAGGGGACACGCAAGATAGAGAGATAGGAGAATAAAAAGGCCGCAGACCAGAAGTGAACTGTGCGCCTAATCCGGAAGTAAAGTTGCGATGCCTGGCAACCACGGGAAGCAAAGAAGGCGGCGGAATCCAGGCCGCGTGCACGGGAACCACGTGGGGCCCCACGTGAACCAGTGACAATGCACACCATGGACGCCGCTACTAGGAGATGGTACGCGCATGCACCAGAGGGAGTAAGTATCTAAGGCCACCATATTACCAGCGGGCACGGAAGTCACCAGCCCGAAAAATAAGGAGGAAACAAGATAAAGGATAGGGAGAAGGTACCCAACATCCGAAAAAGAAGCATACAGTATATATCGTACAGACTAAGATTAATATGAATAATAATATGAATAAACCTAGCCCCGCACGGGCCGCCATGCCGGTGACAAACGATATTAACAATCATTCCGAGAATTAAATAAATATTATAATAGAATATAACATTGCATGGCGCAATAATACTGATGGTGTCATATTAGTAAACAAATGTGTATCCAAAGGAGTAGATGTCAAGTCCATATATTATATGTCTGTCTCGATGCGTCAGGGTCCATATCGATAACAGGGGCCAAATCCCATATGCTGGATCGAGCAGTACATAGTATGCACCATCTGGTCACAGTCCATATAGGCAACGTCATCCCGGTCAAAAAGCCATATAGTGCTGCATAAACGTTACGGCCCCATAAGATGCTCCATAAAGATAGTTGCCCCATATAATGCTGCACAAACGTTGATTATGGCCCCATAAGATGCTTCATACAGACACTTGCCCCATATAGTGCTGCACAAACGTTAATTATGGCCCCGTAAGATGCTCCATAAAGATATTTGCCCCATACAGTGCTGCACAAACGTTGTTTATGGCCCCATAAGAAGCTCCATAGAGATATTTGCCCCATATGGTGTTGCTGCGATAAAAAAAAATATCACATACTCACCTCTCGTCGCTCAGGCCCCCGGCACCGCTCCGTCTTCGGTGTCTTCTGCACTGACGTTCAGGCAGAGGGCGTGCACTAACCACGTCGTCGCGCCCTCTGACCTGAGCGTCACTGCAGAAGACGCTGAAGATGGAGCGGCGCCCGGAACGAGGAGAGGTGAATATCGTGCAGCGCTCTCCCTCCCCATTATACTCACCTGCTCCTGGCGCGGCGCTCAGTAATGAATATGCGGCTCCACCCCTATGGGAGTGGAGTCGGGTCCATATTCATTACTGTAATGAATAAGTGCTGCAACCAGCCATAGCGCCACCTCTCGGCTGGCACAACTCGGCCCAAACTTCCTTCTCCCTTCTGTTCTACAACCGGACTCATGGTGCGGACTCATCTTTCTGGATGTAGTTCCGGCTGCGGCCTTGCGTCCTGTTCAGGCTCCTTTGGAGTTGTCGCTGGCTCCGTTCCCCGCGGAGTTAACAACTAAGGTTCCAAGCGACGAGGTTCCTCCTCCTGGCACCGCAACACTGGCTCGGCAAGATGTTCTTGCTCCGGTTAACATGAAGAGGACGGCTCCTCTCATGATCTCTCTTGCTTGCAGGATGATGTGAACTTTGCCAGCTCCCGACTCTGTGCTGAAGAACTCTCCGGGCATTGGTAAGTGGGTTGCTCTGCGATTTCTACCCACTGTCCGGCGGGCCGGGTTCCTACGTCCTCCTGCCGCCACCTCTTCCAATGCGTCCTAGGACGCCACAGCTGCAAATAAGATCCTCATCTGGCCCCCACCTATTCCAAGGTGGGGTCACTTCCAGTCACTCCACCCATTTCTTTTCAAGTCGCTTCAGTAGGCGTGGGGGTAAATTTCATCCTCCGGAGGCGTCACTCAAACAAATATTTCCGCCATTTCTGTGCGGTCATGCCACGAACAGTGCAGGCACAGTAGTAGTCGTTCTTTTTGGCGCCACTCACCGCCATCTTGGCCGCCATCTTTGTTGTCAGTACTTGGTGAATTTACAGTCATATCCAGATTTCTTGCCGTCTCCAGGGCATTCGTTCCTCCTGAAGTTGCGGCATTAGTCACATCAATCACAATCTTTCTTTCTTCTCCGCGTCGGCTTCACCACCATATGGGGCAGTGAGATCCTGTCAACTACACCAAGTGAAGGAAGGGGGAGCCAGGGAGGTAGCCATGGCCAACATCAATCCCTGTATCACTCCGTGGACCCCTTTTGACATAAGTTCACATTTCTCTGCTGCGTTACCTCTGTGCTGATTCTCTGCGCCATCTTTCCTTCCCGGTTTTCACAGACTGTTCCGAAATAAAGGAGACACACTCTGGCATAACTTCAATATGAACTTGTTTACTCAGCACAACTTGCTCAAATACAGGCACTTTTTGTTTATCACAGTCAGTACCTTCTTCTCTGTCCCTGTTCTATCCTTTCCTTCTCTATATTCAGCCCCAGGTCGGACTGTATCTTCCAGTCCCGTAGAATCTGTTCCATCCGGAATTCTTGCCTCACATGGGGGAGTCCTACACCATTTTGCTCCGGTTCTAAGAGCCCAGGCAAAGACCTGCCTCATCTTGTGTGTAATGACCGTGCTAACCAGACTCTATGGGGACAGATTCTTTTAGCTGCATCCACAGCGCTTCCATGCTTCCTCCTCCTAGAAGAACCTTCCGTGTAGCTGTTCTATGCTGGACCCCTTTATTAAACATTACGGAGCACAGTGACTCCTGGCCAGGCAGCCCAGTGAGCTGCACGGGCACCCAGGCTCGACTGACTAAAAAGAGGAAACCTAACTATTCTTGTCCCACTGTGCCCCTCCTACTCTAACTATATACTACTGTGCCCCCCCTCTAATGGCCAACTATGGACACTACGCCCCTATCACTATACTGGGCCCAGGGAAAAACTTTCCCTAACATTAGTGTGAAAAACATGTAAACATATACACAATTATGTAGAGCAACATACTGTACGTAAGGTATAGCAATGCTCTTGTACATGGTGGTAATACACTTTATGTGTAGCAGGACCACCGTGTACGAACACATCATATATACATTATTTACATTCTTAAAAAGGTGTTGGGGAGAAGAAGGGAACAATAACGTATTTACATCCCCTACACAGCAACACGTCATCCCCACAAAGTAAGCAGGAGGACGGCATCACAAGCAGAATGGAGGCCCCCGGGCCAAGAAGAGTGACACCCAGGGCCGCCATCAGGGCATTACAGCTCACCGGGCCCCTACCGGCAGCCGCAGGCTGAACCGGGCCCTTAGTGGCGGCCGGCACTGCAGCTGTTTAACGCTATTGACGTGCGGGCCCGCGCCCGCACGTCAATAGTTAACAGCCGCCAGCCGCAGCGTGCAGGTCGCCGGTGTCTGACGTCATTGTCAGTTGCCGGCGAGTGCACGCTTCAGCTGCGTGGAGAGAGCAGGAGCGCGGCAGGTAAGCAGAACTTGTTTTTTTTTTTTTTTATTGAGAGCAGCGATCCGGGGGGGCCCAGGGCAGTAAAGCTGGACACAGGGGGGGGGGCAGAAAGCTGGCACGGGGGGCAGAAAGCTGGACACAGGGGGGGCAGAAAGCTGGACACAGGGGGGGGCAGAAAGCTGGACACGGGGGGCAGAAAGCTGGACACGGGGGGCAGAAAGCTGGACACAGGGGGGGCAGAAAGCTGGACACAGGGGGGGCAGAAAGCTGGACACAGGGGGGGCAGAAAGCTGGACACGGGGGGCAGAAAGCTGGACACGGGGGGGCAGAACTGGACACGGGGGGCAGAAAGCTGGACACAGGGGGGGGGCAGAAAGCTGGACACAGGGGGGGCAGAAAGCTGGACACAGGGGGGGCAGAACTGGACACAGGGGGGCAGAAAGCTGGACACAGGGGGGGCAGAACTGGACACAGGGGGGGCAGAAAGCTGGACACAGGGGGGGCAGAAAGCTGGACACGGGGGGCAGAAAGCTGGACACGGGGGGCAGAAAGCTGGACACGGGGGGCAGAAAGCTGGACACGGGGGGCAGAAAGCTGGACACAGGGGGGCAGAAAGCTGGACACAGGGGGGCAGAAAGCTGGACACAGGGGGGCAGAAAGCTGGACACGGGGGGCAGAAAGCTGGACACGGGGGCAGAATGCTGGACACAGGGGGGCAGAAAGCTGGACACAGGGGGGGGCAGAAAGCTGGACACGGGGGGCAGAAAGCTGGACACAGGGGGCAGAAAGCTGGACACGGGGGGCAGAAAGCTGGACACAGGAAGGGCAGTAAAGCTGGACACAGGGAGGGCAGTAAAGCTGGACACAGGGAGGGCAGTAAAGCTGGACACAGGGAGGGCAGTAAAGCTGGACACAGGGGGGCAGAAAGCTGGACACAGGGGGGCAGAAAGCTGGACACAGGGGGGCAGAAAGCTGGACACGGGGGGCAGAAAGCTGGACACGGGGGCAGAATGCTGGACACAGGGGGGCAGAAAGCTGGACACGGGGGGGGCAGAAAGCTGGACACGGGGGGGGCAGAAAGCTGGACACGGGGGGCAGAAAGCTGGACACAGGGGGCAGAAAGCTGGACACGGGGGGCAGAAAGCTGGACACAGGGAGGGCAGTAAAGCTGGACACAGGGAGGGCAGTAAAGCTGGACACAGGGAGGGCAGTAAAGCTGGACACAGGGAGGGCAGTAAAGCTGGACACAGGGGGGCAGAAAGCTGGACACAGTGGGGGCAGAAAGCTGGACACGGGGGGGGGCAGAAAGCTGGACACGGGGGGGGCAGAAAGCTGGACACGGGGGGGGCAGAAAGCTGGACACAGAGGGGGCAGAACGCTGGACACAGGGGGGGCAGAAAGCTGGGCACAGGGGCAGAAAGCTGGGCACAGGGGCAGAAAGCTGCGCACAGGGGCAGAACGCTGGACACAGGGGGGGGCAGAAAGCTGGGCACAGGGGCAGAAAGCTGGGCACAAGGGCAGAAAGCTGGACACGGGCAGAACGCTGGACACGGGCAGAAAGTTGCACACAGGGGCAGAAAGCTGGACACGGGCAGAAAGCTGGACACGGGCAGAACGCTGGACACAGGGGCAGAAAGCTGGACACGGGCAGAAGGCTGCGCAGAGGGGCAGAACGCTGGACATGGGGGCAGAAAGCTGGGCACAGGGGCAGAAAGCTGGGCACAGGGGCAGAAAGCTGCGCACAGGGGCAGAATGCTGGACACGGGCAGAAAGTTGCACACAGGGGCAGAAAGCTGAGCACAGGCACAGAAAGCTGGACACGGGCAGAACGCTGGACACGGGCAGAACGCTGGACACGGGCAGAAAGTTGCACACGGGAAGAAAGCTGGACACGGGCAGAACGCTGGACACGGGCAGAAAGCTGCACACAGGGGCAGAAAGCTGGGCACAGGGGCAGAAAGCTGCGCACAGGGGCAGAACGCTGGACACGGGCAGAAAGTTGCACACAGAGGCAGAAAGTTGCACACAGGGCCAGAAAGCTGGACACAGGGGCAGAAAGCTGGACACGGGCAGAAAGCTGCACACAGGGGCAGAAAGCTGGACACGGGCAGAAAGCTGCACACAGGGGCAGAAAGCTGGACACGGGCAGAACGCTGGACAAGGGCAGAAAGCTGGACACGGGCAGAAGGCTGGGCACAGGGGCAGAAAGCTGCGCAGAGGGGCAGAACGCTGGACACGGGGGCAGAAAGCTGGCCACAGGGGTGGAAAGCTGGGCACAGGGGCAGAAAGCTGCGCACAGGGGCAGAACGCTGGACACGGGCAGAAAGTTGCACACAGGGGCAGAAAGTTGCACACAGGGGCAGAAAGCTGGACACAGGGGCAGAAAGCTGGATACGGGCAGAAAGCTGCACACAGGGGCAGAAAGCTGGACACGTGCAGAAAGCTGCACACAGGGGCAGAAAGCTGGACACAGGGGCAGAAAGCTGGACACGGGCAGAAAGCTGGACACAGGGGCAGAAAGCTGGACACAGGGGCAGAAAGGTGGACACGGGGGGCAGAAAGCTGGACACGGGGGGCAGAAAGCTGGACACAGGGGGGGCAGAAAGCTGGACACGGGGGGGGCAGAAAGCTGGACACAGGGGGGCAGAAAGCTGGACACAGGGGGGGCAGAAAGCTGGACACAGGGGGCAGAAAGCTGGACACAGGGGGGGGCAGAAAGCTGGACACAGAGGGGGCAGAAAGCTGGGCACAGGGGCAGAAAGCTGCGCACAGGGGCAGAAAGCTGGACACAGGGGCAGAAAGCTGGACACGGGCAGAAAGCTGGACACATGGGCAGAAAGCTGGGCACAGGGGGGGGCAGAAAGCTGGGCACAGGGGGGCAGAAAGCTGGACACGAGCAGAAAGCTGGACACGGGCAGAAAGCTGGACACAGGGGCAGCAAGCTGGACACAGGGGCAGAAAGCTGGACACAGGGGCAGAAAGCTGGACACAGGGGCAGAAAGCTGGACACAGGGGCAGAAAGCTGGACACAGGGGCAGAAAGCTGGACACAGGAGCAGAAAGCTGGACACGGGCAGAAAGCTGCACACAGGGGCAGAAAGCTGCACACGGGCAGAAAGCTGGACACAGAGGCAGAAAGCTGGACACAGGGGCAGAAAGCTGGACACAGGGGCAGAAAGCTGGACACGGTGGCAGAAAGCTGAACATGGGCAGAAAGCTGCACACAGGGGCAGAAAGCTGCACACAGGGGCAGAAAGCTGGACACAGGGGCAGAAAGCTGCACACGGGCAGAAAGCTGCACACGGGCAGAACGCTGGACACGGGCAGAAAGCTGCACACAGGCAGAAAGCTGGACACGGGCAGAAAGCTGGACACAGGGGCAGATTGCTGGACTCAGGGGCAGATTGCTGGACACAGGGGCAGAATGGAGAAACGGGGCATGATTGGAGACACAGGGCAGGATGACAGACATGGCGGCATGACTGGAAACACTGGGGCATGACTGGAGACAGATGGGGCAGAATTGAGGCACGGGACATGGTTGGAGACGGGGCAGAATGGTGATATGGGCATGATTGGAGACACTGGAGGCAGGATTGGAGACAGATGGGGCAGGATCATGGGGCAGGATGGATACGATGGAGACAGATGGGGCAGGATGGGGAGATCATATGGGGCAGGATGGATACTCATTAGGGCAGGATGGGAGAACATATGGCTGACGCCAGGAATGAGACACACTGGGGCTAGGATGGCGAATATTATTACCATAGGGGCTAATTAAGGGATATTACTACTGCAGTGATGTATTTATTTTATTTTTTGAGTATACTGTTCTAAATGGGGCGGTCCTATTACTGTGTAGAGTGATACTATGTCGCCTTCTTCATGTGGTGTAATGTAGAAGTTGGGAAAATTAAGTAATGTGTTCTGCAAGTGGAACTCGAGATAGCGGTGTTATTTCCTGCAGAGACGAGTCCTGGCTGGATGAAATGATGGCGGTCTGTGCTGGATGAAAGATGAAGGACTTCCCCTAGAGACGTCACTGGTGAGTCAGTGTGTTACCTATACACTGACACTATACACTGTATACTATATATAGAGGTCCTGTGTATAATGTCACCAGTGATCACTGGATTACCTATACACTAAATACAGAGCTCCTGTGTATAATGTCACTCGTGATCACTGTATTACCTGTACACAGACACTGCATACTAAGTACAGATCTCCTGTGTATAATGGCACTGATGGTGATAGTATTGTGGGTTTTTTTTTATTATTGATCAGTATTGTAGTATTCAGTCACTATGTGGTGGTGGTAATATGTGGTCTGGTCATGATGTTGTGGTATTTGTTCCTTGTATTTGATATTATTCGATCACTGTGGTGGTAATATGTCATCTGGTCATGGTGTGGCGGTATTTGTGCCTTGTAGATAGTATTATAGGTCACTGTGGTGATATGGTGTCTGGTCATGGTGCTGTGGTATTTGTTCCTTGTATGTGGTATTATAGGTCATTTTAAAAATTGAAAAATATACCTAAATTGTATTGCATATTTTAACAAATATTTAATAGGTTACAGTAGAGTAGGGCCCGGCCAAAAGTGTCTACCTTGTCATTTTGGTGGCTTAAAAAATCTTTTGGCCAAAACAAAAGCTGCTGGCTATATGTGTGATCTGGTGATGGGAACTGTTAATGTGTGATAGCTGAGAAGTGGAGTTTTTCCAAGAAAGAGTGGTGGGACTGTGGACAGTTTGAGGGGTGGAGCGTGGAGGCGGGGCTGGGGTGGAGCGTGGAGGCGGGGCTGGGGTGGAGCCTGGGCGGAGTCTCAAGGGGGCCCTGAAATTTCTAGTGGCAGCCCTGGCGACACCTCTCGGACCGATCCACCCCGCAGGAGAGAAAAGTTATTTTTCTTCTTTTACAGGTTGGTTTGGGGGCAGATATACAACATTATAGAATGCTGTATATCAGCCCTGAAAGGTGCTGGTCGTATCTTATATCGGCCAAAACTGGTGACAGGTTCCCTTTAACATCAAAGAACTCCTTAAGTCTCATTCTCCTGAAATATTGCTCCATGTCATTACAAAGTTCTGTTTTATCTAGAGGTTTAGTAGGACAAATGTGAGACCTCTGGAAAGCACAGTGAGTTCTAGTTTGGTGGGTATGTGAGATGACAAATTCATAACACAGTTGACTGTACCTATGTCCTTCTGGCAGTTTTGCTCCATGCGGTTGTATTTAGGAGGAACTTCACTGGTGCTGGAATAGAATCCAGCTTTCAGTCGAAGTCTGTGGAGATTTTTTTTCTTGTTGTCTATTAGGCATGACTGCGTATGTTGTCTATTAGGTATGAATATGTATAATATTCATTATTCACAACACCTCTGCTACAGAACTTCTGAGAGAATACGGAATCACCTTATACATGCTTTCTAAAACACCAAGAAAAAGGTCCAAAGTGGAAATACAAACTTTAAGGAGTACACTTACTGAAAACATACAGCAGAAATTGCAGCATTTTTATACAACACTGCAGTCATACCTAATAGAACACAAGAAATGTCAGACTTCGACTGAAAGCCGGATTCTATTCCAGCACCAGTGAAGTTCCTCAGTATATTCCTCAGTAGATGGTCCCTCGCCCTCCTTCTGCTCCTCCATTATGGGCCAGAGGGTGGACTTGACCCAACAGGCGATACTATCCTTGTTTGGGAATCGGGCATCGTTACAGAAAGACAGGGAATATCCCCAATATAGTCCAGTATACTGTGGTACCATCAACAGGAGGCCCAGTGAGCACTACTTCTATAATGCCAAATGTGAGTGGTCTAATGCAGCCAACCACCTTTCTGGGAGCCACAAACAGTCATGCTCAGCCTTCGGCAATTTTTTTAGGGATCCCAAATCGAATGTAGGGGAATCAGATAAGGGAGTCACCAACTTACAGATTTTTTACCTCTCAACATATAATCTGAATGAGACACAAATATCCCTTTTGAAAAAAGAGTTTGTCATTTACTCCGATGCCATATTTTGATTCCTTTAATTGTACTGAGGATCTTAATTTATTTGCATGCAAATTGGCGTTACACAAATATCATACAAATAAAAACCAAGATGGAATGGATCAAAATAGGACAGAGATTGAAGCGAAGATCTGGAGTCTGATCATCCAAACATATCCCCACGTCTCTCTTCATTAAAGCCAAGAAGTAAAAATACTCCAGCTTTCTTCCAATATCATAACATCGGCACATTTGTAAATATGGTGGAACAGGACATCTGGAAGTTATTGAAAGGGAATAGGAGTAGACCTGCAAATCTGAATTGGGAGAAGGCTGGGGCTTTAAGAGAACTACAGGACAATAAGAATCTCATAACAATTAAACCCTGCGATAAGGGGGGCAATATTGTCCTGATGGATATAATACATCCGGATGGTACAGGATTTGTTGGATGATAAGAGAACTTACCGTATATTACTTTAAGATCTGTCCCTAGTGAAGCTTATCTAAGAGAGTTACCGTACTTTCCTTATTGAAGGGAGCTAAGGATAAGAATTTATTGACGGAGAATGAGTTTAAGAAAATGTACAATCCATATCCTACAATAGCAACTTTTTACAACTTGGCCAAGCTTGTACATAAACAGACCAGATCAATACCAGGAAGGCCCATAGTGTCCGGTAATAATTCCTTGACGGAGGGTGTCAGCAAGTAACTGGATGAATTGCAGTCTCCCTTTGTGCAGACACTACCCTCATTTATTCGAGACACGAAAGATATGGTATTAAAGCTGAAAGATTTAAATGTCCTTGATACTACAATTCTTACTAGTTTGGATATAGAGGCACTTTACAGTAATATTGTCCATGAACAAGGTATCACTGCGGTGCCACATTTTCTTTCCACTAACAGTAGACAATTTTTGGCACATAGTGATTTTTGTATCATCAATAATAACAAGATTGGAATGCATTTCATCATGGAAATAGGACATAAGGAAATTCATTTTTTGGATGAGATCATATCGATCGACAGAGGGGGAGATATCCATACTGATATACCGTATATATAGGAAGCCTACATCAACTAATAATTTTCTGAATTGGGAAAGCTGGCACCCTCCATATCTAAAAGCATTCATACCAGTCAGGCAGTACCTTCGGGCAAGGTGTAGTTGTCCTAATGATGTCCTATTTAGGAAGGAGAGCTAAAACCTTTTTCAAAGGTTTTCATCAAGAGGTTACCTTAACAAGTTGTGATATATGGCATTTAATAGGGAAAAATTGACAAGTAGAGATAGGTTATTGGATGTGGTCCCCAGAAGGGTGGAAAACCCGGTTATTAGATTCATAGGGACATACGATGAAAAAGCTACAAGTGCATGTAATATCCTACACAAATATTGGCCTATATTAAGAGCTGATCCAAATTTAAGGGATGTCATTGGAGGGTGCCCATCTGTTACTTACTGTAGATGTAAAAATATTAGGGGCTACCTAACACATAATCACTTTGGCACCAATGAAGGTCTGCCCAATAGGTACAGAATAATGATGAAGAAAGGGTCACATCCTCGTGGTACATGCACTTTTTGTAAGTATTGGCCAAATTATGTGCAAAGCATCTCATTTTATCCTAGTATACAGAAGCAGTATTGCTATTCATATTTCATATATTTCACATTGACATGCTTTAGCATGATAGAGTGCAACTTTTTTTGTATATTTTATATGTAGGTGGCTACTCCTAGTATGCACCTATTCACACTAGCTTGGATGTGCCAGTCATTCTTTTGTTATTTCAAATGAAAGTAGATATATATTTAATGAATACTGGCTATCTTATGAGTATCTCATAGAGTATTTCATTATATAAGGGTCATATACAATATGAGAATTTCCTACATTTAATTATAGTGTAGGCTTCTAAAGTTATCTCATGCACTGTATCAGGGATTTATATTACATTTGGGTTAATTCTCCTATTTGTCCACATGGGGGACCTGTGTAGATGCGTCTCGCCACTCTGACATGCGCAGTATATCCACACAATGAAACCCCCATTAAAGAAGGTGCACGCAAAACGTGCGTCGGGGACTCGGACAGCCTAATCAGGTCGTACACCACTATTTCACTTATATGTATACTAGACTGTGGCCCGATTCTAACGCATCGGGTATTCTAGAATATGCATGTCCCTGTAATATATGGACAATGATGATTCCAGAATTTGCGGCAGACTGTGTCCGTCGCTGATTGATCGAGGCAACTTTTATGACATCATCGTCACCATGGCAACCATTATGACATCATCGTCGCTGTGCCCGTTGCTGATTGGTCGAGGCCTGGCGGCCTCGACCAATCAGAGACGCGGGATTTCTACGTCGATGCTGTGCCTGTCTCTGATTGGTCGAGGCCTGGCGGCCTCGACCAATCAGAGAGCCGGGATTTCCAGGACAGACAGACAGAAAGACAGACAGACAGAAAGACAGACAGACAGACGGAAAAACCCTTAGGCAATTATATATATATATAGATGTCATCTCCTATGGTATTTAGCACATTGGTGCACTAGAGGTGTTAACCCTTAGGGGATTTGGGCAGCCTAAGTAGGTTATATCTACTATCTACATATATACATGCCCCTCTACTCTGACACCTAAGGGCCTTCAAGGTGCCTAAGTACTTCTTTATTTGTTGGGACCTATGTATTCTATATCTAAGCACTATGCACTTTACTTGGATCCAATTAATTGGGATTTATATTGAGTAATTATTGGTGAACATCAGTAAAGCTAGCCATGTGGCACTGAGATGTAATATACGGACATTAGTCTATTATGGGCACTTAAGATGACTTAACAATTTATGTGTACTAAATATTGATTATCCTTTTGGCATAAACACGTATATATCACTAGATATCACTTCCGCTTAAACTTAATCTACCTATCACAAAAAGGCCATGAATGGATTTGTACAGATAACCTGAGGGATAAGTTGCTCATTATGATATTCATTACCTGTGGGTGTACTATGTGATTGGGAAGTTGTATTTGTGTTGTATCTCCATCTTTTACTTGGTCTTGTACCATTTTAGTTTTTTGTGATAATAAAATTGTTGTATTTTACTTCTTGGCATTTGCTTCTGTTTTCTATTTGGGTTCTGTATGATTTTGGGAAGCGCCAAATATAAGCCTGTTGGTTGTAAGTGTAAGTATATCCACACAGTAGTGGGTGCTTCTGCGCAGTCGCCTGCATATGGAACATACCCGGAAGCAATGTTATTCCGACACGACCTGCGGCAGGGCACATCTGCAAGTAGATGGTGACGGTACGGACCATTTTTGAGTCCCCTGGGATCTCTTGATTGGCGGTGAGTACCGCAAACAGAAGTTGAGACTTACGTGTGTGAGAGGGAGTTGATTCTCTCAATGTATATTTTGATCATTCCCCACTAGGAAGCCTCATGGTGAGGGCGCAGTGCGCTAAAAGGTGTTACCTATGGAATATACAATACTGTCGTGGAGTAACATATATTATATTTGACCCCTGGCTATTATGTCATATGTGCCCTGACTGGTTTGTTTCACGGAACAAGGTGATTGGTTGACCCTTTGGTGACATCAGAACCAACCTTTTAAAAGGTCCAGCAACCTCTGTCTGGCTCATTACAGCCTCAGTTCCCCTGATGGTGCCAGTCTAGTTGGTGTACATGCTGGGGAGGCTCAGGGACTAATTTTAAATGCACCAATTAGTGTATCAATGGGGGTGGAATATAAATAGGATATAGGTAGTGGCCGCTACTTATCTTACACCTTGGTATGAAGTAAAATATAGATATTAGGACACTGAGCACTAAAAGACGTGAGTCTAATAAGCAGCATTTTAGTGTCCATAAAGATATACGGTACTGACCAGGGTAATTTTTAGATTTTTCCCTGTAACAGAATTATTAATAGTTAAATTTTATGGTCTTCAGTTAGGGATTATTTGCCTTTTGGCAATTTGTGATTATTATATAGTTACCGTACGCTGACTTTTTGGGCAGCATTACTTGCTTATAACTGTATGTATACATACACAGTGGGGTAAATGAGTATTTGATACACTTCCAATTTTTCTAGTTTTCCTACCTACAGAGAATAGAGAGGTCTGTAATTTTTATCACAGGTACACTTCAACTCTGACACAATCTTAAAAAAATCTCGAAAATCAATTAATTTTAATTTTATTGCATAAAATAAGTAGTTGATCCCCCGTGCCTATTAACTAGTTAAATGCTGCTGTCAAACTCTGACAGCGGAATTTAACGCGCACTTCCAGCCATCTAGCTCTAAATACATGCACCACTGACCCCTGTCATGTGATCAGGGGTCATCGGTGCATTGGCATGACAACTAGAGGCCTCTATGATTGTTGATGCTGGATTGCTATGAGCGTCACCCTGTGGTCGGTGCTCATAGTAAGCCTGTAATTCTGCTATATAGAGGTGATCTGAGCATCACCACTATGTAGCAGAGCCGATCAAGTTGTGGCAGCTTCTAACCTCTCATGGAGGCTATTGAAGCATGTCAACAGTAAAAAAAGTGTTTAAAAATATGAAAAAAATAAAAAAAATACAAAAGTTCAAATCACCCCCATTTCGCCCCATTAAAAATAAAACAATAAAAATAAAATCAAACATACTGTACACATATTTGGTATCGCTCTATCAATAAAAAAAGATTAACCTGATCACTAAATGGCGTAGTGAGAAAATAATCAAAACGCCTGAATTACGTTTTTTTGGTCGCCACGACATTGCATTAAAATGCAATAATGAGGGATCAAAAGATTGTATCTGCACAGAAAAGGTATCATTACAAACGTCAGCTCAGCACACAAAAAATAAGCCCTCACCCAACCCGAGATCACTGAAAATGGAGACGCTAAGAGTCTTGGAAAATTGCGCAATTTTTTTTTTTTGTTTAGCAAACTTTGAAAAAAAATTTTCACCACTTAGATAAAAAAGAACCTAGATATCTTTGGTGTCAAATGTCAATGAACTCATAATGACCTGGAGAATCAAAATGGCAGGTCAGTTTTAGCATTTAGTGAACCTAGCAAAAAAGCTAAACAAAAAACCAGTGTGGGATTGTACGTTTTTTGTAATTTCACCGCACTTGGATTTTTTTTCCCATTTTCTGTTACATGACATGGTAAAACCAATGATGTCTTTCAAAACTACAACTCGTCCTGCAAAAAATAAGCCCTCACATAGCCATATTTACAGAAAAAAAAGTTATGGCTCTGGGAAGAAGGGGCGCGAAAAAAAAACACACGCAAAAACGAAAAACGCTCCGGTCATGAAGGGGTTAATTGCACTTATTTGAACTTGTTATCTGTATAAAAGTCATTTGTCCACACACTCAATCACACTCCAATCTCTCCAACATGGCCAAGACCAAAGAGCTTTCTAAGGACATCAGGGACAAAATTTTGGACCTGCACAAGGCTGGGATGGGCTACAGTACAATAGGAAAGCAGCGTGGTGAGAAGGCAACAACTGTTGGCACAATTATTTGAAAATGGAAGAAACACAAAATGACTGTCCATCTTCCTCGGACTGGGGCTCCATGCAAGATCTTGCCTCATGGGCTAAAAATGTTTCTGAGAAGGGTCAGGAATCAGCCCTGAACTACACAAGAGAACTTGGTCAATGACCAGACTAGAGCTGGAACCACAATCTCCAACATTACTGCTAGTGTTAGGGCTAGCGGAACACACCGAGTAAATATAGAGGTTTTCTTATAATAGATGCGTTCGCAGCCCGGGGTCCACTGTGCAGGAGAACCTGTTGCTAGTAAACGGCGGAACTATATGGCGGTATGAGCTAACTCTTACTTCACAGAGTAGCTGTGAACTCAAAGCACTGCTCCCTGTTAGACTTCACAGTGGCACAGGCTAACTACCCAACTGAGAGCAGTCAGTGGTCATGCATGCACACAAAAACTCGCTGGAGGTGCCAGCATTCTAGGGGCTTATTTCAGCCAGGGCCCTGAATACATTCACACAAAATCTCCTCGCCGGAGGTGCCAGCATTCTAGGGGCTTATTTCAGCCGGGTCCCTGAACACAAACTCACATGACCACACTGGCGCAAAGCACATAACATAGAACGATACTAGCGCATGGCCGTGTGGCCATGTGAGCCTAAAATAGTTGCAGCACGTACAGGACCTTCCTAGAAGGACCAATGAGAGGCTGCCACAGAGCGTGAGCACCTACAGGACCTTCCTGAAGGACCAATGGCTTAAGCTGCAGTATCTGATCATGTGACCCTCGATCTCCACTGAGAGATCTTACTCTGGGCATGCTCAGAACGAGAAAAGCAGGACTTAGTCCCAGAAGCATCTGCTCGCTGCTGCCCAGCACTGACTTCAATGGCAGAAGCAGGAAAAGCAGCAGTAACTCTTTGTACAGAGTCCGACTGAGCGAGACGCTGGGACTTACGTCTCCGCTGAGCCGGCTCCAATGCGGCAGGAGAAGAATGGGAGACCGCAACAGAGATGGCCCGAGATTCACCCTGTGCAGAGGTGGGAACTCGACCCCTAACAGCTAGTAACACACTATACTATCATAGATTAAATACATGCAGGGGATGCAAGGTCCCCCTGCTCACGCCAGCACGTGTCCAGGCCCATTTGAAGTTTGCCAATGACCATCTGGATGATTCAGAGGAGGCATGGGAGAAGGCCATGCAGCGCCCCAGGGTCCTGGTCATTGCAGTAATATCATTTTCCTCTAGAGGGGAGTGATGTTACGTTTGGAGGCAATAAAGGAGATCTCTTTACCAGGTATCACAAACATACAACACATTTCATACTCCAGTCCACCAGGGGTAGCTATGCTCCTATTAGGGCACTCTTCACACTTAGGTAAAACTGGTGGCCTGGATAGGAAGTTAGGCAGTTGCTGTCTGAGCTCCGCTCAGGTAGTTGGTCCCTGACAGGGGTGGGATCCTGTCAGAGGCCTAGACAGAAGGTCACGGAGCTGCACCTGCCCCATGTGCGGCAGTTCCTAAGAAAGGACACGAACAAAGAACTGTATTGTAGAGAGGGTGATAAACTAAGTCATAGCAAAAGGAGTGGATACCAGAAGGAGTTCTGCCCTGTACAGGCTGCCTCCTTCTGAGGGGCAGGATCTGGTAGCCGGAACACCGAGGGAGCAACAGTCCTTTATGCCTTGCTCCAGAGACCGGCAGGACAGCTAATTTCATGTTACTGATCCACCCCATACCCAGGAGGCAAGGTGGCACCCACGAGAGGCCGGGGCATGATAGAGTCCCTGTAAAAAGCCTCAGGCCACCGGTCATACGGGTTGTCCTATCCATCTTGGGGACAGAAAGAGAGAGACACATACCGTTTCTGACCATAAGACGCACTTTTTTTCCTCCAAATTTGGGAGGAAAGTGTGGGTGCATCTTATGGTAGGGATGTAACGTGGGGAGTGGCAGCAGCTAGAGGGATTGCACTGGGAGGCAGGAGGCAGACAAATGTCCCTGCCTGGCTTCAGGAATCAGTGCTGGGGAAACCACATGGTCCCGATCATTAAAATGCAGTGAATATTCATTAGCTGCTTCCCCGCCCACCTGTCAGCTGAGCAGTGAGCTGGGAGCAGCACATGAATACTCCTTCACAGGGACACACATGGTTTCCCCAGTGCTGGATTCCTGCAGCAGCTGGGAAGACCTGTGTGTCTGGTGGAGGAGGCAGCAGCAGCAGGGGCCAGAGGAGACAAGATTGCTGAATACCTGCCTGCCAGGGCTGTGCTGGGTGCTGAGTGCTCCAGCACAAGGACCTGTGGGATGTCAGGAGTGGACGGGCGGGAGCATCACATGGCAGCACAGAGCCCTCCCTCTTCTGATGTCATCACAGGTCCTGCAGACACCACATTACAATCTGCAAGCTTACTCCTGTGCTGTGGAGAGGCAACAAGAGGGAGCGCTCTGTGGTGTCATGGGATGGGATGCTCCAGCATTTTACCACTGCCACAATTAAAAGGTTAGTCACTACAACACACAATAAAGCACTCTGTCACTTCTGTGGTGAACTATAACTCCAAGCATGCCATAGGATCTGCAGGACATGCTGGGAGTTATATGTTGTGAATTCTGCTCTTGGGCTCCCTCCGGTGGTTATGAGTGGTAGTGCTGCGGCAGTTGGATCGCAGCATTTATCAGGTGTATCCATTTTTTGCAATCTGGGCTGGGCTATTTAAGTCCTACTTTATCCTTTAGTCAGTGCCAGTTGTCCATTGTTTTTGGAGGATTCACATCCATACTTGGTCTCTCCTGGTCTGCTGTTCATTTCTTCAAAGATAAGTTCTGGCCTTGTTTTTGCTGTCCACCGCTGTGGACCATATTGTTCTGTGCATTTTCATGTTTTGTTTTGTCCAGCTTTGTCTGTGAAGGATTTTTTGCAGCCAAGCTGTGTCTCTGGAGATGCAGATATACCCCCTATATCTTTAGCCAGATGTGGTGATTTGTATTTTCTGTGGTGGATATTTTCTAGCGTTTTTATACTGACCGCATAGTACTCTGTTCTATTCTTTCTTTTTAGCTAGTATGGCCTCCTATGCTAAATTCTGATTTCATGTCTGCGTATGTTATTTCCCTCTCCTCTCATAGTCAATATTTGTGGGGGGCTATCTATCCTTTGGGGATTTTCTCTGAGGCAAGATAGGTTTCCTGTTTCTGTCTTTAGGGGAAGTTAGTTCTTAGGCTGTGTCGAGGGGTCTAGGGAGTGTTAGGTACCCCCCACGGCTACTTCTAGTTGCGCTGCTAGGTTCAGGGTTTACGGTCAGTACAGGGACCACCTTCTCCAGAGTCCATCTCATGCTGCTCCTAGGCCACCAGATCATAACAGTACAACTGGCCAACAATGAGTTAATTGCATCTCAGAAGAAGGGAGGACAGGTTTTAAGCCATTTTTTTTTCCTTAGCCTGTTTTTTCTGTTCCTCCCTCTTAATCTCTGGGTGGCTACGGAACCTAGTAATAACATGAATGTTCAGGAGTTAGTTTCTCGGGTGGATCAGCTTGCTGCTAGGGTACAGGGTATTTCAGATTATATTGTTCAGACTCCTGCCTTAGAACCTAAGATTCCCACTCCTGATTTGTTTTTTGGTGACAGATCCAAATTTTTGAGTTTCAAAAATAATTGTAAACTGTTTTTTGCATTGAGACCCCGTTCTTCTGATGATCCCATTCAGCAGGTTAAAATCATCATATCCTTGCTGGGTGGTGACCCACAGGATTGGGCATTTTCCCTGGAATCTGGCAATCCTGCTTTGCTTAATGTTGATTCTTTCTTTCAAGCATTGGGGTTATAGTATGATGAGCCTAATTCTGTGGATCAAGCTGAGAAGAACTTGTTGGCCCTGTGTCAGGGTCAAGAAGCGGCAGAATCGTATTGCCAGAAATTTAGAAAATGGTCTGTACTGACTAAATGGAATGAGGATTCCTTGGCGGCAATTTTCAGAAAGGGTCTTTCTGAATCCGTTAAAGATGTTATGGTGGGGTTCCCAACGCCTTCCGGTCTGAGTGATTCTATGTCTCTGGCCATTCAGATTGATCGGCGCTTGCGCGAGCGCAGAGTTGTGCACACTGTGGCGTTGTCCTCCGAGAGGAGCCCCGAGCCTATGCAGTGTGATAGGATTTTGTCTAGAGCTGAACGACAAGGATTTAGGCGTCAGAATAGGTTGTGTTTTTACTGCGGCGATTCTGCTCATGTTATTTCTGATTGCCCTAAGCGTACCAAGAGAATCGCTAGTTCTGTTACCATCAGTACTGTACAACCTAAATTTCTGTTATCTGTGACCTTGATCTGCTCATTATCGTCATTTTCTGTCATGGCATTTGTGGATTCAGGCGCCGCTCTGAATTTAATGGACTTAGAATTTGCCAGACGTTGTGGTTTCCCCTTGCAGCCTTTGCAGAACCGTATTCCTTTAAGGAGGATTGATGCTACACCGTTGGCTAAAAATAAACCTTAGTTTTGGACACAGCTGACCATGCGCATGGCACCAGCCCATCAGGAAGATTGTCGTTTTCTGGTGTTGCATAATTTGCATGATGATATTGTGCTGGGTTTTCCATGGTTACAGCTACATAATCCGGTGTTAGATTGGAAATCCATGTCTGTGACTAGTTGGGGTTATCAGGGGGTTCATGATCACGTTCCTTTGATGTCAATTTCCTCTTCCCCCTCTTCTGAAATTCCTGAGTTTTTGTCAGATTTCCAGGATGTATTCGATGAGCCTAAATCTAGTTCCCTTCCACCACATAGGGACTATGATTGTGCTATTGACTTGATTCCAGGTTGTAAGTTCCCTAAGGGTCGACTCTTCAACCTGTCTGTGCCAGAACATGCCGCCATGCAGAGCTATATTAAGGAGTCTTTGGAGAAGGGGCATATTCGGCCATCTTCTTCACCATTGGGAGCAGGTTTTTTTTTTTGTTGCCAAGAAGGATGGCTCCTTGAGACCGGGTATTGATTATCGCCTCTTGAATAAGATCACGGTCAAATTTCAATACCCTTTGCCTTTGCTTACTGATTTGTTTGCTAGGATTAAGGGGGCTAGCTGGTTTACTAAGATTGACCTTCGAGGGGCATATAATCTTATTCGTATTAAACAGGGTGACGAATGGAAAACTGCATTTAATACGCCTGAAGGCCATTTTGAATACCTAGTGATGCCATTCGGACTCTCTAATGCCCCATCTGTGTTCCAGTCCTTCATGCATGATATCTTTTGGAGTTATCTTGATAAATTCATGGTTGTATATTATGATTATATTTTGATTTTTTCCGATGATTGGGAGTCTCATGTGAAACAGGTCAGGATGGTATTTCAGATCCTCCGTGATAATGCTTTATTTGTGAAGGGGTCGAAGTGCCTCTTTGGAGTGCAGAAGGTTTCTTTATTGGGCTTCATTTTTTTCCCCTCATCTATAGAAATGGATCCGGTTAAGGTTCAGGCCATTCATGATTGGATTCAGCCCACATCTGTGAAGAGCCTTCAGAAATTCTTGGGCTTTGCTAATTTTTATCGTCGTTTCATTGCCAACTTCTCCAGTGTGGTTAAACCTCTGACCGATTTGACGAAGAAAGGCGCTGATGTGACGAATTGGTCCTCTGCGGCTGTTGAGGCCTTTCAGGAGCTTAAACGCCGATTTACTTCTGCCCCTGTGTTGCGTCAGCCAGATGTTTCTCTTCCATTTCAGGTTGAGGTTGACGCGTCTGAGATTGGGGCAGGGGCCGTTTTGTCTCAGAGGAATTCTGATGGTTCCTTGATGAAACCGTGTGCCTTCTTTTCTTGGAAGTTTTCGCCTGCGGAACGCAATTATGATGTCGGCAATCGGGAGTTGTTGGCTATGAAGTGGGCATTTGAGGAGTGGGGTCATTGGCTTGAGGGGGCCAAGCACCGTATTGTGGTCCTGACCGATCATAAGAATCTGATTTACCTCGAGTCTGCCAAATGGCTGAATCCTAGACAGGCTCGATGGTCCCTTTTTTTCTCCTGTTTTGATTTTGTGGTCTCATACATTCCTGGTACTAAGAATGTTAAGGCGGATGCCCTCTCTAGGAGTTTTTTGGGGTTCTTGAGCCGGTCGGCATTTTGAAGGAAGGGGTTATTCTTTCTGCCATCTCCCCTGATTTACGACGGGTTCTTCAGGAATTTCAGGCTAATAAACCTGACCGCTGTCCAGTGGGGAAACTGTTTGTTCCTGATAGATAGACTAGTAAAGTGATTTCTAAGGTTCATTGTTCTGTGTTGGCTGGCCCTCCTGGGATTTTTGGTACCAGAGATTTGGTTGGTAGGTCCTTTTGGTGGCCTTCTTTGTCGCGGGATGTGCGTTCTTTTGTGCAGTCCTGTGGGATTTGTGCGCGGGCTAAGCCTTGCTGTTCCCGCGCTAGTGGGTTGCTTCTGCCTTTGCCGGTCCCTGAGAGACCTTGGACGCATATTTCTATGGATTTTATTTCAGAGCTTCCGGTTTCCCAGGGGATGTCTGTTATCTGGGTGGTTTGTGACCGGTTTTCTAAGATGGTTCATTTGGTACCTTTGCCTAAATTGCCTTCCTTTTCTGATTTGGTTCCATTGTTTTTTCAGCATGTGGTTCGTTTGCATGGCATTCCAGAGAATATTGTGTCTGATAGAGGTTCTCAGTTTGTTTCTAGGTTTTGGCGGGCCTTTTGTGCTAAGCTGGGCATTGATTTGTCTTTTTCTTCCGCATTTCATCCTCAGACAAATGGCCAAACCGAGCGAACTAATCAGACTTTGGAAACCTATTTGAGATGCTTTATGTCTGCTGATCAGGATGATTGGGTGGCTTTCTTACCATTGGCCGAGTTTGCCCTTAACCCCTTCCCGACCCATGACGCCATGTAGGCGTCATGAAAGTCGGTGCCAATCCGACCCATGACGCCTATGTGGCGTCATGGAAAGATCGCGTCCCTGCAGATCGGGTGAAAGGGTTAACTCCCATTTCACCCGATCTGCAGGGACAGGGGGAGTGGTAGTTTAGCCCCGGGGGGGTGGCTTCACCCCCTCGTGGCTACGATCGCTCTGATTGGCTGTTGAAAGTGAAACTGCCAATCAGAGCGATTTGTAATATTTTACCTATTATAACGGGTGAAATATTACAATCCAGCCATGGCCGATGCTGCAATATCATCGGCCATGGCTGGAAATACTAATGTGCCCCCACCCCACCCCACCGATCGCCCGCCCAGCCCCCCGATCTGGCCGGTACACTGCTCCGGCTCCCCTCCGTCCAATGCTCCGCTCCCCCCGTGCTCTTGTCTGCACCCCCCGTGCTCCAATCACCCCCCGTGCTCCAATCACCCCCCCTGCACTCCGATCCACCCCCCATGCTCCGTTCCACCCCCCCGTGCTCCGTTCCCCGCCTGCCGCGCTCCGATTCCCCCCCCGTGCTCCGATCCCCCCCCCCCGTGGTCCCCCCCACCCCATCATACTTACCGATCCTGCCGGGGTCCCGTCCGTCTTCTCCCTGGGCGCTGCCATCTTCCAAAATGGCGGGCGCATGCGCAGTGCGCCCGCCGAATCTGCCGGCCGGCAGATTCGTTCCAAAGTGCATTTTGATCACTGAGATAGATTATATCTCAGTGATCAAAATAAAAAAAATAATAAATACCCCCCCCCTTTGTCACCCCCATAGGTAGGGACAATAAAAAAATAAAGAAATTTTTTTTTTCCACTAATGTTAGAATAGGGTTAGGGGTAGGGTTAGGGTTAGGGCTAGGGTTAGGGGTAGGGTTAGGGGTAGGGTTAGGGTTAGGGTTAGGGTTAGGGGTAGGGTTAGGGTTAGGGTTAGGGGTAGGGTTAGGGCTAGGGTTAGGGTTAGGGGTAGGGTTAGGGGTAGGGTTAGGGTTAGGGCTAGGGTTAGGGCTAGGGGTAGGGTTAGGGGTAGGGTTAGGGCTAGGGTTAGGGCTAGGGGTAGGGTTAGGGGTAGGGTTAGGGTTTCGGTATGTGCACACGTATTCTGGTCCTCTGCGGATTTTTCCGCTGCGGATTTGATAAATCCGCAGTGCTAAACCGCTGCGGATTTATGGCGGATTTACCGCGTTTTTTTCTGCGCATTTCACTGCGGTTTTACAATTGCGATTTTCTATTGGAGCAGTTGTAAAACCGCTGCGGAATCCGCACAAAGAAGTGACATGCTGCGGAATGTAAACCGCTGCGTTACCGTGCAGTTTTTCCGCAGCATGTGTACAGCGATTTTTGTTTCCCGTAGGTTTACATTGAACTGTAAACTCATGGGAAACTGCTGTGGATCCGCAGCGTTTTCCGCAGCTTGTGCACATACCTTTAGAATTAGGCTATGTGCACACGGTGCGGATTTGGCTGCGGATCCGCAGCAGTGTTCCATCAGGTTTACAGTACCAAGTAAACATATGAAAAACCAAATCCGCTGTGCCCATGGTGCGGAAAATACAGCGCGGAAACGCTGCGTTGTATTTTCCGCAGCATGTCAATTCTTTGCGCGGATTCCGCAGCGTTTTACACCTGTTCCTCAATAGGAATCCGCAGGTGAAATCCGCACAAAAAACACTGGAAATCCGCGGAAAATCCGCAGGTAAAACGCTGGAATATCTCACACGAATCCGCAATGTGGGCACATAGCCTTAGGGGTTAGGGTTGGAATTAGGGTTGTGGTTAGGGTTAGGGGTGTGTTGGGGTTAGGGTTGTGGTTAGGGGTGTGTTGCGGTTAGGGTTGTGATTAGGGTTATGGCTACAGTTGGGATTAGGGTTAGGGGTGTGTTGGGGTTAGTGTTGGAGGTAGAATTGAGGGGTTACCACTGTTTAGGCACATCAGGGGTCTCCAAACGCTACATGGCACCACCATTGATTCCAGCCAATCTCGTATTCAAAAAGTGAAATGGTGCTCCCTCACTTCCGAGCCCTGATGTGTGCCCAAACAGTGGTTTACCCCCACATATGGGGTACCAGCATACTCAGGATAAACTGCGCAACAATTACTGGGGTCCAACTTCTCCTGTTACCCTTGTGAATCTAAAAAAATGCTTGCTAAAACATCATTTTTGAGGAAAGAAAAATAATTTTTTATTTTCACGGCTCTGCGTTGTAAACGTCTGTGAAGCACTTGGGGGTTCAAAGTGCTCACCACATATCTAGATAAGTTCCTTGGGGGGTCTAGTTTCTAAAATGGGGTCACTTGTGGGGGGTTTCTACTGTTTAGGCACACCAGGGGCTCTGCAAACGCAATGTGACGCCCGCAGACCATTCCATCAAAGTCTGCATTTCAAAAGTCACTACTTCCCTTCTGAGCCCCGACGTGTGCCCAAACAGTGGTTTACCCCCACACATGGGGTATCAGCGTACTCAGGAGAAACTGGACAACAACTTTTGGGGTCCAATTTCTCCTGTAACCCTTGGGAAAATAAAAAATTCTGGGCTAAATAATTATTTTTGAGGAAAGAAAACGTATTTATTATTTTCACGGCTCTGCATTATAAACTTCTATGAAGCACTTGGGGGTTCAAAGTGCTCACCACACATCTAGATAAGTTCCTTTCGGGGTCTAGTTTCCAAAATGGGGTCATTTGTGGGGGGTTTCTACTGTTAAGCCACATCAGGGGCTCTGCAAACGCAACGTGACGCCCACAGAGCATTCCATCAAAGTCTGCATTTCAAAACGTCACTACTTCACTTCCGAGCCTCGGCATGTGCCCAAACAGTGGTTTACCCCCACATATGTGGTATCAGCGTACTCAGGAGAAACTGGACAACAACTTTTGGGGTCCAATTTCTCCTGTAACCCTTGGGAAAATAAAAAATTCTGGGCTAAATAATTATTTTTGAGGAAAGAAAACGTATTTATTATTTTCACGGCTCTGCATTATAAACTTCTATGAAGCACTTGGGGGTTCAAAGTGCTCACCACACATCTAGATAAGTTCCTTTGGGGGTCTAGTTTCCAAAATGGGGTCACTTGTGGGGGGTTTCTACTGTTAAGCCACATCAGGGGCTCTGCAAACGCAACGTGATGCCCACAGAGCATTCCATCAAAGTCTGCATTTCAAAACGTCACTACTTCACTTCCGAGCCCCGGCATGTGCCCAAACAGTGATTTACCCCAACATATGGGGTATCAGCGTACTCAGGAGAAACTGGACAACAACTTTTGGGGTCAAATTTCTCCTGTTACCCTTGGGAAAATAAAAAATTGCAGGCGAAAAGATCATTTTTGAGAAAACATTTTTTTTTTTTTATTTTCATGGCTCTGCGTTATAAACTTCTGTGAAGCACTTGGGGGTTCAAAGTCCTCACCACACATCTAGATTAGTTCCTTTGGGGGTCTAGTTTCCAAAATGGGGTCATTTCTGGGGGATCTCCAATGTTTAGGCACACAGGGGCTCTCCAAACGTGACATGGTGTCCGCTAATGATTGGAGCTAATTTTCCATTTAAAAAGCCAAATGGCGTGCCATCCCTTCCGAGCCCTGCCGTGCGCCCAAACAGTGGTTTACCCCCACATATGGGGTATCAGCGTACTCAGGACAAACTGGACAACAATATTTGCGGTCCAATTTCTCCTATTATCCATGGCAAAATAGGAAATTCCAGGCTAAAAAATCATTTTTGAGGAAAGAAAAATTATTTTTTTATTTTCATGGCTCTGCGTTATAAACTTCTGTGAAGCACCTGGGGGTTTAAAGTGCTCAATATGCATCTAGATAAGTTCCTTGGGGGGTCTAGTTTCCAAAATGGGGTCACTTGTGGGGGAGCTCCAATGTTTAGGCACACAGGGGCTCTCCAAACGCGACATGGTGTCCGCTAACAATTGGAGCTAATTTTCCATTCAAAAAGTCAAATGGCGCGCCTTCCCTTCCGAGCCCTGCCGAGTGCCCAAACAGTGGTTTACCCCCACATATGAGGTATCGGCGTACTCGGGAGAAATTGCCCAACAAATTTTATGATCCATTTTATCCTACTGCCCATGTGAAAATGAAAAAATTGAGGCGAAAAGAATTTTTTTGTGAAAAAAAAAGTACTTTTTCATTTTTACAGATCAATTTGTGAAGCACCTGAGGGTTCAAAGTGCTCACTAGGCATCTAAATAAGTTCCTTGGGGGGTCTAGTTTCCAAAATGGGGTCACTTGTGGGGGAGCGCCAATGTTTAGGCACACAGGAGCTATCCAAACGTGACATGGTGTCCGCTAACGATGGAAATAATTTTTCATTCAAAAAGTCAAATGGCGCTCCTTCCCTTCCGAGCCTTACCATGTGCCCAAACAGTGGTTTACCCCCACATGTGAGGTATTGGTGTACTCAGGAGAAATTGCCCAACACATTTTAGGATCCATTTTATCCTGTTGCCCATGTGAAAATGAAAAAATTGAGGCTAAAATAATTTTTTTGTGAAAAAAAGTACTTTTTCATTTTTACGGATCAATTTGTGAAGCACCTGGGGGTTCAAAGTGCTCACTATGCATCTAGATAAGTTCCTTGGGGCGTCTAGTTTCCAAAATGGGGTCACTTGTGGGGGAGCTCCAATTTTTAGGCACACGGGGGCTCTCCAAACGTGACATGGTGTCCGCTAAAGAGTGGAGCCAATTTTTGATTCAAAAAGTCAAATGGCGCTCCTTCCCTTCCAAGCCCTGCCGTGCGCCCAAACAGTGGTTTACCCCCACATATGAGGTATCAGCGTACTCAGGACAAATTGGACAACAATTTTCGTGGTTCAGTTTCTCCTTTTACCATTGGGAAAATAAAAAAATTGTTGCTAAAAGATAATTTTTGTGACTAAAAAGTTAAATGTTCATTTTTTCCTTCCATGTTGCTTCTGCTGCTGTGAAGCACCTGAAGGGTTAATAAACTTCTTGAATGTGGTTTTGAGTACCTTGAGGGGTGCAGTTTTTAGAATGGTGTCACTTTTGGGTATTTTCAGCCATATAGACCCCTCAAACTGACTTCAAATGTGAGGTGGTCTCTAAAAAAAATGGTTTTGTAAATTTCGTTGTAAAAATGACAAATCGCTGGTCAAATTTTAACCCTTATAACTTCCTAACAAAAAAAAATTTTGTTTCCAAAATTGTGCTGATGTAAAGTAAACATGTGGGAAATGTTATTTATTAACTATTTTGTGTCACATATCTCTCTGGTTTAACAGAATAAAAATTCAAAATGTGAAAATTGCGAAATTTTCAAAATTTTCGCCAAATTTCCGTTTTTATCACAAATAAACGCAGAATTTATTGACCTAAATTTACCACTAACATGAAGCCCAATATGTCACGATAATCTCAGAACCGCTAGGATCCGTTGAAGCGTTCCTGAGTTATTACCTCATAAAGGGACACTGGTCAGAATTGCAAAAAACGGCAAGGTCTTTAAGGTCAAAATAGGCTGGGTCATGAAGGGGTTAATAATCGGGCTAGTTCTGCTACCTTGGTTTCGCCTTTTTTTTGTAATTTTGGTTTTCATCCTCGTTTTTCTTCAGGGCAGGTTGAGCCTTCTGATTGTCGTGGTGTGTATTCGGTGGTTGACAGGCTGCAGCAGATTTGGGCTCATGTGGTGGACAATTTGGTGTTGTCCCAGGAGGAGGCTCAGCATTTTGCTAACCGTCGTCGGTGTGTTGGTTCTCGGCTTCGGGTTGGGGATTTGGTCTGGTTGTCTTCCCGTCATGTTCCTATGAAGGTTTCTTCCCCTAAGTTCCAGCCTCGGTTTATTGGTCCTTATAAGATTTCGGAGATTATCAATCCAGTGTCTTTTCGTTTGGCCCTTCCAGCCTCTTTTTCCATCCATAATGTTTTCCATAGATCTTTGTTGTGGAAGTATGTGGTGCCCGTTGTTCCCTCTGTTGATCCTCCGGCTCCGGTGTTGATTGATGGGGAGTTGGAGTATGTGGTTGAGAAGATTTTGGATTCTCGTTTTTCGAGGCGGAAGCTTCAGTATCTGGTCAAATGGAAGGGCTATGGCCAGGAGGATAATTCTTGGGTTGTTGCCTCCGATGTTCATGCTGACGATTTGGTTCATGCCTTTCATTTGGCTCATCCTGATCAGCCTGGGGGCTCTGGTGAGGGTTCGGTGACCCCTCCTCAAGGGGGGGTACTGTTGTGAATTCTGCTCTTGGGCTCCCTCCGGTGGTTATGAGTGGTAGTGCTGCTGTCTGTGCTATCTATATTGCATTGATTTTCCATGGTATGCAGTAACTTTTCCCCAGCTCTCCCTGGCTTCTGAATGTCTCTGTATATTGAATTGATTTTCCATGGTATGAGGTAACTTTTCCCCAGCTCTCCCTGGCTTCTGAATGTCTCTGTATATTGCATTGATTTTCCATGGTATGCAGTAACTTTTCCCCAGCTCTCCCTGGCTTCTAATAATAATAATAATAATCTTTATTTTTATATAGCGCTAACATATTCCGCAGCGCTTTACAGTTTGCACACATTATCATCATCTGAATGTCTTCTGAATGTCTCTGTATATTGCGCTGACTTTTCTATGCTTCCCCTGGATCTGAGTGTCTTGGTGCAACACATATAATCCTTTTTAGTATGCTTTCTTACCTATCAGCTTGTTTTCCATGACCTGTTTTAATGTATCTCATTGTGTGATCCTGGCATCTCTTTGAGTGGTCAGTCTTACCCCTCCCTCACTTTATGACCTTTGCTTAACTCTCTACATCTGCTCTCCCATACCCAGCCACCTCCTCATTCACACCTGATTGCCCTTAACTGGGGATATATTCACATGCAGGAGTCTGCTACAGACTCAGTCTGCTGCAATTCATCTTTTAACTTCCATCTTTTAAATTACATCTTTTTAATTATGATTTTGAATTAGACTGAATTGGACTGGAATTGACTGGAAGGTAACAGAATACCAACCACTACAATGTTTCGATTTCTTTTCTCTTTCACCCCCATACTACTTTCCTTCTTACAATCTCCTGCAATCCCTCCACCTAGTAAGGAACTAGTAATTTCTTCCTCCACACTCCCCAGCCACCTCACCTTCTCCTCAGAACTGTTCCTCCACATACAATCCTTTTTCTCCAGACACATACGGCCGCATCATGTCCTATCCTTCTCCCACCTTCTAATATTCTGTCTGCTACTCCTCATCGCTGGTGACATATCCGCAAATCCCAGCCCTCCCCAACTCATCCCCACACTCATTTCTAACCCCCTGCCACGATCCTCCACACGTTTTCCCAACCATGACAACCTCATACCCATTCATCCAGCCCCCACTCCCCTGCTCCCTCTACTTGGAGCACTATGGAACGTACGCTCCGTCTGCAACAAGCTGACATTTATCCACGACCTTTTCATCACTAACAAACTCTTCTTCCTCGGCCTCACTGAAACCTGGCTCACCCCCTCTGACTCTGCCTCTCCAGCTGAACTCTCCTATGGCGGATTCCACCTCTCTCACACCCCTCGCCCCAGCAATAAACGTGGTGGAGGAGTTGGCTTGCTCCTGTCCGACACCTGCTCCTTTACTCCAATCCCGCAACCATCCTCCGCTAATCTTCCCTCGTTTGAGGTGCACTCTGTCCGCATCTATTCCCCCTCTAACCTCCAGCTGGCTGTCATCTACCGCCCCCCAGAACTAGCCATCTCCACCTTTCTCGACCACTTCACCACCTGGCTACTTCATTTCCTCTCTGTCGACATCCCCACTATCATCATGGGTGATTTCAATATCCCCATTGACACATCCACCTCAGCTGCCTCTAAACTTCTATCACTGACTGCCTCCTTTGGCCTCACTCAATGGACCTCTGAGGCCACTCACAAAGATGGCCACACGCTGGACCTCATCTTCACCCGCCTCTGCTCCCTTACTAATCTCATTAACACACCCCTCCCCCTGTCTGACCACAACCTACTGACATTCTCTTCCCTCTCCTCTCCTAATGTGCAACCCCCACTCCACAAACTCCCTCGCAGAAATCTCAAACATCTCAACTTACAATCACTTTCGGAGTCCCTTCTCCCTCTCACAGACATAGCCTCCCTTCATGACACAGATGCTGCTGCCACTTTTTATAACACCACAATAACAGCAGCACTCAATTCGGCCGCCCCGCTCATGGATAGTAAAACTTGTACAATTAACAGGCAGCCCTGGCTGACCAGCCTGACCAAAGAATAGAGACGGACTTCCAGGATTGCTGAGCGGAGATGGAAGCAATCCCGCTCTGCCGACCACTTCACTACATACAAGCAGTCCCTCGCCAGCTTCAAGTCTGCGCTCACTGCCGCAAAACAAACTTACTTCTCATCTCTCATATCCTCCCTGTCTCACAACCCTAAACAGCTTTTCAACACTTTCAATTCTCTACTCCGTCCCCCAGCAAAAATCCCGCACTGTCTGTCTGCTATTTCAGCCTTCTTTTCTGCTCGCTTTCTACAACTGAACATGGACAAAACAGAATTCATCATCTTTCCCCCATCTCACTCTACCCCTCCACCAGACCTATCCATCAATGTCAATGGCTGCTCACTTTCCCCAGTCCCACACGCCCGGTGCCTCGGGGTGATCCTCGACTCTGCCCTCTCTTTAAAGCCACATATCCAAGCCCTTGCCTCCTCCTGCCATCTCAAACTCAAAAATATTTCCCGGATCCGTGCTTTCCTTGACCGCAACACCGCAAAAACGCTAGTGCATGCCCTTATCATCTCCCGCCTCGACTACTGCAACCTCCTACTCTCTGGACTCCCCTCTAGCACTCTGGCACCGCTCCAATCCATCCTACACTCTGCTGCCCGACTAATCTACCTGTCTCCCCGCTATTCCCCAGCCTCTCTCCTATGTCAAGCTCTTCACTGGCTTCCTATCGCCCAGAGACTCCAGTTCAAAACCCTCACAATGACATACAAAGCCATCCACAACCTGTCTCCTCCATACATCTGTGACATGGTCTCCCGGTACCTACCTACACGCAACCTCCGATCCTCTCAAGACCTCCTTCTCTATTCTCCTCTCATCTCTTCTTCCCAAAACCGCATCCAAGACTTCTCCCGTGCTTCCCCCATACTCTGGAACTCTCTACCCCAACACATCAGACTCTCACCTACCATAGAAACCTTCAAAAAGAACCTGAAGACCCACCTCTTCCGACAAGCCTACAGCCTGCAGTGATCCTGAAGTTACTGAACCGCCGCGCAACCTGCCCTACCCTCTCCTAGTGTTTCATCACCCATCCCCTGCAGACTGTGAGCCCTCGCGGGCAGGGTCCTCCCTCCTTATGTACCCGTGTGCCTTGTTATCTGCTCATGTTTAATGTATTTGTCTATATTTGCCTCGTATTCACATGTAAAGCGCCATGGAATAAATGGCGCTATAAAAATGTATAATAATAATAATAATAATAATCTATCAGGTGTGTTCACTTTTTGGAATTTGAACTCAGCTATTTAGTCCTGCTTGATCCTTTAGTCAGTGCCAGTTGTCCATTGTTTTTGGAGGATTCACATCCCTTTCTGGTCTCTCCTGTTTGCTGTGCTTTTCTTCAAAGATAAGTCCTGGCTTTGTTTTTGCTGTCCACATGCTGTGGGCTTTAGAGTTCTGTGCATTTTCATGTATTGTCTTGTCCAGCTTGTCTGTGAAATAATTTTTTGCAGCCAAGTGGTATCTCTGGAGATGCAGATATTCCATCCATGTCTTTAGTCAGATGTGGAGTTTTGTATTTTCTGTGGTGGATATTTTCTAGTGTTTTAATACTGAACGCATAGTTCTCTGTACTATACTTTCTATTTAGCTCAAATGGCCTCCTCTGCTAAATTCTGATTTCAGTCTGCATATGTCATTTCCCTCTCCTCTCACAGTCAATATTTGTGGGGGGCTGTCTTTCCTTTGGGGATTTTCTCTGAGGCAAATAGTTTTCCGTTTCTATCTTTAGGGGTATTTAGTCCTCAGGCTGTGTCGAGGTGTCTAGGGAGCGTTAGGTACATCCCACGGCTACATCTAGTTGTGTTGTTAAGTTCAGGGTCTGCGTTCAGTACAGGTACCACCTTCTCCAGAGTACGTCTCATGCTGCTCCTAGGCCACCAGATCATAACACCTCGGTAAGTGTTGGGGGGAGATCGGGGCACGGGGGGGGGGCGTCGGAGCACGGGGGTGGCATAGGAGTACGGGGGGAGCGGACAGGAGGACGGGGGAGCAGACAGGGCGACGGAGGGGAGCGGACCACAGAACGGAGGACTTGGGGGGAGATCGGTGGCGGTGTGGGGGGGGGCAGATCAGTGTTTCCAGCCATGGCCGATGATATTGCAGTATCGGCCATGGCTGGATTGTAATATTTCACCAGTTTTTTAGGTGAAATATTACAAATCGCTCTGATTGGCAGTTTCACTTTTAACAGCCAATCAGAGCGATCGTAGCTACGGGGGGGGGTGAAGCCACCCCCCCTGGGCTAAAGTACCATTCCCCCTGTCCCTGCAGATCAGGTGAAATTGGAGTTAACCCTTTCACCCGATCTGCAGGGACGCGATCTTTCCAAGACACCACATAGGCGTCACAGGTGGGATTGGCACCGACTTTCATGACGCCTACGTGGCGTCAAAGGTCGGGAAGGGGTTAAAAATGTACACAATGGGGGAGATAATAAAAAACTGTCTAATATTAAAGCTGGCTTTGTTGCAAATATCAACCAATCAACGCTCAGTTTTCACTTCTCTGGTTAAGCGAAAGCTGCACTCTGATTGGTTGTTATGTGCAGCCCAGCCAGTTTTGCTATTAGGCAGTCTTTTATTATCTCCCTCAGTTTTTTATTATCTCCCACAATGGGTCGAAAGAAGCTTAAAATGAAAGAGAAATCCCGTGCCTTGACTCTGCTCGAGAAGGGGGATTCAGTGATTGCTGTAGCTAGAGATCTGGGAGTGTCAAGAGAAGCAATTTATCAACTGAAGCGGTCGGCGGCATCATTGCCTCCTGGGATGGTACCGCAGAGGAAGTCAGGCTCTGGCGCACCTAAGAAGACTTCACCAAGGACTGATAAGCTTCTGAAGCGTGAAGTGATGTCACATCCTTCTATAACTGCCATTGAACTAAAAAACAAGTACCCTATGCTCCTCCAGAGCATCGCAACTAGGACAATTCGTCACCGCCTGCAGAAGGACCTGGGTTTACCAAGTTGCTGTGCTGCAAAGAAGCCCCTACTCACAGCAGCAATGAAGAAGAAAAGGCTTGCCTTTTGTAAGAAATATCAAGATTGGACATCTGAAGAGTGGAAGAAAGTGATTTTTAGTGATGAGAGCACTTTCAGCCTGGTCAGGGGAGGCTCAAAGGTTGTGCGTCGTCCGAGTACCGTGTCAAGGTATGACCCAAAATATACAGTACTAAAGGAGGTGCTGAAGACACTGTCGGTAAACATGGACTCCACATACTTAGCCAGCCTTGCTGAATCCATGCCTAAACGACTGCAGATGGTGATAAAATGTAAGGGTGACATGACAAAATACTAATTATAATAAAATATCCACAATAAAACAACTTGAATCCACTTGAATATTAAGATTTTGTGGTTTCATTGAACTTGTAAAGATTTTTTTTGCCGGCACTGTACATGCAAACGCAAAACCAATCGGTGACCAATGATTTTATTTTATAACATATTGGACGTTTCTGCATACAATGCATTTGTCTTATGGAGAGAAATCGACCCCGATTGGAACCGGAATAAGTTGCATAAAAGAAGATTATTTCTTGAGGAATTGGGCGAATCCCTGGTTAGGCCATATATTGGGAGCAGAAAAGTGACCCCCAGAAGTGAAGGAGCAACAGCCATTGTAAAAAGTGTCCAGCATGCTCAAGAAAGAGACTCCACATCCACGGCCTCCACCAGCACAGCTACCAGCAGCACAGCTACCAGCAAAAAAAGGAAGAGATGTAGCTTCTGTCCATCTTCCTGTGACAATAAGACTAATCTGACGTGCTGGATGTTCAAAATATCCGTGTAAAGGACATGTGTCTTATTATTGTGTTTAGTGTAAAAACGCATGAACATGTTCAGTTTTTCTTTTTTCTTTCTAAAAAGGTTTAAGTTTTTATGATTTTTCATTTGTTGATTTATAAATATTGTTTTCAAAAAGTTAAATTTCATGTTTTAGTAATAGTAATGTAAAGCTTCTTTGTTATTTGTGTGCAGAATGCCAACAATCAAAGATAATTGTAAAAAGCCTGTGTAACCTTTTTATGAAATAAAATAAATTATTATGTTTCAATTTAAATTTTTCATTTCGGTAGTTAAATGCTGCTGTCAGCGTTTGACAGCCGCATTTAACTAGTTAATAGCGGCAGGTGGATCGCGATTCCACCCGACACTATTGCGGGCACATGTCAGCTGTTAAAAACAGCTGACATGTCCCGGCTTTGATGCTAGCTCACCGCCGGAACCCAAGTCAAAGCGTGGGATCAGACCTCAGACATATTATCCTGTCCGAGGTCAGAAAGGGGTTAAAAAAAAGAAAACCTAATTTTTGACAGTGTGGTATTTCCGTGACACCATCATATATCTGCGTGCTCTAAGTTTGGGCATTGTAGGCCGGTGGACCACTTTTTTGCTGTCTGATACTCTAATTCTGTACAGCACTATTTTGCATTTTAACCCCTTCATGACCTTGGGATTTTCCGTTTTTCCATGTTCGTTTTTCGCTCCTCTTCTTCCCAGAGCCATAGCTTTTTTTTTTTACTGTCAATATGGCCATGTGAGCGCTTATTTTTTGCGGGACGAGTTTTACCTTTGAATGGCATCATTGGTTTTACCATGTTATGTACTAGAAAAGGGGAAAAAAATTCCAAGTGCGGTGAAATTGCAAAAAAGTGCAATCCCACACTGGTTTTTTGTTTGACTAATTTGCTAGGTTCACTAAATGCTAAAACTGACCTGCCATTTTGATTCTCCAGATAATTACGAGTTCATAGACACCAAATATGTCTAGGTTCTTTTTTATCTAAGTGGTGAAAAAAATTCCACTTTGCTAAAAAAATAAAAAACAATTGCGCTATTTTCTGATACCCGTAGCGTCCCCATTTTTCATGATTGGGGTCGGGTGAGGACTTATTTTTTGCATGCTGGGCTGACGTTTTTAATTATGCCATTATGGTGTAGATACGTTCTTTTGATCGCCTGTTATTGCATTTTAATGCAATGTTGCGGCGACCAAAAAAACGTAATTCGGGCGTTTCATTTTTTTTCTCACTACGTCGTTTAGCGATCAGGTTATTCCTTTTTTCTATTGATAGATCGGGCGATTCTGAATGCAGAGGTACCAAATATGTGTATATTTGAATTTTTTTAATTGTTTTATTTTGAATGGGGCGAAAGGAGGGGGGTGATTTAAACTTTTATGTTTATTTTATTTTTTTCATATTTTTTTAAACTTTTTTTTTTACTTTTGCCTTGCTTCAATAGCCTCCATGGGAGGCTAGAAGCTGGCACAACTGGATCGGCTCAGCTACATAGGCGCGATCATCAGATCGCTCCTATGTAGCTGAATTACAGGCTTGCTATGAGCGCCAACCACAGGGTGGCGCTCACAGCAAGCTGGCATCAGCAACCATAGAGGTCTCAAGGAGACCTCTGGTTACTATGCCGACGCAGGTTGTCATGCTGATGCATCGCTGACCCAAGATCATGTGACAGGGGTCAGCGATGCGCTCATTTCTGGCCCGATGGCCCGAAATGGTAGTTAAATGCCGCTGTCAGCGTTTGACAGTGGCATTTAACTAGTTAATAGTGGCGAGTGGATCGCAATTTCACCCGACGCTATTGCGGGCACATGTCAGCTGTTAAAAACAGCTGACATGTCCCGGCTTTGATGCTGGATCACCGCCAGAACCCAAATCAAAGAGAGGGGATCTGACCTCAGACGTACTATCCCATCCGAGTTCAGAAAGGGGTTAAAAAAATGCCTCATATGGTATTTCCGTGACAGCCCTCATATATCTGCGTGCTCCAAGTTTGGTCATTTTAGGCCGGTGGACCCTTTTTTTGCTGTCTGTTACTCTACTTATATACAGCACTATTTTGCAGAAATTCACTTCACAAAAAAGCCCCCAAAAATTGAATACAGTCTGTTATATCAGGCTGAGGCCTGCCTGGTGTTTGGGTTTGAAAAATCGTAGATTAGCAGGCATACTGATCAGATATTATTGCACTACTAATAAATATATTTGTGTTGAGCATTTGAAATAGTGCAGTAGTCCATTTAAAAATGGGAAAGGCAAGTGGCAAGGGACGGGGAAGTGGACATGATGATGATGGTGCATGCAGAGGATGAGGCCGTGGCCAAGGTGAAAGTGGGCAACAGCAAAGACTCACATCTTCTCGCTCGACCTTCCTGTCCCAGTTTCTAGGTGACCGCAGCACAACACTATTGAAGCCAGAGCAGTGTGAAACCGTTGTTGGTTGGATAGCGGCTAATGCTTCCAGTCACTTAGCCACCACCATCACCACTGCCATGTCTTCCACACGGTCAAGTCTGAGTAGCCGTGAGTGAGGCCCGGATATTCCTCACCCTGATCCTCCTTCCTCCCACCATGCCGAGTGCCCTGAGACAACTGATCCCACACTTGGACAATCTGAAAAGCTGTTCAGTTTTCCATTTCAAGATTCAGAACTCCCGGCCAGTCAACTTGAAGTGGGGACAGATGAGATCGCATGTACAGATACTCAAAGCTTTGACCAGCCCCTTTCACGTGAAGGCGATCGTGGGAAAGTGTCACAAGAGGTGGACGATGATGAGACGCAATTGCCAGAAAGTCAGGAGGTGGAGCAGTGTGCGGATGTGGAAAACGAGGTGGTAGATGACTATGTGACTGACCCAACATGGCAGGAGGACATGCAGAGCGAGGGCAGCAGCACACATGGAGAAGGAGGCACATTACCCCAACAGGCAGGAAGAAACAGTGTGGTGGCCACAGACAGAAGGCATGATCCATTCCCCGAAACTGCAACATGAGGGAAGTTTCCATTCCAACTGTTAGATCTTTCCGAGTCTGGTTATTTTTTAAAGACTCAGCCAATAACCCCAAACAGGCCATTTGCAGCACCTGCCATGCATCAGAAGGGGTAGCAAAACAATTGGCCTGACCACCACCAGCATGATCAGACACATGGCAGCAAAGCACCCGACTTTGTGGGTCGAACTCGAACCGAGGCTCCAGGACCACTGCTTGCAGGTCACACCACTGCTTCTTCCACTGTTTTGTGTAGAAGACAATCCCCAGTATACCATGCATGAGAAGATGCCTCTAGCCCTGCACCTGTTGTGGCCCACAGTCAAGCAGCACCATCATCAAGCCTGTCCACGTCCTTGTCCCAGCACAGTCTTCAGTTGTCTTTAACCCAGTCTTTGGAACGCAAGCGGAAATACCCAGCCAACACCCCACAGGCCACAGTCCTAAATTCTAATATTTCTCTTCTGCTTGAGCTAGAAATGCTACCTTTTAGGCTTGTTGAGACGGAAGCTTTCCGCTACCTGATGGCGGCAGCCGTCCCAAAGTGCTCGGTCCCCAATCACCACTATTTCTCCTGGTGTGCTGTACCGGCATTACACCAGCATGTGTCCCACAACATTACCCATGTCTTCAACAATACTGTTTCAGGGAAAGTCCACCTAACCACAGACACGTGGACAAGTGCTTGTGGGCATGGATGGTACATCTCACTAACGGTACACTGGGTTAGCATAGTGGAAGCTGGGACCCAGTCAGACCTTGGGATGGAACACATCCTCCCCACGCCGAGGATTGCTGGCCCTACGTCAATCAGGGTTGCCCCCACAGTCTATAGCTCCTGCACCACCTCCTCCTCTTCATCCTCCATCTCTGAAATCAACACATCAGTCAGAAGCTGAAAGCACTGCAGCACTGCCTCAGTTAAGCGGCAACAGGCTGTGCTGAAGCTAATCTGCATAGGTGACAAACCGCGCAATGCAGAAGAGTTGTGGACAGCTCTGAAAGAGCAGTCAGATATTTGGATGACACAGCTGAACCTACAGCCAGGCATGGTCGTGTGTAACAATGGCCGTAACCTGGTGGTGGCTCTGAGGCAAGGTGAGCTCACACACGTACTTTGCTTGGCCCATGTGCTTAACGTCGTGCTTCAATGTTTTCTGAAAAGCTACCCGGGGCTGCCGGATCTGCTAGTGAAAGTATGCCATCTGTTTGCCCATTTTAGAAAGTCAGCTACAGCTTCAGCAGCTCTTGCTGTGCTTCAGCAGCGTTTGCAGCTTCCAGCTCACCGGCTGGTGTGTGATGTCCCCACGTGCTGAAACTCTACACTGCATATGTTGGAAAGGATTTGTGAGCAGAAGAGGGCAGTTGATGGCTACCAACATCAACAAGGCCGTCGATATTCATTTCAAACTCCACACATAAGACCTCAGGAGTGGACATGGATGTCCAACATATGTACCATCCTCCAAAACTTTGAGGACTGCACCAAGATGTGAGCGGCGATGACACCATAATTAGTGTCACCATCCCGCTTCTCAACATTCTGAAAACCTCTCTGCTCACAATTAAGGAGGATGCATTGCAGGCAGAGCACGAGGACATGGAGCAAGGAACCATACAGGGAGATTACACTCAGCCCAGACTCGAGTCTTCTCAATGTGGATTGGTAGTCAATCAGGAGGAGGAGGAGGAAGAACAGGAGCTACTTTCATGCGCTATAGACGGTACTACAAGCACAGCTGTCAAACCGTCTGTTCGGTGGGGATGGCCTGAGGACAGGGAGGAGGAGTTGGAGGACAGCATGGTTAGTCGTCCTGTTGGTGAGGACACGGAAGTCTTGCCTGTTAGCAATTTTGGGTGACACTCATTACTGGTTGGTGACACTTCTAGACCCACGCTACAAGGAGAACTTTCAATCTCTTCTACCAGAGGCAGAGAGGTGTACTAAAATATTGCAGTACCTGACGGCCCTTGTAGCGGAATTACTTAGAAAATTCCCATGTGAGAACGCTGGCAGCAGATGTCAGAGTTTGTTGTACAACCAAGAAGTCCAAGCGAGAGAGATAGAAGTACAATCCAGCTCAGGCAGGTGAACAATGGCAAAGTTCTGGGAAAGTTTTCTCAGACCCTCCCATCGTGATGGCACAGAGGCTTTCACAAGAAGTGGAATGTTTGTTAATATGGTGAGGGAGTACCTTGCAGATCATACAAACGGCCTCCGTAATTCCTCTGTGCTTTTTAATTATTGGGTATCCATGCTGGACACGTGGCATGAACTGGCTCTTTTTGCCTTGTAGGTCCTGGCCTGCCCTGCTGCTAGCGTTCTGTCAGAGCGGGTTTTTAGTGCCACTGGTGGAATTATAACCGATAAGCGCATCCGCCTGTCAACTGAAAATGCTGACAGGCTGACTCTTATAAAAATGAACAAGGGCTGGATTGGAAAAGACTTCTGTACACCACCAAGTGAAAGCAGCGAAACATAACCTCAAATACATTCTGTCTTTTGGGAGGTGTATTCTCATGCACCTCTTCACAACCACACATGGGTATACGCTTCGAAATTTGGTCTGTTTGCTGTTATCCTCCTCCTTATTCTCATCCTCATCATCCAGAACCACTAGATGACCAGGGTGAACGTGCCCTGTACAGTGAATTTTGGGCACGGGGGCTGTGATGGCACTATTTTATTTTGTAAAAAACGGACCCCACATTCGGGAATTGGGCATGACATTACATTGGGCCTACTTCTTAACTCTGTCTCCTGCAATGTCTCTTATTTAACTGTCACTACATCACTAGGGTGAACGTGCTCTGTCTGTTATAGGCCGGTGAAGTTGGGCAAGGGGGCTGCGATGGCACTAGTCTATTTTTAAAAAAGGTACCCCCATTGGGGAATTGTTTGGCAGCTCATGCACTGCATTACAAGTCTCAGAGACCCACACCACTACAATGGTCCTACTTCTTAACTGTGTCTCCTGAAATGTCTCTTCTTTAACTGCCACTAGATCACCAGGGTGAACTTGCTTTGTACTGTTATAGGCTGGTGAAGTTTGGGCAAGGGGGCTGTGATGGCAATAGTATATTTTTTAAAAGTTACCCCCATTGGTGAAACCACATTCTTTTTGGCAAAGACTTCATAACATTTGTGTACCTTAAAGAGCTCACTTAAAAGCTCCTTTTTGTGTTTCCTGGTTGCTCACATTGGACACAATAAACTTCATATAAATTTGATGAAGCAATGGTGTTAGTTTGGCTCAGTAGTTCATTAAAAATATTTCTTTGTCCACTATATCACTTTCTCTCCTTGAGAGCCATAACTTTGGCTGCTTCAAATGTACAAATGGCAAATATACCAATGGTGATTTGGAATCCAGATTAAAATACTGTATATCGCATGCATTCAGATAATCGCATAGCTGCATTTCTTGTAAAACATTTATAGATGTGACAAACAATGCTCATAGTGACACAATCTTGAGAAATGTTTGTTTATTAACTTTACAAACAGTTCTAAGCCTCTATATGTTTGCTGTTTGTCATTGTAAAACATGAAGGTTTACTGAAACTATGCCTGTGGTGGTTTGATCTAAATCGCTCCATGATATCTCAGTTTCATCCAACCTTGAACAGTGGCCACTTGAAGGTCTGGGTGGAACTAGAGTTACTACATAGTGTAAATCACTATATAAGACCAGAGAAACATGAATAAGACAGATGCCAAAACTGGGGTACCTGTACATGTACAGTGTGCTGATACCTGCATAATTGGGGACGCCCATGCAGTGTAGGTAATCTCCTAGGGGTTCTCTGTCTTGGTGTTGCTTTTCTGATATTCTAGACAGATGATGTTTAAAAGCCTCTTGGTGTATACTGTATGTAGTTAATCTTAATATATACGTAATCACTATATGTATTTAATCCTTATATGTACTTAATAATCTTTGTTTGTTAACATATACAAAAGTGTACGCACTCACACTATTCAATCATACTATTCCTTGACTTTTGTAATTTGCAATAAAATTGCTTTGGATTGCAAGTATTAGCCATATTTAAAGCCGTATCTGAACCTTAGTGTTAAAAACATGGCAAATAAAATTGCCAAATTCTCCTGTAAATAATTCTGCAAAGAGGGAACCATCATACCATTAAAAAATACGAGTGGATTTTCATGGGCCCATCACAATTGTGGGTTCCAAAGCGTAATGGGGTGCCTATGACTTTGCAGCAGGGCTGGCCTTGCTGCCAATGTGTAAATCAAAGGCGTACAGGAGTACAATATGAATTATGTAAAGTATATTTTCCTGTGGCCATCCAGTACCTAGGTTCAAAGGTTTATTGGGGTGCATAAGACTTGGTAGCAGGGCAGGCCTTGCTGTTAGTACATAAGAAAACAGTATGGCAGGACCAACTGAATAATGTGAAGTGGGTTTTCCTGTAGCCATCCAGTACCTGGGTTCAAAGGCTTATTGGGGTGCATATGACTTGGTAGCAGGGCAGGCCTTGTTGTTAATACATAAGAAAACAGTATGGCAGGACTAACTGAATAATGTGAAGTGTATTTTCCTCTAGCCATCCAGTATCTGGGTTCAATGGCTTATTGGGGTGCATATGACTTGATAGCAGGGAAGACCTTGCATTCAATGCAACATTTTTTCAGGAAGCTTTCCTGTACCTCTCATGAAAGGGGTATTGGGGTGCCTCGTAATTCTTGGCAGCTCAGCCACTCACTGCATAGGCAATAACAGCATAAGAGACCCACTGTTTAATAATGGCCCTTTAAGAATATTAATGCCGCCTGATGCCCCTCTAAAAATAGACTTTGAGAGTCCCTCCTTCCTAAATGAAACAAGGGTCTGCTTATGTGCCACCACATGGCCAGCTAGGGTTCCTATATGTTACAATTACATTTGCCAGTTAATGCATTTGTAGTGGTTGAAAGCAATGTTAAAGTTGAAAAACGCTTCAAAAATGCTGTGTCTGAACTAAGCCTAAGTGGGGGAGGAAATTTTGGTTCTGGGGTTAAATATTTGGCCTTACAGGCAAGTCATTAAGGCTAGGTTCACATTGCGCTAGGGGAGTCCGTCTAACGGACACGTTTTTAAGTAGTGAAAACGCAATGTAACGGACATTGTAACGCACCCATAGACTTGCATTGTCTGACGCATCGTGACGCATGCCTAAATTGGCATGCGTTTGCCACATTACGTTTTTTTATGACGGACCTTCGGACGCGGCTTGCAGCATTTTTGGATCCTGTCAAGCTAACGCAAGACTAACGGAAGTGTCAATTCTGCCATTGAAGGCTGTTGCAAACGCAGCCAGATGCAAATCATGCAAAATTTCCAAATAAAACCATACGTTTGAATTGCGTTAATAAGGGTGGTCCATGTGGTCATGTGACAGGAAATATGATTTCAGCCATTTTTAGGAGGAGAGACTCTGCAACACATTGTCAACACGCCTGCAGCACAGTGTGAGTGTCTTGCAAGTGATCAGAGGCAATGTAAGTAAAATTCTATGTATTATTATATATCTCTGTATACATCATGTGAGTGTGTAGTGCACGTCGGATGTGTGTGTACTAAAAATGTATTGTTTTGTTTGCACACAGATGTCGGATAGTGAGGGAAGCAGCAGCTGCAGCAGCAGTGTGTCTGCGGTATTCTCCTCCCAATCGGTAGGCTTTCACTTTAAAAAGCCTCAATAATGTTGTGCGTCACTCCAGTGTATTGAGGTAATCACGTGTAATCATGTTTTTATTGCAAATAGGAGTCTTCTGAGCCCGAACCTGCTAGGCCACCCCCCAAGAAACAGGCAAAAGTTACGAAGGTACATGCCACACATTTTGTGTATTTCACCCATAAATTTATTGATACAAGAATTGTAATTTTTTTTTTAACTACACCATAGGTTGTTGAACAAGGACACACAAAAAAACCCAGCCTCGCCGCCTGTCGTCGCCACACCTAACAGCGGTAAATATCACCCTATTAATGTTCCTTTTTGACCCCAAAAAAAGTTTCCCTTTTTTTTTTTTGTATTAAAAAATCTAACCTACTAATCAAACATAATACAAGAAACATATATCTAAACAACGTGTAAAACCCTGGTTAAAGGGAACCTGTCACCTGAATTTGGCGGGACTGGTTTTGGGTCATATGGGCGGAGTTTTCAGGTGTTTGATTCACCCTTTCTTTACCCGCTGGCTGCATGCTGGCCGAAATATTGGATTGAAGTTCATTCTATGTCCTCCGTAGTACATGCCTGCGCAAGGTAAGATTACTTTGCGCAGGCGTGTACTATGGAGGACAGAGAATGAACTTCAATCCAATATTACAGCCAGCATGCAGCCAGCGGGTAAGGAAAGGGTGAATCAAACACCCGAAAACCCCGCCCATATGACCCAAAACCTGTCCCGCCAAATTCAGGTGACAGGTTCCCTTTAAAAAACTACTTACATATCACAACATAAACAAAACCCTACAAGGACAAGAAACCAAATAAAACATTGCAAAATCATTTATGAAAAGCTAAAAGTTAAAAGTGTTTTAAAAAAGGGAAAAATGTAGGATAAAATGAATAATAAAATATATTTTCCGATGAGATACTATTTCTATACAACCCAAAATGAACGTATACATTGTAATATTACGTTTTGTGTTTATTTACATAGTCCAAGCAGCCCGCCAAAAAAAAAGGAACATTGTGGTTGACGAAGAGCCCTTGGACATACAGAACAAGACGCTGATCACTCTAGTGGAATCCAATCCGTCCATATGTGACGAAAGTGACAGCTCCCACCATGATATAATTAAAAACAGGAAGTTGTGGGATAAAATCATATGCCATTTTGACCCACGATATATGGAGAAGTCGGCATCCTCTAAGAAAAAAATTGGTAAATATTGATGAAGTTAACTTGCAAAATGTAAAGACTGCAAGCTGTCAAAAATTTTTTCTAATTTTTTTTTACTTTAACACCTTACTGACATCGGACGGGATAGTACGTCCGATGTCAGCTCCCCTGCTTTGATGCATTGCTCCGCGGTGAGCCCGCATTAAAGCTGGGACATGTCAGCTGTTTTGAACAGCTGACATGTGCTCGTAATAGCGGCGGGTGAAATCGCGATTCACCCGCCGCTATTAACTAGTTAAATGCCGCTGTCAAACGCAGACAGCGGCATTTAACTACCGCATCTGGCCGGGCAGCCGGAAATGACGTCATCGCCGACCCCGTCACATGATCGGGGGTCGGCAATGCTTCTCCATGGTAACCATAGAGGTCCTTGAGACCTCTATGGTTACTGATCGCCGGTAGCTGTGAGCGCCACCCTGTGGTCGGCGCTCACAGCACACCTGATTTTCTATTACATAGCAGCAAACAGCAGATCGCTGCTATGTAGCAGAGCCAATCGTGCTGTGCCTGCTTCTAGCCTCCCATGGAGGCTATTGAAGCATGGCAAAAGTTTTAAAAAAAAGTTACAAAAAATGTGAAAAAAATAAAAAAAATATAAAAGTTTAAATCACCCCCCTTTCGCCCCAATCAAAATAAATCAATAAAAAAAATATCAAATCTACACATATTTGGTATTGCCACGTTCAGAATCACCCGATCTATCAATAAAAAAAAGCATTAACCTGATTGCTAAACGGCGTAACGAGAAAAAAATAGAAACGCCAGAATTATGTTTTTTTGGTCGCCACGAGATTGAATTAAAATGCAATAACGGGCGATCAAAAGAACGTATCTGCACCGAATTGGAATCATTAAAAACGCCAGCTCGGCACACAAAAAATAAGCCCTCAACCGACCCCAGATCATGAAAAATGGAGACGCTACGAGTATTGGAAAATAGCGCAATTTTTTTTTTTTTTTTTTAGCAAAGTTTGGAATTTTGTTTCACCACTTAGGTAAAAAATAACCTAGTCATGTTAGGTGTCTATTAACTCGTAATGACCTGAAGAATCATAATGGCAGGTCAGTTTTAGCATTTAGTGAACCTAGCAAAAAAGCCAAGCAAAAAACAAGTGTGGGATTGCACTTTTTTGCAATTTTACCGCACTTGGAATTTTTTTCCCGTTTTCTAGTACACGACATGGTAAAACCAATGATGTCGTTCAAAAGTACAACTTGTCCCGCAAAAAATAAGAGCTCACATGGCCAAATGGATGGAAAAATAAAAAAAAGTTATGGCTCTGGGAAGGAGGGGAGTGAAAAACGAACACGGAAAAGCGAAAAATCCCACGGTCATGAAGGGGTTAAAGCCGATGCTGTCCATACCCATTAGAGATCTATTAGGGATCGGTTTGTACGGGACTTCCGCAACAGCCAAAACACCCCCAGTGGATCTGGTAGCAAACAGGTCACCCCTTATGTGCATTATGAGCAATTGCTGTTTCTACAAAAAACTTTGTCACAGCGCTCGTAAGTAAAAAGCTTTAGGTGTGAGAGACAAACTAGTATAAATTAAAATAATAATTTTTTTCTTTTTTTTTTGTTATAGAACAATATGCAGTACCGCTGCGCCTAGAGAGGCAGAGGAATGGGAGCCATCTCAACTGGAACCAAGCCAGCAGACGGGCGCTGAAGATGTGTCTGGCATGAGCGAGCCACGATCTGTGGAGAGAAGTACTGTGGCTTCTGGTGTCAGTGCCCGTTTGCAAGCACAGGGCGGACGCAAGCGAGCATTCAAAAAAGATGAAGCTCATGCCATAATTGTAGATGGACTCCAACGGGTAGAGGATCTGTGTCGCGATGAACACAGAGACCTGAGGCGGAAAATTACGGACTTCCAATCCCGTGAGTCTGTATATGCAGCCAATGAGTGGAAGCTCCTGCTTTTGTCATATGTGCCTGTAGTTCAAGATATCCCGGCGCACAGAAATATAATGTTTAGGCAAAGACTTAATGACCTAGTTGAGGAATTTTTGGGCCCCCAGGAACCCACTTCCTCGAGATCAAGAGGCATGGACATGCCACAATACAGAGGCCGGGGTGAACCGAGCATGGAACAGCAGAGGCAATGTAGCAGTCCAGTTGGGCAGACAATACGCCCGCGCAATATCACAGTCTATAATTACTGATTACTTTCACCAACCTGTTGCAATTACAGCGCTTACATTTTTTGGGTTTAATTTTAGTTCACCAAAGTTTTTTGTGTATGTTTTTGTTCATTCCTATGGGATATCATATGTTAAAATGTCTACCAACACTGAAGTTGGAATATTTTCTATGATTTTTAGTAAACTGTTACTATAAAATTTCATATTCTTGTATGACTTGAACTTTTTACACTAGATAAGGTTATATAAACTCAAACAAATAAAAATTGCCCCACACATTTCACCAATATCAACAGGCTTCAACATTTTCACACGTGTATGTCTTGCCATGGAACAAGGCCTTCATGTGTGAAGTAATTTGCAAATTGATCACGAATCCTCATAATTTCAACTGTAGACCGAACAGCAGTCGAATCTATGCTGATGAGATTCGAATCACAGTCATCGGGGTCAACCACCTGGAGATTTTGTCTGAGTTGGAACGCCTCATCCCCAACTAAAACATAGGGCAAACTTGGGCCTTCGGTCCCCGGAAGAGGTCGTGCTGAGGGTATGTTGAAGTTGTTGCTGTACAAACATCTCCCCATGTTGGAGTCTCTAAAGACTCTGGAATCTTTCGTCCGTCCATATGCACCAATATCCACAGCAACAAAACGGTATCTAGCGTCCGCAATAACCATCAATACAATAGAAAAGTATTTTTTGTAGTTATAGTATAGGGATCCACTATGTGCTGGTTTCTGAATACGAATGTGCTTGCCGTCCACGGTACCAACGCAATTGGGGAAATTAGCCACATCCTCGAAATGTTTGGAAATCGATAGCCACATTTCTGTTATTGGGGTTGGTAGCACAAATGGTTGCAAGTTGTTCCAAATGGCATCACAAGTTTCACAAACCAGTTAGCAAATGGTTGATTTCCCAAGTCTAAATTGAAAATGCAGTGATGCAAATGATTCTCCGGTAGCCAGATATCTGTCGGCAATCACAAAGAAAAAAAAAAAAAAAAAAATTATTGTTAGGATTTTAAAGGACAACTAACAAAAAGGCAAGTTAAAATGGAATGCTACAATTGCCTAAATGTACATAATTATGCCCCACGATAAATTACATCTTGTCTTTGTCAATAGAAGAATGTTAAAAAAAAAGGATAATTACCTCAGAGTCACCACTAAACGTTGCTCCGTACAAATGCTTTCACTAAAAGTGCTGTGCTGATGATGTATCTCATCCTTCACATGCGAGAGCAGAACATCAACGGTCTCAATGGACATTCGTAGATAACGTTGAAATTTAAATGGATGATCCCGAAGCTGAACATACAGGGTGTGAAAGGCACCATATGTATTCTGTAATAAATTCACTTCATGGATCCAATATCTCCTTTGAGAAATACGCTTTCTCTGCCGAAGTCGCAACTGCATCAACAAAATCTAACGAGCTCAGACACAAACATCTTGCTAGCAGAAGTTCACTCAATGCTTTCAAAATGGAGAATGTGTATACACCCACACCCGATGCTGACAAAAGAAAAAAAAAAAAAAAGAGAACAACTTTGACAGTGCCTAACGCAGACAAACGGATGCTTCACGAACGGACATCAGAATGACATAAAACGCAGTCACGTGCGTTAATGCAGTTAATCAATTAACATGAAGCAAAATTTTCAACAAATTTGGCTCTTTTCTGTACATGCGTTTAACGGATCCGTTTAACGGTATGTACTTAATGCAATGTGAACCTACCTAGCCTAAGCTGCAAAGGATGCACCTTGACATATTTCCCAGCAAAACCCGTTTTGGTTTCGTTTTAATGTGTTGTGACAGTGGGAAAAATGGCATGAATCTCTTTAATTGAATAAAGCTGTGAACTAGGAGTCAGAAATGCTTCCAGGTGTAATCCCCATGATGTTCCTGTCTCATTTGAGCAGTGTTTCCATCATTTTCAGATGTTTTTAGACCTTCAAAGGACCCCCAGGGGGATCGCGGTAAAAATACTCGGGTCTTCCATAGACTTCCATTGGGCTTGTTGTTCTGGCCGAGTACCCGAATATTCCAATCTGCTCGACCCGAGCAACGAGCACAAAAGCATTTTAGTGCTCACTCATCACTAACTTTGATATGTTAGAGAATTAGCTAGAGAGAGTTCTGCACTTTTGAAATAATAATATATACCGTATATACTCGAGTATAAGCCGAGATTTTCAGACCACTTTTTTGGGCTGAAAGTCCCCCTCTCGGCTTATACTCGAATCATACGTAGGGGTCGGCAGGGGAGGGGGAGCGGGGGCTATCTAATTATACTCACCTACTGCTGGCGCGGTCCCTGCGCGTCCCTGCTTCCAGCGCTGCATATTCTTCCTGTACTGAGCGGTCACATGGTACCGCTCATTACAGTAATGAATATGCGTGTCACGCCGTAAGCGGCGTTAAAGGGGCAAGACGGCGTACTGGGATCCGCACCTGTCCCTACCACTTTAATGGGGCCCTGGCTTTCCCTTATCTCGGGGGTACCTATGAGAAAAATGCACATGGATGCCACTTACTCGGAGAAATCCCCTGAGACAATACAGCTCCCACCCCTACCTCAGAGGCATCCACCTCTACCACAAATGGCTGAGTGATGTCAGGTTGTATTAATATAGGTGCAGTGGAAAAACACTTTTTCAAAGTTTCAAAAGCTTTACTGGCCGCACTGGACCATACGGAGAAATCCGTGCCCCTCTTGGTCAGTGTCTGTCAATGGTTTGGCTACCACTGAGAAGTCTTTAATAAATTTGCAAAACGTAAAAACCTCTGTAAAGCCTTAAGGTCCTCAGGATGATCCCACTCCAAGACCGCCCTGACCTTAGCCGGATCCATACGAAAACCTGTGGAGGATAAGAAATAACCCAGAAAAGGAATCTCTTTGACCATGAACATGCATTTCTCAAGTTTGGCAAACAGTTTATTGTCCCTGAGTACCTGAAGGACCTGCCGTATATGATCCTGATGAGACTCGAGGTCAGGGGAATAAATTAAGATGTCATCAAGATATAACACCACAAACCTACCTATTAAGTAACTAAATATATCATTGACAAAGTGTGGAAACACAGCAGGAGCATTGCTTAACCCAAAAGGCATAACCAAGTTCTCGTAATGTCCCACTGGAGTATTAAACGCCATCTTCCATTCATCCCCCTCCTTCATCCGAATGAGATTATATGCCCCCCTGAGGTCTAATTTGGAGAACCATTTGGTTAAAGAGGTCTGGAATAAGAGGGAGCGGAAAAGAATCCTGGACCGTAATCTGATTTAATTCACGGAAGTCTAAGCATGGGCGTAAACCCCCGTCCTTCTTCTTTACAAAGGAGAACCCAGCAGCAATGGGTGACGACGAGGGTCTGATATGACCCTTGGCCAGACTTTCCGTGATATAGTCCTTCATGGCCTGTCTCTCTGGGGCTGAGATGTTGTATAGCCTACTCTTAGGAAGTTTAGCACTAGGCATGAGACGTATGGCGCAATCATAAGGATGATGTGGAGGTAGCTCTCGACTCCCCTTCTCAGAGAATACATCCTCAAAATCTGAGATGAACTCTGGCAAATCCTGAGAACTCAATCCGGCCAGCCGAGTACCCAGGCAATGTTCCTGACAAAACTCACTCCATCTAGTAATCTCCTGAGTCTGCCAATCTAACACCGGGTTGTGTAATGTGAGCCATGGTAAACCGAGAACTACAGGTGACGGCAAACCCCCCAACACATAACAATCTAATGACTCAGAGTGTAACGCCCCTATTTGTAGGCTCACCTTACGGACGATCTGAGTGAAAGTCCCCTGGCTCAAAGGTGCAGAATCAATGGCAATTATAGGTATGGGTCTAGACAACTCTTGAGTCTTAAGCCCATGTGCCTGAACAAACCCAGCATCAATTAAATTAAGCCCTGCCCCAGAGTCCAGAAAGGCAGAGATATTAAACCTATTTTCACCAAGACGAATCTCGGCTGGTAGGAAAAATTGAGGTTTACCTAAGGAGGAAATTAGTACACCCGAGTTGCCAACCTCCCCGCAACCCGGGCTCAATAGTTTTCCGGCGGTTGTCTTCTAGAAGGGCACACATTCACATAATGACCCCTTCTGCCACAAAAAAAACATGTACCTTCCTTACGCCGTACTACTGCAGCCCCCTTAGAACAAGAAGCGCCACCCAACTGCATAGGTTCTCCTAGAGACTCAGATTCTGGTGAGTCCAAATCTGAATTACCCTTGAATAGTGGCGATTCATTAAGTCTCTGGTGCAGGTAGCGGTCCACACGGATCGCAAGAGACATAGCTGCCTCCAGTGTGGTTGGTGTCTCCTGTAGGGTGAAAGCATCTATTATTTTATCAGATAGGCCCTGATAAAATTGACTACGGAGTGCAGGGTCATTCCACAATGTGTCAGTAGCCCATCTCCGAAACTCAGAGCAGTACTCCTCTACTGGCCGGTCTCCCTGTGTAAGATGGCGTATTGTGGACTCAGCGAGGGAGACGCGGTCAGGATCATCATACACCTGACCTAAGGCTCTAAAAAACTCCTCCACAGTCCGTAACGGCAAGGCGTCAGCGGGAAGTGAAAATGCCCAGGCCTGAGGGTCACCTTGTAGAAGCGATACTATAATTCCAACCCTCTGCTCCTCTGAACCTGAAGTGTGAGGACGTAACCTAAAATACAATTTACAGGCCTCCCTGAATGTAACAAATTTGTCACGCCCCCCCTGAGAACCTGTCAGGTAACGCAATCTTAGGCTCCAGCGAAGCTTGTGGAGGTGTAGCAACCCCTGCAGTGGCCACTGGAGTGCGCTGCACAACCGCCAAGCGGAGGTCAGCCACCTCTAGACTGAGTTGCTGCATTTGTCCAACTAAAGCAGCAATGGGGTCCATATTGGCCCAAGAAAAATTTTTAAGGTCAGTGATACTGTCACGCCGTAAGTGGCGTTAAAGGGGCAGGACGGCGTACTGGGACCCGCACCTGTCCCTACCACTTTAATGGGGCCCTGGCTTTCCCTTATCTCGGGGACCTATGAAGGTTAGGAGGCCTGAGCTGCCAGCGTATCCCTGTCTCCTGTACAGGCCCTATTAGTGGCCCCTTCTCCCCCAAAAAAGGTGGACCGCACAACAAATAACAGGGTAAACAGACAAGGTAACTAAAAGATTCAAACTCACCAAATGCTCACACAATCACAGAGGAAACACAGAGAAGGGAAGAGAAGGAATAAACTTAGGAAGGAAAACAGGTTTAACATGCAACCAAAACTGCAGACACCAATCTCTGTAAATAAACCTCCAACACCAACACCTCTCTCCATCAACCTCCAAGCCAGGCAGTAGAACTGATCACTGACACTAGCTGAAGTCAGGACTGGGTCTATATAGAGGATCAGATTACAAGATCCATTTCAGCTGAGAGACCCAGCTCTCAGCAACTCAGAAATAAGGGTTAACTCCTGCACTGCTGTCACAAAGCAGCTAGGTCAGAAAACACCCAGAAAACAGGTGAAAAGCTTCTGTTCACTGTGTGTGAACGAGGCCCAGAGCGCTGCGGTTCTCTGGAACCTCTCTGTCGCGGTAGCCCCGTGACAGTACCACCCCTTCTACGAGGGACCTCCGGAACCTCAGGACCAGGTTTCTCAGGATGAGCTGTATAAAATGCCCGAACCAACCTAACCGCATGGACATCGGCAGCAGGTACCCACATCCTTTCCTCAGGACCGTACCCTCTCCAGTGTACCAGATATTGTAGGCATCAACGAACTAAACGAGAATCCAAAACCTTGGAAATCTGGAACTCGAGACTTCCATCAACAAGGACCGGAGATGGAGGTGAAGGGGACTGATTGGATGGCGCCACAACCTTTTTGAGTAAGGAGCGATGAAAAACATTATGGATCTTAAATGACTGAGGCAAAGCCAGCCGAAAAGCAATGGAATTCACGACGGCCACAATCCTATAAGGGCCAATGAACCTAGGGCCCAATTTCCATGAGGGAACTCTCAGCTTAATATTTTTCGAGGACAACCAAACCCAATCACCCACACACAGGTCCGGACCTTCCACACATCTCCGATGAGCCGCATTCTTATACCTGGAACCCATCCTCTTTAGTTTATCAAGAACCCCTTGCCATACGGACATGATGGATGAAGAAAACCTCTCCTCTTCAGGAACACCTGAGGAATCCCTCCTATTAAATGCACTAGATTGAGGATGAAAACCATATGCCCTGAAAAACGGGGACTTACCAGTAGACTCATGAGTACCATTGTTCATAGCAAATTCTGCCAATGGTAAGTACTTAACCCAGTCCTCTTGATTCTCTGAGATGAAACACCTGAGATAAGTCTCAAGATTTTGATTTACGCGTTCAGTCTGACCATTGGATTGAGGATGGAAGCTGAATAAAACGACAAATGAGTCCCCAGCCTGCTGCAGAAAGCCCTCCAAAACTTAGAAATAAACTGCACCCCACGATCTGAGACAGTATCTGAAGGAATACCATGCAGTCTCACAACCTCCTTAATATAGACCTGTGCCAGAGTCTTAGCATTTGGTAATTCGGGGAGCGCAATGAAATGAGACATTTTGCTAAATCTATCAACTACGACTAAAATAACTGTATAACCCTCCGAAACAGGTAAGTCAGTGATGAAATCTATTGACAAATGAGTCCAAGGTCTATTGGGAATCTCCAAAGGTTGGAGAGACCCAGACGGGCGAGAACGAGAGGACTTGGAACGCGCACACACACTGCAGGCAGCGACATATTCCTGTACATCATGTCTTACCCCAGACCACCAAAAACGCCGAGTGAGTAGGTCCGCAGTAACCTTATTTCCAGGGTGTCCGGCCAGAACCGATTCATGATGCTCATTTATGACTCTGAGACGGAGATTAGCTGGAACAAAAAGTTTACCTAACGGACAGGCTGCTGGGGCGTCCCCCTGAGCCTCTACCACCTCTTTCTCAAGATCAGAATTAATTGCCGCGACAACTACACCCTTCTGTAGTATAGGACCTGGTTCACAATTATCCCCACCCCCCGGGAAACAACGGGATAACGCATCAGCCTTGACATTCTTGTTTCCTGGCCGGTACGTAATGTAGAAATTGAACCTGGCGAAGAACAGAGACCACCTTGCCTGCCTAGGTGTAAGACGCTTTGCAGAATCTAAATACAACAGATTTTTGTGATCTGTGATCACCATGACAGGGTGAAGTGCTCCCTCCAAAAAATGGCGCCATTCCTCAAATGCCCATTTAATTGCCAACAGCTCTCTGTTACCAATGTCATAATTCTTCTCCATAGGAGATAATTTTCTCGAGAAAAATGCACACGGACGCCACTTACTCGGAGAAATCCCCTGAGACAATACAGCTCCCACCCCTACCTCAGATGCATCCACCTCTACCACAAATGGCTCAGTGATGTCAGGCTGTATTAATATGGGTGCAGTGGAAAAACACTTTTTCAAAGTTTCAAAAGCTTTACTGGCCGCACTGGACCATACGGAGAAATCCGTGCCCCTCTTGGTCATGTCTGTCAATGGTTTGGATACCACTGAAAAGTCTTTAATAAATTTGCGATAGAAACTTGCAAAACCTAAAAACCTCTGTAAAGCCTTAAGGTCCTCAGGACGATCCCACTCCAAGACCGCCCTGACCTTAGCCGGATCCATACGAAAACCTGTGGAGAATAAGAAATAACCCAGAAACGGAATCTCTTTGACCGCGAACATGCATTTCTCAAGTTTGGCAAACAGTTTATTGTCCCTGAGTACCTGAAGGACCTGCCGTACATGATCCTGATGAGACTCGAGGTCAGGGGAATAAATTAAGATGTCATCCAGAAATACCACCACAAACCTACCTATTAAGTGACTAAATATATCATTGACAAAGTGTTGAAACACAGCAGGAGCATTACTTAACCCAAAAGGCATAACCAAGTTCTCTTAATGTCCCACTGGAGTATTAAACGCCGTCTTCCATTCATCCCCCTCCTTCATCCGAATGAGATTATATGCCCCCCCTGAGGTCTAATTTGGAGAACCATTAAGACCCCACAATTTGGTTAAAGAGGTCCAAAATAAGAGAGAGCGGAAAAGAATCCCGGACCGTAATCTGATTTAATTCACGGAAGTCTAAGCATGGGCGTAAACCCCCGTCCTTCTTCTTTACAAAGAAGAACCCAGCAGCAATGGGTGACGACGAGGGTCTGATATGACCCTTGGCCAGACTTTCCGTGATATAGTCCTTCATGACCTGTCTCTCTTGGGCTGAGATGTTGTATAGCCTACTCTTAAGCAGTTTAGCACCAGGAATGAGACATATGGCGCAATCATAAGGACGGTGTGGAGGTAGCTCTCGACTCCCCTCAGAGAATACATCCTCAAAATCTGAGATGAACTCTGGCAAATCCTGAGAACTCAATCCGGCCAGCTGAGTACCCAGGCAATGTTCCTGACAAAACTCACTCCATATAGTAATCTCCCGAGTCTGCCAGTCTAACACCGGGTTGTGTAATGTGAGCCATGGTAAACCGAGAACTACAGGCGACGGCAAACCCCCCAACACATAACAATCTAATGACTCAGAGTGTAACGCCCCTATTTGTAGGCTCACCCCACGGACGATCCGAGTGAAAGTCCCCTGACTCAAAGGTGCAGAATCAAAGGCAATTATAGGTATGGGTCTAGACAACTCTTGAGTCTTAAGGTACCGTCACATTTAGCGACGCTGCAGCAATATAGACAACAATGCCGATCGCTGCAGCGTCGCTGTTTAGGTCGTTGGGTGGTCGCTGGAGAGCTGTCACACGAACAGCTCTACAGCGACCAACGATGCTGAGGTCCCCGGGTAACCTGGGTAAACATCGGTTTACTAAGCGCAGGGCCGCGCTTAGTAACCCGATGTTTACCCTAGTTACCATTGTAAAAGTAAAAAAAAAAAAAAACAGTACATACTTACATTCCGGTGTCTGTTACGTCCCCCGGCGTCAGCTTCCCTGCACTGTGTCAGCACCGGCCGTAAAGTAGAGCACAGCGGTGACGTCACCGCTGTGCTCTGCTTTACGGCCGGCCGACGCTGACAGTCAGTGCGGGAAGTTGACGCCGGGGGACGTGACAGACACCAGAATGTAAGTATGTACTGTTTGTTTTTTTTAACTTTTACAATGGTAACCAGGGTAAACATTGGGTTACTAAGTGCGGCCCTGCGCTTAGTAACCCGATATTTACCCTGGTTACCATTGAACACATCGCTAGATCGGCGTCGTTTTGCTGTCAAACAGGAGGAATCACGCCGACCTAACGACCAAATAAAGTTCTGGACTTTCAGCGACGACCAGCGATGTCACAGCAGGATCCTGATAGCTGCTGTGTGTCAAACACAACGAGATCGCTATCCAGGACGCTGCAACGTCACGGATCGTTGTCGTTCTCGTTGTAAAGTTGTTCAATGTGAAGGTACCTTTAAGCCCATGTGCCTGAACAAACCCAGCATCAATTAAATTAAACCCTGCCACAGAGTCCTGAAAGGCAGAGATATTAAACCTATTTTCACCAAGACGAATCTCGGCTGGTAGGAAAAATTGAGGTTTACCTAAGGAGGAAATTAGTACACCCGAGTTGCCAACCTCCCCGCAACCCGGTCTCAATAGTTTTCCGGCGGTTGTCTTCTAGAAGGACACACATTCACATAATGACCCCTTCTGCCACAAAAAAACATGTACTACTGCAGCCCCCTTAGAATGAGAAGCACCACCCAACTGCATAGGTTCTTCTAGAGACTCAGATTCTGGTGAGTCCAAATCTGAATTACCCTTGAATAGCGGCGATTCATTAAGTCTCTGGCGCAGGCGGCGGTCCACACGGATCGCAAGAGACATAGCTGCCTTCAGTGTGGTTGATGTCTCCTGTAGGGCGAAAGCATCTTTTATTTTATCAGATAGGCCCTGATAAAATTGACTACGGAGTGCAGGGTCATTCCACAATGTGTCAGTAGCCCATCTCCGAAACTCAGAGCAGTACTCCTCTACTGGCCGGTTTCCCTGTGTAAGATGGAGTATAGTGGACTCAGCGAGGGAGACGCGGTCAGGATCATCATACACCTGACCTAAGGCTCTAAAAAAACTCCTCCACAGTCCTTAGCGGCAAAGCGTCAGCGGGAAGTGAAAATGCCCAGGCCTGAGGGTCACCTTGTAGAAGCGATACTATAATTCCAACCCTCTGCTCCTCTGAACCTGAAGTGTGAGGACGCAACCTAAAATACAATTTACAGGCCTCCCTGAATGTAACAAATTTGTCACTCCCCCCTGAGAACCTGTCAGGTAACGCAATCTTAGGCTCCAGTGAAGCTTGTGGAGGTGTAGCAACCCCTGCAGTGGCCACTGGAGTGCGCTGCACAACCGCCGAGCGGAGGTCAACCACCTCTAGACTGAGTTGCTGCATTTGTCCAGCTAAAGCAGCAATGGGGTCCATATTGCACCAAGAAAAATTTTTAAGGTCAGTGATACTGTCACACCGTAAGTGGCGTTAAAGGGGCAGGATGGTGTACTGGTTCCCGCACCTGTCCCTACCACTTTAATGGGGCCCTGGCTTTCCCTTATCTCGGGGGTACCTATGAAGGTTAGGAGGCCCGAGCCGCCAGCGTATCCCTGTCTCCTGTACAGGCCCTATTAGTGGCCCCCTCTCCCCCCAAAGGAGGTGGACTGCACCAGTGTAATTATACAACAAATAACAGGGTAAACAGACAAGGTAACTAAAAGATTCAAACTCCCCAAATGCTCACACAACCACAGAGGAAACACAGAGAAGGGAAGAGAAGGAATAAACTTAGGAAGGGAAACAGGTTTAACATGCAACCAAAACTGTAGACACCAATCTCTGAAAATAAACCTCCAACTCCAACACCTCTGTCCATCAACCTAGAACTGATCACTGACACTAGCTGAAGTCAGGACTGGGTCTATATAGAGGATCCGATTACAAGATCCATTTCAGCTGAGAGACCCAGCTCTCAGCAACTCAGAAATAAGGGTTAACTCCTGCACTGCTGGCACAAAGCAGCTAGGTCAGAAAACATGTGAAGAGCTTCTGTTCACTGTGTGTGAACGAGGCCCAGAGCGCTGCGGTTCTCTGGAACCTCTCTGTCGCGGTAGCCCCGTGACATTAAATCTCACTTTTTGGGGGGGAAGACTGCAGCAAAAAACAGGCCCTGTGTATTACACTACACAATGTAAGTGGCACAACGTGGCTGGCAGATATAAGACCAAAAGAACTGACCTATAGAAACTTGTCAATTTAAATCTCACTTTTTTGGGGGGGAGACTGCAGCAAAAAAACGGCCCTGTGTATTACACTACACAATGTAAGTAGCACAACGTGGCTGGCAGATATATGACAAACAGAACTGATGTATAGAAGCTTGTTGGCAATTTAAATCTCACTTTTTTGGGGGGAGACTGTGGAAAAAAACAGGCCCAGTGTATTACACTACACAATGTAAGTGGCACAAGGTGGCTGGCAGATATACAACCAACAGAACTGACATATTAGAAACTTGTCAATTTAAATCTCACTTTTTTGGGGGGGAGACTGCAGCAAAAAACAGGCCCTGTGTATTACACTACAAAATGTAAGTGGCATAACGTGGCTGGCAGATATACGACAAACAGAACTGATGTATAGAAACTTGTTGTCAATTTAAATCTCACTTTTTTGGGGGGGAGACTGCAGCAAAAAACAGACCCTGTGTATTACACTACCAGGGGCGGATTATCAGAGGGTCAATATGGGCAGTAGCCCAGGGCCCAGTGGTCTGGGGGGGCCCTGGGCTGCCGCACAGATTGACCCTCCACTAATCGTCTGTGAATGCCCACCGCTGGGCCGGCATGTATGTGCCCCCGGATCCGGTGGACAGAGAGAGGGGGCCCGCATCGGGCCCCTTCTCATCTGCTCACCGGGCCCCTGCCCCCTTCCGGCGCTGCGGTGGTTTCCTATTGACGTGCGGGCACGCGCCCGCACGTCAATAGTTAACAACAACAGCCGCCAGCCAATTGGAGGCTGGCAGCTGAAGTCGGCCGCAGCGCACACGTCGCCGGCGTCTGACGTCATTGTCAGTCGCCGGCGAGTGTGCGCTGCTGCAGGGAGCTCGCCGCCTGGAGCGCGGACAGGTGAGGAGACTGCTTGGTTTTTTTTTTTGATCAGTTATCAGTTATCGGTGGACACACTGGGGGGCAATGCTGGAGGACACACTGGGGGGCAATGCTGGAGACACTGGGGCAGATTGGAGGACACACTGGGGGGCAATGCTGGAGACAGTGGGGCAGATTGGAGGACACACTAAGGGCAATGCTGGAGACACTGGGGGGCAATGCTGGAGGACACACTGGGGGGCAATGCTGGAGGACACACTGGGGGGCAATGCTGGAGACACTGGGGCAGATTGGAGGACACACTGGGGGGCAATGCTGAAGACAGTGGGGCAGATTGGAGGACACACTAAGGGCAATGCTGGAGACACTGGGGGGCAATGCTGGAGGACACACTGGGGGGCAATGCTGGAGGACACACTGGGGGCAATGCTGGAGGACACACTGGGGGGCAATGCTGGAGGACACACTGGGGGGCAATGCTGGAGGACACACTGGGGGCAATGCTGGAGACAGTGGGGCAAATTGGAGGACACACTAAGGGCAATGCTGGAGACACTGGGGCAGATTGGAGGACACACTGGGGGCAATGCTGGAGACAGTGGGGCAGATTGGAGGACACTGGGGGGCAATGCTGGAGACACTGGGGCAGATTGGAGGACACACTGGGGGCAATGCTGGAGACAGTGGGGCAGATTGGAGGACACACTAAGGGCAATGCTGGAGACACTGGGGCAGATTGGAGGACACACTAAGGGCAATGCTGGAGACACTGGGGCAGATTGGAGGACACACTGGGGGCAATGCTGGAGACACTGGGGCAGATTGGAGGACACAGTAAGGGCAATGCTGGAGACACTGGGGCAGATTGGAGGACACACTGGGGGCAATGCTGGAGACAGTGGGGCAGATTGGAGGACACACTGGGGGGCAATGCTGGAGACAGTCTGGCAATGCTGGAGACAGTGGGGCAATGCTGGAGACAGTGGGGCAATGCTGGAGACAGTGGGGCAGATTGCTGGAGGACACACTGGGGGGCAATGCTGGAGACAGTGGGTAAGATTGCTGGAGACAGTGGGGCAGATTGCTGGAGACACTGGGGCAGATGATTGCTGGACACACAGGGGCAATGCTGGAGACACTGGGGCAGATGATTGCTGGACACACTGGGGCAATGCTGGAGACACTGGGCCAGATTGCTGGACACACTGGGGCAGATTGCTGGACACACTGTCTGGGGGCAATATGCTGGACATACTGGGGGCAGGACTGGAGGCATGGGCAGAATGGAGACACGGGGCATGATTGGAGACATGGGGCAGGATTGGATCATGGGGCAGGATGGATACGATGGAGACAGATGGGGCAGGATGGGGAGATCATATGGTGTAGAATGGATACTCATGAGTGCAGGATGGGAGAACATATGGCTGGAGCCAGGAATGAGATAAACGGGGCCAGGGTGGGGAATATTATTACCATAGGGGCTAATTAAGGGATATTATTACTGCAGTGATGTATTTATTTTATTTTTTGAGTATACTGTTCTAAATGGGGGGGCGGTCCTGTTACTGTGCAGAGTGACACTATATCACCTTTTTATCTTCATGTGGTGTAATGTAGAAGTTGTGAAAAATTAAGTAATGTGTTCTGCAAGCGGAGCTCGAGATAACTGTGTTATATCCTGCAGAAACGAGTCCTGGCTGGAAGAAATGATGGCGGTCTGTGCTGGATGAAAGATGAAGGACTTCACCTAGAGACGTCACTGGTGAGTCAGTGTTACCTATACACTGACACTATACACTGTATACTATATACAAAGGTCCTGTGTACAATGTCACCAGTGATCACTGTATTACCTATACATTATATACAGAGCTCCTGTGTATACCACCAGTGATCTCTGTATTTCCTCTACACAGACACTGCATACTAATTACAGATCTCCTGTGAATACTGGCACTTATGGTGATAGTATTGTATTTTTTTGTTTTTTTTCATTACTGATCAGTATTGTAGTATTCAGTCACTATGTGGTGGTAATATGTGGTCTGGAAATGGTGTTGTGGTATTTGTCCCTTGTATGTGCTATTTGGTCACCAAGTGGTAATATGTGGTCTTGACATGGTGCGGTGGTATTTGTTCCTTGTATGTGATATTATTCGATCACTGTGGTTGTAATTTGTGGTCTGGTCATGGTGCGGTGGTATTTGTTCCTTGTATGTGATATTATTGGTCAAGATATACCTAAATTGTATTGCAGATTTTAACAAATTATTTAATAGGTTACAGTAGAGTAGGGCCCGGCCATTTTTCTGGAATAATCTGGTTCGGGTATATCATGACCCCCGTCTCATGACCCCCGTCTCATGACCCCCATCACATGACCCCTGTCACATGACCCCCGTCACATGACCGGGGGGGCCCACAGTGTGTGAACAGCCCGGGGCCCTGGCTACCCTTAATCCACCCCTGTACACTACACAATGTAAGTGGCACAACGTGGCTGGCAGATATATCAAAAAATGCAAGGGCTGTAGTACTATTTCAATCTCCCTACAATGATCAAAGGACAAGTATGGCAGCAATAAAAAGGACTGCTGCACACAAAAGAGTGTGGACAAAGAAACGAGAACTGTGCAGAAAGGAACAAAAGGATTTTTGCTTTTGAAAAAGCAGTTGGTCTACACAGCGGCGTACAAACAGCAGTGCAGCTATCAGGGAGCCTAATAGGGCAGCCTAATAAGCTACAGCCCTGATACACAAAAAAAAACTCCACTGTCCTGGCAAAGAAAAGGTGGTGTTGGAGAGTGGAACCCGTTACAGCACAAGCAGTTTCGGGGTTAATCTTCCCTCCCTAACTATATCCCTTCTTCTAATGCAGCTGCAGCAACCTCTCCCTATGCTAAGATCGGCAGAAGTAAGATGGCGGTCGGAGTGCACGCCCCCTTACAGCCCCTGTGACACCGCAGAAAGCAAGCCAATCACTGTAATGCCCTTCTCTAAGATGGTGGGGACCGAGACCTATGTCACCACGCTGCCCACACTCTGCGTCTGCCTTCATTGGATGAGAAATGGCGCTGAAAGCATCATACGAAATGCGACTTTGGCGCGAAGATCGCCAACCTCATGGCCGATCCCACACTAGGATCGGGTCGGGTTTCATGAAACCTGACTTTGCCAAAAGTCGGCGATTTTTGAAATTGTCCGATCCGTTTCGCTCAACCCTACACACAGGTATATACTATATACAGGAGGAGATGACACACAGGTATATACTATATACAGGAGCAGATGACACACAGGTATATACTATATACAGGAGGAGATGACACACAGATAAATATTATATTCAGGAGCAGATGACACACAGGTATATACTGTATACAGGAGGAGATGACTTACAGGTATATACTATATACAGGAGGAGATGACACATGTATATACTATATACAGGAGGAGATGACATACAGGTATATACTTTATAAAAGAGGAGATGACACATAGGTATATAGAGGAGATGACATACAGCAGGTATATACTATATACAGGGGAGATGACATACAGGTATATACTATATACAGAAGATGACATACAGGTATATACTATATATAGGAGGAGATGACATACAGGTATATAGTATATACAGAAGAGATGACATACAGGTATATACTATATACAGGAGGAGATGACACATAGGTATATACAATATACAGGAGGAGATGACATACAGCAGGTATATACTATTTACAGGGAAGATGACATACAGGTATATACTATATACAGGAGATGACATACATGTCATACATATATGGGAGATGACAAACATATATATAGTGAGGGGAAAATGAGAGGTGTAAGGTGAAAATGAGGGGTGAGAGGTGAAAATGAAAAGGTGTGAGTGCAAAATGAGAGGAGTGAGGGAAAATAGTGGAGTGATCGGAAAATGACAGATGTGAGGTCGAAATGACAAGTGTTAGGGGAATGAGAGGAGTGAGGGGGAAAATAAGAGGAGTGAGGGGGAAAATTAGAGGTGTAAGGGAGAAAATGAGAGATGTGAGGAAAATTAGAGGCGTGATGGAAAAATAAGAGAAGTGAGGTGCTATAACTAACCACAGATATTTACTATGCCCAGGCAACGCCGGGCTCTTCAGCTAGTATAGTATATATCTGTACGTCATCTCCTGGATATAGTATATACCTGTATGTCATCTCCCCTGTAAATAGTATATACCTGCTGTATGTCATCTCCTCTATTTACCTATGTGTCATCTCCTCTTTTATATAGTATACTAGATTGTGGCCCGATTCTAACGCATCGGGTATTCTAGAATATGCATGTCCCCGTAGTATATGGACAATGATGATTCCAGAATTCGCGGCAGACTGTGCCCGTCGCTGATTGGTCGAGGCAACCTTTATGACATCATCGTCGCCATGGCAACCATTATGACATCTACGTCAATACTGTGCCCGTCGCTGAATCAGAAACGTGGGATTTCTACGTCCTTTATGACATCATCGTCGCTGTGCCTGTCGCTGATTGGTCGAGGCCTGGCGGTCTCGACCAATCAGAGACGTGGGATTTCTACGTCGATACTGTGCCCGTCGCTGATTGGTCGAGGCCTGGCGGCCTCGACCAATCAGAGACGCGGGATTTCCAGGACAGACAGACAGACAGACAGACAGATGGAAAAACCCTTAGACAATTATATATATATAGATACCTGTATGTCATCTCCTCCTGTATATGTATATACATGTGTCATCTCCTCCTGTATATAGTATATACCTGTAAGTAATCGCCTCCTGTATATAATAAATATCTGTGTGTCGTCTGCTCCTGTATTTAGTATATACCTGTGTGTCATCTCCTCCTGTATATAGTATGTACCTGTATGTCATCTCCTCCTGTATATAGTATATACCTGTGTGTCATCTCCTCCTGTATATAGTGTATATCTGTGTGTCATGTGCTCCTGTATATAGTATATATCTGTGTGTCATCTCCTCCTGTATATAGTATATATGTGTGTCATCTCCCCTGTATATAGTATATACCTGTGTGTCATCTCCTCTTGTATATAGTATATACCTGTGTGTCATCTCCTCCTGTATATAGTATATATCTGTGAGTCATCTCCTCCTGTATATAGTATGTACCTGTATGTCATCTTCTCCTGTATATAGCATATACCTGTGTGTCATCTCCTCCTGTATATAGTATATACCTGTGTGTCATCTCCCCTGTATATAGTATATATGTGTGTGTCATCTCCTCCTGTATATAGTATATACCTGTATGTCATCTCCTCCTGTATATAGTATATACCTGTGTGTCATCTCCCCTGTATATAGTATATATGTGTGTGTCATCTCCCCTGTATATAGTATATACCTGTGTGTCATCTCCTCCTGAATATAGTATATACCTGTGTGTCATCTCCTCCTGTGTATAGTATATACCTGTGTGTCATCTCCCCTGTATATAATATATACCTGTGTGTTATCTCCCCTGTATATAGTATGTACCTGTATGTCATCTCCCCTGTATATAGTATATACCTGTGTGTCATCTCCCCTGTATATAGTATATACCTGTGTGTCATCTCCCCTGTATATAGTATGTACCTGTATGTCATCTCCCCTGTATATAGTATATACCAGTGTGTCATCTCCTCCTGTTTATAGTATATACCTGTGTGTCATCTCCTCCTGTATATAGTATATACCTGGGTGTCATCTCCCCTGTATATAGTATATATGTGTGTGTCATCTCCCCTGTATATAGAATATACCTGTGTGTAATCTCCTCCTGAATATAGTATATACCCGTGTATCATCTACTCCTGTATATAGTATATACCTGTGTGTCATCTCCCCTGTATATAGTATATACCTGTGTGTTATCTCCCCTGTATATAGTATGTACCTGTATGTCATATCCCCTGTATATAGTATATACCTGTGTGTTATCTCCCCTGTATATAGTATGTACCTGTATGTCATCTCCCCTGTATATAGTATATACCTGTGGGTCATCTCCCCTGTATATAGTATGCACCTGTATGTCATCTCCCCTGTATATAGTATATACCAGTGTGTCATCTCCTCCTGTTTATAGTATATACCTGTGTGTCATCTCCCCTGTATATAGTATATATGTGTGTGTCATCTCCCCTGTATATAGTATATAACTGTATGTCATCTCCTCCTTGTATTAGACCGCGTTCACATGTTATTTGGTCAGTATTTTTACCTCAGTATTTGTAAGCTAAATTGGCAGCCTGATAAATTTCCAGCCAACATTAAGCCCTACCGCCTGGCAGTATATATTAGCTCACACATACACGTAATAGACAGGTCATGTGAGTGACAGCTGCCGTATTTCCTCAATGGTACATTTGTTGCTCTAGTTTGTCTGCTTATTAATCAGATTTTTATTTTTGAAGGATAATACCAGACTTGTGTGTGTTTTAGGGTGAGTTTCATGTGTCAAGTTGTGTGTGTTGAGTTGCATGTGGTTACATGAATCTAGCGACTTTTGTGAGATGAGTGTTGTGTGGCGACATGCGTGTAGCAACTTTTTGTGTGTCGAGTTGCATGTGACAGTTTAGTGTAGCAAGTTGTGTGCAGCAAGTTTTGCGCATGGCGAGTTTTGCGCGTGGCGAGTTTTATGTGTGGTGCGTTTTGAGTATGTAAAAGTTTTGTGTGAGGCAACTTTTGCATGTGTTGCAACTTTTGTGCATGTGGCAATTTTTCCGCGTGTGCAAGTTTTGCATGTGGCGAGTTTTCCATGAGGTGAGTTTTACATGTGTGGCGAGTTTTGCGTGAGCCTAGTTTTGCATGTGGCGAGTTTTGAGCGGCGACTTTTGTATTTCGACTTTTATGTGGCAAGGTTGCTGTATGTGTGGTGAAATGTGTGCTGAGGGTGGTATATGTGTTCAAGCACGTGGTAGTGTGTGGCGCATTTTGTGTGTGTGTTCATATCCCCGTGTGTGGTGAGTATCCCATGTCGGGGCCCCACCTTAGCAACTGTACGGTATATCCTCTTCGGCACCATCGCTTTCACTCTTTAAGTCCCCCTTGCACATGAGGAGAACATAATTTTACCTCTATTCAAGTCACTAGTTCGACCACACTTAGAATACTGTGCACAGTTCTGGTCTCCGGTGTATAAGAAAGACATAGCTGAACTAGAGCGGGTGAAGAGAAGAGCTACCAAGGTTATTAGAGGACTGGGGGGTCTGCAATACCAAGATAGGTTATTACACTTGGGGCTATTTAGTTTGGAAAAACGAAGACTAAGGGGTGATCTTATTTTAACCCCTTAATCCCATATGACATACTATCCCGTCAAGGTGCCCTGGGACTTAGTTCCCAGTGACGGGATAGTACGTCATATGCGATCGGCCGCGCTCACGGGGAAAGCCTATCGCAGCTGACATCAGGCACTATATGCCAGGAGCAGTTACGGACCGCTCCCGGCACATTAACCCCGGCACACCGCGATCAAACATGATCGCGGTGTGCCGGCGGTGCAGGGAAGCATCGTGCAGGGAGGGGGCCTTCCTCCCTTCAGCAAGGTCCGGATCCAAAATGGCCGCGGCATCCGGGTCCTGCAGGGAGGGAGGTGGCTTACCAAGTGCCTGGTCAGAGCAGGCGCTTGGTAAGCCTGCAGCACTGCAAGTTAGATCGTTGATCTGACAGAGTGCTGTGCAAACTGTCAGATCAACGATCTGTGATGTCCCCTGGGACAAAGTGAAAAAGTAAAAAAAAAAATTTCCACATGTGTAAAAAAAAATAGAAAAAAAAAATTTCTAAATAAAGAAAAAAAAAATCAAGAGCTCTCCGAACCCGACATGGCATCCGATCTCAATTCCAGCCAATTCTGCATTGAAAAAGTAAAACAGTGCTACTTACCTTCCGAGCTCTCCCGTGCGCCCAAACAAGGGTTTACCCCAACATATGGGGTATCAGCGTACTCGGGACAAATTGGACAACAACTTTTGGTTCTACAAGTTCTCTTGTTACCCTTGGGAAAATAAAAATTTGGGGTGCTAAAAATCATTTTTGTGGAAAAAAAAAGATTTATTATTTTCACGGCTCTGCGTTGTAAACTGTAGTGAAACACTTGGGGGTTCAAAGTTCTCACAACACATCTAGATAAGTTCCTTGGGAAGTCTAGTTTCCAATGTGGGGTCACTTGTGGGGGGTTTCTACTGTTTGGGTACATCAGGGGCTCTGCAAATGCAACGTGATGCCTGCAGACCAATCCATCTAAGTCTGCATTCCAAATGGTGCTCCTTCCCTTCCGAGCTCTGCCATGCGCCCAAACAGTGGTTCCCCCCCACATATGGGATATCAGCGTACTCAGGACAAATTGCATAACAACTTTTGGGGTCCAATTTATCCTGATACCCTTGTGAAAATACAAAACTGGGGGCTAAAAAATCATTTTTGTGAAAAAAAAAATATATACAGTATTTTCACGGCTCTGCGTTATAATCTGTAGTGAAACACTTGGGGGTTCAAAGTTCTCACAATACATCTAGATAAATTTCTTGGGAGGTCTTGTTTCCAATATGGGTTCACTTGTGGGGGGGGGTTTCTACTGTTTGGGTACATCAGGGGCTCTGTAAATGCAACGTGACGCCTGCAGACCAATCCATCTAAGTCTGCATTCCAAATGGCGCTCCTTCCCTTCCGAGCTCTGCCATGTGCCCAAACAGTGGTTCCCCTGTTGTGAATTCTGTGGCCAAGCTCCCTCCTGTGGTCGAGAGTGGTACTTCGGCTGGTTCTGTCTATGAGCTTCCTTTGGTGGATGAGAGTGGTACTGCGGCTTCTGAGTTTCCATCCTCAGGTGATGAGGTTAAGTCGTTAGGTGCTGCTCTATTTAACTCCACCTGGTGCTTTGATCCTGGCCTCCAGTCAATGTTCTAGTATTGGTCTTGCTTCCTCCTGGATCGTTCCTGTGGCCTGTCTATCCTGCATAAGCTAAGTTTTGCTTGTGTTATTTTTGTTTGCTATTTTTTCTGTCCAGCTTGCTATATTGGTTTTTCTTGCGTGCTGGAAGCTCTGAGATGCAGAGGGAGCACCTCCGTACCGTTAGTCGGTGCGGAGGGTCTTTTTGCCCCTCTGCGTGGTTGTTTGTAGGTTTTTGTGTTGACCGCAAAGCTATCTTTCCTATCCTCGGTCTATTCAGTAAGTCGGGCCTCACTTTGCTAAATCTATTTCATCTCTGGGTTTGTATTTTCATCTTTACTCACAGTCATTATATGTGGGGGGCTGCCTTTTCCTTTGGGGAATTTCTCTGAGGCAAGGTAGGCTTATTTTTCTATCTTCAGGGCTAGTTAGTTTCTCAGGCTGTGCCGAGTTGCATAGGGAGCGTTAGGCGCAATCCACGGCTACGTCTAGTGTGGTGTGATAGGATTAGGGATTGCGGTCAGCAGAGTTCCCACGTCTCAGAGCTCGTCCTATGTTTTTGGTAATTGTCAGGTCACTTTGTGTGCTCTGAACTTCAATGTCCATTGTGGTTCTGAATTACCTGTTCATAACAGTACTGGAGGCCCAAAGTACTAATGCTTCTCAATAGAGGGAAAAGAGAAGTTCTGAGACCATTTTTTTTTCTTTGCACTGTGTTCTGTCTTTCTTTTCCCCTTTACATCAGGGTGGTTCAGAACACAGGTGTGGACATGGACAGTCAAGGTCTGTTCTCTTTGATGGATAATCTCGCTATAAATGTACAGAATATTCAAGAATTAGTGGTTCAGAATCCTATGTTAGAACCTAAAATTCCTATTCCTGAGTTATTTTCTGGAGATAGAGCTAAGTTTTTGAATTTTAAAAATAATTGTAAACTATTTCTGGCTTTGAAACCCCGCTCCTCTGGTGACCCAGTTCAACAAGTTAAGATTATTATTTCTTTATTACATGGCGACCCTCAAGACTGGGCATTTTCCCTTGCGCCAGGAGATCCTGCATTATGTAATATTGATGCGTTTTTTCTGGCGCTCGGATTGCTGTACGACGAACCTAATTCAGTGGATCAGGCAGAGAAAAATTTGCTGGCTCTATATCAGGGTCAGGATGAGATAGAGATTTATTGTCAGTAGTTTAGAAAGTGGTCCGTGCTCACTCAATGGAATGAATGTGCGCTGGCAGCTATTTTCAGAAAGGGTCTCTCTGAAGCCCTTAAGGATGTCATGGTGGGATTTCCTATGCCTGCTGGTCTGAATGAGTCTATGTCTTTGGCCATTCAGATCGGTCGACGCTTGCGCGAGCGTAAATCTGTGCACCATTTGGCGGTATTATCTGAGCATAAATCTGAGCCTATGCAGTGCGATAGGACTTTGACCAGAGCTGAAAGGCAAGAACACAGACGTCAGAATGGGCTGTGTTTCTACTGTGGTGATTCCACTCATGCTATCTCCGATTGTCCTAAGCGCACTAAGCGGTTCACTAGGTCTGCCACCATTGGTACGGTACAGTCAAAATTTCTTTTGTCCGTTACTTTGATCTGCTCTTTGTCTTCCTATTCTGTCATGGCATTTGTGGATTCAGGCGCTGCCCTGAATTTGATGGACTTGGAGTTTGCTAGGCGCTGTGGGTTTGTCTTGGAGCCCTTGCAGTGTCTTATTCCATTGAGAGGAATTGATGCTACGCCTTTGGCCAAGAATAAGCCTCAGTATTGGACCCAGCTGACCATGTGCATGGCTCCTGCGCACCAGGAGGATATTCGCTTTCTGGTGTTGCATAATCTGCATGATGTGGTCATGTTGGGGTTGCCATGGCTACAAGTCCATAACCCAGTATTAGATTGGAAATCAATGTCTGTGTCCAGCTGGGGTTGTCAGGGGGTACATGGTGATGTTCCATTTCTGTCTATCTCATCATCCACCCCTTCTGAGGTCCCAGAGTTCTTGTCTGATTACCGGGATGTATTCGATGAGCCCAAGTCCAATGCCCTACCTCCGCATAGGGATTGTGATTGTGCTATCGATTTGATTCCTGGTAGTAAGTTTCCAAAGGGTCGACTGTTTAATTTATCTGTACCTGAGCACGCCGCTATGCGGAGTTACGTGAAGGAGTCTTTGGAGAAAGGTCATATTCGCCCGTCATCGTCGCCATTGGGAGCGGGGTTCTTTTTTGTGGCCAAGAAGGATGGTTCGCTGAGACCTTGTATTGATTACCGCCTTCTAAATAAAATTACGGTCAAATTTCAGTACCCCTTGCCGCTGCTGTCTGATTTGTTTGCTCGGATTAAGGGGGCTAGTTGGTTCACCAAGATAGATCTTCATGGTGCATATAATCTTGTGCGTATTAAACGGGGCGATGAATGGAAAACAGCATTTAATACGCCCGAAGGCCATTTTGAGTACCTGGTTATGCCATTCGGGCTTTCTAATGCTCCATCAGTGTTTCAGTCCTTTATGCATGACATCTTCCGAGAGTACCTGGATAAATTCCTGATTGTATACTTGGATGATATTTTGGTCTTCTCGGATGATTGGGAGTCTCATGTGAAGCAGGTCAGAATGGTGTTCCAGGTCCTGCGTGCTAATTCTTTGTTTGTGAAGGGGTCAAAGTGTCTCTTTGGTGTCCAGAAGATTTCATTTTTGGGGTTCATTTTTTCTCCTCCTACTATCGAGATGGACCCTGTTAAAGTTCAGGCCATTTATGATTGGACTCAGTCAACATCTCTGAAGAGTCTGCAGAAGTTCTTGGGCTTTGCTAATTTTTATCGTCGCTTCATCGCTAATTTTTCTAGTATTGCTAAACCGTTGACTGATTTAACCAAGAAGGGTGCTGATGTGGTCAATTGGTCTTCTGCTGCTGTGGAAGCTTTTCAGGAGTTGAAACGTCGTTTTTCTTCTGCCCCTGTGTTGTGCCAATCAGATGTTTCGCTTCCGTTCCAGGTCGAGGTTGATGCTTCCGAAATTGGAGCAGGGGCTGTTTTGTCGCAGAGAAGTTCTGATTGCTCGGTGATGAAACCATGCGCCTTCTTTTCCAGGAAATTTTCGCCTGCTGAGCGAAATTATGATGTTGGCAATCGAGAGTTGCTAGCCATGAAGTGGGCATTCGAGGAGTGGCGTCATTGGCTTGAAGGAGCTAAGCATCGCGTGGTGGTCTTGACTGATCACAAAAACATGACTTATCTCGAGTCTGCCAAACGGTTGAATCCTAGACAGGCTCGTTGGTCGCTGTTTTTCTCCCGTTTTGACTTTGTGGTTTCGTACCTTCCGGGCTCTAAAAATATGAAGGCGGATGCCCTGTCTAGGAGTTTTGTGCCCGATTCTCCGGGTTTGCCTGAGCCGGAGGGTATTCTCAAAGAGGGGGTAATTTTGTCTGCCATCTCCCCTGATTTGCGGCGGGTGCTGCAAAAATTTCAGGCTAATAGACCTGACCGTTGCCCAGCGGAGAAACTGTTTGTCCCTGATAGGTGGACGAATAAAGTTATCTCTGAGGTTCATTGTTCGGTGTTGGCTGGTCATCCTGGAATCTTTGGTACCAGAGATTTGGTGGCTAGATCCTTTTGGTGGCCGTCTCTGTCGCGGGATGTGCGTTCTTTTGTGCAGTCCTGTGGGATTTGTGCTCGGGCTAAGCCCTGCTGTTCTCGTGCCAGTGGGTTGCTTTTGCCCTTGCCGGTCCCGAAGAGGCCTTGGACACATATCTCTATGGATTTTATTTCGGATCTCTCCGTCTCTCAAAGAATGTCGGTCATTTGGGTGGTTTGTGATCGCTTCTCTAAGATGGTCCATTTGGTGCCCTTGTCTAAATTGCCTTCCTCCTCTGATTTGGTGCCGTTGTTTTTCCAGCATGTGGTTCGTTTACATGGCATTCCAGAGAACATCGTTTCTGACAGAGGTTCCCAGTTTGTTTCGAGGTTTTGGCGAGCATTTTGTGCTAGGATGGGCATTGATTTGTCTTTTTCCTTGGCTTTCCATCCTCAGACAAATGGCCAGACTGAACGAACCAATCAGACCTTGGAAACATATCTGAGATGTTTTGTTTCTGCTGATCAGGATGATTGGGTGTCCTTTTTGCCTTTGGCTGAGTTCGCCCTTAATAATCGGGCCAGCTCGGCTACTTTGGTTTCGCCGTTTTTCTGCAATTCTGGGTTCCACCCTCGTTTCTCTTCAGGGCAGGTTGAGTTTTCGGACTGTCCTGGTGTGGATACTGTGGTGGATAGGTTGCAGCAGATTTGCACTCATGTAGTGGACAATCTGACTTTGTCCCAGGAGAAGGCTCAACGTTTCGCTAACCGCAGGCGCTGTGTGGGTCCCCGACTTCGTGTTGGGGATTTGGTTTGGTTGTCATCTCGTTATATTCCTATGAAGGTTTCCTCTCGTAAATTTAAGCCTCGTTTCATTGGTCCATATAGGATTTCTGAGGTTCTTAATCCTGTGTCTTTTCATTTGACTCTTCCAGCTTCTTTTTCCATCCATAACGTGTTCCATAGGTCATTGTTGCGGAGATACGTGGCACCTGTGGTTCCATCTATTGATCCTCCTGCTCCGGTTTTGGTTGAAGGGGAATTGGAGTATATAGTGGAGAAGATTTTGGATTCTCGTGCTTCGAGACGGAAATTCCAGTATCTGGTTAAGTGGAAAGGTTATGGTCAGGAAGATAATTCCTGGGTCTTTGCCTCTGATGTCCATGCTGCCGATCTGGTTCGTGCCTTTCATGTGGCTCATCCTGGTCGGCCTGGGGGCTCTGGTGAGGGTTCGGTGACCCCTCCTCAAGGGGGGGTACTGTTGTGAATTCTGTGGCCAAGCTCCCTCCTGTGGTTGTGAGTGGTACTTCGGCTGGTTCTGTCTATGAGCTTCCTTTGGTGGATGAGAGTGGTACTGCGGCTTCTGAGTTTCCGTCTTCAGGTGATGAGGTTAAGTCGTTAGGTGCTGCTCTATTTAACTCCACCTGGTGCTTTGATCCTGGCCTCCAGTCAATGTTCTAGTATTGGTCTTGCTTCCTCCTGGATCGTTCCTGTGGCCTGTCTATCCTGCATAAGCTAAGTTTTGCTTGTGTTATTTTTGTTTGCTATTTTTTCTGTCCAGCTTGCTATATTGGTTTTTCTTGCGTGCTGGAAGCTCTGAGACGCAGAGGGAGCACCTCCGTACCGTTAGTCGGTGCGGAGGGTCTTTTTGCCCCTCTGCGTGGTTGTTTGTAGGTTTTTGTGTTGACCGCAAAGCTATCTTTCCTATCCTCGGTCTATTCAGTAAGTCGGGCCTCACTTTGCTAAATCTATTTCATCTCTGGGTTTGTATTTTCATCTTTACTCACAGTCATTATATGTGGGGGGCTGCCTTTTCCTTTGGGGAATTTCTCTGAGGCAAGGTAGGCTTATTTTTCTATCTTCAGGGCTAGTTAGTTTCTCAGGCTGTGCCGAGTTGCATAGGGAGCGTTAGGCGCAATCCACGGCTACGTCTAGTGTGGTGTGATAGGATTAGGGATTGCGGTCAGCAGAGTTCCCACGTCTCAGAGCTCGTCCTATGTTTTTGGTAATTGTCAGGTCACTTTGTGTGCTCTGAACTTCAATGTCCATTGTGGTTCTGAATTACCTGTTCATAACATTCCCCCCCACATGTGGGGTATCAGCATACTCAGGACAAATTTTACAACTTTTGGGGTCCAATTTATCCTGTTACCCTTGTTAAAATTCAAAACTGGGGGCTAAAAAAATCATTTTTGTGAAGAAAAAAAAAATCATTTTTATTTTCACGGCTCTGCATTATAAACTGTAGTGAAACACTTGGGGGTTAAAAACTCTCAAAACACATATAGATAAGTTCCTTAGGGGGTCTACTTTCCAAAATGGTGTCACTTGTGGGGGTTTCAATGTTTAGGCACATCAGGGGCTCTCCAAACGCAACATGGTGTCCCATCTTAATTCCAGTCAATTTTGCATTGAAAAGTCAAAGGATGCTCCTTCCTTTCCGAGCTCTGCCATGTGCCCAAACAGTGGTTTCCCCCCACATATGGGGTTTCAGCGTACTCAGCACAAATTTACCAACAACTTTTGTGGTCCAATTTATCCTGTTACCCTTGTGAAAATACAAAACTGAGGGCTAAAAAATCATTTTTGTGAAAAAAAAAAAAAGAATTTTTATTTTCACGGCTCTGTGTTATAAACTGTAGTGAAACACTTGGGGGTTCAAAGCTCTCAAAACACATCTAGATAAGTTCCTTAGGGGGTCTACTTTCCAAAATGGTGTCACTTGTGGGGGGTTTTAATGTTTAGGCACATCAGGGGATCTCCAAACGCGACATGGTGTACCATCTCAATTCCAGTCAATTTTGCATTGAATAGTCAAACGGCGCTCCGTCCCTTCCGAGTTCTGCCATGTGCCCAAACAGTGGTTTACCCCCACATATCGGGTATCAGCGTACTCAGGACAAATTGCACAACAACTTTTGGGGTCCAATTTCTTCTCTTGTACTTATGTGAGAAAAAGCGGCAACACTCACCGGTCCTGTGTGGTCCAAGTTTTTATTATTAAAACACATACATGGTATCTTCACGGCATCGGGAAACAGACGGAAGAGGAGGTGAGCAGGATGTGACGACGGCCGTTTCGCGCCGACGATAGCGCTTCCACGGGTCTAAGGAGCAGGAGCGAGACGCGGGTCTAAGAAGGAAGGTGAGGGGAAAGAGCCCCTCCTCTCCTCCAGATCCCCGCCCCCTGCACCTACAGACAAGGTGATCATACGTGACAGGTGAGTTAAAAAAGAGCCGGGATTGATCCGGATCATTAACACCATAGCTCCCAGTTAAAAACATAAACAAAGAGATACAAGACCCCAGCGGCCAGCACGGGCGTGTGTTATGGCTGGCAATCAGGCAACACAGCGTGCAGTAATCAGTGCACATACAGAGATCTGGCAATAACCAAAAACAATAGGACGAGCTCTGAGACGTGGAATCTCTGTAGACTGCAGTACCTGATCTATCCTCACACAACTATAAGCAGCAGTGGATTGCGCCTAACAACTACCTATGCAACTCGGCACTGCCTGAGGAGCTGACTAGCCTGAAGATAGAAATACAAGCCTGACTTACCTCAGAGAAATACCCCAAAGGAATAGGCAGCCCCCCACATATAATGACTGTTAGCAAGATGAAAAGACAAACGTAGGAATGAAATAGATTCAGCAAAGTGAGGCCCGATATTCTAGACAGAGCGAGGATAGCAAAGAGAACTATGCAGTCTACAAAAAACCCTAAAACGAAAACCACGCAAAGGGGCAAAAAGACCCACCGTCCCGAACTAACAGCACGGCGGTGCACCCCTCTGCTTCTCAGAGCTTCCAGCAAAAGACAATAGCAAGCTGGACAGAAAAAAACAGAAAACAAACTAGAAGCACTTATCTAGCAGAGCAGCAGGCCCAAGGAAAGATGCAGTAGCTCAGATCCAACACTGGAACATTGACAAGGAGCAAGGAAGACAGACTCAGGTGGAGCTAAATAGCAAGGCAGCCAACGAGCTCACCAAAACACCTGAGGGAGGAAGCCCAGAGACTGCAATACCACTTGTAACCACAGAAGTGAACTCAGCCACAGAATTCACAACAGTACCCCCCCCTTGAGGAGGGGTCACCGAACCCTCACCAGAACCCCCAGGCCGACCAGGATGAGCCACATGAAAGGCACGAACAAGATCTGGGGCATGGACATCAGAGGCAAAAACCCAGGAATTATCTTCCTGAGCATAACCCTTCCATTTGACCAGATACTGGAGTTTCCGTCTAGAGACACGAGAATCCAAAATCTTCTCCACAATATACTCCAATTCCCCCTCCACCAAAACAGGGGCAGGAGGCTCCACAGATGGAACCATAGGTGCCACGTATCTCCTCAACAACGACCTATGGAATACATTATGTATGGAAAAGGAGTCTGGGAGGGTCAGACGAAAAGACACCGGATTGAGAATCTCAGAAATCCTATACGGACCAATAAAACGAGGTTTAAATTTAGGAGAGGAAACCTTCATAGGAATATGACGAGAAGATAACCAAACCAAATCCCCAACACGAAGTCGGGGTCCCACACGGCGTCTGCGATTAGCGAAAAGCTGAGCCTTCTCCTGGGACAAGGTCAAATTGTCCACTACCTGAGTCCAGATCTGCTGCAACCTGTCCACCACAGAATCCACACCAGGACAGTCCGAAGACTCAACCTGTCCTGAAGAGAAACGAGGATGGAACCCAGAATTGCAGAAAAATGGAGAGACCAAGGTAGCCGAGCTGGCCCGATTATTAAGGGCGAACTCAGCCAACGGCAAAAATGACACCCAATCATCCTGGTCAGCGGAAACAAAACATCTCAGATATGTTTCCAAGGTCTGATTGGTTCGTTCGGTCTGGCCATTAGTCTGAGGATGGAAGGCCGAGGAGAAAGATAGGTCAATGCCCATCCTACCACAAAAGGCTCGCCAGAACCTCGAGACAAACTGGGAACCTCTGTCAGAAACAATATTCTCAGGAATGCCATGTAAACGAACCACATGCTGGAAGAACAAAGGCACCAAATCAGAGGAGGAAGGCAATTTAACCAAGGGCACCAGATGGACCATTTTAGAAAAGCGATCACAGACCACCCAAATGACCGACATTTTTTGAGAAACGGGAAGGTCAGAAATGAAATCCATCGAAATATGTGTCCAAGGCCTCTTCGGGACCGGCAAGGGCAAAAGCAACCCACTGGCACGTGAACAGCAGGGCTTAGCCCTAGCACAAATTCCACAGGACTGCACAAAAGCACGCACATCCCGTGACAGAGATGGCCACCAGAAGGATCTAGCAACCAACTCCCTGGTACCAAAGATTCCTGGATGACCGGCCAGCACCGAACAATGAAGTTCAGAGATAACTTTACTAGTCCACCTATCAGGGACGAACAGTTTCTCGGCCGGACAACGATCAGGTTTATTAGCCTGAAATTTCTGCAACACTCTCCGCAAATCAGGGGAGATGGCAGACACAATGACTCCTTCCTTGAGGATACTCGCCGGCTCAGATAACCCCGGAGAGTCGGGCACAAAACTCCTAGACAGAGCATCCGCCTTCACATTTTTAGAGCCCGGAAGGTATGAAATCACAAAATCAAAACGAGCAAAAAATAACGACCAACGGGCCTGTCTAGGATTCAAGCGCTTGGCAGACTCGAGATAAGTAAGGTTCTTATGATCAGTCAATACCACCACGCGATGCTTAGCACCCTCAAGCCAATGACGCCACTCCTCGAATGCCCACTTCATGGCCAGCAACTCTCGGTTGCCCACATCATAATTACGCTCAGCAGCAGAAAATTTCCTGGAAAAGAAAGCACATGGTTTGAACACTGAGCAACCAGAACCTCTCTGTGACAAAACCGCCCCTGCACCAATCTCAGAAGCATCAACCTCGACCTGGAACGGAAGAGAAACATCAGGTTGACACAACACAGGGGCACAGCAAAAACGACGCTTCAACTCCTGAAAAGCTTCCACGGCAGCAGAAGACCAATTAACCAAATCAGCACCCTTCTTGGTCAAATCGGTCAATGGTCTGGCAATGCTAGAAAAATTACAGATGAAGCGACGATAAAAATTAGCAAAGCCCAGGAATTTCTGCAGACTTTTTAGAGATGTCGGCTGAGTCCAATCCTGGATGGCCTGAACCTTAACCGGATCCATCTCGATAGTAGAAGGGGAAAAGATGAACCCCAAAAATGAAACTTTCTGCACACCGAAGAGACACTTTGATCCCTTCACGAACAAGGAATTAGCACGCAGTACCTGGAAAACCATTCTGACTTGCTTCACATGAGACTCCCAATCATCTGAGAAGATCAAAATGTCATCCAAGTAAACAATCAAGAATTTATCCAGATACTCACGGAAAATGTCATGCATAAAAGACTGAAAAACAGATGGAGCATTGGCAAGTCCGAACGGCATCACCAGATACTCAAAATGACCCTCGGGCGTATTAAATGCCGTTTTCCATTCATCTCCCTGCCTGATTCTCACCAGATTATACGCACCACGAAGATCAATCTTAGTAAACCAACTAGCCCCCTTAATCCGAGCAAACAAGTCAGAAATCAATGGCAAGGGATACTGAAACTTAACAGTGATCTTATTAAGAAGGCGGTAATCAATACACGGTCTTAGCGAACCATCCTTCTTGGCTACAAAAAAGAACCCTGCTCCCAATGGTGACGACGATGGGCGAATATGTCCCTTCTCCAGGGACTCCTTCACATAACTGCGCATAGCGGTGTGTTCAGGTACGGACAAATTAAATAAACGACCCTTAGGGAATTTACTACCAGGAATCAAATCGATAGCACAATCACAATTCCTATGCGGAGGTAGGGCATCAGACTTGGACTCTTCAAATACATCCTGAAAGTCCGACAAGAACTCTGGGATGTCAGAAGGAATGGATGACGAAATAGACAAAAATGGAACATCACCATGTACTCCCTGACAACCCCAGCTGGTTACCGACATAGAGTTCCAATCCAATACTGGATTATGGGTTTGTAGCCATGGCAACCCCAACACGACCACATCATGCAAATTATGCAGTACCAGAAAGCGAATAACTTCCTGATGTGCAGGAGCCATGCACATGGTCAGCTGGGCCCAGTACTGAGGCTTATTCTTGGCCAAAGGTGTAGCATCAATTCCTCTCAACGGAATAGGACACCGCAAAGGCTCCAAGAAAAATCCACAACGTTTAGCATAATCCAAATCCATCAGATTCAGGGCAGCGCCTGAATCCACAAACGCCATGACAGAATACGATGACAAAGAGCACATTAAAGTAATGGACAAAAGGAATTTGGACTGTACAGTACCAATAACGGCAGAGCTATCGAACCGCCTAGTGCGTTTAGGACAATTAGAAATAGCATGAGTAGAATCACCACAATAGAAACACAGTCTGTTCAGACGTCTGTATTCCTGCCGTTCTACTTTAGTCATAGTCCTGTCGCACTGCATAGGCTCAGGTTTACTCTCAGGCAGTACCGCCAGATGGTGCACAGATTTACGCTCACGCAAGCGACGACCGATCTGAATGGCCAAGGACATAGACTCATTCAAACCAGCAGGCATAGGAAATCCCACCATTACATCCTTAAGAGCTTCAGAGAGACCCTTTCTGAACAAAGCCGCTAGTGCAGATTCATTCCACAGAGTGAGTACTGACCATTTCCTAAATTTCTGACAATATACTTCTACATCATCCTGACCCTGGCATAAAGCCAGCAGATTTTGCTCAGCCTGATCCACTGAATTAGGCTCATCGTAAAGCAATCCGAGCGCCAGGAAAAATGCATCAACATTACTCAATGCAGAATCTCCTGGTGCAAGAGAAAACGCCCAGTCCTGTGGGTCGCCGCGCAAAAAAGAAATAATAATCAAAACCTGTTGAATAGGATTACCAGAAGAATGAGGTTTCAAGGCCAAAAATAGCTTACAATTATTTCTGAAGCTCAGGAACTTAGTTCTGTCACCAAAAAACAAATCAGGAATCGGAATTCTTGGTTCTAGCATCGATTTCTGATCAATAGTATCTTGAATCTTTTGTACATTTACAACGAGATTATCCATTGAGGAGCACAGAGCCTGAATATCCATGTCCACAGCTGTGTCCTGAAGCACTCTAATGTCTAGGGGAAAAAAAAGACTGAAGACAGAGCTAAGAGAAAAAAAAATGATGTCAGGATTTCTTTTTTCCCTCTATTGGGAATCATTGGTGAGGCTCCTTGTACTGTTATGGCTGGCAATCAGGCAACACAGCGTGCAGTAATCAGCGCACATACAGAGATCTGGCAATAACCAAAAACAATAGGACGAGCTCTGAGACGTGGAATCTCTGTAGACTGCAGTACCTGATCTATCCTCACACAACTATAAGCAGCAGTGGATTGCGCCTAACAACTACCTATGCAACTCGGCACTGCCTGAGGAGCTGACTAGCCTGAAGATAGAAATACAAGCCTGACTTACCTCAGAGAAATACCCCAAAGGAATAGGCAGCCCCCCACATATAATGACTGTTAGCAAGATGAAAAGACAAACGTAGGAATGAAATAGATTCAGCAAAGTGAGGCCCGATATTCTAGACAGAGCGAGGATAGCAAAGAGAACTATGCAGTCTACAAAAAACCCTAAAACGAAAACCACGCAAAGGGGCAAAAAGACCCACCGTGCCGAACTAACAGCACGGCGGTGCACCCCTCTGCTTCTCAGAGCTTCCAGCAAAAGACAATAGCAAGCTGGACAGAAAAAAACAGAAAACAAACTAGAAGCACTTATCTAGCAGAGCAGCAGGCCCAAGGAAAGATGCAGTAGCTCAGATCCAACACTGGAACATTGACAAGGAGCAAGGAAGACAGACTCAGGTGGAGCTAAATAGCAAGGCAGCCAACGAGCTCACCAAAACACCTGAGGGAGGAAGCCCAGAGACTGCAATACCACTTGTGACCACAGAAGTGAACTCAGCCACAGAATTCACAACAGGCGTGAGGATCAGATGTGACAATACACATCCCATCCTCTTACAAAATGCAGTAAGTCAATCGCATAATATCAAACACGTTTACAAGCGTTGGGATAATACCAATACTCCAACACGAAAAGGCAAAGCGTCCAACATACACAAATTGCAGCACATAGAAATCCGACATATAGCGGAATCAAACACCTAGAAACATAACACATCACAAAAAAACAGCCATATCAATTTTTTCGTTTAAGCCTGCTGGACCAACCGCACGCGTGCGCAGGATCCATTGTGCCTCCTTCCTCAATAGCAGTTTATGCACATCGCCCCCTTGTGCTGGGACGACCACCTTCTCGATGCCTGCAAAAGTAAGGACATCCGGGTCCCCTCGATGGGTATCCCTGATATGCTCGATTAGCCTCGGTGCCCCTATGCCAGTCCGAATCGACCTGTAATGTTCTCTGAATCTAGTGCATAAATGTCTAATGGTTTTACCAATATAATACCTCTTACAGGGACAAAACACCACATACACTACATAATCGGTCTTACAAGATATAAAATGCTGGACGGTATGTTTTATAGGCCCAATGTCCAAAGACCGTCCAGTTAAGTGCTGTTTGCATGAGAGACAATGACCACAACAGAAATTTCCTTTAGGAATGCACTGTTCCAACCAATTAGATTTTGGGTTGGAAATACGATTCCGCACCAGTACATCCCTAATTCGTGTGCTTCGTCTATTAGATATAAGCGGCCCTTTTGCCACTTTGTCCGCCAGATCTCTATCACCTGCCAACACATGCCAGTGTCTCCTGATCGAAGCTCGGATCTCACTGTCCATAGGACCAAAGCGAAAACAAAAAGAAAACCGCTGGCCCCCAGGAACTCCACCACTATTCGTCCCAGACCGCCCATGTCCAGCCACCCGCTCCACTGCCCCTTGTAATACACTGTCGGGGTAACCCCTAGCCCGTAATCTCTCACATAACTCGCCAGACTGCCTCTCAAATCCTGACTGTGTGTTATTAATCCTTCTCGTCCGGAGAAGTTGGCTATAAGGCAGTGAGCGTTTTGTGTGTATAGGGTGGAAGCTATCGAAATGTAAGACAGAATTGGTGGCAGTGGGTTTTCGATGGACCGAGGTGCAAATATCCCCATCTTGAATTTTTACTGCTACGTCCAAGAACTCTAGATTCTCTCCCCCAAAAACGGAGGTAAAAGACATCCCCATAGAATTCAAATTCAAATAATCTACAAAGGAATGAAAGCTATCCTCTGTCCCATCCCATACCAGGAATACATCGTCCACATAACGAATGAAAACTTTGATGTGTTTAAGAAAAGGGTTGTTCACGGAATACATGTAAGTATCCTCAAAAACTGCCAGAAACAGATTGGCGAAAGTACATGCAGCCGGGGTCCCCATGGCAGTCCCGGTGGTCTGAACATACCAGGTATCTGAGAACGTGAAAGCATTATGGGTTAGAATGAACCTTAACCCATTGCATACAAAGTCGATGAAAGTCGGACTCTTATCAGTGGTGTCCAAAACCCGCCTGATAGTGTCCACTCCCAAGGACTGAGGGATCCTAGTATATAAATTGACCACGTCAATGGACGCCAAGGAGAACCCCGGCTGCCACGTAAAGCCATGAATCTGTTTGAGAAAGGAGTTCGTATCCCTGGTATAGGAAGGGACAGAACGGAGCAAGGGTCTGAGAAGCCAGTCCACATACCGGGACAATGGCTCAGTCAAAGAACCCACCCCGGACACGATGGGCCTGCCCGGGGGCTGGACAATGGACTTGTGTATTTTTGGTAGATAATACCAATGGGGTCTTACCGGGAATTCTGGGAGTAATCTTTCAGCTTTTTTCTGCGTAATGACCCCTGATTCAACCGACCCCCTTAAGAAAGAGCGTAGCTCTTCTTTAAACTTATTAGTGGGATCCCCCGACAACTGTTTATACGTACACAAGTCCGACAATTGACGCCTAGCTTCCGATAAGTACGCCTCCCTGGGTAGTTACACTACCTTACTGCCCTTATCGGCTGGTCTCACGATCACATCACTCCAACCAGCCATTTCTCTCAGGGCCGTCGTTTCTGCGTCGGTTAGATTATTAGGCACTCGCTTATACACCAAAGCCTCCATATCCCTCAACACCAAAGACTCAAATACATCGACCAAATTACCTGGGGACGTGACGGGCATGAAGGAGGAAGGGACCCCCCCTGTGAATGGGGTCACCCGATTAGACACTTCTATATTGGTAGCAATATCATCATCTTCAAGGCTCAATAATAGAGCCGCGTCTCCACGCATATTAGTGAGCGTGTCATCAGATGAACCTGCCATGAACCCAAGGGGTCCTACGGTACAGGGTCTTTCCCCCTCCGTGCAAATGGTACTAGTGGGGCTGGAAGAAAAAGCTTTGTATAAATGAATTTTTCTTATGGCCTTGAACATATCAATCTGGAAATCAGTAAAATCAAAATCATCAGGAATACAAAAATTAAGACCCTTGGACAATAATGACAGTTGCGCGGGTTCTAAAACACGCTCGGTCAAATTTAGGACACAGTCTTCAGGGGGAAATTCCTCGCTTAGTTCTACCGCCAAGACACATTCTTCCTCTTGTGTCTCCAAGCTGGGACGTGGCCGCCGTTTCCCCCTTCGAGTTCTCTTTCTAAAGGGAGAGGGCCAATACCAGCAACCGATGTCGTAGGTGGATTGTCTCTTGTCTCATTCCCTGTAGAAGCCCCTTCGCTGAGGCTTGAATCGGACTCAGTGGTCAGATAGTCCTTACGGCGATACTGGTTCCGTTTTTTATTTCTCCATTTCCTATTTCGGGAAGATTTTCCCCCAGATACCTGAGAAGAGGTTTTATCTTTATGCATATTCTGCCAGGAAAAAACCTGCCCGGAATCATAATCGCTTTTATCCCGGATAAATTTATCTCTTTTTCTAGTTTTAATTTCGGCTTGAATAGGGATAAGTTTACTGTCCATTTTTTTGTTCAATGTAGTCCATTGGCTTTCAGTAAGCCTACTTTTCAATTCTGCTTGAATCTTAAGGATGTCGGCGTTGACCAATTCGTAACTCCGTATATTCGACTTCAATACTAATGAGAGTAAGTCCTGAGAGCATTTTAGCATTATGCTCTCCCACTCAGATTTAAACGTGACATCACTGCTGAAATGGGAAATGTCCTTCCACACCCGAAGTCCCCTAGGGACCCGGCCATTGTCTTTATACGACTGCAGGGAATTATTCGTCCAGAACAGTCGGATCTCCCTCTTGGACAAATTCATCAATTTGTATTCTAGAGCCTTGGTACTCAACATATGTACCTCGTCCACCTGCTCACACTCCGTAAAATAATTAATCACATTTTCCCTGCCGGCTTGCAGACCCACACGTACAGAGGAAACGTCGGAATCCATATTACAGTGCAGCTATACGATCTTCAGTAGCAAGCACTATTCACGCACCAAGCGCTCAGGAAAAAGGCGTGCTGGCTTCAAAGGAAAACCACATGTAAGGCAATCTAGGACAAAACCGCCGCACAGCCTTTCCTTGACCAACAGCGATACACACGGTATACGTGTCACTTCTTATGGATCCGACTAGCCGGGCGAGGTGCGCGCTGGAAACAAGTCGCGCCACTAGTACTTATGTGAGAAAAAGCGGCAACACTCACCGGTCCTGTGTGGTCCAAGTTTTTATTATTAAAACACATACATGGTATCTTCACGGCATCGGGAAACAGACGGAAGAGGAGGTGAGCACGATGTGACGACGGCCGTTTCGCGCCGACGATAGCGCTTCCACGGGTCTGAGGAGCAGGAGCGAGACGCGGGTCTAAGAAGGAAGGTGAGGGGAAAGAGCCCCTCCTCTCCTCCAGATCCCCGCCCCCTGCACCTACAGACAAGGTGATCATACGTGACAGGTGAGTTAAAAAAGAGCCGGGATTGATCCGGATCATTAACACCATAGCTCCCAGTTAAAAACATAAACAAAGAGATACAAGACCCCAGCGGCCAGCACGGGCGTGAGGATCAGATGTGACAATACACATCCCATCCTCTTACAAAATGCAGTAAGTCAATCGCATAATATCAAACACGTTTACAAGCGTTGGGATAATACCAATACTCCAACACGAAAAGGCAAAGCGTCCAACATACACAAATTGCAGCACATAGAAATCCGACATATAGCGGAATCAAACACCTAGAAACATAACACATCACAAAAAAACAGCCATATCAATTTTTTCGTTTAAGCCTGCTGGACCAACCGCACGCGTGCGCAGGATCCATTGTGCCTCCTTCCTCAATAGCAGTTTATGCACATCGCCCCCTTGTGCTGGGACGACCACCTTCTCGATGCCTGCAAAAGTAAGGACATCCGGGTCCCCTCGATGGGTATCCCTGATATGCTCGATTAGCCTCGGTGCCCCTATGCCAGTCCGAATCGACCTGTAATGTTCTCTGAATCTAGTGCATAAATGTCTAATGGTTTTACCAATATAATACCTCTTACAGGGACAAAACACCACATACACTACATAATCGGTCTTACAAGATATAAAATGCTGGACGGTATGTTTTATAGGCCCAATGTCCAAAGACCGTCCAGTTAAGTGCTGTTTGCATGAGAGGCAATGACCACAACGGAAATTTCCTTTAGGAATGCACTGTTCCAACCAATTAGATTTTGGGTTGGAAATACGATTCCGCACCAGTACATCCCTAATTCGTGTGCTTCGTCTATTAGATATAAGCGGCCCTTTTGCCACTTTGTCCGCCAGATCTCTATCACCTGCCAACACATGCCAGTGTCTCCTGATCGAAGCTCGGATCTCACTGTCCATAGGACCAAAGCGAAAACAAAAAGAAAACTGCTGGCCCCCAGGAACTCCACCACTATTCGTCCCAGACCGCCCATGTCCAGCCACCCGCTCCACTGCCCCTTGTAATACACTGTCGGGGTAACCCCTAGCCCGTAATCTCTCACATAACTCGCCAGACTGCCTCTCAAATCCTGACTGTGTGTTATTAATCCTTCTCGTCCGGAGAAGTTGGCTATAAGGCAGTGAGCGTTTTGTGTGTATAGGGTGGAAGCTATCGAAATGTAAGACAGAATTGGTGGCAGTGGGTTTTCGATGGACCGAGGTGCAAATATCCCCATCTTGAATTTTTACTGCTACGTCCAAGAACTCTAGATTCTCTCCCCCAAAAACGGAGGTAAAAGACATCCCCATAGAATTCAAATTCAAATAATCTACAAAGGAATGAAAGCTATCCTCTGTCCCATCCCATACCAGGAATACATCGTCCACATAACGAATGAAAACTTTGATGTGTTTAAGAAAAGGGTTGTTCACGGAATACACGTAAGTATCCTCAAAAACTGCCAGAAACAGATTGGCGAAAGTACATGCAGCCGGGGTCCCCATGGCAGTCCCGGTGGTCTGAACATACCAGGTATCTGAGAACGTGAAAGCATTATGGGTTAGAATGAACCTTAACCCATTGCATACAAAGTCGATGAAAGTCGGACTCTTATCAGTGGTGTCCAAAACCCGCCTGATAGTGTCCACTCCCAAGGACTGAGGGATCCTAGTATATAAATTGACCACGTCAATGGACGCCAAGGAGAACCCCGGCTGCCACGTAAAGCCATGAATCTGTTTGAGAAAGGAGTTCGTATCCCTGGTATAGGAAGCCAGCACGCCTTTTTCCTGAGCGCTTGGTGCGTGAATAGTGCTTGCTACTGAAGATCGTATAGCTGCACTGTAATATGGATTCCGACGTTTCCTCTGTACGTGTGGGTCTGCAAGCCGGCAGGGAAAATGTGATTAATTATTTTACGGAGTGTGAGCAGGTGGACGAGGTACATATGTTGAGTACCAAGGCTCTAGAATACAAATTGATGAATTTGTCCAAGAGGGAGATCCGACTGTTCTGGACGAATAATTCCCTGCAGTCGTATAAAGACAATGGCCGGGTCCCTAGGGGACTTCGGGTGTGGAAGGACATTTCCCATTTCAGCAGTGATGTCACGTTTAAATCTGAGTGGGAGAGCATAATGCTAAAATGCTCTCAGGACTTACTCTCATTAGTATTGAAGTAGAATATACGGAGTTACGAATTGGTCAACGCCGACATCCTTAAGATTCAAGCAGAATTGAAAAGTAGGCTTACTGAAAGCCAATGGACTACATTGAACAAAAAAATGGACAGTAAACTTATCCCTATTCAAGCCGAAATTAAAACTAGAAAAAGAGATAAATTTATCCGGGATAAAAGCGATTATGATTCCGGGCAGGTTTTTTCCTGGCAGAATATGCATAAAGATAAAACCTCTTCTCAGGTATCTGGGGGAAAATCTTCCCGAAATAGGAAATGGAGAAATAAAAAACGGAACCAGTATCGCCGTAAGGACTATCTGACCACTGAGTCCGATTCAAGCCTCAGCGAAGGGGCTTCTACAGGGAATGAGACAAGAGACAATCCACCTACGACATCGGTTGCTGGTATTGGCCCTCTCCCTTTAGAAAGAGAACTCGAAGGGGGAAACGGCGGCCACGTCCCAGCTTGGAGACACAAGAGGAAGAATGTGTCTTGGCGGTAGAACTAAGCGAGGAATTTCCCCCTGAAGACTGTGTCCTAAATTTGACCGAGCGTGTTTTAGAACCCGCGCAACTGTCATTATTGTCCAAGGGTCTTAATTTTTGTATTCCTGATGATTTTGATTTTACTGATTTCCAGATTGATATGTTCAAGGCCATAAGAAAAATTCATTTATACAAAGCTTTTTCTTCCAGCCCCACTAGTACCATTTGCACGGAGGGGGAAAGACCCTGTACCGTAGGACCCCTTGGGTTCATGGCAGGTTCATCTGATGACACGCTCACTAATATGCGTGGAGACGCGGCTCTATTATTGAGCCTTGAAGATGATGATATTGCTACCAATATAGAAGTGTCTAATCGGGTGACCCCATTCACAGGGGGTGTCCCTTCCTCCTTCATGCCCGTCACGTCCCCAGGTAATTTGGTCGATGTATTTGAGTCTTTGGTGTTGAGGGATATGGAGGCTTTGGTGTATAAGCGAGCGCCTAATAATCTAACCGACGCAGAAAGGACGGCCCTGAGAGAAATGGCTGGTTGGAGTGATGTGATCGTGAGACCAGCCGATAAGGGCGGTAAGGTAGTGTTACTACCCAGGGAGGCGTACTTATCGGAAGCTAGGCGTCAATTGTCGGACTTGTGTACGTATAAACAGTTGTCGGGGGATCCCACTAATAAGTTTAAAGAAGAGCTACGCTCTTTCTTAAGGGGGTCGGTTGAATCAGGGGTCATTACGCAGAAAAAAGCTGAAAGATTACTCCCAGAATTCCCGGTAAGACGCCATTGGTATTATCTACCAAAAATACACAAGTCCATTGTCCAGCCCCCGGGCAGGCCCATCGTGTCCGGGGTGGGTTCTTTGACTGAGCCATTGTCCCGGTATGTGGACTGGCTTCTCAGACCCTTGCTCCGTTCTGTCCCTTCCTATACCAGGGATACGAACTCCTTTCTCAAACAGATTCATGGCTTTACGTGGCAGCCGGGGTTCACCTTGGCGTCCATTGACGTGGTCAATTTATATACTAGGATCCCTCAGTCCTTGGGAGTGGACACTATCAGGCGGGTTTTGGACACCACTGATAAGAGTCCGACTTTCATCGACTTTGTATGCAATGGGTTAAGGTTCATTCTAACCCATAATGCTTTCACGTTCTCAGATACCTGGTATGTTCAGACCACCGGGACTGCCATGGGGACCCCGGCTGCATGTACTTTCGCCAATCTGTTTCTGGCAGTTTTTGAGGATACTTACGTGTATTCCGTGAACAACCCTTTTCTTAAACACATCAAAATTTTCATTCGTTATGTGGACGATGTATTCCTGGTATGGGATGGGACAGAGGATAGCTTTCATTCCTTTGTAGATTATTTGAATTTGAATTCTATGGGGATGTCTTTTACCTCCGTTTTTGGGGGAGAGAATCTAGAGTTCTTGGACGTAGCAGTAAAAATTCAAGATGGGGATATTTGCACCTCGGTCCATCGAAAACCCACTGCCACCAATTCTGTCTTACATTTCGATAGCTTCCACCCTATACACACAAAACGCTCACTGCCTTATAGCCAACTTCTCCGGACGAGAAGGATTAATAACACACAGTCAGGATTTGAGAGGCAGTCTGGCGAGTTATGTGAGAGATTACGGGCTAGGGGTTACCCCGACAGTGTATTACAAGGGGCAGTGGAGCGGGTGGCTGGACATGGGCGGTCTGGGACGAATAGTGGTGGAGTTCCTGGGGGCCAGCGGTTTTCTTTTTGTTTTCGCTTTGGTCCTATGGACAGTGAGATCCGAGCTTCGATCAGGAGACACTGGCATGTGTTGGCAGGTGATAGAGATCTGGCGGACAAAGTGGCAAAAGGGCCGCTTATATCTAATAGACGAAGCACACGAATTAGGGATGTACTGGTGCGGAATCGTATTTCCAACCCAAAATCTAATTGGTTGGAACAGTGCATTCCTAAAGGAAATTTCCGTTGTGGTCATTGCCTCTCATGCAAACAGCACTTAACTGGACGGTCTTTGGACATTGGGCCTATAAAACATACCGTCCAGCATTTTATATCTTGTAAGACCGATTATGTAGTGTATGTGGTGTTTTGTCCCTGTAAGAGGTATTATATTGGTAAAACCATTAGACATTTATGCACTAGATTCAGAGAACATTACAGGTCGATTCGGACTGGCATAGGGGCACCGAGGCTAATCGAGCATATCAGGGATACCCATCGAGGGGACCCGGATGTCCTTGCTTTTGCAGGCATCGAGAAGGTGGTCGTCCCAGCACAAGGGGGCGATGTGCATAAACTGCTATTGAGGAAGGAGGCACAATGGATCCTGCGCACGCGTGCGGTTGGTCCAGCAGGCTTAAACGAAAAAATTGATATGGCTGTTTTTTTGTGATGTGTTATGTTTCTAGGTGTTTGATTCCGCTATATGTCGGATTTCTATGTGCTGCAATTTGTGTATGTTGGACGCTTTGCCTTTTCGTGTTGGAGTATTGGTATTATCCCAACGCTTGTAAACGTGTTTGATATTATGCGATTGACTTACTGCATTTTGTAAGAGGATGGGATGTGTATTGTCACATCTGATCCTCACGCCCGTGCTGGCCGCTGGGGTCTTGTATCTCTTTGTTTATGTTTTTAACTGGGAGCTATGGTGTTAATGATCCGGATCAATCCCGGCTCTTTTTTAACTCACCTGTCACGTATGATCACCTTGTCTGTAGGTGCAGGGGGCGGGGATCTGGAGGAGAGGAGGGGCTCTTTCCCCTCACCTTCCTTCTTAGACCCGCGTCTCGCTCCTGCTCCTTAGACCCGTGGAAGCGCTATCGTCGGCGCGAAACGGCCGTCGTCACATTCTGCTCACCTCCTCTTCCGTCTGTTTCCCGATGCCGTGAAGATACCATGTATGTGTTTTAATAATAAAAACTTGGACCACACAGGACCGGTGAGTGTTGCCGCTTTTTCTTACATAAGTACTAGTGGCACGACTTGTTTCCAGCGCGCACCTCGCCCGGCTAGTCGGATCCATAAGAAGTGACACGTATACCGTGTGTATCGCTGTTGGTCAAGGAAAGGCTGTGCGGCGGTTTTGTCCTAGATTGTCTTACATGTGAATTTCTTCTCTTACCCTTGGGAAAATAAAAAAATTGGGGGCAAAAAGATCATTTTTGTGAAAAAATATGATTTTTTATTTTTACGGCTCTGCATTATAAACTTCTGTGAAGCACTGGTTGGGTGAAAGTGCTCACCACACATCTAGATAAGTTCCTTAGGGGGTCTACTTTCCAAAATGGTGTCACTTGTGGGGGATTTCAATGTTTAGGCACATCAGGGGCTCTCCAAACGCAACATGGCATCCCATCTCAATTCCAGTCAATTTTGCATTGAAAAGTCAAATGGCGCTCCTTCCCTTCCGAGCTCTGCCATGCGCCCAAACAGTGGTTTACACCCACATATGGGGTATCAGCGTACTCAGGACAAATTGTACAACAACTTTTGGGGTCCATTTTCTCCTGTTACCCTTGGTAAAATAAATCAAATTGGAGCTGAAGTAAATTTTTTGTGAAAAAAAGTTAAATGTCCATTTTTATTTAAACATTCCAAAAATTCCTGTAAAACACCTGAAGGGTTAATAAACTTTTTAAATGTGGTTTTGAGCACCTTGAGGGGTGCAGTTTTTAGAATGGTGTCACACTTGGTTATTTTCTATCATATAGACCCCTCAAAATGACTTCAAATGTGATGTGGTCCCTAAAAAATATTGGTGTTGTAAAAATGAGAAATTGCTGGTCAACTTTTAACCCTTATAACTCCCTAACAAAAAAAAAATTTGGTTCCAAAATTGTGCTGATGTAAAGTAGACATGTGGGAAATGTTACTTATTAATTATTTTGTGTGACATATCTCCGTGATTTAAGAGCATAAAAATTCAAAGTTGGAAAATTGCAAAATTTTCAAAATTTTTGCCAAATTTCCATTTTTTTCACAAATAAGCGCACATTATATTGAATAAATTTTTCCACTATCATGAAGTACAATATATCACGAGAAAACTTTGTCAGAATCGCCAAGATCCGTTGAAGCTTTCCAGAGTTATAACCTCATAAAGGGACAGTGGTCAGAATTGTAAAAATTGGCCCGGTCATTAACGTGCAAACCACCCTCGGGACTTAAGGGGTTAATGTATAAATATATGAGGGGACAGTACAAAGACCTTTCTGATGATCTTTTTAATCATAGACCTAAGACAGGGACAAGGGGGCATCCTCTACGTCTGGAGGAAAGAAGGTTTAGGCATAATAACAGACGCGGGTTCTTTACTGTAAGAGCAGTGAGACTATGGAACTCTCTGCCATATGATGTTGTAATGAGTGATTCATTACTTAAATTTAAGAGGGGATTGGATACCTATCTTAAAAAGTATAGTGTTGCAGGGTATATATACTAGTTTCCTTGATAGGGCGTTGATCCAGGCAACTAGTCTGATTGCCGTATGTGGAGTCGGGAAGGAATTTTTTTCCCCAAAGTGGAGCTTACTATTTGCCACATGTGTTTTTTTTGCCTTCCTCTAGATCAACATGTTAGGGCATGTTAGGTTAGGCTATGGGTTGAACTAGATGGACTTAAAGTCTTCCTTCAACCTTAATAACTATGTTACTATGTTACTATGTTGTTCACATCTGGCAGCTGTCAATTTGCCTACAACACTTTTCCTTTCACTTTTTCCCCATTATGTAGATAGGGGCAAAATAGTTTGGTGAATTGGAACGCGCGGGTTAAAATTTCACCCCACAACATAGCCCATGACGCTCTCGGGGTCCAGACGTGTGACTGTGCAAAATTTTGTGGCTGTAGCTGCGACGGTGGAGATGCCAATCACGGACATACATACACACACACACACACACACACACACACACACACACACACACACACACACACACACACACACACACACACTCAGCTTTGTATATGTACACACATACACACACATTCAGTTTTATATATTAGATAACTATGCAGTGTCCAATAAAGGATTAATAATAAAAAGATATATAGCTCGCGTGGCAGCCCCACTGTTTCTTTGCTTTCCCATTTTTGTTATTTGAGAAACATTCTGAATAATCATAGAAGAGTGTGAGTCATCCTAGAGAACTGCAATAATGATGTTTTTCTGTTTTGTGTAAATACTGTAATGCCCAGAAACAAGGTAGCCTAACTAGAAAAACCTGGATATTAAGTAACAATGTGTGCTAAAAGTCTGGGTTTATTTAGCCAAGCAGGTTTACATATTACTGCTGGATGTTTGTACTTGATATAGCCCTGTGGCTACATATAAGGCGTGTGAGTGTAATGATTCAGACCTAGATGCATATAGCCCAACAGTGATTACTCACATTGCATTAAATACACAAGAATAAATATTGAAAATATTACCAGAAAACTAAGGTTTGCATAACTTCATATTGAAATTCCTGTGCAGTAAAATTAACTCAATCAAAATCAGCTTAAAGCATTGTATAAGATTCTAATAATTTATTGGGATTTTTCAAGTCCTATTCCGTGTGGATTCATACAATGGATTTCCACAGTTGCAGGGCAGTAGGCGATTTTTATGGCCAAGACATTTTCAAAATCCTTTCAGATTTAAACATAAATTTCTGTATAGACTTGAGATTTTTTTTACTATATATCATACAATATGTGTGACCTGCAGGTTTGGTTCCTGACACCTCAAGAAAACAACCAATTCTACATGATAAATCTATATGATTACAGAAAGGTTTTCAATTCCCGTTCACAGAGGGGCTTCCTGAACAAAGGATAAATTAAAGCTTCTTATTCTAAAAAGACTAAAGGAACAAGGCGGGGAGGATTTAAAATAAAATTAAACAACTGGAAAAGCTTAATAATTACAATGCAAATAATGTTAAGGAAGAGTAGAGGGAAAGGAAAATAAAGAGAAAAAGATAGTAACAGAATAGCTTAGAGATACAAAAATGAGGTATGGGTGCTCAAAAGAACGAAATAATGTAGACTAAGATTGAGCGAAACGGATCGGACATTTTCAAAAGTCGCCGACTTTCGGCAAAGTCGGGTTTCGTTAAACCCGACCCGATCCTAGTGTGGGATCGGCCATGAGGTCGGCGATCTTCGCGCCAAAGTCGCGTTTCGTATGACGCTTTCAGTGCCATTTCTCATCCAATGAAGGAGGACGCAGAGTGTGGGCAGCGTGATGACATAGGTCTCGGTCCCCACCATCTTAGAGAAGGGCACTACAGTGATTTGCTTGCTCTCTGCGGCGTCACAGGGGCTATAAAGGGGCGTGCACGCCAACCGCCATCTTACTTCTGCCGATCGTAGTATAGGGAGAGGTTGCTGCAGCTGCATCAGAAGAAGGGATATAGTTAGGGAGGGAAGATTAACCCCGAAACTGCTTGTGCTGTAGCGATTTCCACTGTCCAACACTACCTTTTCTTTGCAGGGACAGTGGAGTTTTTTTTTGTGTGCATCAGCGCTGTAGCTTATCAGGCTGCCCTATAAGGCTCCCTGATAGCTGCATTGCTGTTTGTACGCCGCTGTGCAAACCAACTGCTTTTTTAAAAGCAAAAATCCTGTTGCTCCTTTCTGCACAGTTCTCTTGTTTCTTTGTGCAGCAGTCCTTTTTATTGCTGCCATACTTGTCCTGAGATCATTGTAGGGAGATAGAAATTGTACTACAGTCCTTGTATTTTTTGATATATCTTCCAGCCACGTTCTGCCACTTACATTGTGTTGTGTAATACACTGGGCCTGAGTTTTGTTGCAGTCTCCCCCCCCAAAAAGGGAGATTGAAATTGGCACTACCGTATATACTCGAGTATAAGCCGACCCGAGTATAAGCCGACCCCCCTTATTTTGCCACAAAAATCTGGGAAAACTTAATGACTTGAGTATAAGCCTAGGGTGGGAAATGCAGCAGCTACCGGTAAATGTCAAAAGTAAAAATAGATACCAATAAAAGTAAAATTAATTGAGACATCAGTAGGTTAAGTGTTATTGAATTTCCATACTGAATCAGGACTAGTGTTGAGCATTCTGATACAGCAAGTATCGGGTATCGGCCGATATTTGCGGTATCGGAATTCCGATACCGAGTTCTGATATTTACCGCATATCGGATACCGGAATCGGAAGTTCCCAGAATTCAAACTGCACAAATTCAGCCAATGAGGAATGATTGCAAGTGTGGGCACATCCTGTTCAGCATGGTGGGCATGTAATTACTGGCAAGGCTGTGATTGGCTGCTGAAATGATGTCATGATGCACTATAAAAAACGCTGCCGCCATTTTGCGCTCACTCTGCTGTGAATTCAGTTAGGAACAGGACGCTGTGTTCTGACTGAGGGCCAGTTGAGATAGCGAATTGCTTCATTGCGCTTTTCCCAGGCTAATTTAGCAACCGCTGTGTGTTCACCTTGCTTTTGCCTTGCTGTTTTAACAGCGTTCTGCAAGGTCTCTGTGTGTGTAAGTGCAGCCCACTCTGTAGTCTGTGTGCAGCCATAGCCGGTTGTATTCAGCTCAGGGTGGTTCACACTGCCTCATACTGTTCTATCCATTGTCCTTTTTTGCTAATAGTGCAGCCTGCTGCACATTTTTTCCAAAATTTCCTATTAGTGGCTTTCCACCCGTATCCTGCTAAATTGTGGAAAAACACTACATAGGATAACATAGAGGAGTTTTTTTGTGCCTTGCAGCGCCGTTTGCGGCTGTCTGCACGGTCTCCGTGTGAGTGCAGCTTGCCCTGTAGTCTGTGTGCAGCCACAGCCGGTTGTATTCAGCTCAGGGTGCGTCACTGCCTCATACTGTAAAATACATTGTCCTTTTTTGCTAAAAGTGCAGCCTGCTGCACATTTTTTCAAAAATTTCCTATTAGTGGCTTTCCACCCGTATCCAGCTAAATTGTGGAAAAACACTACATAGGATAACATAGAGGAGGTTTTTTGGGCCTTGCAGCACCGTTTATGGCTGTCTGCACGGTCTCCGTGTGAGTGAAACTCGCTCTGTAGTCAGATCTGCCCCCCAAAAAAAGTAAAGTTCACCAAACACACCACTTTACAGTTGTGTAGGCCACATTAACTCATAATAAAGTCTAGTCCACACTTTAGAAAATTAGTGTTTCTTATACCTGTTAGGAGCTGTTCAGGAATAAGCACACTAAGCCCTTAGTACTTTTCTGCTTATCTTTATCTGTCAACCAAGATGAAGAGGGCAGGGAGTAAGGCACATGGGCGTGGGCGCGGAGCAGGGAGAGGACGTGGTGATTCTGTGCCTGCTGCGTGCACCGGTGACTCATCATCACCCAGTTTCAGCAGGGAACAGTCCTTCATGCGCAGCTTTGTAGGAGAGCGCCGTACACCGCTGCTGCGTGAAGATCAAATTGAAGCCGTTGTCGGATGGATGGCAGCTAACGCATCGACTTCAATTAGTGCCACATCCTCTCAGGCACAGAGCACTGGAGAGCAGCCATCTGTCTCTTCACCACCTGCCAAATTGGCCAGGCAGTCAGAGAGCCCAGGACAGGAGCCGTCTCTACTTCTGTTCTCTGAATCTCTTGGCTTGGAAACAGGGGGCCAGCCAAGCAGCATTGGAGAAATGGAAGAAGAAGCAGTGTGCAGTGATGCCCAATAGCTTTTTCTCTCTGACTTTGAAGAGGCGGGTGGGCCAGTGCCTCCGGTCACGACAGCGCAGTACGCATCTGATGATGAGACTCAGGTGCCGCTTTCTGGTGCGTACTGTGCTGCCGAGACTACCCAGGAGGAACAGTTTGTGGCAGAGGGTAGTGTAGATGATGAGGTCCTTGACCCATCGTGGCGTGAGGTACAGGAAGGTGGTGGGAGCAGCTCTGAGGAAGAGATTCCTCGAACGGGCCAAAGAGTGCTTGTCTCTTCCAAAAGCCAAAAAGGGTGCTCCCAAGACTTGCAGTGCCTGGTCCTTTTTTGACACAGTTGCAGATGACATTTGCTTTGTCAAATGCAAGCTGTGTAATCAGAAAGTCAAAAGAGGGAAAAGTGTCAGCAACCTCAATACCACAAAAATGTGGAAACATGTGCGGAACAGGCACGCGGTGGAGTTACAAAAACACACTGAAGACCTAGGCCAACCAACAGCGGCAGCTACCACCTCTTCAGCTCGTGTTGCCTCTTCCTCCAGCTCACACACAGCTGGTTCGGCTTCCTCCCAGGATCGCCATGGAAGAACCTCTGGCACTGTTGTCCAGAGACCCACTGTAATTCCACCCACAGCACCACGTTCCCAGTCATCCTCACACTCCCAGTCCAGTCTACAGCCATCGGTAGTACAGGCATGGGAGAAAAGGCGGCCATTCTCGGCAAACCACCCCCGAGCACAGGCTCTGAATGCAGGCATTGCCAAACTTCTGTCACTGGAAATGCTCTCATTCAGGCTGGTGGAGACTGACAGCTTCCGTGACTTGATGGCATTGGCAGTCCCACAGTACAATGTGCCCAGCCGCTTTTATTTCAGCAGGCAAGCCGTCCCTGCCCTGCACAAGCATGTGGAGGGACCCCTAAAACGCGCTACTGAACGCCGTCAGTAGCAAGGTCCACCTCACCACCGATGCGTGGACCAGTCAACATGGACAGGGGCGATACCTTTCCCTCACTGCCCATTGGGTTAATGTTGTTGAGCCGGGTACAGATCGTGCAAGTGGCGCAGGACGTGTCCTGCCCACTCCAAGGATTGCAGGCAGTGGCGTAACTACCGCGGTCGCAGCGGTCGCCATTGCGACGGGGCCCGGCTGGTCAGGGGCCCTCCGCCCGGCAGGTCAGAGGCACTGGCCGACACCATGTTGCAGTGCAGGAGGAGATCCCTCCCGCACGGCAACAGTCCCAGGCGTATCTGGAGGGAGGGGGCAGCCGGGGTATGGGAGAGGAACTTGGAAGCAGCTCCAGTCAGCACTGTCTGTGAGACTGTGACAGCGTCTCCTGCTCTGAGCCCCGGGACTGAAGGGGAGAGCGGGGGAGGGTCGGGACATGACAGCGGTGTGCAAGCAGGAGACGCTGAGGAGCTGCAGGTTAATATCAGCCTCCCCTTTACCAGAGAGGAGTGGGAGATGTGTGTATGAGCTGGTGTGTTTGTGTGTGATATCTGTAGTGTGTGTGTTATATATGTAGTGTGTGTGTGTGTGTGTGTGATATCTGTAGTGCGTGTGTTATACAGTTAGGTCCATATATATTTGGACAGAGACAACATTTTTCTAATTTTTGTTATAGACATTACCACAATGAATTTTAAGCAAAACAATTCAGATGCAGTTGAAGTTCAGACTTTCAGCTTTCATTTGAGGGTATCCACATTAAAATTGGATGAAGGGTTTAGGAGTTTCAGCTCCTTAACATGTGCCACCCTGTTTTTAAAGGGACCAAAAGTAATTGGACAGATTAAATAATTTTAAATAAAATGTTCATTTCTAGTACTTGGTTGAAAACCCTTTGTTGGCAATGACTACCTGAAGTCTTGAACTCATGGACATCACCAGACACAGTGTTTCCTCCTTTTTGATGCTCTGCCAGGACTCCACTGCGGTGGTTTTCAGTTGCTGTTTGTTTGTGGGCCTTTCTGTCTGAAGTTTAGTCTTTAACAAGTGAAATGCATGCTCAATTGGGTTGAGATCAGGTGACTGACTTGGCCATTCAAGAATATTCCACTTCTTTGCTTTAATAAACTCCTGGGTTGCTTTGGTTTTATGTTTTGGGTCATTGTCAATCTGAAGTATGAAACGGCGACCAATCAGTTTTGCTGCATTTGGCTGGATCTGAGCACACAGTATGGCTCTGAATATCTCAGAATTCATTTGGCTGCTTCTGTCCTGTGTCACATCATCAATAAACACTAGTGACCCAGTGCCACTGGCAGCCATGCATGCCCAAGCCATCACACTGCCTCTGCCATGTTTTACAGATGATGTGGTATGCTTTGGATCATGAGCTTTACCACGCCTTCGCCATACTTTTCTCTTTCCATCATTCTGGTAGAGGTTGTTCTTGGTTTCATCTGTCCAAAGAATGTTCTTCCAGAACTGTGCTGGCTTTTTTAGATGTTTTTTAGCAAAGTCCAGTCGAGCCTTTTTATTCTTGATGCTTATGAGTGGCTTGCACCGTGCAGTGAACCCTCTGTATTTACTTTTCTGCAGTCTTCTCTTTATGGTAGATTTGGATATTGATACGCCGACCTCCTGGAGTGTTGTTCACTTGGTTGGCTGTTGTGAAGGGGTTTCTCTTCACCATGGAGATTATTCTGCGATCATCCACCTCTGTTGTATTCCGTTGGCGCCCAGGTCTTTTTGCATTGATGAGTTCACCAGTGCTTTCTTTCTTTCTTAGGATGTACCAAACTGTAGATTTTGTCACTCCTAATATTGTAGCAATTTCTCGGATGGGTTTTTTCTGTTTTCGCAGCTTAAGGATGGCTTGTTTCACCTGCATGGATAGCTCCTTTAACCGCATGTTTACTTCACAGCAAAACCTTCCAAATGCAAGCACCACACCTCAAATCAACTCCAGGCCTTTTATCTGCTTAATTGAGAATGACATAACGAAGGGATTGCCCACACCTGTCCATGAAATAGCCCTGGAGTCAATTGTCCAATTACTTTTGGTCCCTTTAAAAACAGGGTTGCACATGTTAAGGAGCTGAAACTCCTAAACCCTTCATCCAATTTTAATGTGGATACCCTCAAATGAAAGCTGAAAGTCTGAACTTCAACTGCATCTGAATTGTTTTGTTTAAAATTCATTGTGGTAATGTCTGTAACCAAAATGAGAAAAATGTTGTCTCTGTCCAAATATATATGGACCTAACTGTACATGTAGTGTGTATATGACATCTGTAGTGTGTGTGATATCTGTAGTGTGTGTGTGTGCGTGTGTGTGTGTGATATCTGTAGTGTGTGTGTGCGTGTGTGTGTGTGTGATATATGTAGTGTGTGTGTGTGTGATATCTGAAGTGTGTGTGTGATATCTGTGGTGTGTGTGGGGCAGGGGCGTAATTACGACAGACTGGCAAGTCAGGGGCCTGATAGGTCAGAGGCACCCGACTGCCCCTGTCGCAGCCGCCGCAGTGAACTATACCGGCGTTTATGATGCCGGTACAGTTCAAAGCAATGATGGAGGAGAGAGCGTCAGCTGATGCTCCCTCTCCCATCATTCCCCTCTGCCTCTGACACTGCGGGTGCGTGATGACATCACTTCATCGCGCACCCGCTGTGTGTGGTGCCCAGGCAGTGCAGCATCTGCACAGGTGATGGTGGCCGCCATATTGGCAAAGCCTGTGACGGCTGCTGGGACCGGGAACAGGCGGTTCCGGAGCTAGTGGGGGGCATGTGGACCAAGCCGCCCAGGAGGGGGATGCCGCAGCAGCTCAGCTATATGGAGCATCCAGGGATGAACATTGAGGTGTACGGGACCGGCGGAAGTGAGGTGTGTCTGCTGCCCGTGTGTCGCCGTCTCGGCCCCCAGCGTCCCTGGCCCCCTGTGACACCAGCCCCGTTTCCTCCCTGCTGTCCCGTGCCCCATGTCCTAGTAGGTCCCCAGGTTCAGGTCATGGTGCTCCTCTGGGCTCCCCGTACACACCTTGTTCCTCCTCCCCTGGTCTCCCAATGCTCCTCATCTCCCATGCGCTGAGACCTACTGCACCCCCCATGCATTCCCTGCCCCTTGTCCCCGTGTGACTCGTCTGCCCTGCTCTCAAGTCTCCCCTGTCCCCTTTCTCACCGTGTGTTCTCCATCTACCCTGTCCTTGTAATCCCTGTGCCCCCTTCTTCCCTCCTCCCAAGTCTACCCCACCATCTTCCTCTGTCCCCTTGCGTCCCTATCTACTCTGCCCTCGGAGTCCCCTTGTGTCCTCTTGTGCCTGTCTCCATTGCACCCTAGTCCCTGTGTGTACCATTGTGCCCTTCTCCCCTTCCTCTTAGTCCCTATGAGTCCCCTTGTGCTTCTATCCCTTGTCCCCGTGTGTAGCCTTGTGTCAGTGTCCCTTGCCCACTAGTCCCTGTGTGTCCCCTTGCGCCTGTCTCCCTTGTCCCCTTATGCTTGTGTCCCTTGTCCCTGTGTGCCAGTCTTCCTTGCCCATTAGTCCCTGTGTGTCCCCTTCTCAGTCTCCCTGGCCAACTAGTCCCTTTGTGTCCCCTTGTGCCAGTCTCCCTTGTCCCCTTGTGTCAGTCTCCCTTGCCCACTAGTCCCCTTGTAACCTTCTCCCCTGCCTCCTTGCCCCCATGTGTCCCCTTGTGCCTGTCTTCCTTGCTCCCTGGCCCCCCTATGTTACCATTGTGCCTGTCTCCCCTACTCCCTTTGTGTCCTTGTCCCCTGCCCCCTGGTCACCATTTGCTCATGTCTTTCTCACTGCCCCTGTATGGAGGGTCTGCATTACACTGTGATGGGGGCTGCATTATATTCTATGGGGGTTACATTGTATTGTATGGCAGGGCTGCAGTATACTCTGTGGGGTGGCTGTATTATACTATATGTGGGCTGCATTATACTGAATTGAGGACTATGGGGAATATATTATACTATATGAAGAACTATGGTCCATCATACTATGGGAAGTGAATTGTACAACATGGATGACGATGGCGGTGCATTATACTATATGGAGCACTATGAGTAGTGTATTATACTATATGGAGGACTGAGCAGTGTATTTTAATATATGGAGGACTCTGTGGAGTGTATAATACTAAATGGAGGACTGAGGAGTGTATTATACTATATGGAGGACTATGAGGGGTGTATTATACTATATGGAGGACTGAGCAGTGTATTATACTATATGGAGCACTACGAAGAGTGTATTATGCTATATGGAGGACTATGAGGAGTGTATTTTAATATACGGAGGAGTGTATTATACTATATGGAGCACTACGAAGAGTGTATTATGCTATATGGAGCACTATGAGGAGTGTATTTTAATATACGGAGGAGTGTATTATACTATATGGAGGACTGAGAAGTGTACAATACTATATGGGGGACTATAGGGAGTGTATTATACTATAAGGAGTACTATGGGGGTGCATTATACTTCTTATATGGATCCCCATGACTTCTATGTTAGCCCCTGATGAGTATAATGGTTTATTTTCTTTTATACATTACATAACAATGGCAGTACGGGGGACAAATATATGCCAGGATGGGGCACTGGATAGTTATGCAACTGAGGTCACACTATACAACTTTGCAATAAAGCTATAGTGTGCAATATTAATAGGGAAAATGTGAATTTGGGTGGAAAATATTTTGGCATGGTGGGGGGCCCCATTTGAAAGTTTGCACCGGGGCCCATAACTTTGTAGTTACGCCACTGATTGCAGGAATCCAGTCTGTACGCATTGACTCCTCCTCATACACAAGTTCCTTAGAATCATCGCTGCAGGAGCCGTCACAGTTCACCTCCACATGGACCCGTGAACGTTTACCTGTTACGACCGACACGAGCACAGACGGCCAAACGTCAACAGGCCGTGCTGAAATTACTTTCTTTGGGGAATCGAAGCCACACAGCGCAGGAGCTCTGGAATGCCATCAAGCAGGAGAGCGATGTGTGGTTTGTGCCAGCGAATCTCCAGCCAGGCATGGTAGTGTGTGACAATGGCCGAAATCTGGTGGCAGCTTTGGCCCTTGGCAACCTCACTCACATCCCATGTCTGGCACATGTGCTCAATTTGGTTGTGCAGAGTTTTCTGAGGGACTATCCGGATCTTGATGCACTGCTGCACAAGGTCCGCCAAGAGTGTGCTCACTTGCGGCGTTCCAGCACGGCAAGATCGCGCATTGTAGCTCTGCAGCGCCGATTCCGCCTTCCGGAACATCGCATCATATGTGACCTACCAGGTGGAATTCCACGTTACATATGTTGGAGCGGTTGTGTGAGCAGCAGCAAGCAGTAATGGAGTACCAGCTGCATCAGGCGCAAAGAAGTCGCAATCCGCGCCGTTCTTCACAACCACAGAGTGGGCCACTATGAAGGACGTCTGCCAGGTTTTGTGTCCCTTCGATTATTCCACGCAGATGGCGAGTGCAGATGATGCACTAGTCAACATGACTGTCCCCCTTATCTGCCTGCTTCAACAAACACTGCAAGCGCTAAGGGATGATGTTGTGGAAGAGGTGGAGGATGAGGATTCACCATTTCCATCAGCTTCTGGACAGTCAGCGCCACGTGGTTCCTCACAAAGGCGTAGGCAGGGGACACATTGTGAGGAGGATGAGGAGGAGTCAATGGAGGAGGAAGACATCTGTCCAGAGGAGGGAGTTACACAATTGTCCAGTAGTCAATGTGTACAGCGAGGGTGGGGTGATGAACAGCGGGCAGAGATCACATCTCAAGCAGGGGACAGCGTTTCTTGGCCAGTTGGCAGTCTGCAGCACATGGTTGATTACATGCTGCAGTGCCTGAGAAACGACCACCGCATCGACCACACTCTCAACATGGCTGATTATTGGGTGTACACCCTCCTCGATCCTCGCTACCGGGACAACGTACAAAACCTCATCACACCGTTGACCCGGGAGCGTAAAATGTGGGAGTACCAAGACACACTAGTGAATTCCATCATCTTCTCCAGTCCAACTGAGAGCAGTGCTGCTAGTGCTTTACAAAGCAGCTCAGTGCGTCGAGGCAGTGGAGGAGGCTCTGCACAAAGAGGGAGCAGAAGCAGTGCCTCTGCCCAAGGCAAGACCAGTATGGCCCAACTGTGGCACAGTTTTGTGTGCCCGCCACAAATGTCTACACCATTACCGGCGGCTCCAGTCAGCAGGAGGCAACGGTTCCGTCAGATGGTGACAGACTACATGTCTTGCCCTCTTACTGTACTCCCAGAAGGCTCTTCCCCTTTCAAGTTTTGGGTGTCATAGCTGGATACATGGCCAGAGCTAAGCCAGTATGCATTGGAGGTGCTCGCTTGCCCTGCGGCTAGTGTCTTATCGGAACACGTCTTTAGTGCCGCAGGTGGTGTACTAACAGACCATCGCATGCGACTATCCTCCGATAACGTTGACCGGCTTACTTTTCTGAAAATGAACCAGGCCTGGATCTCGCAGGAATTTGCCACTCATCTGCCTGATTAAATAATTGGGTGTCATCCAGGTCTCCTGATGTGTTCATCTTTCTATCACCTGAACTGTAATTCCTGGGCTCCAACACCACCAGTTGAGGCTCAGAAGTGCAGGCTGCACAGTCAAAACATACGACCCAGTGTTATTGGGTTTCAGTAACGTCAGCTGATCCCCAGCTGTGTAGCCGGCAATGTGTCCTGCGACCGCCACGCTGACACAACAACTGAAATGTAAGGGAACCTGTCCCCCCTCCCCCAGGCATTTGTTACCGAAAGAGCCACCTTGTGCAGCAGTAATGCTGCACAAGGAAAAGGTAGATCTTTTAGTTTACCTCCTTGCACACGCAGAACTTAACACTTATAAAATGTGTCCACTGATACTATTAAACCGTCCCGGAGGTGGGACTTTCCTTTGTAATGTGACGCAGCACAGCCGTCATTCATACCCCCTTGGTGCCGTGCACCGCCTCCTCAGCGTTGTTTTCAGCTGTCACGGAGCCTGTTATCCCTTGGCCATGCACACTTAGCGCTGCCTATCTTCTGACATAATTTGGTGTCAGGCTGGCTGCGCCTCTGCGGCCGCGCAGCCCGAGATCCCGCCTCGCAGTGTCTTCTGATTTAATCACACTGCGGGCCTGGGATCAATGGGCATGAACAGTGCATATCTTCACCTCAGGCTCTCACTCATCTCCCTCCGCCTTCTTCAGACTGTGCGCCGTCAGCTGATCCCTAACAGCATGCCACGGCCGTGACGCCGCACAGTCTGAAGAAGCCGGAAGGAGGAGAGTGGGCGGCGAGGATATGCACTGCGCATGCCCATTGATCCCAGGCCCGCAGTGGGATTACATTAGACGACACTGCGAGGTGGGATCTCGGGCAGCGTGGACGCACATGCACTGCCAGCCTGACACCTAAATGATGTCAGAAGACGGGCAGCGCTAAGTGTGCATGGCCAAGGGATAACATTACAGCGCAGGCTCTGTGACAGCTTCAAACAACGCTGAGGAGGCGGCGCACGGCACCAAGGGAGTAGGAATGACGGCTGTGCTGCGTCCCATTACGAAGGAAATTCCCACCTCCGGGACGGTTTCACGGTATAACTGTTTAGTTCTGTGTTTGCAAGGAGCATAATTAAAAGAGCAACCTTTTCCTTTTGCATCCTTAGTGCTGCACAAGATGGTTCTTTCAGCTACAAACGCCTTGGGGGGGGGGGGTTAAAGGTTCCCTTTCAACTTGCTCCAATCAGGCTTTGGCCTACACTCTGTTCCTCTGCTACTCTGCTGTCCCTGGGCTCTAACAGCGCTAGCTGGTGCCTGGAAGTGTTGTCCGCACAGTCAACAGTTGCTCCTCTGTTATTGGGGTTCAGTAACGTCAGCTGATCCCCAGCTGTGTGTGCGGCAATACCTCCAATCTGCTCCTCCTGCTTTCCCCGGGCTCTAACACTGCCAGTTGGTGCCTGGAAGTGCTGGCTGCACAGTTAACACTTGCTGCCGTGTTGTTGGGTTTCAGTAACGTCAGCTGATTCCCAGCTGTGTATCTGGCAAAACCTCCAATCTGCTCCTCCTGCTGTCCCTGGGCTCTAACACCGCCAGTTGGTGCCTGGAAGTGCTGGCTGCACAGTTAACACTTGCTGTCGTGTTATTGGGTTTCAGTAACGTCAGCTGATTCCCAGCTGTGTATCTGGCAAAACCTCCAATTTGCTCCTCCTGCTGTTCCTGGGCTCTAACACCGCCATTTGGTGCCTGGAAGTGCTGTCCGCACAGTCAACAGTCGATCCTCTGTTATTGGGGTTCAGTAACGTCAGCTGATACCCAGCTGTGTGTGCGGCAATACCTCCAATCTGCTCCTCCTGCTGTCCCTGGGCTCTAACACCGCCAGTTGGTGCCTGGAAGTGCTGTCCGCACAGTCAACAGTCGCTCCTCTGTTATTGGGGTTCAGTAACGTCAGCTGATCGCCAGCTGTGTGTGCGGCAATAGCTCCAATCTGCTCCTCCTGCTGTCCCTGGGTTCTAACACCGCCTTTTGGTGCCTGGAAGTGCTGGCTGCACAGTTAACACTTGCTGTCGTGAAATTGGTTTTCAGTAACGTCAGCTGATTCCCAGCTGTGTATCTGGCAAAACCTCCAATCTGCTCCTCCTGCTGTCCCTGGGCTCTAACACCACCAGTTGGTGCCTGGAAGTGCTGTCCGCACAGTCAATAGTCGCTCCTCTGTTATTGGGGTTTAGTAACGTCAGCTGATCCCCAGCTGTGTGTGCGGCAATACCTCCAATCTGCTCCTCCTGCTGTCCCTGGGCTCTAACACCGCCAGTTGGTGCCTGGAAGTGCTGGCTGCACAGTTAATACTTGCTGCCGTGTTATTGGGTTTCAGTAACGTCAGCTGATTCCCAGCTGTGTATCTGGCAAAACCTCCAAACTGCTCCTTCTGCTGTCCCTGGGCTCTAACACCGCCAGTTGGTGCCTGGAAGTGCTGGCTGCACAGTTAACACTTGCTGTCGTGTTATTGGGTTTCAGTAACGTCAGCTGATTCCCAGCTGTGTATCCGGCAACGTGTCATGCGACCGCCACGCTGGCACACTAACAGACATTTACATGCCTACAGTGCAGGCTTCGGCCTACACTCTGCTCCTCCTGCTGTCCCTGGGCTCCAACACTGCTGGTTGCTGCCTGGAAGTGCTGTTTGCACAGAGCCAAACACCTCGCCAATGTGTTAGTGGGGTTCAGTCACGCCTGCTGCTCCCCTGCTGTGTATCCGGCAACGTGTCATGCAACCGCCACGCTGGCACAACAAAAATTTAAGGGAACCTGTCCTCCCCCCAGGCGTTTGTTACTGAAAGAGCCACCTTGTGCAGCAGTAATGCTGCACAAGGTAAAAGGTGCCTATTTTCGTTGTGCTCCTTGCACACGCTGAACCTAACACTTATGAAATGTGTCTCCTCACACCATCGCACGGCACCAAGGAAGTAGGAATGATGGCTGTGCTGCGTCACATTACAAAGGAAAGTCCCACCTCCGGGATGGTTTTACGGTGTGAGGGGACACATTTCATCAGTGTCTAGTTCATCGTTTGCAAGGAGCATAATTAAAAGAGCCACTTTTTCCTTTTGCAGCATTAGTGCTGTACAAGATGGCTCTTTCAGCAACAAACGCCTGGGGGGGGGGTAAAAGGTTTCCTTACAACTTGCTCCAGTGCAGGCTTTGGCCTACACTCTGCTCCTCTCCCCCTCCTGTGACCCTGGGCTCTAACACCGTCAGTTGGTGCCCGGAAGTGCTGGCTGCACAGAGAAAAACACCCGCCAATGTGTCAGTGGGGTTCAGCAGCGCCAGCTGTTCCCCTGCTGTGTAGCCGGCAACGTGTCCTGCAAACGCCACGCAGACACAACAGATCCAAAACTGCCTCCAGTGCAGGCTTCGGCCTACACTCTGCTCCTCTCCTCCTCCTGCTGACCCTGGGCTCTAACACCAACAGTTGGTGCCCGGAAGTGCTGGCTGCACAGAGAAAAACACCTGCCAATGTGTCAGTGGGGTTCAGCAACGCCAGCTGTTCCCCTGCTGTGTAGGCGGCAACGTATCCTGCAAACGCCACGCAGACACAACAGACCTAAAACTGCCTCCAGTGCAGGCTTCGGCCTACACTCTGCTCCTCTCCTCCTCCTGCTGACCCTGGGCTCTAACACCGCCAGTTGGTGCCCGGAAGTGCTGGCTGCACAGAGAAAAACACCAGCTAATGTGTCAGTGGGGTTCAGCAACGCCAGCTGTTCCCCTGCTGTGTAGCCAGCATCGTGTCCTGCAAACGCCACGCAGACACAACAACTGAAATTAAAAGGAACCTGTCTTCCCCCCCCAGGCGTTTGTATGTATAACAGCCACCTTGTACAGCGGTAATGCTGCATTTGTACAAGGTGGCTCATTAAGTTATGCTCCTTGCACACGTCGAACTCAACACGTATACAATGTGTCCCCTGAGACCATTAAACAGTCCCTGAGGTGTGACTTTCCTTTGTAATGACATGCAGCATCCCCCTTGGTAGCGCTGCCTGTCTTCTGACATCATTGGTTGGCTGGCTGCGCCTCTGCGGCCGCCCTGCCAGACACAACGCCCCTCGGTGTCTTACTTATTTTGACTGCGAGGATGTGATTGATGGGCATGAGCAGTGCATATCTTCGACTGTCACTCATCTCCTTCCGCCTTCTTCAGACTGTGCGGCTTCATGGCCGTGGCATGCGATAAGGGATCAGCTGACGCCGCACAGTCTGAAGCAGGTGTAAGGACATGTGTGAGAGGCGAACATATTTACTGCGCAAGGCCATGAATCACAGCCCCACAGTGTGAATAAATGAAAAGACACTGCGGGACTGGGACTCCTGGGCATTGCGAACCGCATCGGCCGACATCAAATGAAGTCAGAAGACGGGCAGCGCTAACAGCAGTGCTGCATCTCATTAAAAAGGAAATTCCCACCTCCAAGACAGTTTGACTGTATAAGGGGCTAACTTTTATACGTGTTTCATTCAGCATGTGCAAGGAACAAAACTAAAAGAGCAACCTTTGACTTGTGCAGCATTACTGCTGCACAAGATGGCTCTACTAGTTTGTAACACCTGAGTGGGGGGTTTAAAGTTTCCCTTTAAAATTGGTTCAATTAGGCTTCGGCCTACACTCTGCTCCTCCTGCAGACCCTGGGCTCTAACACCGCCAGTTGGTGCCCAGAAGTGCTAGCTGTACAGAGAAAAACACCCGCCAATGTGTCAGTGGGGTTCAGCAACGCCAGCTGTTCCCCTGCTGTGTAGCCGGCATCGTGTCCTGCAAACGCCACGCAGACACAACAGACCAAAAACTGCCTCCAGTGCAGGCTTCGGCCTACACTCTGCTCCTCTCCTCCTCCTGCTGACCCTGGGCTCTAACACCGCCAGTTGGTGCCCGGAAGTGCTGGTTGCACAGAGAAAAATACCAGCCAATGTGTCAGTGGGGTTCAGCAACGCCAGCTGTTCCCCTGCTGTGTAGCCGGCATCGTGTCCTGCAAACGCCACAAAGACACAACAACTGAAATTAAAAGGAACCTGTCCCCCCCCCAGGCGTTTGTATGTATAACAGCCACCTTGTACAGCAGTAATGCTGCATTTGTACAAGGTGGCTCATTAAGTTATGCTCCTTGCACACGTCGAACTCAACACGTATACAATGTGTCCCCTGAGACCATTAAACAGTCCTAGAGGTGTGACTTTCCTTTGTAATGACATGCAGCAACCCCCTTGGTAGCGCTGCCCGTCTTCTGACATCATTGGTTGGCTGGCTGCGCCTCCGCAGCCGCCCTGCCCGACACAACGCCCCTCGGTGTCTTACTTATTTTGACTACGAGGGTGTGATTGATGGGCATGAGCAGTACATATCTTCGACTGTCACTCATCTCCTTCTGCCTTCTTCAGACTGTGTGGCTTCATGGCTGTGGCATGCGATAAGGGATCAGCTGACGCCGCACAGTCTGAAACAGGTGTAAGGCTACGTTCACATTTGCGTCTTTCGCCGCAGCGTCGTCGACGCAACGCACAACGCAAGTGAAACGCATGTAAAAGACGCAGTTTTTTAAGACGCACACGTACAACGCATGTGTCCTAAAACGCAGCGTTTTTTTAAAAAAAAGTGCGTTTTTGTCAAAAAACGCTGTGTTTCTTGACGCATGCGTTTTTTTATAATGATGTCACTTTAGCCACAATTAGTGTCTAGACACTAGATAAAGACCACCAATGGCTAGAAGAGGGTGGGTATAATTGTAACTGTGTATACAATATATACCCTGGTAGAGCTGATTTCCTCAGATTTGGCTGTGGTTCATCATGATGGCACGTCCGATGGAGAGTATCTACATGGATATGGAGATGGATTTCGCCTTTGCTAATGGTTATGCTATTGCCTATTATGAGCAAAGGCAAAGGGATAAACGGAGAAGGAGTCATCGGCGCTTTTGGCTACACCCTATTGTGGAAGTCCGGGAGAGCCATGGAGCCTACCATTGTTTGTTTGGCGAGCTAAATGAGAACCAGGAAAAATATTATGAATATACCAGGATGTCTCAGGACAGCTTCCGCTATCTTCTGCGTCGGGTGGAAGGAGCCATTACCAGGCAGGACACACAGCTCCGGAGATCAATTGCCGCAGACGAACAGCTGCTGGTGACTCTACGGTACGTAATGTAGTTGTATTTGAACGACTGTGATCTGTTCTGCCAATTTTTTTTGTTTTAAATTTTTTTTTGGGTAGGTGGTGTGATGCAGTGACCCCTGTAACAGGTAGGGGGCGCTGCATGGTCTCCCCAGTATGCGCACAGAGGCGTATTGAGGCCGTGCGTGGCAATTGTGTGCATGGATGTGATGGTGAGACAGTGTCTGGCATTGTGGTTAATGGGAGGTATGTGTCACAGGGATGGATGCTCCCTGCGATGCAACCCGGAGTATCTTGTCTTTAGAGCGCGTGAGCACGGAAGATGTCATTTAGTGCACCTGGGTCCGGATTGCGGGTAGCTGTGAGAGATGGGAGGGTCTGGCTACCCACATACCTCACTCTGAGTGGGGGTGCTCACTGTATCTTTTTCCCTGCAGGTGTTTGAGGACCTGCAGTGATGTCATGATCATGTGACCAGAGCATGTGATGTTACCTCACCTGTGGGTGTGGTTACAGGCTACCTAAAGGAGGTGTGTTAGCACATGGTGGGGAGTGTTTGGGAGTCTGCAAGTCTGGACAGACTTCCATGTGTCCTGGCTGGACACTGCAGAGGGGTCCTGTGTGGTTTGAGTGTGCAGACCTGGATGGTACAGGTGCAAGGTCCTGGAAGTAGGATCGGATCCCTGAGCAACGCACAGTGACACTGAGCTGGCCACCTGTGTGAACCTGAGCAACCTGGATGTTGGGAGGTCCTGGGAGTAGGACCGGATCCCTGAATAGCACGAGGTGAGGACCGGGATCTGCAGAGCCAGTGTCAGCTACTGTGTGGGGAAGCTACAGTCCTCAGTGGGTCTGGACTGACTAATGTGTGCCGACCCGGCAAGTTGGTGATCCCCGTTTGGCAGCTTTCCCAGAAGAGTGAGGACTGTCAAGAAGTCAGCAGGTGGAGCAGGAGCTCCCAGAAGGTACCATTGATTGTTGGTGCTTCATATGTTAAATGAACTGTGTGGTAACCCACGGCAACTGTTCAGAGGAGGACCAGCGTGATTAGTTGCTGCAACCTGTTAATGTGAAGATTGATGCAAAGACTGTTTGCTTATTGTTCATGTTTCTGTGGTTTATGATGCCATAATAAACCATGTGGACTGTTTTGTTTGGAAAAAAACCGTGCCCGTGTACGTGAATCCCGTGCTAAGCGAGTGTCCCCCAATACACTCAGTAAGAGCAATCTTACAGTGGGTATTGCAGTTTTTTGTTTTTTTAATCACAATGTACTTCAATTCTTTTTTTTTTATTTATCTTCTTGGCAGTTTCCTGGCTACTGGAGAGACCTTGAGATCCCTACATTTTCAGTTCCGTATTGGAGTGTCAACACTTTCTGGAATTATTGCGGACACATGCCGCGCTTTGTGGGACAATCTCCGTGAAGAATTTTTACCCCTCCCTACAAGTAAAATATGGGAGGCCAATGCCAAGAAATTTGACCAAGTGTGTTCTTTCCCTAACTGTATTGGAGCAGTGGATGGGAAGCACATTCGGATTACAAAGTTTGCAAGAAGTGGATCTCTCTTTTTTAATTATGAAAAATACTTTTCCACCGTGCTAATGGCAATTGCAGGTGCGGACTGCCAGTTTCTCGCTGTGGACATTGGAGCTTTTGACCGGACAAATGACTCGCGGACATTTAAAGAGTCTGACATGGGCCGAAGATTATATGAGAACAATTTTAATTCCCCCCAGCCACGACCTCTACCTAACACCGAAGGCCCGGCGATGCCATTTGTTGTGGTTGGGGATGAGGCATTTCAAATGTGTGCCAACCTAGTGAAACCCTACTCCAGTCGTGGCTTGGACCACACCAAAAGTGTATTTAATTAAAGACTGTCCAGGGCCAGAAGAACAGTGGAGTGCGCCTTTGGGATCCTGGTGTCCAAATGGCGTATTTTAGCATCCGCCATCAATCTGAAAATTGAGACAGTGGATGAGGTGGTGAAGGCTTGTGTGGTTCTACACAATTATGTTATTGCTAAAGAGAGCCTGAACGTGGAACTTGATGAACCAATACCAAACCCTTTGCCCGACTACCATAATCATCCTCTGAGGACAAGTGTTGAAATTGGGCAGATGAGGGACCGATTTGCTTCCTATTTTGTTTCTGATGTTGGCCGTGTTTCTTGGCAAGATCAAATGGTGTAGTGTTTATGTTTTATTTCAACTTTATCCTGATTTTGTCACCAATCATTTATTGTGATTCAAGTCAAATAAAACACTGACATTTTAATCTTTTAACACAATTGTGTCCATAAAATTTAACCTGTTGGGTACCTAATGTAATTTTCGTCTACGTTTGAATGGTACCTGGAATATCTAGAGGTTTTTTTTCTTTTTTAAACAAATGTACCTTCTATTGTGCCTTTCCTTTATAGAAACGGTTCCCTTTTTTTTTTTATAGTTAAGAAATTTTTGACAATAAAATTTTTGGTAAAAGATTACAAAGTCCATTTTTATACCGACTGTGTGTACCATTAAAAAAAGGTACTACAGTGATCACCATTTCACAAACACACTCTGCCTAACCACCCCACTTATGTTCACATCCGTTTGTTGCATAGTTGAGCGAATATGATCGCCTCCCTCCTTGTCAAGCTATCAAGGTTGCAGACTAGTTGCATATGGAACGCGGCTTCATGTAGCGCGCTGGTTGAAGCATTTTTCTTCCCCCGCAGCTGCATGTGCCGCGGCTGTGTGACAGGCAATACACATGAATGGCGAGGCCAAATAGGCCTGGGTTGTGCATGTGTTCTGGCTGTCACACAGTCTCGGAACATGCGGCTGCGGTGGATGAAAAAAATCACCAACCTAGGAAGCTGGCTTCCATATGCTAGTAGTCGGCAATTGTTTTTTGCCAAGGAGGGAGCCGATCATGTTTGATCAACTCTAGTGACTTAACACTCTTGAACTCTGGATGATGTAAAACATCTTGATTAAAATAGTGCCATCACACTCGCAGTATTTGTTCAGTATTTTACTTTTGTATTTTTAACCCAAAACCAGGAGTGGGTGATAAATACAGAAGTGGGCCATATGTTTCTATACTTTTCCTCTGTTTGTTCCACTCCTGGTTCTGGGTTAAAAATACAAAAGTAAAATACTGAACAAATACTGCGAGTGTGACAGCAGCCTAAAAATTATAATATTGTCTCTTTGTGTTTCACATCTCATAGTACAATTTTAGAGACCCCCCAAAAAATAAAAAAGAACAAAAATTAATGCAAAAAGTGTCTCTGACATTGCAGATATGAGGTGTGAAAAACCTTAGATGTGTACACGGCGCACGGTGTGAGTTGCCGGCAACACCAATAAACATCAATTTATTTTGAAACATAAACTTTTTTATTGAGGGGACAAAAGAAAAAAAGGGGAAATATTAAGGGGTATCAATGTCCGCTACTAATGGCGACTCATAACCACCGGTTCGGGAGTATGTAGAGGAGGGGGTGGAGTAGGAGGAGGAGGTCGAACCATAATCGAGGATGCTCGAAGGAATTTCCGACCACCCTGTGGCCATCGGTGGTGTGATCCTCGGTGTTGTGGCCCTTGGTGGTGACATTGTCAACTCATGAAGGGGGGAGGTTGCACAACCAGTGTCCGCGATCTTGTAGACTGGCTCTGGCTACTCCAGCTCCGGCTTGAACCCGGCCGAGAGCTCGGTGTGGTACCAGGAGCTGCCATAGCCGCCGTAGCTGTACGGGTTCTCCTTTTTTTTCTTTGGATTTCTTGTTCTTCCTCCGCAGGCCGTCTTCTTGGTGAACTTGAGGGCCTGGCAGGAGCAGGCGTCGTCGGCTCGGTGCGATGGTGTCGGTGGCGGCGTCCCATAGCACCCGGACCTCGGTAGAGTGGCTCTGCAGCAGGACTAGGAGTCATGCTTGCCAGCGTTGGAACTACTGGCATTGTTGTTGCCGACTGCATTATCCTAGCCTGCTGCAGAGCTCTCACATAGGCATTGTTGCAGGCCTGCATCACCGAAATCTGGAGTTCTGGCGTAAGGTGTTCCACCATGCCCTTTGCGATTGTGCTAAAAAAAATGTTTCGCCGGCTTCATGAGCTCGGATTCCATTGATTCAAGGCGCCGGTCGATAGTGGCCAGAGCAGTGTCCATCCTATCTCCCAGCACCTTGAAGCAAGTTTGGAAAACCGTGCCCAAGTGAAAATATTCGGGCATTAGCGGCCTGTCCGAGGCCCGCTGACGCTGTCGGGAATACCCGAAAGAAGGAGCGACGGAGGCCTCGGCCAGGGGAACACCGGATGTACCGGCTGCCGGTTCTCCAGATGGTGGTGCAAGCCTGCTCACGCTGTGGGATGGCTGTGACGGGTCTGATGGCGATTCCTGAAGGACCGCTCCAGATGGACGAACAGGCTCGAGGGTGCTGCTGTGTGTTCTGTGAAAACATAATAAAAAAATTAGTATACAAAATCTAACATTTTACTTTCGCCACCTCCTGGGGAAGAAAAAGTTAACATAGCATGACACAACACTATTGCAAAGGGTCAGGTCTGTCTGTCAGTCTGTCTGTAAAAATGTAGCTGTCCACAATAATACTCTCACCCTACGTAGACGTTTCTGACGGACGTCATGGTTTACGCTTATCGCCGGACCTGCCATGACGTCACGGTCAATACACTACGCCACTGTGAAATATTGCTGGGCAATATACTATGTGTCTCTGGGATGTAGACAACGTCACAGGGCAATATACTATGTGTCTCTGGTATGTAGACAAAGTCACAGGGCAATATACTATGTGTCTCTGGGATGTAGATAACGTCACAGGGCAATATACTATGTGTCTCTGGGATGAAGACTACACCACTGGGCAATATACTAAGTGGCTGGGCAATATACTACATGGCTAGACAATATAGTACGTGAACATGTGTTGTAGAATCCCCAATGTGTTTGAATAGGTCAATACTTACTCTCGGCGGCCAAGGATTGGTCTCATGAACTGCAATAGTCTTGCGAACTTGTATGTTGTTGTCCTTGCCACAGCTGCACCACTTCGAGCCTGTTCCTCCTCCTTCCGTAGGAATTTATTGAAACGGTCCTTCTTGGAACGCCATCTTGTCCTCAATTTTTTGACTGTGAAAAAGGCAAAAGAAAATTTAGACTTTGTACCTTTTCAAAGGATCAAACAACCGTGTGCGATGCAACAAACTTGCAGGAGTTGATCACATCGCACACGGTTGTGTATCCTGGCCTGTAGGGTCATAGCGGCGTTTCAGCAATACTTTCCTTTGTCTGTGGGGGAAGCGCTGTCAAAGCCATCCCACAGCAATTTTGCCACCTGATTCCAGAGGCGCCTCAAAACAAACTGGACCGCGTGCCGAGGGTCACGGCTGTCCCACAACGGGTCTCGCTCCTGGATACAGGCGACCATCATGTCAATGTCAATGGACTCCTGTGGGTCCCGTCGTGGAACCTAGAATAATTGTTAAACATTAATGTTTGCAAGCTAAATACAAAAAATCAACCCCCCCCCCCACACACACACACCACCCCAAAAAAAAAAAAAAAAGTTTAACCATTAAAAATATTTCTATGTTGTTTTGAAAAATACTAACTCGCCGGCTTGCCACCACAGCTTGGCCCCGAGGTCGCTGCTCCTGCTGGTTCTCTACTTCCTCCTCATTTGAAGAAGCCTGGAAAAATAGATTACAAAAAATGTACTGACACGTGTACAAACACAACGAATAGTAACAGTAGATCAGGTACTCACCGAACTCGCCTGCGGTGTTGTGTCGTTCGAGTGGTTCGAGTCACTTGCCATGGTAAAGATAAATTCTGCAAGGAAAAATTCAAAAAATTATTACATTTAACAGAATGCACAATACTTCGCCACATAGCAAAAAATATTTAAAAAACCATCCATAAACATTACGACCACAACGAACAGAGCACTCATACTACAAAGCCAACTGAACACGCGCTGAGCAAACAACACCGCCATACATTAGAAAGAAAAACAATGGCAGAGCCGACACAATGCAAAAACAGAACACAACAGTCCCAGAAAAGATACCAAAAAAACTGACAACAGCCCTTATGTACAAATTTAAACAAAAAAAAATTTATTATAAGAAAAAAAGGCACAAGCCAAGGCAATCCATAATAAAACACCATATTTCACAATTTCCTTGGAAATAAAGAAAGCCAAGATAACGTAAAAAAACCCCCAAAAAATACATCAGAAACTGATAAGGAAAAACAAAAAAAAACCGCATGAAATACATAACAACCCCAAACAAATATTAAGCACCATATAATCATTGAAAACCACAAAATAGTACAACCCAAAAAAAAGGGAAAAGAAAAGTACATCCTGTATAGACCACCATACTTTACAATACAACCAACAAGGCTGGCAACAATGAAACGCCACCATATAACGGTAGAAATACATCGCAACCAGAATAAAAAAATTAAAAAAAACATTTCCATTAAACAACATCAGGAATAAAGTACAGTAAAACATCCACACATTGCAATAAACATTTTTAAATAATAAAACACATAGAAAATGCAAAGAATCCATTCTACATCTCTTGAAAATATTACGCCACAAACTCATAGAAGAAACCCAAAATAAATCCTGGATAGACCACCATACTTTACAATAAAACCAACAAGGCCGGAGACAATGAAACGCCACCATATAACGCCAGAAATACATCGCAACCAGAATAAAAAAAACACCAATTTCAAGTAAAACAACAACAGTATAGCCGGAATAAAGTACAGTACAACATCCACCAATTGCAATGAACATTTTTAGGAAATAAAACACAAAAAAGAAAATGCGCAGATTCTATGCTATACTTACATCTCTTGAAGAGCTTTACTGGTGTTGTCTGTTGTGTCTTGAATGCTTGAGGCAAAGTGGCAAACAATGATTCAACCTTTATTTTATATCTGTGTTGTTTTGTCCAACGCATGTCCTTGCGTCCCCAATGTTAAATATAGGGGCGCACGACGCATGCGTTGCGATGCGTCGACGACGCTGCGGCGAAAGACGCAAATGTGAACGTAGCCTAAGGACATGTGTGAGAGGCGAACATATTTACTGCGCAAGGCCATGAATCACAGCCCTGCAGTGTGAATAAATGAAAAAAACACTGCGGGGCTGGGATTCATGGGCATCGCGAACCGCACCGGCCGACATCAAATGATGTCAGAAGACGGGCAGCGCTAACAGCAGTGCTGCGTCTCATTAAGAAGGAAACTCCCGCCTCCAAGACAGTTTGACTGTATAAGGGGCTAACTTTTAAAAGTGTTTCATTCAGTGTGTGCAAGGAACAAAATTAAAAGAGCAACCTTTGACTTGTGCAGCATTACTGCTGCACAAGGTGGCTCTTATAGTTTGCAACACCTGAGTGGGGGGTTTAAAGGTTCCCTTTAAAATTGGTTCAATTAGGCTTCGGCCTACTCTCTGCTCCTCCTGCAGACCCTGGGCTCTAACACCGCCAGTTGGTGCCCGGAAATGCTAGCTGCACAGAGAAAAACACACGCCAATGTGTCAGTGGGGTTCAGCAACGCCAGCTGCCTCCAGTGCAGGCTTCGGCCTACACTCTGCTCCCCCTGCTGACCCTTTGCTCCAACACCGCTAGTTGGGGCTCTAGGAAGACAATCTTGAATAGGTCCACATCCTGGTTCCAGCACCGTCAGCTGGTTCCAGGCAGATCCTTTGGCTTAGGTGCCTCCTTCTGGGTATCTGAGTTCCGCCAATGTCAGGCGGTCCTTGGTAGTGCTTTTTAGCACGGGTACCTCCTGCTTAGTAACCGGGTTCCAGCACCATCAGCTGGTCCTCGGTCGTGCCATTGGCTCTTGCACACTTGGCCAACGCATCCGGGTTCCAGTACCATCAGCTGGTTCTCGGCAGGGTCTTTGTCACGGGTACTCCCTCCTGCCCAGCCTGGTTCCAGCACCGTCAGCTGGTTCCGGGTAGTATCAAGGTCACTTACACGCCTATACATTGTCCCGTCGTGTTGCGGTCGGGTTAGCCAACTCCATGGTGCCTCCAGTTTAGGAGCTTCCTATGTGGGCTGCGGGAAGTGGCAATCAAGGCTGGTTCTGTAGTGCCAGTAGGCCAAGCTCCCCCTGTAGGACTGTTGGTGTTCAGTAACTGCTGCAGCCTCGCGGCCTAGCTGTTCTCTCTTCTCCTGTGGACCTTCTGCTCCACATCCTGGTTCCAGCACCGTCAGCTGGTTCCGGGCAGAGCTTTTGGCTTAGGTGCCTCCTTCTGGGTATCCGAGTTCTGCCAACGTCAGGCGGTCCTTGGTAGTGCTTTTTAGCATGGGTACCTCCTGCTTAGTAACCGGGTTCCAGCACCGTCAGCTGGTCCTCGGTCGTGCCATTGGCTCTTGCACACTTGGCCAACGCATGCGGGTTCCAGTACCGTCAGCTTGTTCTCGGCAGTATCTTTTGCTCTTGTACCTTCTGCTCCCCATCCTGGTTCCAGTACCGTCAGCTGGTTCCGGGCAGAGCCTTTGTCTTAGGTGCCTCCTTCTGGGTATCCGAGTTCCACCAACGTCAGGTGGTCCTTGGTAGTGCTTTCAGGCACGGGTATCTCCTGCTTACTAACCGTGTTCCAGTAACGTCAGCTGGTCCTCGGTAGTTCCATTGGCTCTTGGACCTTCGGCTACCCATCCGGGTTCCAGTACCGTCAGCTGGTTCTCGGCAGTGTCTTTTGCTCTTGTACCTTCTGCTCCCCATCCTGGTTCCAGTACCGTCAGCTGGTTCCGGGCAGAGCCTTTGGCTTAGGTGCCTCCTTCTGGGTATCCGAGTTCCACCAACGTCAGGTGGTCCTTGGTAGTGCTTTCTGGCACGGGTACCTCCTTCTTAGTAACCGGGTTCCAGTAACGTCAGCTGGTCCTCGGTAGTTCCATTGGCTCTTGGACCTTCGGGTAGCCATCCGAGTTCCAGTTCCATCAGCTGGTTCTCGGCATTTTCTCAGCCTTCTTGAACCTTCTGCTACATTTCCAAGTTCAACACCCTAAAGATGACGACCCGGAAGACCACTCCAAAGATGATGACGACACCAGAGACGACAACCACTGAGATGACGACGACCCTGGAGATGATGACCCTGAAGACCACCCCGATGACGACGACGACTCCGGAGACGACGACCCTGGAAACGACGACCCTGGATACGACGACATGGAAGACCGAGAAGCAGAAGAACAAGAGGCTGCAGAACAAAGAGCAGAAGAACATTAAGCATAACTTAATATCAGAGCAAAAGATATTATCTAAATTATAAGCAGAAGAAGACTAAGCAGTGTATGGGGGTGAGTCCGTTCCTCCTCGTGGTGCCCCTGGATAAAGCCTGATGCTGCAGGCCAAACTGAACGCGGACAAATGTAACTCTTTTGTGACATGCAGAACGGAAGGTGTAATCTTCAAACTTTTATAGATAACAACTACAGGAATGCCTGTCACAAATAAGAATATGACGAAGTAGAACATGAAGAAGAATAATAGTTGAATAAAAAGAATATGAAGAATGTAACAAAAAAATAGGTAGAAGACGAAGAAGAAGATGAATAAGGTGAAGAAGAAGTTGATGTCAAAGATGCTGATGATGATGAAGAAGAAAGTGTGGGAAAAGTAAAAAAAAAGGTGAAGGGCGTGGAAGTAGTGAAACATCAATATCTGACAAAATAAAAAAAATCTTAACATAGTCAATATCTTTGTAACTCCGAACGTCTTAAATAAAAATAAAATTCCTGCTATTCTATTTGATTGGGCTAAACCTCTATGCCTTTAATGTCTCCGCCACCTCCCCCAATACATCCTACATTATTCTTAGTTGTTTTCCTTCATGTAGAATGAACCTACAAGGAAAGAAAGGGTTTATTTTAATTCCGATATTTTCGTCCCATTGACTTGCATTGGTATCGGGTATCGGTATCGGCGATATCCGATATTTTTTGAATATCGGACGATCCAATCCCATACCGATACTTTCCGATATCGGAAGGTATCGCTCAACACTAATCAGGAGCCCCATATAATGCTCCATAAAGTTTATGTTGGCCCTATAAGATGCTCCATATTAAAATATGCCCCATATAATCCTGCATAAAGGTTAATAAAGCCCCATAAGATGCTCCATAGACACATTTGCCCCATATAATGCTGCACAAATGCTGATTATGGCCCCATAAGATGCTCTATAAAGATATTTGCCCCACATAGTGCTGCACAAACCTTGATTATGGCCCTATAAGATGCTCTATACAGACACTTGCCCCATATACCGTAATACTCCACAAACGTTAATTATGGCCCCATACAGACACTTGCCCCATATAGTGCTGCACAAATGTTATGGCCCCATATAGTGCTGCACAAACGTTATGGCCCCATAGATGCTCCATACAAACACTTGCCCCATATAGTGCTGCACAAACGTTATGGCCCCATATAGTGCTGCACAAATGTTATGGCCCCATATAGTGCTGCACAAACGTTTTGGCCCCATATAGTGCTGCACAAACGTTATGGCCCCATAGATGCTCCATACAAAACAATTTCCCCATATAGTGCTGCACAAACGTTATGGCCCCATAGATGCTCCATACAAAACAATTGCCCCATATAGTGCTGCACAAACGTTATGGCCCCATATAGTGCTGCACAAACGTTATGGCCCCATAGATGCTCCATACAAACACTTGCCCCATTTGCTGTTGCTGCGATAAAAATAAATAAATCACATACTCACCTCTCCGTTGCTTAGGCCCCCGGCACTTTCAATAGTCACCTGCTCCTCGTTCTGGCGCCGCTCCATGTTCAGCACTGATGTTCAGCAGAGGGCGCACACTAACTACGTCACCGTGCCCTCTGACCTGAGCGTCACAGCTGAAGACAGAGGAGCGCCGGAACGAGGAAAGGTGACTATCGCGCAGCGCTGCGCTCCCCTCCCCGATATACTCACCTGGTCCTGGCGCTGTGCAGTCCCTGCTTCCCCGACGCCGCAGCTTCCTCCTGTACTGAGCGGTCACTGTTACCACTAATTACAGTAATGAATATGCGGCTCCACCTCTATGGGAGGTGGAGCCGCATATTCATTACTGTAATGAGCGGTAACGGTGACCGCTCAGTACAGGAAGAAGCTGCCGGCGCCGGGGAAGCCAGGGACATGCAGGGACCGCACCTCGAGTAGGTGAGTATTATTAGACAGCCCCCGCTCCTCCTCCCCTCCCGAAACCTGGGTATGACTCGAGTATAAGCCGAGAGAGGGACTTTCAGCCCAAAAAAGTGGGCTGAAAATCTCGGCTTATACTCGAGTATATACTGTAAGTGGATCTACGTCACAGCTCTGTTAGTTTGTCGTACATCTTCCAGCCACGTTCTGCCACTTACATTGTGTAGTGTAATACACTGGGCCTGAGTTTTGTTGCAGTCTTTCCCCAAAAGAGGGAGATTTAAATTGGCACTAAGTGGATCTACGTCACAGTTCTGTTCGTTTGTCGTACATCTTCCAGCCACGTTCTGCCACTTACATTGTGTAGTGTAATACACTGGGCCTGAGTTTTGTTGTGGTCTCCCCCAAATAAAAGGGAGATTTAAATTGGCACTAAGTGGATCTACGTCACAGTTCTGTTAGTTTGTCGTACATCTTCCAGCCACGTTCTGCCACTTACATTGTGTAGTGTAATACACTACGCCTGAGTTTTGTTGCAGTCTCCCCCCCAAAAAAAGAGAGATTAAAATTCTCCACAAGTTTATATACACCTTCTACCTTGTTTCACAGTACCATATAACGGTTGTTATTTTGGTTAGATTTTTCCAAAAATGAGGAAGTCTGGTGGAAGAGGCCGTGGGCGGGCGTTGCCAGCTGTTACTGATGGTGGAGTTAGTGGTGGTGGAGCATCTGGTGGTAGTGGGAAAAGCAAAATAGCACCAAAGGCTCGAGGTGTTGAGCCAGTGTCATCGTCTGGCTACACAAGGCCTCGAAGGCTCCTTTATCTGGGAGTAGGAAAACAGGTTTTAAAGCTGGAGCAGCAGGAAAAAGTTTTGGCTTTCCTTCCTGACTCAGCCTCTAGCTCTTTCGCCTCCTCTTCAGAAGGTTCGAAATCTAAAAGCAGCGAGTCGTCAGTGGATACTCCCGGTCAGGAACAAGTCGCTTCCTTGTGTCCTTCATCCAAACCAAAAGTGAAGGATGCGGCAGGCGAAACTACAGTTTACTCCATGGAGCTCTTTACACATACCATGCCTGGGTTAGAGAGGGAAATTGTTAAAAGCCCATTACAAGATGAATCAGACATGGAGTGCACAGATGCACAGCCACAGCTAGATTATTATGCTGTTCCATTGACTCAGATCACTACATTGCCCTTGCAGTGTACTGAGTCAGAATCTGACCCTGATGAGACTATGGTGCCCCGTCATGAACGCTATAGCACCTTACACAGTGACACAGAGGAAGGTGCACATGAAATTGAAGAGGAGGTGATAGATGACCCAGTTGTTGACCCAGATTGGCAGCCATTGGGAGAAGAGGGTGCCACTGCCAGTAGTTCAGTGGAGGAGGATGATCCGCAGCAGCCATCTACTTCACAACAGCTTTCATCTGGCAGGCCCGTATCTGTCCAAAAATGTTTGTCAAATCAAAAACAGTTTTAGGACACCGTGGCCATCTGGTGAAAGTAGCACAGCGTGCAATGCCTGAAAAGGTAATCCATAGTAGGAAGAGTGCAGTGTGGGCATTTTTTTTTTACCAATATCCGAATGATCAGTGCAAAGTTATCTGTAAGAAGTGCTCAAAGACCTTTAGCAGAGGGAAAAATCTCCAAAGTTTAAATACAACGGGCATGCGTGCACATTTAACCAGCATGCACTTGCAAGCCTGGACTAACTATCAAATGTCCAGTACTGTTGGTGCACCTGCTCAGAATGAAGGTAGTCAGCAACGCTACATTGCTTCCCTCACAGTAAGCCCACCGGTTAGGACACCTGTTCCCACAGGTTATATACAGATGATCAGGTTTTTAAATACATCAGATAGGGATTGCATACATTAGTTAGGACTGCTCTGATAAGGGTATACCGTGAAGATTGGTAGAGCAGCTTAGTATACATTTTTTGCAAAAAACGTATCAACCAAATACCCTGTTTTTTACATCTTTTACTAGCACTTGCGGATTACTGCAACATTTTTTCAAACTGAGTGTTTTTGGTTTCACTATTCTCTTTTGTGTCTTCAGGTTTCTTGGTGGTGTGTGAACATGATCATACAGACTTGTTCACTGTGCAAGTAGCCCATGTGTTCCTGTTTCCTTAATTGTTCTCTTGTGTCTACAAGACTGGGGAGTTCCACCACTCCTCTTGGGCTATCTGCACAAAAGCTGTTCTACCCTGTATGCACACATGGATTTTTCCTCTCTGAACCCTGTTCACACAGGTTATATACAGATGATCAGGTTTTTAAATACATCAGATAGGGATTGCATACATTAGTTAGGACTGCTCTGATAAGGGTATACCATGAAGATTGGTAGAGCAGCTTAGTATACATTTTTTGCAAAAAACGTATCAACCAAATACCCTGTTTTTTACATCTTTTACTAGCACTTGCGGATTACTGCAACATTTTTTCAAACTGAGTGTTTTTGGTTTCACTATTCTCTTTTGTGTCACCAGCTCCAAATGTGGAGGTATCGTTGCAAGGCCAAAGCAGTCAGGAATCACAAGGTTCTTGGTAGGAAACACTGTAGGTAGGCCAACATCAAGAATACCATCACCAACCCTCTCTCAATCTGCCATGTCCACCACCACCCCCGCTAGTTCCACCATATGCAGCTCTCCAGTCCAGCTCACCCTACAAGAGACTCTCGTTAGGAAAAGAAAGTACTCATCCTCTCATCCACGTACACAGGGTTTGAACGCCCACATTGCTAGACTAATCTCGTTAGAGATAATGCCCTACCGTTTGGTTGAAAGCGAAGCTTTCAAAGCTCTGATGGCCTATGCAGTACCACGCTATGACCTACCCAGTCGACACTTCTTTGCGAGAAAAGCCATCCCAGCCCTCCACCAGCATGTCAAAGACCGCATTGTCCATGCACTGAGGCAATCAGTCAGTAGAAAGGTGCACCTCACAACAGATGCATGGACCAGTAGACATGGCCAGGGACGTTATGTGTCCATCACGGCACACTGGGTTAATGTGGTGGATGCAGGGTCCACAGGGGACAGCCATAGTGGGACAGTTCTGCCTAGCCCATGGTCTAGGAAACAGTTGGCTCCTCCAGAAGTTAAAGCTCGTCTACAGAGCGCAGTCGCACAACCACTCCATCCGCAGCTGCCAGTGTTGCACACGAGGTGTCCCATTATGGAACAGCTAGTGGTAAGCGTCAGCAGGCTGTGCTACAAATGAAGTGTTTGGGCAACAACAGACACACCGCGGAAGTACTGGCCGAGTACTTGCAGCAAGAAACTCAGTCATGGCTGGGCAGTGTACATCTTGAGGCAGGCAAGGTAGTCAGTGATAACAGAAGGAATTTTATGGCTGCCATAGCCCTTTCAGAACTGAAACACATCCCTTGCCTGGCTCACACCTTGAACCTGGTGGTGCAGTGCTTCCTGAAAAATTATCCGGAGTTACCAGCCCTGCTCCTGAAGGTGCGAAGACTTTGCTTGCACATCCGCCGGTCGCCCGTACACTCCAACCATATGCAGAACCATCAGCGATCGCTGAATCTTCCCCAGCACCGCCTAATAATCGATGTTGCAACAAGGTGGAACTCCACACTGCACATGCTTCAGAGGTTGTGCAAACAGAGGCGTGCTGTCATTTATTTGTGGGAGGATACACATACACATGCAGGCAGTTGAATGGCAGACATGGAGTTGTCAGGTGTGCAGTGGTCGAAGCTACAAGACCTCTGTCAAGTCCTTCAGTGTTTTGAGGAATGCACATGGCTGCTCAGTGCAGACAATGCCATCATAAGCATGAGCATCCCACTAATGCATCTGCTGATGGCCACACCATGAGTTTATCTCCTTTTTTGCCCATAGCAGCCAATGACTCAGAGGTATTCTTAGCAGCATGAGATGGTGCATTGTCATCAGGGCTGCCTCCAGGTTTTCATGGGCCCTGGGCGAAAGAGTCCCGGTGGGCCCCTTTAACACATACCACAATTCATAATGCATCGATACGGCAGATAAATATAGGTATAGTACAATGCCAAAGATTTCACTTACTTCTTATATTACATGAGTGTTATCTATTGTACATTCTACATTAGCTCAGAAACCGGACAGTGTAGTCCTCTATACATAATAATGAGCCCCATATATTGCTCCAAACAGAATAATGAGCCCCATATATTGCTCCAAACAGAATAATGAGCCCCATATTATGCTCCAAACAGAATAATGAACCCCATATATTGCTCCATGCAGTATAATTGGCACCACATAGTCCTCTATACAGAATAATGAGCCCCATATTATGCTCCAAACAGAATAATGAGCCCCTTAAATTGCTCCATACAGTATAATTGGCACCACACAGTCCTCAGTTCAGAATAATGTCCTGCTCGTACATCACCCCCTGACAAAGGAATATCCGAAACGCGCGTCTGGGTGCTCTGTACTTGGGAATACAGGACGTACAGGTATACATAATTCTTCAATCCTAGCATAAAATTCTGGTGTGCACATTCAAGCATGGAGCTGTGATACATGTGTATGCACATGCATATATATATATATATATATATATATATATGGTGCTACTCTTCCCTTAACCCCTTTCTGCCATTGGACGTACTATTCCGTCCATGTGGGGTGGGCCCTACTTCCCAAGGAGGGAATAGTACGTCCAGCGCGATCAGCCGCACTCACGGGGGGAGTTGTTATGATCCGGTGACCTTGGAGCAACATGAAAACTTTCACTGGAGTAGGTGGTCACTATACTGACCGCAAATCCTGATCTTAACACCGCAACTAGAAGTAGCCGTGGGCTGTAACTAACCAATCCTAGACACCTCGTCACAGCCGGAGGACTAAATACCCCTAAAGATGGAAATAGGAATACTATCTTGCCTCAGAGCAGAACCCCAAAGGATAGACAGCCCCCCACAAATATTGGCGGTGAGTCGGAGAGGAAAAAACATACACAGGCAGAAAAACAGGATTTAGCACAAGAGGCCACTCTAGCTAAATAGGACAGGATAGGACAGAGTTCTGTGCGGTCAGTATTAAAACCCTTCAAAAATATCCACAGCAGAATATACAAAAACTTCCTACATCTAACTAAAGACGTAGGAGCGTAAATCTGCAACTCCAGTGAATCCTACATTCAGAGCAGGAATACAATCAAAAACAAGCCCACAGCCTGTGTGCCACAGAAAAAGAAACAGACACTTATCTTTGCTGAAATGGCAACCAAGCAGGAGAAGCCAGAAAGAGATCCATCATATCCCAAAAAACCTTGACAACTGACAAGGACTAATGAGTCCTGCAAGCCTAAATACCCCAGTCAGAACTGCAATAAGCAGATACACCTGTCCAAGACTGCAGCCCAGGAACAACTGCATTACCATCTGCTACCACCATAGGGAGCTCAAAAGCAGAATTCACAACAGGGAGTGCGGCCGATCGTGGCCGGGTGTCAGCTGACTATCGCAGCTGACATTTGGCACTATGTGCCAGGAGCGGTCACAGACCGCCCCCGGCACATTAACCCCCGGCACACTGCGATCAAACATGATCGCAGTGTTCTGGAGGTATAGGGAAGCATCGCGCAGGGAGTGGGCTCCCTGTGTGCTTCCCTGAGACCCTCGGAGCAACGCGATGTGATTGCGTTGCTCCGAGGGTCTCTTACCTCCTCCCTGCAGCAGGCTCGGATCCAAAAGAGCCGCGGGGCTGCATCCGGGTCCGGCAGGGAGGTGACTTCACAGCGCCTGCTCAGAGCAGGCGCAGGGAAGCCTTCCTGATGTGCACGTCATATCGCTGATCTGACACAGTGCACAGCAAAGTGTCAGATCAGCGATCTGTCACTTTACTGTGATGTCCCCCCCCCCCCCCCCCCCCGGGCAAAGTAAAAAAGTTAAAAAAAAAAAATTACATGTGTAACAAAAAAATCCTAAATAAATAATAATAATAAAAAAATATTGTTCCAATAAATACATTCTTTTATCTAAATAAAGAAAAAACAATACAGTACGCATATTTAGTATCGCCGCATCCGTAACGACCCGACCTTTAAAACTGTCCCACTACTTAACCCCTTCAGTGAACACCGTAAAAAAAAAAAAAAAAAAAAACGAGGCAAAAAACGCTTTATTATCATACCGCCGAACAAAAAGTGGAATAACACGCGATCAAAAAGACGGATATAAATAACCAATGTACCGCTGAAAATGTCATCTTGTCCTGCAAAAAACTAGCCACCATACAGCATCATCAGCGAAAAAATAAAAAAAGTTATAGTCCTCAGAATAAAGCGATGCAAAAATAATTATTTTTTCTATAAAATAGTTTTTATCGTATAAAAGCACCAAAACATAAAAAATGATATAAATGAGGTATCGCTGTAATCGTACTGACCCGAAGAATAAAACTGCTTTATCAATTTTACCAAACGCAGAATGATATAAACGCCCCCCCAAAAGAAATTCATGAATAGCTGGTTTTTGGTCATTCTGCCTCACAAAAATCGGAATAAAAAGCGATCAAAAAATGTCACGTGCCTGAAAATGTTACCAATAAAAACGTCAACTCGTCTTGCAAAAAACAAGACCTCACATGACTCTGTGGACCAAAATATGGAAAAATTATAGCTCTCAAAATGTGGTAACGCAAAAAAATATTTTTTTGCAATAAAAAGCGTCTGTGTGTGATGGCTGCCAATCATAAAAATTCGCTAGAAAACCCGCTATAAATAGTAATATAAACCCCCCTTCATCACCCCCTTAGTTAGGGAAAAATTAAAAAATTAAAAAAATGTATTTATTTCCATTTTCCCATTAGGGCTAGGGTTAGCGCTAGGGTTAGGGGTAGGGTTAGGGCTAGGGTTAGTGTTAGGGCTAGCATTAGGGCTAGGGTTAGGGCTAGGGTTAGGGTTGGGGCTAAGGTTAGGGCTACAGTTAGGGTTGGGGCTAAAGTTAGGGTTAGGGTTGGGGCTAAAGTTAGGGTTAGGGTTTGGATTACATTTACGGTTGGGAATAGGGTTGGGATTAGGGTTAGGGGTGTGTCAACGTTAGGGGTGTGGTTAGGGTTACTTTTGAGATTAGGGGTAGGGGTGTGTTTGGATTAGGGTTTCAGTTATAATTGGGGGGTTTCCAGTGTTTAGGCATATCAGGGGCTCTCCAAACGCGACATGGCGTACGATGTCAATTCCAGCCAATTCTGCGTCGAAAAAGCAAAACAGTGCTCCTTCCCTTCCAAGCTCTCCCGTGCACCCAAACAGGGGTTTACCACAACATATGGGGTATCAGTATACTCAGGACACATTGGACAACAACTTTTGGAGTCCAATTTCTCCTGTTACCCTTGTGAACATAAAAACTTGGGGGCTAAAAAATCTTTTTTGTGGAAAAAAAATATTTTTTATTTTCACGACTGCATTATAAACGTCTGTGAAGCACTTGGGCATTCATAGTTCTCACCACACATCTAGATAAGTTCCTTGGGGGGTCTAGGTTCCAAAATGGGGTCACTTAAGGGGGGTTTCTACTGTTTAGGTACATCAGGGGCTCTGCAAACGCAACATAACGCCCGCAGACCATTCTATCAAAGTCTACAACACAACCTACAACGTTCTTCCAGAATTAGTAATTGCTTCCAAAACAACAACAAAGCATTTCAACCTACAAAAATATATAGTCCAGATTCTCAATTTAAACTAAATAATTGAGGGCTATATAACAGGATAGAAGCAAATAGCCAAAGTTTATAAATGTAACAAACTTTATTTAAATATTATAAACACCAACATCATATCGGAAATAAATCCGTGAGTATCACCAGTGACGGACAAAGAAACAGGAGACAAAAAGGTTTTGCCAGGCAGCAAAACACAGGAAAAAAGGACCACACCACAATGAATACCTAAATATATGGACGGCCTCAATCTGAGATTCCGTATAGATAGACCACCATGGCAATTAAGTAAGAATAGATTTTTGAAAGAGAGGAAATTCTGGCAGAGTATAATGTAGCTAAAAGATATTATATCATATTAACCTGAATAGCTCTCTAATATGTCAGGTATTGATATATAAGATTACTTTACCTGTGGCCACGGTGAGTCTAAAAGAGGTGGGTAGAACATGCTGCCGTGCTGCCAAGCGCCTCGACGCGCGTTTCGCCCGATGAGCTTCGTCAGGAGGCGTGGCTAGTGCGGCAGGAGAAGTTCCCTTTAGAGAGCGTATAATTTAGATATAATAAACGGCAGGTGTGTGGTGTACCGCAGCTGAAAAAATGCCTATGATGTCATCAGAGCGGGCATCTTCTAAAACATTTGTCCAATCAAAAGTATGGAGATTTACTAAGTTTAAAAAGGTAGAGAAGGACCTTCCGGATTTTGCACCAATGCCAATGCTTGTAAATGGTCATGTGACACGTCACATGGGTAGCGAAGGCATCTGTAGTGCACAGAAGGACCTTCCAGTTTTGAACCAATGAAAAAGCTACAATATAGTCACATGGGGTCGGTTCCATAGTGACAGCGTAGTATACCAATCGGCGCAGTGCCATGTGATGCCGTGCTCTCGCAAGTATGGCGCCGACGTCCTGCACCGCATGCCACCAGTGGGAGGAGCAACGTCATCCCAATGGTAACCGCAGCAACCAGACGCCGCGACACACACGGGACCACAGCAGCGCACATAAGCAATGCGTCTGGGTAAGGGAGCATAGAGTTATCTGTAGACTTTTCACATGCAGTTCATAATACATCTATACATAATTACTATAAAATATAAGTAAGAAATGGACTCAAACTGGCGTAATCAGAATATATCAACATGTAACAAATATAGCCAAAATATTTTTATATAATCAGTTTAAATAGTATATTCAAGAATTATTAAGATCTGATATATCTCTTGTAGTAATTAATATACAGTCCCAGTTCTTTATGATGTATAGCTTCTGCGAAGATAGCTCCAAAGGCACGCGGCAATACCAAACTTCCTGCAGCCCTCCGTGTTATCGAATAATGCCACCAAAATAGAGATATTTGCTTGAATGAGGGAAAAATTTTTATATATGAATATAGGATATATGAACAAAGGTCTGAAAAACTAAATAAAAAAACATTTAATTAAAAACAACATAAATACGTGCAATAAAAGAGAACTAATTAAAATAGCGCCATAGATGTTAATAGAATTGCATTTACAAAAAAGACTTGAAGCTAACATACTCAAGTATGGAGTAACTAAGACCGTATGGAGTAACAGTATTTAAATTGACCATCCATTTAGTTTCCAATTGTAGGAGCTTTCGTTTAGCATTGCCCCCTCTATTTCCCATATAAATTCTGTCGATACCACAGACTTTAAGACCCCAAGGGTTACAACTGTGATGTTCACAAAAATGTCTGGGGATATTTTTGAGATTCTCGTGTTCGCTGCCCGCTTTTTTTGCATTTGTGATGTCCCGTGTATGCTCTTGTATACGGATCTTCAGGGCTCTAGTGGTCATGCCTATGTAGATTAAATTGCAGGGGCATGTGAGATGGTATATAACGCCTTCCGTGTTACATGAGATGTGATGTACAATTTTAAAGGATTTATCCCCTTTAGAGTTTAGAAAAGATGTAGTTTTGGGGATATATTTACAAATAGAACAAGTCCCACAGGCATATGAGCCCCAAGGTGGACCTTTGCTCCCAAACAAGAATTGACTATCTCTAGAGGGGACATAATGACTACTGGTTAAGATGTCTCACAGGTTACGGGAACGTCTCCATGTAATGGTGGGTGTCTGATTAAGGTGGTATTTTAAATCCTTATCCGTAAGAAGAATAGACCAGTTTTTAGATATTATTTCTTTCATTTGTTGCCAATTGGAGTTAAATGTAGAAATGAAACGAGGTGTCATTTCACAATTGGTATTATTTTGTTGTTGTTGTTGTCGGTCTGATCTATAGGTAAGGAGAGATTGTCTATTAGTATTGGCTGCTCTAAAGTAGCCTTTCTTGATATCCCTTGTTTTGTAGCCTCGTTCTCTGAATCTATTGGTAAGATTATCAGCTTGTTTTTGAAACACCAAGTCATCAGAACAGATACGTCGTATTCTTAAGAATTGGACGACTGGGATAGATTTTATCAACTGTGGTAGATGGGACAAGTTGGCATGTAATAATGCATTTGTTGCTGTGTCTTTGCGATAGACATCAGTTGTTATCATGCTGTCTGTTCTTTTCAAAATCATAATATCAAGAAACTCTATCTTAGTCGCGCTATATTTCCATGTAAGCTTGATATTTAGGTCATTGTTGTTAAGCAGCTGGAGGAAGTCGTTCAATTGCGATGTGGAGCCCTGCCAGATAAAAAATATGTCATCTATAAAGCGCGACCACGAGATGAGGTTTTCATGACCAGGAGTATCAAGGACCACCTCCCTCTCCCACAGCCCCAGGAAAAGATTAGCATATGAGGGTGCAGATGTAGCCCCCATTGCAGTTCCCTCGAGCTGTAGGAAGGGGCGGTCCTTGAATACAAAGAAATTATGTGTAAGTAGAAAATGTAATAATGATAACACAAAATCAATCAGATCTTTATCTAGATTGGTCATAGTCAGAAAAAATGCCGTAGCCCTCATCCCGTGGTCGTGGCCTACAGAGGTGTACAGAGACTCCACATCGCAAGTAACCAGCAACATATCGTCCTCCAGGTGTACCCCTTCCAGTTTCCTCAAGATATCCGTCGTATCCTTCGTATAAGATGGTAAAGTCTCGACACATCCCTGTAGATAATAATCTATGCATTTACATATAGGTTCACAAAGACCCCCAATCCCAGAGACTATAGGTCTCCCTGGTGGGTTTTGGGGGTCCTTGTGAATCTTTGGAAGGAGGTAGAAGGTAGGAGTTACTGGACATCCTTGTATTAAAGATTCTTTGAGTTTGTTGGTTACGATGCCCTTCTCCATCCCACCGTCCAAGATATCATCGAGTTCTTTTTTAAAAAGATGTATCGGGTTTGAACTAAGGCGTTTATAACAATCAGGAGAATTTAGCTGTTTAAAGGCTTCTTTTTCATAGGCGGCAGCTGGCCATAAGACTATATTACCGCCTTTATCTGCCCTTTTGATCACTATATCCTTAAGAGATGAAAATTCCTGAATGGCCTTTCTTTGGGCCCTTGTCAGATTATCTTTGTCAATATGTGTCTGAAGACGTTGAAATTCACTTTTGACAATTCTGACAAAGATCTTTACTTGAGGACAGATAGATAAAGGTGGGAAGGATTGGGAACTACGGAAGAGGTGTGTAGGCACTGGAAGGCTATCAGAGGATTCCCCCGCATCATGTTCTCTAGCCAGAGCGTGTAAATCATATAATGCTTGAATCTCAACATCAGTAGTCATGGCAGAGGTATCTAAACTGAAATTTTTTTTAGGATAAGCTTACGTGCAAACAATTCAAGATCCTTAACTGCCGTAAAGTAATCAAACTTATTGACGGGAGCAAAGGATAACCCTTTTGACAAAACCCCATGTTGTACCTTAGTGGGAACATGGTTAGAGAGATTACTTACCTTTAATGTTTCTTTTTCTGGTACTGTGTCTTGTCCCTGAAGTTGTAGGGACGATTTGATCTCTTGACTAACGGTGTCATCGAGTGTAGACCTGAAGTTGGATTTACATGAGAATCCTCTTTTCCTGGTCTCGAGCGTTTGCCTAAAAAACGTTCTCCACATTCTCCTTCTGAAGTGGTTGAGACGCTTGATATAGATGCTGAGCGATTCCTCTGTTTATTAATTTTAGGTTTCCAACGATAGACCTTGTTTGACTGGTAGTCACCCAGGTCTCTTTGAAATTTCTTTATTTTATTCTGTTGAATTTCAATTTCCCATTTATCTAGATCTTGTTCCAATGTTACATCAAAATTTTTCAAATCATCAGTACTTAATTTATTATTTAATTTTTCACGTATCTGTTCAATCTCTTTCTCCAAATGTTCTAAAGTTTTTTTTATCATTACCTATTAGCAGCTCCAAAAGTGTACGAGAACATTTAGAGAGAGTTTCCTCCCATTTGGAGGTAAAACTAGTATCCTCTGAGTTTAGAGTGGGGAATAATTGAATTCTGAGGCCTCTAGGTATTATATTTTTTTGGAGATAATTTTCTAATGCAGCCTTATTCCACCACACCTTAGCCCTCCTTTTTAAAGTCTCCTTGATCTTTAGCTTCAAGTCTTTTAAGTCAAAAGTATCAGTATCCGCTGTGGATTTCTCACCAAATGCTGTCCCGAGTTTTGAGACCCAGGCTTTATCACGTTTTTTATAATCCATAAAACTAATGGAAAGATCTGTAAAAAACAGATAATGTAAACAACACAACCTACAACGTTCTTCCAGAATTAGTAATTGTTACGGCCGCTACCGCTACTCACCGCTCCTTGTCTGGGTCCCGCCGCGCTGTCCCCGCTTCTTCTCCTGCTGTCGCCGCTACATCGGTCCTTTTGAGGTTCTGAGTCAAGTCAACGATGTCGCCTACAAGCTGAAGTAGCCTGCCTCGCTCCGTATTCCCAATACTTTCCATGTGTCCTTGCTCAAACCTGTTACTCTTAATCGCTTCCATCCTTCTTCTGGTGCCTCTCCTCAGTCTGTCTGCGCCAATAACATTTTTGAGGTAAAGGATATTTTAGCCATGAAGAGGGTTCGTGGGAGAGATTTTTTCCTGGTGGATTGGAGGGGTTTTGGTCCTGAGGAGAGATCGTGGGAGCCTCGGGAGAATATCAATGCTCCTCAACTTCTTAACAAATTCCTCTCCGGGATTGGGAGAGGGGATTTTAAGGAGGGGGGTACTGTTACGGCCGCTACCGCTACTCACCGCTCCTTGTCTGGGTCCCGCCGCGCTGTCCCCGCTTCTTCTCCTGCTGTCGCCGCTGCTCCTCTCGGCCGCTCGTTCTCCAGGTCCCGGCACGCTGGTCCGTCTTCCTCCATTGCTGCTCGTTCCTGCAGCCCGGCTTCCGGTGGGCGGTACACTCGTCCTCGGCGGGCTCCTCCTCCATGTCTTAGACATACTGCTCCTGCGCAGGTGCGCAGGATCCTGCGTTAGGCATTCCTTCCTGGTTTCCTGATACCGGATGTGTCTCTCCGGTGTGCTGCAGCCAATCCAGGTAGAGTGCCTACTATTTCAGGCCGCCTCCTTTGCTAGGAGGTGCCTGAGTGTCTTTAGCTTTAGCTTTTGCCTCCGGTCACGTTGCTGCTGTGTCTCTGTGTCTCGTGCTGGTTCTCCTCCTTTCCCTTCAGCTCCGTCTTTGCTCTCCTTCTGTTCCAGTTCATCGTTCCTATTTTCACTCATCATCTCTCCTCTCTCCCTACAGCTCCGTCTCCGGAATTCCACTACTCCAGCCTGTCATTTCATTCCCGAGTCCTCAGTCTCCGGTCCCGTAGTCCTTGGTTCAGGTTTTCTGTTTTTGCCTCATCCTCTGTTTTCTCCCTTTCCTGAGCCGCCCCTCTTGGTATCTGCTACCGTGGATAGGAGACCTCTGGGCCTGCTCCTGACAGCCCCTGTATAGGGGTTGGTTAACATCTGGTCTACTCGCCCAGGGGTAGGTCTACCACGGTCCAGAGGGTCCACTCTCGTTCTTGCCCCTGAAACGTTAGAGTACACTCAGGCCATGGACCCCGCAGGTGCCGCGTTCTCTGCTCAGAAGGAGCTAGCACATCTGCGCGAAAATCAACAGCGCATTATGTCCTTCTTAAAAAACATGGAGTCCCGTCTGACTTCTCTGCAAACCTCCGACCCAGTTATCGCTTCTCAGATTGCAGGCCTGCAGCAAGAGCTTTCTCAGCAGCGGGATACGCAGGCACATATGCTGTCTTATATGGCTTCCATAGACGACCATTTATTTAATTTGCAGTCTGCTTCCACGGCTTCTGCTCAAAGTACGCAAGACTCTAATCTTACTCCTTCACCCCATCCGTCACCTCGTCTTGGCAAACCTCCTAGGTTTGGCGGAGATCCCAAGCTTTGTAGGGGATTTCTTAACCAATGCCGCCTCCACTTTGAACTCCTTCCCCAACAATACCCTACCGATCGGGCCAAGGTGGCCTTCATGGTTTCGCATTTAGAGGGTGAGGCTTTGGCTTGGGTCAATCCCCTGTGGGAGTGGGATGATCCCATAGTCTCGCAATTAGCCTTTTTCCTTGAGACCTTCCGCCGGGTTTTTGATGAGCCCGGGCGCCTAGCCTCCACGACCGAGTCGCTTTTCAACCTGCAACAGGGCTCCCTTACTGTCGCTCAGTACGCTATCCGCTTTCGCACCCTAGCCTCCGAGTTAGGGTGGAACAATGAGGCCCTGGTTGGCGCTTTCTGGCGAGGTCTATCTAGTCGGATAAAAGATGAGTTGGCAGGAAGGGATACTCCGACCTCGTTAGAAGATCTCATTTCTCTGTCAACACGCATTGACCTTCGCTTCCAGGAGCGAACTCGTGAGTCCACTAGAGAGAGGAGGTCTGTTCGTCCTTCACCATCAGTCCGTAGGTCAGGGAGTCCGCGGTCTTCGTTGTCTTCTTCGGCCTCTGCACCAGAACCTATGCAGGTAGATCGGGTCAAGCTGGCTGAGCAGCGTCGTCGGGAGAGACGTTCCCAGGGACTTTGCTTTTATTGTGGTAGCGCTTCCCATCTACTGCGAGCATGCCCCGAGAGACCGGAAAACTCCTCCGCCTAGGACAGGTAAGAGAGGCCTCCCTAGGTGTTTCTGATTCCTCTCAACCCTTGTGTCTGTCTGTCCTGTTTGTTCTTAATCAGAAACGATTTTCTGAAATAGCGTATGTGGATTCGGGTGCGGCAGGCAATTTTATCAGTCTTGAGGCAGTTCGGAGGCTTCGCGTTCCAGTTCTCTCTTTGGACTCTCCTCGTCTGATCGCTTCAGTGGATGGAAGACCCTTGCAGGATGCCATCACCTAGGTTACGGAAGAGATTGAATTATGGATCGGGGCCCTACATCGTGAGAAGATCACTTTCTATGTTCTCCCTAACCTTGCTCATGCTTTGCTTCTAGGGTTGCCTTGGCTCCGAATGCATGAACCTACTCTTGACTGGCGGTCTGGTGACGTACTCCGTTGGGGCTCTACGTGTCAAAAACAGTGTCTCTTGTCTGTTAGCCCTGTGGCTCCGCCCTCTGCAGTTTCCGTTCCCTCTGGTTTACCCTCTCCGTACTGGTCCTTCATAGACGTTTTTGATAAGAAAGAGGCTGAGACTCTTCCTCCTCATCGTGCCTACGACTGTCCGATCGAACTCCTTTCCGGTTCCACTCCGCCTAGAGGAAGAATTTACCCACTCTCTCCAGCTGAGACTAAAGCCATGTCCGAGTATATCCAAGAAAATTTGTCCAGAGGATTTATCCGAAAGTCATCTTCTCCCGCAGGTGCGGGATTCTTCTTCGTCAAGAAGAAAGACGGGTCACTTCGTCCTTGTATCGACTACAGAGGTCTGAACAACATTACGATCAAGAACAAGTATCCTCTGCTGCTCATTCCGGAACTCTTTGATCGACTTAAAGGAGCGCGAATTTTCACTAAATTAGATCTTCGGGGTGCTTACAACCTTGTCCGAATTCGAGCCGGTGATGAAGGGAAGACCGCATTTAACACTCGAGACGGTCATTATGAATACCTAGTCATGCCGTTCGGTCTCTGCAACGCTCCTGCGGTCTTCCAAGAATTCGTTAATGACATCTTCCGTGACCTTCTCTACTCCTGTGTTGTGGTGTATCTTGATGACATCCTGGTCTTTTCTGTAGACTTACCGTCCCACAGAAGAAGTGTTCGTTTGGTTTTGCAACGTTTAAGAGAGAATCGCCTTTACGCCAAGTATGAGAAGTGTCTCTTCGAACAAACGTCTTTGCCTTTTCTCGGATACATAATTTCGGATGCCGGCCTCAAGATGGATCCTGAAAAGGTGAATGCCATTCTCCATTGGCCACGTCCCTATGGAATAAAAGCCGTTCAACGGTTTCTCGGCTTCGCTAACTACTACAGGCAGTTCATATCTCATTTCTCCTCCATAATTCGGCCTCTCTCTGCTCTCACTCGCAAAGGTTCCAACCCGAAGACTTGGACTACGGAGGTCGAGAATGCCTTTGTACTCCTGAAGAAGTCCTTTTCTTCCGCTCCAGTACTTCACCATCCAGAGGTTAATAAACCATTCGTTCTCGAGGTGGATGCCTCTTCCACGGGTGCCGGAGCAGTACTCTCCCAAAGGTCTCAAATGGGTCGATTAGTTCCGTGCGGTTTCTTTTCTAAAACGTTCTCTGCTTCTGAACGTAATTATACCATTGGGGACCGTGAACTCTTGGCCATAAAGCTAGCTTTGGAAGAATGGAGGCATCTTCTTGAAGGAGCTGTTCATCCTTTTGTGATTTTCTCTGACCATAAGAATTTGGCTTACCTTCAAACTGCGCACAGACTTAATCCACGGCAAGCTCGATGGTCCCTGTTCTTTGCTCGCTTCGATTTCGAGCTCCGTTTTCGGCCTGGTGACAAGAATGTCAAGGCAGATGCTCTGTCCAGACTTTCTCAGCCAGAGGACATTGACGAAGAACCTGCGCATATCCTGGATCCCTGCAAAGTCGTCACAGTGGCTCCTCTTAAGATGATTCGCCCTCCTCCGGATAAAACACTAGTGACGGAGGATGACAAGATGAGAGTGCTTCGTTGGGGTCATTCCTCTAAATTGGCAGGTCATGCCGGAATAAAGAAGACCTTCCTTCTCATCTCTCGCTACTACTGGTGGCCTTCGCTACGCCAGGATATCAAAGACTTTGTCGCCTCTTGTCCTTCCTGTGCTAAGTACAAGGTGCCAAGACAATTTCCTCGGGGGAGTCTGCTTCCACTTCCCGTACCTTCCTGTCCGTGGCAACATATCGCCATGGACTTCATTACTGATTTACCGAAATCCTCTGGTTGTACTGTCATCCTAACGGTCGTAGATCGGTTTTCTAAAATGGCTCATTTTGTTCCTCTGCCTGGACTACCCTCGGCTCCTGAGTTGGTGAAAATTTTTATTTCCAATATTTTCAGACTCCATGGTTTTCCTCAAAACATCGTGTCTGACCGAGGAGTTCAATTTACGTCACATTTTTGGAGGGCGTTATGCAAACTCTTGAAGGTGTCGCTGGATTTTTCGTCTGCTTATCATCCACAGACTAACGGCCAAGCGGAACGTACGAATCAAATTGTGGCTTCCTATCTTCGTCATTTCATCAACGTCCACCAAGATGACTGGGTCAGCCTTTTGCCTTGGGCCGAGTTCGCCTATAATAATCACTCTAACGAGTCCTCCGCTAAGTCTCCTTTTTTCATTGTCTTCGGTCAGCATCCGAATATGCCCCTCCCAATTTCTTCCGTGTCTGGAGATCCGGCAGCAGATTCTTTATCTTCTAAATTCTCTGCAATCTGGGGTGAAGTTGAAGAGGCCCTCAATTTGGCCTCTGCTAAGATGAAGAGACATGCCGACAAGAGGCGTTTAGATTCTTCTCCATTTTCTCCTGGCGATAAGGTCTGGCTTTCCTCGCGTTATATTAGGCTCAAGATTCCATCCTATAAACTTGGTCCCCGCTACATCGGTCCTTTTGAGGTTCTGAGTCAAGTCAACGATGTCGCCTACAAGCTGAAGTTGCCTGCCTCGCTCCGTATTCCCAATACTTTCCATGTTCCATGTGTCCTTGCTCAAACCTGTTACTCTTAATCGCTTCCATCCTTCTTCTGGTGCCTCTCCTCAGTCTGTCTGCGCCGATAACATTTTTGAGGTAAAGGATATTTTAGCCATGAAGAGGGTTCGTGGGAGAGATTTTTTCCTGGTGGATTGGAGGGGTTTTGGTCCTGAGGAGAGATCGTGGGAGCCTCGGGAGAATATCAATGCTCCTCGACTTCTTAACAAATTCCTCTCCGGGATTGGGAGAGGGGATTTTAACCCTTATCCGGCTGAATAGGTACAATTGTAACTATTCCGTTTTAAAATTGCAATAACTTTTTTTTGAAAAGACGTAGAGGGCTGAAATTTCGTGACATCTCTACATTTTTGGTCCAGAATATATTGGCCAAATTTCAATAAAATATCTCCACCCGCTTCCGAGATAAGGGGTCGAGATCTTTTTGCATCCATAACAAGCTGCATAGGTACAAATGTACCTCATATATTTTGAATGAAGATAATGCAAGGGAAAAAGCATAAATTTTTTTTTAATGATAATGCTATTTAACTATTATAAACAAGTAAAAAACTGTTCATTTACATTATAAAAGAAAATGTAAGAACCTTTTTTTTATTGATTTTCTTTGCAAGTAATGCATGTTGGCTTTGCTACAGAGTGTTCATCGCAAATGGGTTTCACACAAACCACACAAGACTTTCTAGTCTTGCGTTGTTTTCGCCTCAGGTCTCTGCAGACATAGCAACTACCAACAACAGGGGAGGGTCCACGACTACCATGAGGTATTTTGGGGCCAGCTGCTGGCTGCGATGCTACCACAATGCATCGTCCAAGCACCATTTCTACTGCACCTCGAAGAAAATGGTTTCTCATTATCATTTTGTTTGTACTACGATCTTCAATTGCAATCATACACAGCTGATTTGCGAGATCTTTCAGGAACTTTCTTCGTTGATCCTTTGCCCTGAAGCTTGGATTGTGTTCTCTGTAGATGATGTAGGATGCTAACCCACTGACATCAATCATATTGTAGAAAAATGCCAAAGTCCAACGTGATGTTCGTCGTTTCACAGTGTACTCTCCCAACATTTTATCCATAACATCAACGCCACCTTTTGTTATGTTGTAGTATTTTATTATCTCTGGCTTGGCTGCTAGTGTCTCTTCAACTTCTCCCGTCATGTGCATAGATGATAGAAGCACGACTGATTTGTTCTTCTTTGGTACATATGAACAGACTGTTGCATCATGATTGTAGGCAAAATTTGTCGAGTATACAGGCCTTTCTTTGGCAGGCTGCATGTTGTTAGGTAGGAACCTTTTGTTTTTTCTCACTGTACCAACTAGTGTCATGTTCCAGGAGTTCAATACCTTAGCTAGTTCCATGGTTGTAAAGAAGTTATCGGTGGTGACATTTCTTCCAGAGCCTTTATACGAGCTCACTAGGTCCAATACTGTTCGTTCTCCAATGTTTACTTGTCGAGGACCATCAGTTGGTTTCCCAGTGTAGAGCTGACCTTGTAAAGGGTAGGCATTTGATGAGTCACAAGCCCAGAAAATCTTTATGCCATATTTAGCTGGTTTTGAAGGTATATACTGGGTAAATTTAGTATGACCTCTAAATGGAAATAATTGCTCGTCGACGGTGATACAATGATATGGCTTGTAGGCTCTCTCCAGATTACTGTTCAGCATTGTCCAGATGTCCCGTATTGGTGCAGCTTTATCTGTTTGCACACGTTCTGCACGTGTATTTTCGTTGTCAAACCTGATAAATCTGAGTATCATCTTGAAGCGGTCACGAGACATGGCTGCACGTATAAGAGGCAGAGCAGCAACATTCCACATTTCCTCCAGATTCTCTTTGTTGGCTCTGTGCACACCAGCAGCAATCAGTATGCCCAAAAATGCATGAAGTTCAGTTTCAGTAAATTGCTTGAATGTTTTTTGTGGTGGCCGTTTGGAAGAATCAGGAAAACGTTGTACCAGTTCGTTGTTGTAAGCATCACAAACTCTCTTGGCCTTTCGATTCGTTTCCCGTAATATGATGTCACACATCTCGGGAGTCATGATGGACTTGAATAGCTCTTTTGCTGTATATAGGTTGCTGATTGCTGCAGGGCCACCTCTTTGTCGTAGGACATTACGAGATTTTGTTTGTGCATTTGGCAGTGGATTACTGCACCATTGAGTTTCATCCTTAGCAGTCCAAATGTCGCCTGCACTTTGAGGCACAGAATCATCCTCAACACTTTCGTCTGATTCGTATTCATTTTCATGCTCTATGACCATTTCTTGTTCAATGTCTGAATCTTCTTCAGTAACATCCACTTGTGGTACATAGTTTTCATCATCAGATGGAACATATGGTTCATCCTCATGCTCAGAATCAGATTCTTCTAGCATTCGCATTATTTCGTCAGACGTAAATCTGTAAATATGAAAAAATGTAAAATAAATAATTTTCCGAAATACTACATTATTGGCTTTTCACAAAATTATACTAACCTGCAAACACGTTTTCTTGGATTATGGCGGAAACTAGATCCAGCATTACTATCACTCATGATGACTTGCTAGATGAATTTTGGCTTCGTATTTTGTGCTGAATATAAATAAAACATCGTAAAACAATATGTAGATACTAATTATTATCCATTTTTCGTATAAAAATTATACCTATAGTGATAAGTTTCATACAAAATATATGTAAGCCAAGTCCAGGCTGAAAGACAATTTGACTGTTCTGTCCCCACATAATGAGAATAAAGGTATAACTGGCTGTTAGATGCTGTGAGACTTTCCTACCTTCGTTTCCAAGAAATTGAAGACTTCACAAGCCTAGAAATGTGTGCTCACAGCAATGAGATGAACAGCAAAATGGCTAATGAGAGGAGGGAGGCAGGAAGACAAGTAGAAGCCACTCCCAGTTTGAATTAACTTAATTGACAGCAACATAAGTGACCAGTAACAACACTGAACAATAGATATCAGCATAACATTTGTAGCTGAATGAACTTTAGTTTCTGAAACCAAGTAAAGTCTTCCCACAGTGGAGGTATATGTGAAGGTACAATTGTACCTATGCAGCCTGTTAAGGTTGTAAAATTATGCAGCCTGACAAGGGTTAAGGAGGGGGGTACTGTTACGGCCGCTACCGCTACTCACCGCTCCTTGTCTGGGTCCCGCCGCGCTGTCCCCGCTTCTTCTCCTGCTGTCGCCGCTGCTCCTCTCGGCCGCTCGTTCTCCAGGTCCCGGCACGCTGGTCCGTCTTCCTCCATTGCTGCTCGTTCCTGCAGCCCGGCTTCCGGTGGGCGGTACACTCGTCCTCGGCGGGCCCCTCCTCCATGTCTTAGACATACTGCTCCTGCGCAGGTGCGCAGGATCCTGCGTTAGGCATTCCTTCCTGGTTTCCTGATACCGGATGTGTCTCTCCGGTGTGCTGCAGCCAATCCAGGTAGAGTGCCTACTATTTCAGGCCGCCTCCTTTGCTAGGAGGTGCCTGAGTGTCTTTAGCTTTTGCTTCCGGTCACGTTGCTGCTGTGTCTCTGTGTCTCGTGCTGGTTCTCCTCCTTTCCCTTCAGCTCCGTCTTTGCTCTCCTTCTGTTCCAGTTCATCGTTCCTATTTTCACTCATCATCTCTCCTCTCTCCCTACAGCTCCGTCTCCGGAATTCCACTACTCCAGCCTGTCATTTCATTCCCGAGTCCTCAGTCTCCGGTCCCGTAGTCCTTGGTTCAGGTTTTCTGTTTTTGCCTCATCCTCTGTTTTCTCCCTTTCCTGAGCCGCCCCTCTTGGTATCTGCTACCGTGGATAGGAGACCTCTGGGCCTGCTCCTGACAGCCCCTGTATAGGGGTTGGTTAACATCTGGTCTACTCGCCCAGGGGTAGGTCTACCACGGTCCAGAGGGTCCACTCTCGTTCTTGCCCCTGAAACGTTAGAGTAATTGCTTCCAAAACAACAACAAAGCATTTCAACCTACGAAAATATATAGTCCAGATTCTCAATTTAAACTAAATAATTGAGGGCTATATAACAGGATAGAAGCAAATAGCCAAAGTTTATAAATGTAACAAACTTTATTTAAATATTATAAACACCAACATCATATCGGAAATAAATCCGTGAGTATCACCAGTGACGGACAAAGAAACAGGAGACAAAAAGGTTTTGCCAGGCAGCAAAAAGCAGGAAAAAAGGACCACACCACAATGAATACCTAAATATATGGACGGCCTCAATCTGAGATTCCATATAGATAGACCACCATGGCAATTAGGTAAGAATAGATTTTTGAAAGAGAGGAAATTCTGGCAGAGTATAATGTAGCTAAAAGATATTATAGCATATTAACCTGAATAGCTCTCTAATATGTCAGGTATTGATATATAAGATTACTTTACCTGTGGCCACGGTGAGTCTAAAAGAGATGGGTAGAACCTGCTGCCGTGCTGCCAAGCACCTCGACGCGCGTTTCGCCCGATGAGCTTCGTCAGGAGGCGTGGCTAGTGCGGCAGGAGAAGTTCCCTTTATAGAGCGTACAATTTAGATATAATAAACGGCAGGTGTGTGGTGTACCGCAGCTGAAAAAATGCCTATGATGTCATTAGAGCGGGCATCTTCTAAAACATTCGTCCAATCAAAAGTATGGAGATTTACTAAGTTTAAAAAGGTAGAGAAGGACCTTCCGGATTTTGCACCAATGCCAATGCTTGTAAATGGTCATGTGACACGTCACATGGGTAGCGAAGGCATCTGTAGTGCACAGAAGGACCTTCCAGTTTTGAACCAATGAAAAAGCTACAATATAGTCACATGGGGTCGGTTCCATAGTGACAGCGTAGTATACCAATCGGCGCAGTGCCATGTGATGCCATGCTCTCGCAAGTATGGCGCCGACGTCCTGCACCGCATGCCACCAGTGGGAGGAGCAACGTCATCCCAATGGTAACCGCAGCAACCAGACGCCGCGACACACACGGGACCACAGCAGCGCACATAAGCAATGCGTCTGGGTAAGGGAGCATAGAGTTATCTGTAGACTTTTCACATGCAGTTCATAATACATCTATACATAATTACTATAAAATATAAGTAAGAAATGGACTCAAACTGGCATAATCAGAATATATCAACATGTAACAAATATAGCCAAAATATTTTTATATAATCAGTTTAAATAGTATATTCAAGAATTATTAAGATCTGATATATCTCTTGTAGTAATTAATATACAGTCCCAGTTCTTTATGATGTATAGCTTCTGCGAAGATAGCTCCAAAGGCACGCGGCAATACCAAACTTCCTGCAGCCCTCCGTGTTATCGAATAATGCCACCAAAATAGAGATATTTGCTTGAATGAGGGAAAATTTTTTATATATGAATATAGGATATATGAACAAAGGTCTGAAAAACTAAATAAAAAAACATTTAATTAAAAACAACATAAATACGTGCAATAAAAGAGAACTAATTAAAATAGCGCCATAGATGTTAATAGAATTGCATTTACAAAAAAGACTTGAAGCTAACATACTCAAGTATGGAGTAACTAAGACCGTATGGAGTAACAGTATTTAAATTGACCATCCATTTAGTTTCCAATTGTAGGAGCTTTCGTTTAGCATTGCCCCCTCTATTTCCCATATAAATTCTGTCGATACCACAGACTTTAAGACCCCTAGGGTTACAACTGTGATGTTCACAAAAATGTCTGTGTTCCTGATTGTAAAACCCCAGCGAATGAATGGAAACTAGGTCAATGACCTATATTTACCTTCATTCGCGGTGAGGCGCCCTATGCTGGTTGTCCTCATATGAACTCGAGCCTGGAAACTTTTCTGATTTTTTCCCACGCTCGAAGAACATCCAGCAGAGGGCGCCTCACCGCGAATGAAGGTAAGTATAGGTCATTGACCTAGTTTCCATTCATTCGCTGAGGTTTTACAGTCAGGAACACAGCTGCATTATAGCAGAGCTCCTGGCTGTAAAAAAAAATAACCCCTTCAGATGGATTTACATCGTGGGACGTTACAGATCCTCGGAAGGTATGTATATTGTTGTTTTATTATTTTTTCTTTGTCACAGAGGGAGGGTCTTCAGGTGGATTACCAGAATAATAAAATATTAAAACAACCTGTGTTTTTATTTCATTAAAATACTTTATAATAATGTGTATGTGTTTTTTTAACCCTTTCATTCAATTGGATTAATAATGTATTGGTGTCATAATTGACGCCTCTCCATTATTAATCTGGCTTAATGTCACCTTACAATAGCAAGGTGACATTAACCCTTCATTACCCCATATCCCACCGCTACACGGGAATGGAAGAGAGTTGCCAAGTGCCAGAATGTGCCTTTTCTGGGGTGGCTGGGGGCAGATGTTTTTAGCCAGGAGGGGGCCAATATCCATGGACCCTCTCCAGGCTATTAATATCTGCCCTCAGTCACTGGCTTTACTACTCTGGCGGAGAAAATTGCGCGGGAGCCCACGCCAATTTTTTTCCGCCATTTAACCCTTTAATTTAATAGCTAGAACGGCCAAATTTTGCACATACACACAACTAACATTAGGAGTGTGGAATATGCAAAAAAAATGGGGATATGAGATGGTTTACTGTATGTAAACCATGTCTCATATCATGTCGGGTTTAGGAAGGAGATAGCAAAAGCTGGCAATTGAATTACCGGCTTTAAAGCTATCTAGCGCTGTATTAAATATTAATATATATACATATATGTGTCTCAATGACATATATATATACCTATTCTATGTGTACACATTTATTCTACCTATTCTATTGTAACCTGTCAGTGTGATTTTACTGTACACCGCACTGAATTACCGGCTTTTCTCTCTAACACCGCTGCGTATTTCTCGCAAGTCACACTGCTGGTCCGTGTGTAATTCGTATTTTTCTGGCTTCCATAGACTTTCATTGGCGTATTTTTTGCGCAATACGCTGACAAACGCAGCATGCTGCGATTTTCTACGGCCGTAGAAAGCCGTATAATACGGATCAGTAAAATACGGCAGATAGGAGCAGGAGCATAGAGAATAATTGGGCCATGTGTAATGCGTGTTTTACGGACGTATTTTATGCGCTCATACGTCCGTAAAACTCGCTAGTGTGACGCCGGCCTTAATCTTATTATTTTTTCTATACACCACAATTATATTTATTTTTTATATCTATATTTCTCTGTACTGTATATATTTTTTGTACATGCACTTTAGGTCTATTCATTGTTTGGTCTACAGTGTCCTTTTAATAAACACTTTTTCAGTATCACATATATACTTTTAAGCATATATTTATATTTATATATTATTTTACTTCATTGTGCACTGATTTTACCTCCTAACAAGACTTGATTTATATACATATACTGTATATTTATATGCCCATGATATATATGCACACTACTATAATTCTCTTTAAAAGGATTGTGTAATATTTTATAGCATTTTTTTACCTTGTCCGCTCTTTATTTTTTTTTGCAATATATATTTTAATTATTTCTGTAATAATATTTCCAAGTACGTGCACAGTTGTGCCAGTATTGCCATAAAATATAATAAAGGCATATTTTATTAATCCCAATTTTGGTGATTGTTATATATATTTATATGTAATCCTTATCCTCTTTGAATTTCCATATGATGGTACTTTGACTTTTTATACAGTGGTCGGCCACTCTCATGCTTTTTTATTTACTCTATTCCTGTGTCCATTTTTTTCTATATATATACACATATTTATATATTTTGTCAATTTATTCATTATCTGACTGGAAATAGGCTTGCTAATATATTCTATAGAATAATGAGCCCCATACATTGCTCCAAACAGAATAATGAGCCCCATACTATGCTCCAAACAGAATAATGAGCTCATATATTGCTACATACAGTATAATGGGCAGCACGTAGCACTCCATACAGAATAATGAGCCCCATATAATGCTCCATACAGTATAATGGGCACCACAGAGTGCTCCATACAGAATGAGCCGCATATATTGCTCCATACAGGATTGACCCCATATAATGCTCCATACAGTATAGTGAGCCACATATAATTCTTCATACAGTATATGATGGACCCCATCTATTGCTACATATAAAATGAGCCTCATATAATGTTCCATACAGTATATGATCGGCCCCATACAGTTTACTGAGTCCCGTATATTGCTCCATACAGAATGGGCCCCATATGATGCTCCATGCAGAATGGGCCCCATATAATACTCCTTACAGAATGGGTCCCATATAATGCTTCAAAAATAATTGGGCCCATAAGATGCTTCATATAGACACATGGCCCCATAAGATGCTCCCTACAGAATTGGCCCCATAAGATGCTCCATATATTATTGGCCCCATAAGATGCTCCCTATATTATTGGCCCCATAAGATGCTCCATATTAAATTGGCCCCATATAATGCTCAATATATGGGCCCCTCCTGATGGTCCCCATATATTGCTCCAAATATTAAAAAAAAATGAAATACTCACCTCTCGTTGCATGTCGCTACTCTGCTCTGGACTCCTCACCGTCGGCGTCTTCCTGCTCTGTGCTGCGACTGCTCAGGCAGAGGGTGCGCACTGGTTATGTCATCGCGCCCTCTGACCTGAACGACACAGCCAGAGGATGGAAGACGCTGCAGCGCTGCAACCGGGAGAGGTAAGTATCGCAAGTGCCGGGGCCCACAGCAGGCGGGGGGTTCGGCACCATAGCACGCCAGTGTCCCAGACGGCGAGTGGGCCCCCTGACTACTCAGGGCCGAGGCACTTGCCCGGGTGCGCCGGGTGCTGACGCCAGCCCTGATTATCATGCATGAAGATGATTTTGCTCCTGAAGGCGCGTTTCTGCTTTTTATACCATGGAAGAAAGTTGTCAGTCAGAAACTCTATATACTTTGCAGAGGTCATTTAAACACCTTCAGGAACCCTAAAGGGCCCTACCAGCTGTTTCCCCTTATTTCCAGCCCAAAACATGACTCCGTCACCTCCTTGCTGACGTTGCAGGCTTGTTGGGACATGATGGCAATCCACCAACCATCCACTACTCCATCCATCTGGACCATCCAGGGTTGCTCGACACTCATCAGTAAACAAGACTGTTTGAAAATGAGTCTTCATGTATGTTTGGACACAATACAACCGTTTCTGCTTGTGTACAATGTTTAGGGGTGGCCAAATAGTAGGTTTATGCACCACAGCATGCCTTTGAAGGATCCTACACCTTTAGGTTCGAGGGACTCCAGAGGCATCAGCAGCTTAAAAAAACTATTTGCTGCTTTGTAATGGTATTTTGGCAGCTGCTCTCTAAATCCAATGAATTGGTCTGGCAGAAACCTTCCTCATTGTGTCTTTATCTGCATGAACTCTGTCTGTGCTCTGTTTCAGTCACAAATCTCTTCACAGTATGATGATCACTCTTAAGGTACCGTCACACTAAGCGACGCTGGAGCGATACCAACAATGATGTCGATCGCTGCAGCGTTGCTGTTTCGTCGCTGGAGAGCTGTCACACAGAAAGCTCTCCAGTGACCAACGATCCTGAAGTCCCCAGGTAACCAGGGTAAACATCGGGTTACTAAGCGCAGGGCCGTGCTTAGTAACCCGATGTTTACCCTGGTTACCGTTGTAAATGTAAAAAAACAAACACTACATACTTACATTCCCGGTGTCTGGTCATGTCCCTCGCCTTCAGCTTCCCGCACTGACTGAGCGCCGGCCGTAAAGTACAGCGGTGACGTCACCGCTGTGCTTTGCTTTACGGCTGGCCGGCACTCACCAATCAGTGCGGGAAGCTGACGGCGGGGGACATGACCAGACACCGGGAATGTAAGTGTCACGTCCGCTAATTCTGTCACGTCCGCACATACTTACCTGCCTTCTCCCATCCCTCGGCGCACTCACAATCCTGTCCCTCGCCGCTCTGCCTCTTCTTTTGCTGGCTCATGGCGTCCGGTGTCTTTGCGCATGCGCGGTCGCGTCTCCTCCGTCGCTGAGCCTTCTGGGAGGTCACGGCCCGATGGCTCCGCCCCAACATGGCGGCACCCATCGGGTATTTCTTCCCGGCATCTTTCCATGTAAGACGCCTTTGCTTTGTAGGTGCTCTGTCTTCTGTCAGCGTTCCTATGCCCTAGGCTCCCTAGTCTTAGTATCTCCTCCCTACTTAGGTCTTTCTGTGTCTCTGCTCAGTGTTCCTGCCGTATCCTGTCTAGTCCTGTGTTCTTGCCGTATCCAGCCTAGTTCCGTGTTCCTGCCAAGTTCCGTGTTCCTGCCGTGTCCTGCCAAGTCCTGTGTTCCTGCCATGTCCTGCCTAGTTCCGTGTTCCTGCCGTGTCCTGCCAAGTCCTGTGTTCCTGCCATGTCCTGCCTAGTTCCGTGTTCCTGCCGTGTCCTGTCAAGTCCTGTGTTCCTGCCATGTCCTGCCAAGTCCTGTGTTCCTGCCGTGTCCTGCCTAGTCCTGAGTTCCCGCCGTATCCTGCTTCGTCCCGTGTTCCTGCTGTATTCAGCTAAGTCCTGTATTCCAGTTGCTCCCCGCCAGTCCTATAGCACTGTGGTCTCTCTCTCTCTCGGGTCGTCCCTTTGGCTCTAGCTGTTGTGTCTCCATTCCCCCGAGGTCCTGCTCCTAACACTCCCTGTATAGGGGGTTGTTCCATCTGGTCCACTCGACCCCGGGGGCTCTAGAGTCACGACCCAGAGGGTCCACTCTCGGATTCCTTTCCGAATCCTTACAGTAAGCAAAGGCCATGGACCCCGCTGGAGCCTCTGCTGCGCAAATGGAGCTAGTCTTTTTGCGGGAGAATCAGTCCCGTATTATGTCCTTCATGAAGGCAATGGATTCTCGCCTTTCTACATTCCAGCCCTCTGATCCTGGCAGCGCTGCTCTACTCGCTGGCTTACAGCAAGAGCTGGCTCAGCAGCGTGACACCCAGGCTCATATCCTCAGTTATACGTCTTCGATAGACGATCGGCTGCTTTCTATTCAAACAGCCGCTTCTACCTCTGCTTCTGCTCCCCACCCTCCTCCCCGCTTGGCTAAACCACCTCGGTACAATGGGGATCCTAAATTCTGCCGAGGTTTTTTAAATCAATGCCGTCTTCACTTTGAGCTTCAGCCCCAGCATTACCCAACTGATCGGGCCAAGATAGCTTTTTTGATTTCCCATTTGGAGAGTGATGCCTTGGCATGGGTAAATCCTCTCTGGGAGCGAGACAATCCCCTAGTCTCCCGGTTGTCCGAATTTTTGGAGACTTTTCGTCTTGTTTTTGACGAACCTGGTCGTCAGGCTTCTACGACTGAGGCTCTCTTGTCTCTCCATCAGGGATCTTTATCCGTGGGCCAATATGCTATTCAGTTCCGCACCCTTTCCTCCGACTTAGGCTGGAACAATGAGGCGTTAGTGGATGCTTTCTGGCGAGGCCTCTCCAGGCGCATAAAGGACGAGTTAGCTGGTCGGAACACCCCTACGGTTTTGGAGGATTTAATTTCCTTAGCTACCCGTATTGACCTTCGGTTCCAGGAACGCGCCCGGGAGCGGAGATCTCTTCGTCCTTCCCCTGCCACCCGTAATCCACTCAGTCCGCAGCCTAGAACTTCCTCTCTGGCGTCCGCACCTGAACCAACGCAAGTGGACCATCTAAAAATGTCTGAACAGCGACGTAAAGAGAGGCGTACTCAAGGTTTATGTTTCTACTGCGGGAGTGCCTCTCATCTATTGCGGTCTTGCCCTGAACGTCCGGAAAACTTCTCCGCCTAGGTCAGGTAAGCGAGGCCTCCCTAGGTGTATGTGATACCTCTCAACCCCTCACTTTGTCCTTTTGCATATTTCTGGCAAGGGCATTTCTTTGGATGCCTATGTGGACTCTGGCGCAGCAGGAAATTTTATCAGGCTGGAAGAGGTTTTGAAATTTTCCGTTCCAGTCAAAACCTTAGAGAGTCCTTTAATTCTTGCATCTGTGGATGGTAAACCTTTACAGGAGACCATTACACAAGTAACACTTGAGGTGGAACTTCAAGTTGGGGCTCTGCATAGGGAGAAAATTGCATTTTATGTTTTAGCGGGTCTGTCTCATCCTGTGCTTTTAGGTCTCCCTTGGTTACGGAGTCACGAGCCCACTTTAGATTGGCGCAATGGCAATATCTTGCGCTGGGGAGAGCTTTGTCGGGAACGTTGTTTGCTGCCGGTGCGTCCTGTGGGTGTTTCTTCTTCTTCTCCTTTTTCTTCTTTCCCTGCTTTACCTTGTGTCTACAGTTCTTTCTCTGATGTCTTCAACAAGAAGGAAGCTGAGGGTCTACCTCCTCACCAACCCTATGATTGTCCCATTGATCTCGTGCCTGGAACTACCCCGTCTAGGGGAAGAATTTACCCTCTCTCTCCTGCTGAGACGCAAGCAATGTCTGAATATATTCAAGAAAATCTTGCTAAGGGATTCATTCACAAGTCTTCTTCTCCTGCCGGAGCAGGCTTCTTTTTCGTGAAGAAGAAAGATGGCTCACTTCGTCCCTGCATTGATTATCGAGGCCTAAACAACATCACGGTGAAGAACAAATATCCTCTGCCACTCATTCCGGAACTCTTCGATCGTCTCAGAGGAGCGCACATTTTTACCAAATTGGATCTGCGTGGCGTGTACAATCTGGTTCGAATTTGTGCAGGAGATGAGTGGAAGACCGCCTTCAATACTCATGATGGTCACTGTGAGTATTTGGTTATGCCGTTTGGTCTCTGCAGCGCTCCGGCAGTTTTCCAGGAATTTGTGAACAATGTATTTCGGGATCTTCTCTACTCCTCTGTCGTAGTCTATCTTGACGACATTCTCATCTTCTCTCCGGATCTTTCCACTCATAGACGAGATGTCCGCCGTGTTCTGCAAGGGCTAAGGGAGAATCATCTGTTCGCTAAGATTGAGAAATGCGTCTTCGAGCAATCCTCACTGCCCTTCCTTGGATATATTGTCTCGAGGTCTGGTCTGGAGATGGATCCCGAGAAGGTTTCTGCTGTCCTTGATTGGCCTCGTCCTCTTGGAATAAAAGCAATCCAACATTTTCTTGGCTTTGCCAACTACTATAGACAATTTATTCCTCATTTCTCTTCAATTACCAAGCCTATCTCTGCCCTAGTTCACAAAGGAGTCAACTCCAGTCTTTGGACCCCTGATGCTGAAGAGGCTTTTCAGTCACTTAAACAAAGATTCGCTGCAGCCCCTGTGCTTCACTGTCCTGATGCAAATAGACCGTTTGTCCTTGAAGTCGACGCGTCTTCTGTCGGAGCCGGAGCTGTACTTTTGCAAAGATCCTCTTCCGAACATTTGGTGACCTGTGGTTTTTTCTCTGAAGCCTTTTCTGCTCCAGAACGGAACTAGTCCATTGGAGATAAGGAACTATTGGCTATCAAGTTAGCCTTGAGGGGTCTGTTCATCCGTTCACCATTTACACAGACCACAAGAATTTGGCCTATGTTCAGTCTGCTCAAAGACTTAATCCACGATAAGCCAGATGGTTTTTATTCTTTGGACGATTTGACTTCGAACTTCATTTCCGACCCGGAAATAAGAATGTCAAAGCGGATGCTCTTTCAAGATCCTTTCAGCCTTTGGACATAGAGGACTCTCCGGCTCACATCATTGATCCAGCGAGGATCGTCACTCTTGCTCCTCTAAGAGTGATTTCAGCTCCTCCTGGTAAGACTCTTGTGTTGAATCAAGACAAGGAGAGAGTTTTACGTTGGGGTCACTCCTCCAAAATTGCAGTACATGTAGGTGTCAAGACGGCACAATCCCTTATCTCCTGGTACTACTGGTGGCCATCTCTCCGACAAGACGTCATCGAATTCATAGCTTCTTGTTCTTCTTGTGCCAAAAATAAAGTTCCTAGGCAGCTTCCTTCCGGTCTCCTGCATCCTCTGCCTGTGCCTTCCGTCCCTTGGAGCCATATCGCCATGGACTTCATCACCGATCTACCTTGTTCCTCGGATTGCTCTGTCATCCTAGTTGTTGTGGATCGGTTCTCTAAGATGGCTCACTTCATTGCGTTGCCTGGTCTGCCTTCTGCTCCAGAGTTGGCAAAAATCTTTTTACACCATGTCTTCCATCTTCATGGTTTTCCACAACATATTGTCTCCGACCATGGAGTTCAATTTACCTCACGTTTTTGGAGAGCTCTCTGCAGTCTATTGAAGATTAACCTGGACTTCCCTTCCGCTTATCACTCTCAATCCAACAGTCAAGTGGAGCGAGTTAATCAAGTTCTGACTACATAACTGCGACATTTTTCCAATGCCCACCAAGATGACTGGGTCTCCCTTCTCCCCTGGGCTGAGATCTCGTATAACAATCTTCCCAGAGAGGCTTCCTCCAAATCTCCTTTTTTTGTGGTCTATGGTCAACATCCGAGCATTCCTCTTCCTGTTTCTCTCACCTCGGGGGTACCGGCAGCGGATTTCTTGTGCCGGGAGTTCTCAAAGATTTGGAATGAGACCAAAGAGGCTCTTGAGAGAGCTAGCCATAATATGAAAAGGTTTGCTGATAAGAAGCGTTTGGATGTTCCTCCATATTCTCCGGGTGACAGAGTTTGGCTCTCCTCTCGCTATATCAAGCTTAAAATTCCCTCTTACAAACTGGGTCCTTGCTATATTGGTCCTTTTCCTATCTTAAGTCGCATTAATGATGTTTCCTACAAATTGAAGCTACTTGCCTCCTTACGTATTCCCAATGCTTTCCATGTATCTCTTCTCAAGCCCGCAGTGTTCAATCGTTTTCACTCCGCTACCTCTCTCTCCTCTGCTCTGTACTTCTGATGGAATCTTTAATGTTAAAGATATTCTTGCCAAAAAGGTAGTTAGGGGTAAAACCTATTTTTTGATTGATTGGGAGGGATTTGGTCCTGAGGAGAGGTCCTGGGAGCCCCGAGAGAACATCAATGCTCCTCTTATCATGAAAAGATTCCTCTCTAGCCTTAAAAAGAGGGGGCCTAAGGAGGGGGGTACTGTCACGTCCGCTCATTCTGTCACGTCCGCACATACTTACCTGTCTTCTCCCATCCCTCGGCGCACTCACGATCCTGTCCCTCACCGCTCTGCCTCTTCTTTTGCTGGCTCACGGCGTCCGGTGTCTTTGCGCATGCGCGGTCACGTCTCCTCCTTCGCTGAGCCTTCTGGGAGGTCGCGACCCAATGGCTCCGCCCCAACATGGCGGCGCCCATCGGGTATTTCTTCCCGCCATCTTTCCAGGTAAGACGCCTTTGCTTTGTAGGTGCTCTGTCTTCTGTCAGCGTTCCTATGCCCTAGGCTCCCTAGTCTTAGTATCTCCTCCCTACTTAGGTCTTTCTGTGTCTCTGCTCAGTGTTCCTGCCGTATCCTTTCTAGTCCTGTGTTCTTGCCGTATCCTGCCTAGTTCCGTGTTCCTGCCGTGTCCTGCCAAGTTCCGTGTTCCTGCCGTGTCCTGCCAAGTCCTGTGTTCCTGCTGTGTCCTGCCTAGTTCCGTGTTCCTGCCGTGTCCTGCCAAGTCCTGTGTTCCTGCCGTGTACTGCCTAGTCCTGTGTTCCTGCTGAGTCCTGCCAAGTCCTGTGTTCCTGCCGTGTCCTGCCTAGTCCTGAGTTCCTGCCGTATCCTGCTTCGTCCCATGTTCCTGCCGTATTCAGCTAAGTCCTGTATTCCAGTTGCTCCCCGCCAGTCCTATAGCTGTTATGTTTGCTAATGACAGGTGTTATGAAGGCAATCCAGAACCACAGTGTGCTTAGCGATCAAAGCGCACACAGTGATCTGACAAATACCCAAAAATACAAGAACGAGCTCTGAGACGTGGAAACTCTGTAGACTGCACACCTGATCCTATCCTAAACACAACTAAAAGCGGCTGTGGATTGCGCCTAACAACTACCTAGGCAACTCGGCACAGCCTAAGAAACTAGCTAGCCTGAAGATAGAAAAATAGGCCTGACTTGCCCCAGAGAAATTCCCCAAAGGAAAAGGCAGCCCCCCACATATAATGACTGTGAGTAAGATGAAAAGACAAAACGTAGGGATGAAATAGATTCAGCAAAGTGGGGCCCGATATTCTAGGACAGAGCGAGGACAGTAAAGCGAACTTTGCAGTCTACAAAAAACCCTAAAGCAAAACCACGCAAAGGGGGCAAAAAAAAACCACCGTGCCGAACTAACGGCACGGCGGTACACCCTTTGCGTCTCAGAGCTTCCAGCAAAACAAAAGACAAGCTGGACAGAAAAAAGCAACAAAAAAGCAAAAAGCACTTAGCTATACAGAGCAGCAGGTCACAGGAAAAATCAGGAGAAGCTCAGATCCAACACTGAAACATTGACAAGGAGCAAGGATAGCAGCATCAGGCGGAGTTAAGTAATGAAGCAGTTAACGAGCTCACCAGAACACCTGAGGGAGGAAGCTCAGAAGCTGCAGTACCACTTGTGACCACAGGAGTGAATTCAGCCACAGAATTCACAACAGTACCCCCCCCTTGAGGAGGGGTCACCGAACCCTCACCAGAGCCCCCAGGCCGACCAGGATGAGCCGCATGAAAGGCACGAACAAGATCGGAAGCATGAACATCAGAGGCAAAAACCCAGGAATTATCTTCCTGAGCATAACCCTTCCATTTAACCAGATACTGGAGTTTCCGTCTAGAAACACGAGAATCCAAAATCTTCTCCACAATATACTCCAATTCCCCCTCCACCAAAACCGGTGCAGGAGGCTCAACAGATGGAACCATAGGTGCCACGTATCTCCGCAACAACGACCTATGGAATACATTATGTATGGAAAAGGAGTCTGGGAGGGTCAAACGAAAAGACACAGGATTGAGAACCTCAGAAATCCTATACGGACCAATAAAACGAGGTTTAAATTTAGGAGAGGAAACCTTCATAGGAATATGACGAGAAGATAACCAAACCAGATCCCCAACACGAAGTCGGGGACCCACACGGCGTCTGCGATTAGCGAAAAGTTGAGCTTTCTCCTGGGACAAGATCAAATTGTCCACTACCTGAGTCCAGATCTGCTGCAACCTATCCACCACAGAATCCACACCAGGACAGTCCGAAGACTCAACCTGTCCTGAAGAGAAACGAGGATGGAACCCAGAATTGCAAAAAAATGGAGAAACCAAGGTAGCCGAGCTGGTCCGATTATTAAGGGCGAACTCAGCCAACGGCAAAAAGGACACCCAATCATCCTGGTCTGCAGAAACAAAACATCTCAGATATGTTTCCAAGGTCTGATTGGTTCGTTCGGTCTGGCCATTAGTCTGAGGATGGAAAGCCGAGGAAAAGGATAGGTCAATGCCCATCCTACCACAAAAGGCTCGCCAAAACCTTGAAACAAACTGGGAACCTCTGTCAGAAACAATATTCTCAGGAATGCCATGCAACCGAACCACATGCTGAAAGAACAAAGGTACCAAATCAGAGGAGGAAGGCAATTTAGCCAAGGGCACCAGATGGACCATTTTAGAAAAGCGATCACAGACCACCCAAATGACTGACATCTTTTGAGAAATGGGAAGGTCAGAAATGAAATCCATCGAAATATGTGTCCAAGGCCTCTTTGGGACCGGCAAGGGCAAAAGCAACCCACTGGCACGAGAACAGCAGGGCTTAGCCCTAGCACAAATCCCACAGGACTGCACAAAAGTACGTACATCCCGTGACAGAGATGGCCACCAGAAGGATCTAGCCACTAACTCTCTGGTACCAAAGATTCCAGGATGACCAGCCAACACCGAACAATGAAGTTCAGAGATAAGTTTATTAGTCCACCTATCAGGGACGAACAGTTTCTCTGCTGGACAACGATCAGGTTTATTCGCCTGAAATTTTTGCAGCACCTGCCGCAAATCAGGGGAGATGGCAGACACAATGACTCCTTCCTTGAGGATACCCGCTGGCTCAGATAAACCCGGAGAGTCGGGCACAAAACTCCTAGACAGAGCATCCGCCTTCACATTTTTAGAGCCCGGAAGGTACGAAATCACAAAGTCGAAGCGGGCAAAAAATAACGACCAATGGGCCTGTCTAGGATTCAAGCGCTTGGCAGACTCGAGATAAGTCAAGTTCTTATGATCAGTCAATACCACCACGCGATGCTTAGCTCCTTCAAGCCAATGACGCCACTCCTCGAATGCCCACTTCATGGCCAGCAACTCTCGATTGCCCACATCATAATTACGCTCAGCGGGCGAAAACTTCCTGGAAAAGAAAGCACATGGTTTCATCACTGAGCAATCAAAACCTCTCTGTGACAAAACCGCCCCTGCTCCAATCTCAGAAGCATCAACCTCGACCTGGAACGGAAGAGAAACATCTGGCTGACACAACACAGGGGCAGAACAAAAACGACGCTTCAACTCCTGAAAAGCTTCCACAGCAGCAGAAGACCAATTAACCAAATCAGCACCCTTCTTGGTCAAATCGGTCAATGGTTTGGCAATGCTAGAAAAATTACAGATGAAGCGACGATAAAAATTAGCAAAGCCCAGGAACTTTTGCAGACTTTTCAGAGATGTCGGCTGAATCCAATCCTGGATGGCTTGGACCTTAACTGGATCCATCTCGATAGTAGAAGGGGTAAAGATGAACCCCAAAAATGAAACTTTCTGCACACCGAAGAGACACTTTGATCCCTTCACAAACAAAGAGTTAGCACGCAGGACCTGAAAAACCATTCTGACCTGCTTCACATGAGACTCCCAATCATCTGAGAAGATCAAAATGTCATCCAAGTAAACAATCAGGAATTTATCCAGATACTCACGGAAGATGTCATGCATAAAAGACTGAAACACAGATGGAGCATTGGCAAGTCCGAACGGCATCACTAGATACTCAAAATGACCCTCGGGCGTATTGAATGCAGTTTTCCATTCATCTCCTTGCCTAATTCTCACCAGATTATACGCACCACGAAGATCTATCTTCGTGAACCAACTAGCCCCCTTAATCCGAGCAAACAAGTCAGATAACAATGGCAAGGGATACTGAAATTTAACAGTGATCTTATTAAGAAGGCGGTAATCAATACACGGTCTCAGCGAACCATCCTTCTTGGCTACAAAGAAGAACCCTGCTCCCAGTGGTGATGACGATGGGTGTTGTGAATTCTGTGGTCACAAGTGGTATTGCAGTCTCTGGGCGTCCTCCCTCAGGTGTTTTAGTGAGCTCGTTGGCTGCCTTGCTATTTAGCTCCACCTGAGTCTGTCTTCCTTGCTCCTTGTCAATGTTCCAGTGTTGGATCTGAGCTACTGCATCTTTCCTTGGGCCTGCTGCTCTGCTAGATAAGTGCTTCTAGTTTGTTTTCTGTTTTTTCTGTCCAGCTTGTTATTATCTTTTGCTGGAAGCTCTGAGAAGCAAAGGGGTGCACCGCCGTGCTGTTAGTTCGGCACGGTGGGTCTTTTTTGCCCCTTTGCGTGGTTTTCGTTTTAGGGTTTTTTGTAGACTGCATAGTTCTCTTTGCTATCCTCGCTCTGTCTAGAATATCGGGCCTCACTTTGCTGAATCTATTTCATTCCTACGTTTGTCTTTTCATCTTGCTAACAGTCATTATATGTGGGGGCTGCCTATTCCTTTGGGGTATTTCTCTGAGGTAAGTCAGGCTTGTATTTCTATCTTCAGGCTAGTCAGCTCCTCAGGCAGTGCCGAGTTGCATAGGTAGTGATAGGCGCAATCCACTGCTGCTTCCAGTTGTGTGAGGACAGTTCAGGTACTGCAGTCTACAGAGATTCCACGTCTCAGAGCTCGTCCTATTGTTTTGGGTTTTTGCCAGATCTCTGTATGTGCGCTGATTACTGCACGCTGTGTTGCCTGATTGCCAGCCATAACAGTACAAGGAGCCAATTCAATGATTTCCAATAGAGGGAAAAAAGAAATCCTGACATCATTTTTTTTTCTTAGCTCTGTCTTCAGTCTTTTTTTTCCCCTAGACATTAGAGTGCTTCAGGACACAGCTGTGGACATGGATATTCAGGCTCTGTGCTCCTCAATGGATAATCTCGTTGTAAATGTACAAAAGATTCAAGATACTATTGATCAGAAATCGATGCTAGAACCAAGAATTCCGATTCCTGATTTGTTTTTTGGTGACAGAACTAAGTTCCTGAGCTTCAGAAATAATTGTAAGCTATTTTTGGCCTTGAAACCTCATTCTTCTGGTAATCCTATTCAACAGGTTTTGATTATTATTTCTTTTTTGCGCGGCGACCCACAGGACTGGGCGTTTTCTCTTGCACCAGGAGATTCTGCATTGAGTAATATTGATGCATTTTTCCAGGCGCTGGGATTGCTTTACGATGAGCCTAATTCAGTGGATCAAGCTGAGAAAAATCTGCTGGCTTTATGCCAGGGTCAGGATGATGTAGAACTATATTGTCAGAAATTTAGAAAATGGTCAGTACTCACTCTGTGGAATGAATCTGCACTAGCGGCTTTGTTCAGAAAGGGTCTCTCTGAAGCTCTTAAGGATGTAATGGTGGGATTTCCTATGCCTGCTGGTTTGAATGAGTCTATGTCCTTGGCCATTCAGATCGGTCGTCGCTTGCGCGAGCGTAAATCTGTGCACCATCTGGCGGTATTGTCTGAGAGTAAGCCTGAGCCTATGCAGTGCAACAGGACTATGACTAAAGTAGAACGGCACGAACACAGACGTCTGAACAGACTGTGTTTCTATTGTGGTGATTCTACTCATGCTATTTCTAATTGTCCTAAACGCACTAGACGGTTCGATAGCTCTGCCGTTATTGGTACTGTACAGTCCAAATTCCTTTTGTCCATTACCTTAATGTGCTCTTTGTCATCATATTCTGTCATGGCGTTTGTGGATTCAGGCGCTGCCCTGAATCTGATGGATTTGGATTATGCTAAACGTTGTGGATTTTTCTTGGAGCCTTTGCGGTGTCCTATTCCGTTGAGAGGAATTGATGCTACACCTCTGGCCAAGAATAAGCCTCAGTACTGGGCCCAGCTGACCATGTGCATGGCTCCTGCACATCAGGAAGTTATTCGCTTTTTGGTACTGCATAATTTGCATGATGTGGTCGTGTTGGGGTTGCCATGGCTACAAACCCATAATCCAGTATTGGATTGGAACTCTATGTCGGTAACCAGCTGGGGTTGTCAGGGAGTACATGGTGATGTTCCATTTTTGTCTATTTCGTCATCCATTCCTTCTGACATCCCAGAGTTCTTGTCGGACTTTCAGGATGTATTTGAAGAGTCCAAGTCTGATGCCCTTCCTCCGCATAGGAATTGTGATTGTGCTATCGATTTGATTCCTGGTAGTAAATTCCCTAAGGGTCGTTTATTTAATTTGTCCGTACCTGAACACACCGCTATGCGCAGTTATGTGAAGGAGTCCCTGGAGAAGGGACATATTCGCCCATCGTCGTCACCATTGGGAGCAGGGTTCTTTTTTGTAGCCAAGAAGGATGGTTCGCTAAGACCGTGTATTGATTACCGCCTTCTTAATAAGATCACTGTTAAGTTTCAGTATCCCTTGCCATTGATTTCTGACTTGTTTGCTCGGATTAAGGGGGCTAGTTGGTTTACTAAGATTGATCTTCGTGGTGCGTATAATCTGGTGAGAATCAGGCAGGGAGATGAATGGAAAACGGCATTTAATACGCCCGAGGGTCATTTTGAGTATCTGGTGATGCCGTTCGGACTTGCCAATGCTCCATCTGTTTTTCAGTCTTTTATGCATGACATTTTTCGTGAGTATCTGGATAAATTCTTGATTGTTTACTTGGATGACATTTTGATCTTCTCAGATGATTGGGAGTCTCATGTAAAGCAAGTCAGAATGGTTTTCCAGGTACTGCGTGCTAATTCCTTGTTTGTGAAGGGATCAAAGTGTCTCTTCGGTGTGCAGAAAGTTTCATTTTTGGGGTTCATCTTTTCCCCTTCTACTATCGAGATGGATCCGGTTAAGGTTCAGGCCATCCAGGATTGGACTCAGCCGACATCTCTAAAAAGTTTGCAGAAATTCCTGGGCTTTGCTAATTTTTATCGTCGCTTCATCTGTAATTTTTCTAGCATTGCCAGACCATTGACCGATTTGACCAAGAAGGGTGCTGATTTGGTTAATTGGTCTTCTGCTGCCGTGGAAGCTTTTCAGGAGTTGAAGCGTCGTTTTTGCTGTGCCCCTGTGTTGTGTCAACCTGATGTTTCTCTTCCGTTCCAGGTCGAGGTTGATGCTTCTGAGATTGGTGCAGGGGCGGTTTTGTCACAGAGAGGTTCTGGTTGCTCAGTGTTCAAACCATGTGCTTTCTTTTCCAGGAAATTTTCTGCTGCTGAGCGTAATTATGATGTGGGCAACCGAGAGTTGCTGGCCATGAAGTGGGCATTCGAGGAGTGGCGTCATTGGCTTGAGGGTGCTAAGCATCGCGTGGTGGTTTTGACTGATCATAAGAACCTTACTTATCTTGAGTCTGCCAAGCGCTTGAATCCTAGACAGGCCCGTTGGTCGTTATTTTTTGCTCGTTTTGATTTTGTGATTTCATACCTTCCGGGCTCTAAAAATGTGAAGGCGGATGCTCTGTCTAGGAGTTTTGTGCCCGACTCTCCGGGGTTATCTGAGCCGGCGAGTATCCTCAAGGAAGGAGTCATTGTGTCTGCCATCTCCCCTGATTTGCGGAGAGTGTTGCAGAAATTTCAGGCTAATAAACCTGATCGTTGTCCGGCCGAGAAACTGTTCGTCCCTGATAGGTGGACTAGTAAAGTTATCTCTGAACTTCATTGTTCGGTGCTGGCCGGTCATCCAGGAATCTTTGGTACCAGGGAGTTGGTTGCTAGATCCTTTTGGTGGCCGTCTCTGTCGCGGGATGTGCGTGCTTTTGTGCAGTCCTGTGGAATTTGTGCTAGGGCTAAGCCCTGCTGTTCACGTGCCAGTGGGTTGCTTTTGCCCTTGCCGGTCCCGAAGAGGCCTTGGACACATATTTCGATGGATTTCATTTCTGACCTTCCCGTTTCTCAAAAGATGTCTGTCATTTGGGTGGTCTGTGATCGCTTTTCTAAAATGGTCCATCTGGTGCCCTTGGTTAAATTGCCTTCCTCCTCTGATTTGGTGCCTTTGTTCTTCCAGCATGTGGTTCGTTTACATGGCATTCCTGAGAATATTGTTTCTGACAGAGGTTCCCAGTTTGTCTCAAGGTTCTGGCGAGCCTTTTGTGGTAGGATGGGCATTGACCTATCTTTTTCCTCGGCCTTCCATCCTCAGACTAATGGCCAGACCGAACGAACCAATCAGACCTTGGAAACATATCTGAGATGTTTTGTTTCCGCTGACCAGGATGATTGGGTGTCATTTTTGCCGTTGGCTGAGTTCGCCCTTAATAATCGGGCCAGCTCGGCTACCTTGGTCTCTCCATTTTTCTGCAATTCTGGGTTCCATCCTCGTTTCTCTTCAGGACAGGTTGAGTCTTCGGACTGTCCTGGTGTGGATTATGTGGTGGACAGGTTGCAGCAGATCTGGACTCAGGTAGTGGACAATTTGACCTTGTCCCAGGAGAAGGCTCAGCTTTTCGCTAATCGCAGACGCCGTGTGGGACCCCGACTTCGTGTTGGGGATCTGGTTTGGTTATCTTCTCGTCATATACCTATGAAGGTTTCCTCTCCTAAATTTAAACCTCGTTTTATTGGTCCGTATAGGATTTCTGAGATTCTCAATCCGGTGTCTTTTCGTCTGACCCTCCCAGACTCCTTTTCCATACATAATGTATTCCATAGGTCGTTGTTGAGGAGATACGTGGCACCTATGGTTCCATCTGTGGAGCCTCCTGCCCCTGTTTTGGTGGAGGGGGAATTGGAGTATATTGTGGAGAAGATTTTGGATTCTCGTGTCTCTAGACGGAAACTCCAGTATCTGGTCAAATGGAAGGGTTATGCTCAGGAAGATAATTCCTGGGTTTTTGCCTCTGATGTCCATGCCCCAGATCTTGTTCGTGCCTTTCATGTGGCTCATCCTGGTCGGCCTGGGGGTTCTGGTGAGGGTTCGGTGACCCCTCCTCAAGGGGGGGGTACTGTTGTGAATTCTGTGGTCACAAGTGGTATTGCAGTCTCTGGGCGTCCTCCCTCAGGTGTTTTAGTGAGCTCGTTGGCTGCCTTGCTATTTAGCTCCACCTGAGTCTGTCTTCCTTGCTCCTTGTCAATGTTCCAGTGTTGGATCTGAGCTACTGCATCTTTCCTTGGGCCTGCTGCTCTGCTAGATAAGTGCTTCTAGTTTGTTTTCTGTTTTTTCTGTCCAGCTTGTTATTATCTTTTGCTGGAAGCTCTGAGAAGCAAAGGGGTGCACCGACGTGCTGTTAGTTCGGCACGGTGGGTCTTTTTTGCCCCTTTGCGTGGTTTTCGTTTTAGGGTTTTTTGTAGACTGCATAGTTCTCTTTGCTATCCTCGCTCTGTCTAGAATATCGGGCCTCACTTTGCTGAATCTATTTCATTCCTACGTTTGTCTTTTCATCTTGCTAACAGTCATTATATGTGGGGGCTGCCTATTCCTTTGGGGTATTTCTCTGAGGTAAGTCAGGCTTGTATTTCTATCTTCAGGCTAGTCAGCTCCTCAGGCAGTGCCGAGTTGCATAGGTAGTGATAGGCGCAATCCACTGCTGCTTCCAGTTGTGTGAGGACAGTTCAGGTACTGCAGTCTACAGAGATTCCACGTCTCAGAGCTCGTCCTATTGTTTTGGGTTTTTGCCAGATCTCTGTATGTGCGCTGATTACTGCACGCTGTGTTGCCTGATTGCCAGCCATAACAGATGGGCGAATATGTCCCTTCTCCAGGGATTCCTTCACATAACTGCGCATAGCGGCGTGTTCGGGCACGGATAAATTAAATAATCGACCTTTAGGGAATTTACTACCAGGAATCAAATTGATAGCACAATCACAATCCCTATGCGGAGGTAGAGCATCGGACTTGGGCTCTTCAAATACATCCTGATAATTAGACAAGAACTCTGGGACCTCAGAAGGGGTGGATGACGAAATCGACAAAAATGGAACATCACCATGTACCCCCTGACAACCCCAGCTGGATACCGACATGGAATTCCAATCCAATACTGGATTATGGGTTTGTAGCCATGGCAACCCCAACACGACCACATCATGCAGATTATGCAACACCAGAAAGCGAATAACTTCCTGATGTGCAGGAGCCATGCACATGGTCAGCTGGGCCCAGTATTGAGGTTTATTCTTGGCCAAAGGTGTAGCATCAATTCCTCTCAATGGAATAGGACACCGCAAAGGCTCCAAGAAAAACCCACAACGTTTAGCATAATCCAAATCCATCAGATTCAGGGCAGCGCCCGAATCCACAAACGCCATGACAGAAAACGACGACAAAGAGCATATCAAGGTAATGGACAGAAGGAATTTGGACTGTACAGTACCAATGACGGCAGACCTAGCGGACCGCTTAGTGCGCTTAGGACAATCAGAAATAGCATGAGTGGAATCACCACAGTAGAAACACAGACCATTCAGACGTCTGTATTCCTGCCGTTCAACTCTAGTCATAGTCCTATTGCACTGCATAGGCTCAGGTTTAACCTCAGGCAGTACCGCCAAATGGTGCACAGATTTACGCTCGCGCAAGCGTCGACCGATCTGAATGGCCAAAGACAAAGACTCATTCAAACCAGCAGGCATAGGAAATCCCACCATGACATCCTTAAGAGCCTCAGAGAGACCCTTTCTGAACAAAGCTGCCAGCGCAGATTCATTCCACTGAGTGAGTACTGACCATTTCCTAAATTTCTGACAATATACTTCTATATCATCCTGACCCTGGCACAAAGCCAGCAAATTTTTCTCAGCCTGATCCACTGAATTAGGCTCATCGTACAGCAATCCGAGCGCCAGGAAAAACGCATCGACACTACTCAATGCAGGGTCTCCTGGCGCAAGAGAAAATGCCCAGTCTTGAGGGTCGCCGCGCAAAAAAGAAATAATAATCAAAACCTGTTGAATAGGATTACCAGAAGAATGAGGTTTCAAGGCCAGAAATAGCTTACAATTATTTTTGAAACTTAGAAACTTAGTTCTATCTCCAAAAAACAAATCAGGAATAGGAATTCTTGGTTCTAACATAGATTTCTGATCAATAGTATCTTGAATTTTTTGTACATTTATAACGAGATTATCCATTGAAGAGCACAGACCCTGAATATCCATGTCCACACCTGTGTCCAGAATCACCCAAATGTCTAGGGGAAAAAAAAAAAGTGAACACAGAGCAGAAAAAAAAAAAAAATGATGTCAGAACTTTTTCTTTCCCTCTATTGAGAATCATTAGTTATGGCTCCTTGTACTGTTATGTTTGCTAATGACAGGTGTTATGAAGGCAATCCAGAACCACAGTGTGCTTAGCGATCAGAGCGCACACAGTGATCTGACAAATACCCAAAAATACAAGAACGAGCTCTGAGACGTGGAAACTCTGTAGACTGCACACCTGATCCTATCCTAAACACAACTAAAAGCGGCTGTGGATTGCGCCTAACAACTACCTAGGCAACTCGGCACAGCCTAAGAAACTAGCTAGCCTGAAGATAGAAAAATAGGCCTGACTTGCCCCAGAGAAATTCCCCAAAGGAAAAGGCAGCCCCCCACATATAATGACTGTGAGAAAGATGAAAAGACAAAACGTAGGGATGAAATAGATTCAGCAAAGTGGGGCCCGATATTCTAGGACAGAGCGAGGACAGTAAAGCGAACTTTGCAGTCTACAAAAAACCCTAAAGCAAAACCACGCAAAGGGGGCAAAAAAAAACCACCGTGCCGAACTAACGGCACGGCGGTACACCCTTTGCGTCTCAGAGCTTCCAGCAAAACAAAAGACAAGCTGGACAGAAAAAAAGCAACAAAAAAGCAAAAAGCACTTAGCTATACAGAGCAGCAGGTCACAGGAAAAATCAGGAGAAGCTCAGATCCAACACTGAAACATTGACAAGGAGCAAGGATAGCAGCATCAGGCGGAGTTAAGTAATGAAGCAGTTAACGAGCTCACCAGAACACCTGAGGGAGGAAGCTCAGAAGCTGCAGTACCACTTGTGACCACAGGAGTGAATTCAGCCACAGAATTCACAACATATAGCTCTGTGGTCTCTCTCTCTCGGGTCGTCCCTTTGGCTCTAGCTGTTGTGTCCCCATTCCCCCGAGGTCCTGCTCCTAACACTCCCTGTATAGGGGGTGGTTCCATCTGGTCCGCTCGACCCCGGGGGCTCTAGAGTCACGACCCAGAGGGTCCACTCTCGGATTCCTTTCTGAATCCTTACAGTAAGTATGTAGTGTTTTTTTTTACATTTACAACGGTAACCAGGGTAAACATCGGGTTACTAAGTGCGGCCCTGTGCTTAGTAACCCGATATTTACCCTGGTTACCAGTGAAGACATCGCTGAATCGGCGTCACACACGCCGATTCAGCGATGTCAGCGGGAGATCCAGCGACAAAATAAAGTGCTGGACTTTCCCCAGCGACCAACGATCTCCCAGCAGGGGCCTGATCGTTGGTCGCTGTCACACATAACGATTTTGTTAACGATATCGTTGCTACGTCACAAAAAGCAACGATATCGTTAACGATATCGTTATGTGTGACGGTACCTTTAAGTTTTCGTGAAATATCTAATGTTCTCATACCTTGTCCAAGGCATTGCACTACTTAATGCTTTTCAGCAGCAGAGAGATCCTTTTTATTTCCCATATTGCTTGAAACCAGTGTCCTGCATAATAATGTGGAACATCATTTTTAAGTAGTTTTCCTTTAATTAGAATCACCAGGAAAACTAATTATCACGTGTTTAAGATTGATTTCAGTGATCCATTGAGCCCTGAGACACAATACTATCCATGAGTTTATTTGAAAAACAAAACAATTAAATCTTTGTGACACTTAAATCCAAATTGCAGAATAATTTGGAACATGGTGTATCTGACCATCTGGCCGTCCCACCAGGGTTATGAACATTGTTTAGTGATGGTGAATCACTTCACAAAATTTGCTCTTGTAACTCCACCCCGGGATCAAACTGCGGAGTCAATTGCACATGCAGTTTGTAAAAATTTCATTCAACTTTATGGATGTCCGACAATGATCCATTCTGATCAGGGAGCCTGTTTCTTGGGAAAAGTGATGGAAGAGTTGCATTGTATGTACCAGATTGACAAATCCCGCACCACACCATATCATCCTCAGGAAAATGGCGCATGTGAGCGGTTGAATAAAACATAAATTCAGATGTTGAGAACCCTGGGGGAAGATTGGAAGGTTTGGTGGCCAGAGTATGTATTAGATTTGGCATGAATATACAATAATCAATTGCACCGAACCACGAGTTATACCCCCGATTCTCTCCTTTTCGGTCGGACTGGAAAAGGAATTACCGAGTTGGAATTGGATCCAGAAGAGGACTACCCACGGACGAGTGTGTCCTCCTGGGTTTGAGAACAATGTCATCACCTGCAGACTTTGCATCGGTTGATACCTACCAGGCTTTAGGAGTCACAGCATGCTGAAAGGACCCCATGGCGGGCAACAGATCTTCAGGTCGGAGACTGTGTCTTGGTGCGCGAAAGACATCATCAAGACAAGCTGGAAAATCGGTGGGAAAAGGACCCGTACCAGGTAAAGAGACAAGTCAGCCCCAAGGGGCCTGTGTATGTGATTCAGCCAGAAGTAGAACAGAGCTCTCCCACTTGGATAGTTCATCGGAACATGCTTCGGCCTTGTTTATCAAAAGAACCAGAACAAGCAGAAGAGGTCCCAGAGACTCCTGAGCTAGTTCCCCCGATAGTAGAGGAAGAAAAGGATAAAGAAAGTGAAGAACCTAGACCTGGGGCCCCCAAAGAATCTGATTCTGGGAATACAGAGGCACCATTGCTCCCTTCAGGTAAACCTGATTCTACTACTCAAGGGGACTCTACTAATCCTTCCAATTTACGACGCTCTGAACGAACAACAGCAGGAAAACCCCCCAATCATTTAGATCAGAAACATTTCATTTGGCAGCAAAATGTACTAAAAAGAGGAAGATGGCAATGTGATTTGCAAGAACCCTCGCCAGTGGAATGGCGAGCTAAAGGAGTGGGGGAAAATAGAAAGATGGACCGGAATAGTGGTCTCTCTTGCGTGTCCAGGCCAGAACTGTCACCATTGTTGCCGGGCGAAGCACTTTCTGACCGGAGTAGACCTTTGCACCTGACTGTTGGGGGCGGGTGTGATATAACAGAGACTGCTCGCATGGGAATGGGGCTTTTGGTGGGGACCCAGCATGTGATACAGGAGTAGGTTGACTCCCTCTCCGCTGACCAACGCCAATTGACAGGCCCGCTTTGCAGCATGCCATCCCCTACACATACAGACTGTGCCTCTATTGAGACTGACTCCCCGTTATTCTCCGAACCTAACAACACTAACCGGTTGGTGCATCTAACATCTCCTGTCTCTCTTGGTAGCACTGATCTAGCGTTGCACGCGGCTCGCAGCCGTGAGACTGAGGCCTCCAGTCCGGGACTAGTACTTCCTCAGCCGTGCAGCATACCTTTCACCATTCAGCACCCGATTCCAGGATCACAAGGCCACTTGAAAGAAGACCAGGATACTTCATCGCTGTACAGAGACAGTGCTACACTTTTCTCCAGAACCGGCTCCGGGACTTCTCACACCATACAACGGCACCATCGTGGGATTTTCCAGCCACCATCATCCAGGAACCAGAGACTGATAAGTTAACCTGTTATTTCACCTGTTATAGTTACTTTATTGGTATATACACATTGTGGGCCTGTATATTTACAACCCCTCACTCCCTGCGTGGAGTATATACTGTTGAGATAATCTACTATACAATTGTCTAAGGGTCTCTTCCGTCTGTCTGTCTGTCCTTCTGTCACGGTTATTCATTTGCTGATTGGTCTCGCCAGCTGCCTGTCATGGCTGCCTCGACCAATCAGCGACGGGCACAGTCCGGATGAAAATGGCCGCTCCTTACTCCCCGCAGTCAGTGCCTGTCGCCCACATACTCACATCCGGTCACCGCTAACACAGGGTTAATGCCGGCGGTAACGGACCGTGTTATGCCACGGGTAACGCACTCCATTACCGCCGCTATTAGCCCTGTGTCCCCAACTTTTTACTATTGACGCTGCCTATGCGGCATCAATAGTAAAAAATGTAATTTAAAAATAATAATAATAAAAAAAAACTGCTATACTCACCCTCCGTTGCAGCTCGCGCCGGCCGCCATCTTCCGTTGCAGGTTCCGGTGGCAGAAGGACCTGCCATGATGTCACGGTCATGTGACCGCGACGTCATCAAAGGCCCTGCGCGCCTGTGCTACAAAGACCTGCCATGACATCACAGTCATGTGACTGCAACGTCATCACAGGTCCTGCGCTAATACCAACCCTGGGACCGGAACCTGCCGTGGACTACAAGGGCTCCCTCGGAAAGGTGAGTATATGTTTATTTTTTATTTTTTCACCTGTGACAAACCTGGCTGGGCAATATACTACGTAGCTGGGCAATATACTACGTGACTGGCCAATATACTACGTGGTTCTGTGCTGTATACTACTTCGCTGTGCAATATACTACGTGGTTGGGCAATATACTACGTCACTGGGCAATATACTATGTGGCTGGGCAATATACTACATGTCTGGGCAATATACTACATCACTGGGAAATATACTACGTGGCTGGTCAATATATTACGTCACTGGGCAATACACTACGTCACTGGGCAATATACTACGTGGCTGGGCAATATACTACGTGGCTGGGCAATATACAACGTGGGCTGTGCAATATACTACGTGGACATGCATATTCTAGAATACCCGATGCGTTAGAATCGGGCCACCATCTAGTTATATATATAAAACCCTTAAGGCTATGTGCTGGGTCCGCAGCGGTTTCCCATGAGTTTACAGTATAATGTAAACCTATGGGAAATGAAAACCGCAGTGCACATGCTGCTGGAAAAAAAACGCGCGGAAACGCAGTGGTTTACATTCCGCAGCATGTCAATTCTTTGTGCGGATTCCACTGGGGGTTTACACCTGCTCCAATAGAAAACTGCAGGTGTAAACCCACAGCAGAAACCGCAATAGAAACTGCGATAAATCCGCCGTAAAAACCGCAGTGGTTTTGAACTGCAGTTTTCCCAAATCCGCTGTGGAAACATTCGCAGTCGTCCAGAATACGTGTGCACATACCCTAACTCTTGCTCTGCCTCCTGCTCATCACTGCATCCTGCGTTCCTGCTAGAACCTTACACAAGCAGTACACTAACTACTTTACATGATTTTTATCATTATTATGCTTTTCTTACTGTATATAGCGCTATCTTATTCTACAGTGCTTTACATACAGTACATTATCATCACCATCACTAATGGGGCTCACAATCTAAATTCCCTTTCGGCATGTCTTTGGAATGTGGGAGGAAACTGGAGTACCGGAACTAAACCCACACAAACTCCTTGCAGATATTGTCCTTGGTGGGACTTGAACCCAGTGCTGCAAGGCTGCAGTGCTAACCACTGAGCCACTGTGCTGCCCTTTACATTGTAACAACGTGCCGTATCTTCAGTTTTGCAGCATGAAAATGGAGCGCCCCCCTGGGGCCGTGGGGTACTCGGATCCGGGCCCTTCTGTTCTCGGTGGGGATGTCACGGTGGCTGACCCGGTCTGTGGCCCTCGGGAGGTCCGTAGATGAAATTAGGGAAAATGTCTTTAACCCCTTTACCCCCAAGGGTGGTTTGCACGTTATGGACCGGGCCAATTTTTACAATTCTGACCACTGTCACTTTATGAGGTTATAACTCTGGAACGCTTCAACGGATCCCGGTGATTCTGACACTGTTTTCTTGTGACATATTGTATTTCATGATAGTCATAAAATTTCTTTGATATTACCTGCGTTTATTTGTGAAAAAAACGGAAATTTGGCGAAAATTTTGAAAATTTTGCAATTTTCCAACTTTGAATTTTTATGCAATTAAATCACAGAGATGTCACACAAAATACTTAATAAGTAACATTTCCCACATGTCTACTTTACATCAGCACAATTTTGGAACCAAAATGTTTTTGTTAGGGAGTTATAAGGGTTAAAAGTTGACCAGCAATTTCTCATTTTTACAACACCATTTTATTTTATGGACCACATCTCATTTGAAGTCATTTTGAGGGGTCTATATGATAGAAAATACCCAAGTGTAACACCATTCTAAAAACTGTACCCCTCATGGTGCTCAAAACCACATTCAAGAAGTTTATTAACCCTTCAGGTGTTTCACAGGAATTTTTGGAATGTTTAAATAAAAATTAACATTTAACTTTTTTTCACAAAAAATTTACTTCAGCTCCAATTTGTTTTATTTTACCAAGGGTAACAGGACAAAATGGACCCCAAACTTTGTTGTACAATTTGTCCCGAGTACGCCAATACCCCATATGTGGGGGTAAACCACTGTTTGGGCGCATGGGAGAGCTCGGAAGGAGCGCCGTTTGACTTTTCAATGCAAAATTGACAGGAATTGAGATGGGACGCCATGTTGCGTTTGGAGAGCCACTGAGGAGCCTAAACATTGAAACCCCCCACAAGTGAAACCATTTTGGAAAGTAGACCCCCTAAGGAACTTATCTAGAGGTGTGGTGAGCACTTTGACCCACCAAGAGTTTCACAGAAGTTTATAATGCAGAGCCGTAAAAATAAAACAAACATTTTTTCCCACAAAAATTATTTTTTATCCCCCAGTTTTGTATTTTCCCGAGGGTAACAGGAGAAATTGGACCCCAAAAGTTGTTGTGCAATTTGTCCTGAGTGCGCTGATACCCTATATGTGGGGGGAACCACCGTTTGGGCGAATGGGAGGGCTCGGAAGGGAAGGAGCACCATTTGGAATAGAGACTTAGATGGAATGGTCTGCAGGCGTCACATTGCTAATGTACCTAAACAATAGAAACCCCCCACAAATGACCCCATATTGGAAACTAGACCCCCCCACGAACTTATCTTGATGTGTTGTGAGAACTTTGAGCTCCCAAGTGTTTCACTACAGTTTATGGAAATGGCAAAATGTCTCGGGAGCACTACCAATAGACCAAAATATACCTACTAGGGTACTACGCAATGCATGAAAAATACAAATACCAAACAAAGAAGAAAAGAGACATTGCATAAATGCGTGCACACCTATGTATATGAAAAATAAGATACAACTTTATTAAAGAACCAGCACATATATAAAAACATTAAAAACATATCCAATAAGGATCAAAAAGACAAACACACCAATTGCTTATATGATGAAAAACAGAAACCCACAGCAAAATATAATTATATAAATATATATGTAAACTCAAATAAGCCGAGTATACGCTATAGGATCAGCGATCAGACCCCAAACCCTGATAGCATAAGGGCGCCCCCAGAGCTATCATAGAACAATGGTAATAAGGTCAGGTGACTGCAAAAAAGCATACAGATAACCAAGGGCAAATAGAAAAATAATGATCAAAAAACCAGCAGGGGGGCGCCACCTAAAAGGCAATTGCCAATAAGTATATAGCAAGCAGCTATAGTATAAGCCTGCTATGGCAGTAACTGAAGAGTAGCATGACCCAGAAAAACTGAAATATTCACCAATGCAAGAATGGCTAGATAGTAAAAAAAGGAAAGGGAACCAGGTTCGCTCACCAGTTACACGAATGGAGGCCAAAGTAGTGACATGCCTGTGGCTACCATAGAAAGAATCCCCATGCTGGCAGGTCTGAAGGCGATAAGCAAGAAGGTGTGGGAGAAACCCACACGTATCGCTGCGCTAGGCAGCTTCGTCAGGGAGCTATTGGATATGTTTTTAATGTTTTTATATATGTGCTGGTTCTTTAATAAAGTTGTATCTTATTTTTCATATACATAGGTGTGCACGCATTTATGCAATGTCTCTTTTCTTCTTTGTTCACTACAGTTTATAACGCAGAGCCGTGAAAATAAAAAATCTTTTTTTTTCCCACAAAAATTATTTTTTAGCCCCCAGTTTAGCATTTTCCCAAGGGTAACAGGAGAAATTGGACCCCAAAAGTTGTTGTCCAATTTGTCCTGAGTACGCTGATACCCCATATGTTGGGGTAAACTCCTGTTTGGGCACACGGGAGAGCTTGGAAGGGAAGGAGCACTGTTTTACTTTTTCAATTCAGAATTGGCTGGAATTGAGATCGGACGCCATGTCGCGTTTGGAGAGCCCCTGATGTGCCTAAACAGTGGAAACCCCCCAATTATAACTGAAACCCTAATTCAAACACACCCCTAACCCTAATTCCAATGGTAACCCTAACCACACCCCTAACCCAGACACACCCCTAACCCTAATCCCAACCCTATTCCCAACCGTAAATGTAATCCTAACCCTAACATTAGCCCCAACCCTAACTGTAGCCTTAACCCTAACTGTACCCCTAGCCCTAACCCTAGACCTGACCATAACCCTAGCCCCAACCCTAACCCTAGCCCTAACCCTAACCCTAACCCTAACCTTAGCCCTAACCCTAACCCTAGCCCTAACCCTAGCCCTAACCCTAACCTTAACCCTAACCCTAGTCCTAACCCTAGCCCTAACCCTAGCCCTAATGGGAAAATGGAAATAAATACATTTTTTTTAGTTTTTTATTTTTCCCTAACTAACGGGGTGATGAAGGGGGGTTTGATTTACTTTTATAGTGGGTTTTTTAGCGGATTTTTATGATTGGCAGCCGTCACACACCGAAAGATGCTTTTTATTGCAAAAAATATTTTTTGCGTTACCACATTTTGAGAGCTATAATTTTTCCATATTTTGGTCCACAGAGTCATGTGAGGTCTTATTTTTTGCAGGAAGAGTTGATGTTTTTATTGGTAACATTTTCAGGCACGTGACATTTTTTGATCGCTTTTTATTCCGATTTTTGTGAGGCAGAATGACCAAAAACCAGCTATTCATGAATTTCTTTTGGGGGAGGCGTTTATACCGTTCCGCGTTTGGTAAAATTGATAAAGCAGTTTTATTCTTCGGGTGAGTACGATTACGGCGATACCTCATTTATATCATTTTCTTTATGTTTTTGCGCTTTTATACGAAAAAAATATTTTATAGAAAAAATAATTATTTTTGCATCGCTTTATTCTGAGGACTATAACTTTTTATTTTTTTGCTGATGATGCTGTATGGCGGCTCGTTTTTTGCGGGACAAGATGACGCTTTCAGCGGTACCATGGTTATTTATATCCGTCTTTTTGATCGCGTGTTATTCCACTTTTTGTTCGGCGGTATGATAATAAAGGGTTGTTTTTTGCCTCATTATTTTTTCTTACGGTGTTTACTGAAGGGGTTAACTCGTGGGCCAGTTTTATAGGTCGGGTCGTTACGGACGCGGCGATACTAAATATGTGTACTTTTATTGTTTTTTTTTAAAATTTAGATAAAGATATGTATTTATGGGAATAATATATATATTTTTTTCATTCTTGATGATTTTTTTTAATTTTTTTTTTACACATTTGGAATTTTTTTTTTGTAACTTTTTTACTTTGTCCCCGGAGCCCCCTCCCTGCACGATGCTTCCCTGCACCGCCGGCACACCGCGATCATGTTTGATCGCGGTGTGCCGGGGGTTAATGTGTCGGGGGCGGTCCGTGACCGTGAGTGCGGCCGATCGCCCTGGACGTACTATTCCATCCTTGGGAAGTAGGGCCCACCCCACATGGACGGAATAGTACGTCCATTGGCAGAAAGGGGTTAAAGGGACACACACACACACACACACAAAACCATTTACGTCTCTGCACATTCACCCGCAGCACTACACATGCGCGCACAAACACACACACATATTGCGTACAGTATAATGGCCACACCTAGTTACTCCTACACAAGCGGCTGAGCTCCGTTCACCTTGCACACACGACTCCACTCCGTACACCTTGTACACACGTGGCTCCGCTCCGTACACCTCATAGACACACACAACTCCGCTCCATACACCTTGCACACACGGCTCCACTCCGTACACATCGTACGCACACGGCTCCGCTCCGTACACCTCGTACGGACATGGCTCCGCTCTGTACACCTTATACACACACGGCTCCGCTCTGTACACCTCGTACACACATGGCTCAGCTCCATAAACCTTGCACACACCCAGTTCCGCTCCGTACACCTCGTACACACACGGCTCCGCTCCATACACCTTGCACACACCCAGTTCCGCTCTGTGCACCTCGTACACACACGGCTCCGCTCCATACACCTTGCACACCACATACCCAGTTCCGCTCCGTACACCTCATACACACACGGCTCCGCTCCATACACCTTGCACATCACACACCTAGTTCTGCTCTGTACACCTTGTACACACACGGCTTCCACTCCGTACACCTTGTACACACACGGCTTCCACTCCATACACCTTGTACACACGCGGCTCGGCTCCGTACACCTCGTACACATGCGGCTCTGCTCCGTACACCTTGCACACACGCGGCTCTGCTCCGTACACCTCGTACACACGCGGCTCCGCTCCGTACACCTCATAGACACACACAACTCCGCTCCATACACCTTGCACACACGGCTCCACTCTGTACACCTCGTACGCACACGGCTCCGCTCCGTACACCTCGTACGGACATCGCTCCGCTCTGTACACCTCATACACACACGGCTCCGCTCTGTACACCTCATACACACACGGCTCCGCTCTGTACACCTCGTACACACATGGCTCAGCTCCATACACCTTGCACACACCCAGTTCCGCTCCGTACACCTCGTACACACACGGCTCCGCTCCATACACCTTGCACACACCCAGTTCCGCTCTGTGCACCTCGTACACACACGGCTCCACTCCATACACCTTGCACACACCCAGTTCCGCTCTGTGCACCTCGTACACACACGGCTCCGCTCCATACACCTTGCACACCACATACCCAGTTCCGCTCCGTACACCTCATACACACACGGCTCCGCTCCATACACCTTGCACATCACACACCTAGTTCTGCTCTGTACACCTCGTACACACACGGCTTCCACTCCGTACACCTCGAACACACACTGCTCTGCTACATCCACACAAACCACTCCTGACCCCACACAAAAGCTTACCCTCATCCAACACCGAGCACCATGACAACCAGCAGAGTACTGCACTACAGGCCATTGATCATGTGACTCCTAACTCCTCCCCTCTTGTGACCTCATCACAGGTCCTGTGCGCACAGAGCTGTGGCAGCATTAGCTGTGGTGTGCGGCTCTCTGCGGTGGAGGGGCTCTGCTGCGGGACAAGTGCAGTCCCAACCGAGCCTCCTTGGTCCTTGTTTAATTTCCTGAATTGTGTTTTAGGTCTCTTTCAGACAACAACATTTGTTCACATACAAAAAAATATGACATTAGTGCTTTGAATCTGAGTTTCATCAGTATTTAGTTTGCATGTCAGTTTTTACCATCAGTGTTTTATTAGTGATTTTCACATATGGATTAAATAGATAAATGACAAAGCTTCTCCTCTCATTTTTGTTGCTAATCACAGACAGCACAGACTGAACACTGATGGGTATGTTGCCCATGATTTTCATGGACCAATAGGAGCTACTGCAGTACCTGAGCATGTGACCCTAGACCTCCACTGAGAGGTCTTCCTTTGGGCATGCTCAGAAGGGGAAAAGCAGGACTTAGTCCCAGAGACGTCTGCTCACCGCTGATCCGTACAGGCTACAATGGCAGAGCCTGGAAAGGCAGTAGTAACCCTTTGCACAGAATCAGACTGAGCGAGACACTGGGACCGACTTCTCTGCTGTGCAGGCTCCACTGCGGCTGATGCAGAATAAGAGACTGCAGCAGACATGGTTCGAGATTCCCCCTGTGCAGCGGTCGAAACTCGACTCCTAACAGTCAAGATTGCCTTGCGCAGGCGTGTACTACGGAGGACAGAGAATGAACTTCAATCCAATATTGCGGCCAGCATGCAGCCAGCGGGTAAGGAAAGGGTTCATCAAACACCTGAAAACTCCGCCCATATGACCAAAAACCGGTCCCGCCAAATTCAGGTGACAGGTTCCCTTTAAAGTATGTATCATGTGGCACAAAAATTAGGTCTTGGCAGAGGGTGAATGACTTGCAAGGACCTTCAAGTCACTTGAAAATTCTCAGGTCACGTGACTGGTAGCAGAGACAGCTCAGCATAGAACTCGGTTGCACAGGCAAGTGGGATGCTTGTATGTGGGCATCATACCCTGTGGGGTGAACACTGGGGGCATCATACTGTGTTGGACAGTGACTGTGGGGGGCATCTAACTGTGTGTGTGAGGGAGAATGTGAGGGCATCATTCTGTGTTGGGGACTGTGGGGGGCATAATTTTATCTGGGTGGAGGAACTGTGGAGGGTATCCTAATATGTGGGAGGGTACTCTGGGGGCACGATGTGTGTGACTGTGGGCGCATCATGCTGTGTGTGGTTTGCTATAGGGATATTACAGTATATTGTGGGTGAGAAGCTTTGTAGCAGAATACAGTGTGTGTGATCTTTGGGGAATGTGCTATAGGAGGCGTCATATTGCATTAGGTGTCACAAGGCATATCATCTGACTGTGACATATAATGTGGTTGTTACAAACAGAAGAAAATAACCAGCACATCCAAACTTGTGTGAACAGGTGCCAACTAAAAAAATATAGCTATAGAAAAAGATTAAGTTATTATTATTATTATTATTTATTTATATAGCACCATTGATTCCATGGTGCTTTACATGAGAAGGGGTTACATACAAGTTACAGATATCACTTACAGTAAACAAACTAACACTGACAGATTGATACAGAGGGGCGAGGACCCTGCCCTTGGGGGCTTACATTCTACAGGATTATGGGGAAGGAGACAGTAGCACTTTGAATTGTTAAGAATGACTCTAGAACGTTGGCACTGCATTACTGCCATAGAAAATAGGAAAACACTACAGCATGTATATATGGAATAGTGTAAAAATAAAACTGCAATATTGCAATGAAAAATGACAGTAAAAAAGAAGGTGCTTAGCGCATAGATTGGGAATAGGTAGATAGTAGCTGCAATATTAGAGATAATGTTCTCAAAACTCCCGTGTCATAGTCTTTTGCATTATATGTTATTTGTACACACATTGCTGTAAGTACCAGTATTTGTTTTTAAGAAATATTGCTATTCTGTTTAGCCGCTTGTCCTTGGCAGTCAGGACAGGTAATTTCAGACCCTGGTTACATTTCAGGACTTGTATGTTTACTGTAAACATTGGAATTCAGTGCTGCGGTATATAAAGTGAATACTACTTGTTGTTCTTACACACTTGGGGACATTTATTTCAAGATTTTGTCTTTGTGATTTCTAATATGAAACTGGAAGAAAATGATACATTTCTTGATTATCAAGACGTTGAGTCGCAGCTTTTACAAAAGGGGAATTATGGAGGCACTGGTGGACTGAGAAGTCGCAGTTCTATCATTCTGTCTCAAGAACCAAGTCGCAGTATATTTCATTGTAGACCTGCTCCAACAGCAGAAGAGGCAGAAGTTAGATTTCTTGTAGGTGACCATGAAGACGAGGATGAAGACAAGAGTGTCCTTTTCACTCAGCTGAATGAACTTGTTCCAGTACATGACGATGTATTATGGAAGGAAACTGCAAGGTATTCTAGTTTTTGTTGTTAGCAATATAGCTGTAGTTAAAGGTCTATGCAACATAAAAACATTTTCATTTAGTCTTATAGATAGTGAATACTGCAACAGTGTATGTGAGTCCCCAAAGCTTCACTTAACCTTTGATGGAGCAGTGACATGTCCTTGTTCTAGTAATCAGTGAGGATATTTTTGCCACTATAACTACCTTTTATTGTCTTATTTAACATGAAAGTATAGTGCCGTGAGGCAGATTTGCTGCAGAACTTTCTTCAGCCACCCTATACATCTGAATGGTGTAAAAATGTAGATTCTGTAGAAACAATCTTATTACCATAACTAGAACACATTTTCATTCATTTATTTTCAAACTTCAACACCACATTTGCTGTGTATGGACATATTTGTGTTGTGCCATTTATTTTTCCTTATTAAGGTTTAGTGTCATTTGTTATTTTGCGTAATTTTGTACTTGTGTTTTCCTTCTGATTTTGAAGTCTAATATAAAAGACAATAGAAATAAAACTGCCAGAAACAAAAATCCAAACCAAAGGCATGGTCCTTGTTTAAAAAGCATCTGTCCAAGAATTAAAAAAGGCCAAGAAGCAAATACTATGGAAGTAAACTTTTCCATATTAGATTTTAGACTTTAACCCCTTCACAACCTTAGTGTTTTCTGTTTTGGAATTCTTTGCTCCTCTTCTTCCCAGAACCACAACTTTTTTGATTTTTCAGTCAATATGTCCAAGGGCTCATTTTTTGCAGGACGAGTTGTGCTTTTGAACTACACCATTGGTTTTACAATATTGTGTACTGGAAAACAGGAAAATATATTTCAAAGTGTGGCGAAATTGAAAAAAGTGCAATGCTACAATTTTGTCTTTGTTACAGTACTATGTTTGCTAAATGCTAAAACTGACCTGCCATTATGATTCTCCACGTCATTATGCATTCACAGATACCAACCGTATAGGTTATTTTTTATTTAAGTGGTGAAAAAAAGAAATCCAAGATTTGTTAAAAAAACAAAGCAAACAAAAACAAAACAAACAAAAAAAGGTGCCATTTTCCGAGACCCATAGTGTTACTATTCTGGGGATGGGGGAGGGTTTATTTTTTGTGAGCAGAGCTGATGTTTTTATTATACCATTTTGTGGTAGATACGATGTTTTGATCGTCCGTTATTGCATTTTATTGCAAAGCTGAGGCAACCAAAAAACATAATTCTGGCGTCTTGATTATTTTCTCATTACGCTGTTTACCCATCAGATTTATTCTTTTTATGTACTGATAGATCGGGCAATTCTCTATTATACAATATCAAATTTGTGTATTTTTTATTTTTTTCATTGTTTCATTGTGAGTAGGACAAAAGGAAGGTGATTCTAACTTTTGTATTTCTAAAAACATTTTTTTTCGACTTTTTAGTTGCTTCAATAGACTTCTTAGGAGACTTGAAGCTGAGATCGTCTGCAGGGTGTCACTTATAGCAGATCAGCAATGAAAACCACAGGGTTCACCTGCAGATCTCAGATTGCCATGCCAACCCATCCATGCTATGCGATCATGTAATAGGTGCACCAATGGGCGGCATTAGTGACGTGCCTCTGGCGCAGCCATGTTAAATGCCACTGTTGGAAATTGACAGTGGCATTTAACATGTTAACATCCGCGGGTGGAATCCTCAGATGTTAACATGTTAAATGCCGCTGTCAATCTCCGACAGCGGCATATAACATGGCCGCGCCAGAAGCAATTCTACCTGTGGTTGTTAGGGGCAACTGATTAGATCACCTGTCATGTGCCTGAAAACATGCGTGCTCAGCCCCGAGCTCTCAGGGACTGCAGGGATACCACCTATGATGTGTATATATACAGTGGGGAAAATAAGTATTTGATACACTGACAATTTTACAAGTTTTCCCACCTACAAAGAATGGAGAGTTCTGTCACTTTTATCGTAGGTACAGTTCAACTGTGAGAGACTGACTCTAAAAACAAACAAACAAACAAACAGAATATCACATTGTTTGAGTTTTACATAATTAATTTGATTATATTGCATGACAGTATTTGATACAATAGAAAAACAGAACTTTGCCCCATTCCTCCATACAGATCTTCTCCAGATCTTTCAGGTTTCTGAGCTATCGCTGGGCAACATTGAATTTCAGCTCAAACCAAAGATTATCTATTGGGTTCAAGTCTGGAGACTTGCTAGGCCACTCCAGGAGCTTGAAATGCTTCTTAATGAACCATTTCTTAGTTGCCCTGGTTGTGTGTTTTGGGTCATTGTCTTGCTGGAAGACCCAGCTATGACTCATTGTAATGGTCATACTGAGGGAAGTAGGTTGTTAGCCAAAATCTTGCGATAAAATAATCCAATCCACCCTCCTTTCAATACGGTGCAGTTTTCCTATCCCATTTGCAGAAAAACACCCCAAAGCATGTTTCCTCCATCATGGTTCATGGTTGGGATGGTGTTCTTGGTGTTGTACTCATCCTTCTTCATCTTCATAGCACGGTGTGTGGAGTTGATACCAAAAAGTTCTATTTTGGTCTCATCTGACTACATGACTTTCTCCTATACCTCCTCTGGATCATCCAGTGGGTCATTAGTGAACTTCAAATGGGCCCTGACATGTGCCTAGTCAGGGAAACCTTGCATGCCCTGCAGGATTTTAATCTATGATGGTGTAGTGTGTTAACAGTAATGTTTGAGATTGTGGTCCCAGCTTTCTTCAGGTCACTGAAAACGTCCTCCCATGTAGTTCTGCACTGATTCTTGACCTTTCTGAGAATCATCCTTATCCCATGAGGTGAGATCTTGCATAGAGCCCCAAACTGAGGAAGATTGACATTCATCTTGTGTTTCTTTCATTTTCTAATAATTGTGCCAACAGTTGTTGCCTTGTCACCAAGCTGCCTATCTCTTGTCCTGTAGCCCATCCTTTGCAGGTCTACAGTTTGTCCTTAGTGTCCTTAGACAGCTCTTTGGTCTTGGCCATCGTGGAGAGGTTGAAGTGTGATTGAGTGTGTGGGCAGGTGTCTTTTATCGAGGTGACGAGTTCAAACAGTTGCAATTAATTTAGGTAATGAGTACAGAGTAGGAGGGCTTCTTAAAGAAAAACTAACAGGTCTGTGAGGAATTCTTGCTGATTGGGAAGTGATTTCATACTTATTTCATTCAATAAATTGCAATTTAATTAGGTAAAAATCATACAGAATGATTTTCTGGATTTTGTTTTTTTGATTCTGACTTTCGAAGTTGAAATCTACCTATGATAAAAATTCGAGACCTCTCCATTCTTTTTAGGTGGGAAAACTTGCAAAATTGGCAGTGTATCAAATACTTATTTTTCCCACTGTACATCATAGGTCTTGAAGGGGTTAACACAGAGGCGTAGGTAGGGTTTTGGTTCAGTGGGGGTGAAACTTCTCAGTGGGCCCCCTACCAGGTAACCTTGGTTACAACTGGGTGAAGCACCCTAATAGTGGAAGAGAACCTCATCAGATGACCACGCTGTTGCTGAAAATAATCTCTATATAAAGACCAATATTGATATTACCGCCATATGGTCCATACCAGTCCTACAGAACATATAAGAGATTACAGTACAGTTATAGATGGTGATTTATAGCTGACATTCTTTCTGATGGAATAGTTCACTTTTCCCTTCTGTTCCATCTGGCCCAGACCAACATGACAACTTTTCCTGCCAGGACTCGGCTGCAGAGATTACAACAAAGACACATTTCACTTCTCATATTTTCAGCATCGTCCCCATCTATTCCCAACCTGCACAAACTCCTCATCCTGCTGATACCAAAATACTGACCCGTTGCTGCCGTATGTGTGGCACGCCCGCCAGGGCCGTGGAGTACTTGGTACCCGGTCAGGTACTTAAAGGGATGTATCACGACAGCTGCGACCCGGTCCATGGCCCTGGGCGCCCATGTTAAAGGGACAGTCAATAAAGGGGTTAGTTGAATAATAAAAGTTTGTGACGCCACCTGTGGTATTCGGTCAGGGGTGACTGCCACTGCTTAAAGGGGTCCACTGGGGTGATGTTATGGCAGCAGGGATGGTATGGCCTCCCACAGGTGAAGTTGGGTTCCCAGGGCTCCTGGTGTAATTGATGAAGATGGTGATAGGTGATGTAGTAAGAAACGGAGGACACAGGATTGCAGTCTCTTTACCTCTTTACTTGGTTCAAGGCAGCCTCAGTCCGTGGAACAGATCACAGGGGCAGGTGAGGTCCAGCCAGCTTGGAAGCGAATTGGGAATCCTTCTAACCAGTTGGGGTTGGAAGCCTTCCTTCTAGTGCTGTGGTGTTGTAGTCCCTTGCTGCCTTAGGCCTCACACAAGGTCCTCACTTTTTTCCCCCTTTAGGTAGGACAGGTAGCTTAAGCCTTTTTACAGGATCTCTAATGCGACCCAGGCTCTATTTGCTACTGTGTCCTTGGGTGTTAATGGTGGACAGGTAACTTGCAATCTGCTGTCTGCCGGTTTCTGCATTGGGGTATGAAGTTACCCGCACAACCTCGGTCTTCTGGCTACCGGTATCTGTGCTCAGCATGGAGGAAGCCCAGTCGCAGCTTCTCTCCCAAGCTCTACACTCTCCTGTGCTTCTTTTCCCTCTTAGTCTCCTACAGACTGCTCTGCTTTCTTTTTCCTTCCCAGGAGCCACAGAATCATTCATCTCCACGGCCCCAGCTTTCCTCCTTGCTCTCCTCTCTCCAACTGTCTAACTGCAACTGCCCAGCAACTGCCTAGCAACTGACTTCTCCTCCCGACCAGAGAGAGCAGCTCCCCTGAAGTCGGGTGTAGAGCTCCCCCATCTGGCCTGGGGTCAGAATATGCTGAATATGTGCTGAATACCTGTGGAAGGGATCCTTCCTCACTTCCAAGCGTGACATCACTCACCCCGTTACCTGGGGTGTTACATGTGGCCATATTACTGCACCTGCTGTGCGGTTCTCTGTGCCCTCTAAATTCTAAAGCAACCCTCTAGAATATAGTAATGCCAGGTGTAAGTTCCCTAGAAAACAGTGCCCATATATTGTCCCCTAGATAGTAATAATGTCCACTGTGTGCCCCTTTGAGAGTCACAGTCACCTGAGTTCCCCTATAGCAATAAGTATCCACTTTTCATTTAATAATGTCCCGAGCCCCCCCCCTGTACAGCTCCCCTATGCACAGTATGATGCTCTCTTATACACAGTCTAATGTCCCCTCACTGCATATATACTGACTAGTGATGAGCGAATATACTCATTACTTGAGATTTCTCGAGCATGCTCAGGGGTCCTCCGAGTATTTTTTAGTGCTCGGAGATTTAGTTTTTCGTGCCGCAGCTGAATGATTTACATCTGTTAGCCAGCATAAGTACATGTGGGGGTTGCCTGGTTGCTAGCACTAATACTGACCCCTTTGTATCCCTCAAACTGTTTGATAGCTCCAACACTGTAATTTCCACACTGTATGATGGCCCCCTAGAGAGCCTCCATATAGTATAATGCACCAGACAATCCTCACTATAGTCCTCAAAATAGTATAATGCACTCCCCATAGGCAGACTCTTTATAGTATAATGTACCTTCCCATAGGCAGACTCCATATTGTATAATGCACTCCCCATAGGCAGACTCTATTTTGTATAATGCACCCCCCATAGGCAGACTCTATAGTATAATGCAGCCCCATAGGCAGACTTTATAGTATAATGCAACTCCCATATGCAGACTCTATATAGTATAATACACCCCTCCCATAGGCAGACTCTATAGTATAATGCAACCTCTAAAATAATACACCCCTGCAGATAGCCTCTATAGTATAATGCAGCCCCTAATATAATGCACCCACCACAGGCAGCCTCTATAGCATAATGTAGCCCCTAATATAGTGCAACCTCATAGGCAGCCTATATATCATAATGCAGCCCCTAATATAATACACCGCCACAGGCAGCCTCTATAGTATAATGCTGCCCCATAAAACATTAAAAACAATATTCACCTTTCTTCCTAGTTCCTCCTCTGCTCTGAGCACCTGCACATCTCCAGACTGCAGGCGCCGAGTAGTGATGTCATCGCGATCCCCTGTCAGTGTCGACATCGGTGATGTCAGACGCTGGGAGGGGGATGATGGAAAATGGAGCATAACGCTCCTTCTCTCATCAATGCGGTCAGCTGTAACGGCATCTAGCCGATACAGTTGATCTTGCAAGGATGGGTGTGGGGCCCACTGCTGGCACCGGGCCATACGCCTGCTCAGGGGCCCCATAGCGGCTGGGTGGCAGAGCAGCGATATCGATTCTCCCTGCTCTGCCGCAGAATGTAACTGTATCGGTGCACTGTGCACGCCGATACATTTACAGTAGTGCAGCTCTAGGGTGGGCCCCCTCAGAGCGTGGAGCCTGGGATGACCGCCCCCTATGTCCCTCCGGTGGCTATGCTATGTTAATCGTTAACATAAAAAATGCCTCCTCCGTAATATATTTTTACTATACATTTTTTATAGCCATAAATTGATAAACATGTGAATGTTTTTATTCCTTTTGCAGTTTTATGCACAAAATTTAACTAAGCAAACAGTACAGTACATGAGTGCATCCCCTCACTTATTATCTAGTGCACCATTTTTTTTTTTATTTTTCAGCAGACACTGGGAATTACAGCCACATTATAGGAAGATGACGTGATATCTTGCAGTGTCCATATATACAGAATAAGATAAGATACTGAAAATTACAACCAGTACACAGGACAGGAGAAATGCTATGTCCATTTACACAGCATAAAAACACATATTGGGAAATACATATAAAGAGATAGGTAGAGAAATAGATCACCCTGTTTGTAATGACTCTATATAATATATAAGTTTCACTTTTTCTATTGAAGAACTGAAATAAATGAACTTTTTGATGATATTCTAATTTTGTGAGAAGCACCTGTATATGCAGCATTAGAGGAAATAATGAGAATTATACACTATATAAAGGGTCAGGAGATGTGGTAGTGTGCAGTATTCATATATACAGAATAAAACACTTATTGAGAAAAACACACAGTATAATGAGTCATGGGTAGTAGTAGTGTGTCATATTCATATATACAGAATAAGGCCGTGATCACACTTGTGAGAAACTCGCACGAGTCTCGCATCTCATTGCATCTCATCTCGCATTGGGACAGGAGCGTGCGGGCTGCATGTATTTCTATGAAACTGAGCGCTCCGGTCCAAGTGCCGGCGGCAGTGCAGGTATTGAGGTGCGAGACTCGTGTGATCCCGGCCTAAGAAGAGATACTGAGAATTACACCCAGAATGTTGAACAGGAGAAGTGGTACTATGTCATGTGCATATATACAGTGGGTACGGAAAGTATTCATACCCCTTTAAATTTTTCACTCTTTGTTTCATTGCAGCCATTTGGTAAATTCAAAAATGTTCCTTTTTTTTCTCATTAATATACACTCTGCACCCCATCTTGACTGAAAAAAACATAAATGTAATAATTTTTGCAAATTTCTTAAAAAAGAAAAACTGAAATATCACATGGTCATAAGTATTCAGACCCTTTGCTCAGTATTGTTAGAAGCACCGTTTTGAGCTAGTACAGCCATGAGTCTACTTGGGAATGATGCAACAAGTTTTTCACACCTGGATTTGGGGATCCTCTGCCATTCTTCCTTGCAGATCCTCTGTAGTTCCATCAGGTTGGATGGTGAACGTTGGTAGACAGCCATTTTCAGGTCTCTCCAGAGATGCTCAATTGTGTTTAGGTCAGGGCTCTGGCTGGGTCAGTCAAGAATGGTCACAGAGTTTTTTTTTGTTATTATTTATTTATATAGCACCATTGATTCCATGGTCCTGTACATGAGAAGAGGTTACATAAAATTACAGATATCACTTACAGTAAGCAAACTAATAATTACAGACTGCTACAGAGGGGCTAGGACCCTGCCTTTGCGGGCTTACATTCTACAGGATGGTGGGCATGGAGACAATAGGTTGAGGATTGCAGGTGCTCCGGTGTTGCTGAGGCGGTATCTTTGGTAGGGGTGTGGAGGCAGCGGGATCAGTGCAGGCTGTAGGCTTTCCTGAAGAGGTGGGTTTTCAGGTTCCTTCTGAAGGATCCGAATGTTGTTGAGGGTATGTGCACACGTCAGGATTTCTTGCAGGAATTTTCCTGACAAAAAATGGACATTTCTGCCAGAAATCCGCATGCATTTTTTTTTCACGTTTTTTGACTCGTTCTTGACGTGTTTTTGGTGCGTTTTTTCCCAAATGCATAGAATAGCGGGAAAAATGCAGAAAATCCACAAAATTAATGAACATGCTGCTTTTTTTTACCGCGATACGTTTTTTTCGCAGAAAAAAAACGCATCATGTGCATAAAACATGCAGAATGCATTCTAAATGATAGGATGCATAATGTGTGCATTTTTATAGCGTTTTTAGCGCAAAAAAACGTGAAAAAAAGCGAAAAAACCTGAACGTGTGCACATAGCCTGATAGTCAGATGTGTTGGGGCAAAGAATTCCAGAGGATGGGAGATATTCGGGAGAAGTCTTGGAGGCAGTTGGGTAGGAGCAAATAACTGTGGAAGAGAGAAGGAGGTCTTGGGAAGACCGGAGGGAAGATATCGGGAGATTAGTTCAGAGATATATGGAGGAGACAGGTTGTGGATGACTTTGTAGGTTAGTATTAGTAATTTGAACTGGATATGCTGAGGGAATGGGAGCCAGTGAAGAGATTTGCAGAGGAGGGAAGTGGAGGAGTAGCGAGGAGAGAGATGAATTAGGCTACGTTCACATTGGCGTTCCGCCAATGTGCGTCGCTGTTGCGCCGGCGACGCAGCGGCGACGCAGCGGCGACGCGCCCCTATGTTTAACATAGGGGACGCGTGCGTTTTTTGGGTGGCGTTTTTCGACACTTGCGTCGTTTTCGACGCTAGCGTCGGACGCAAGAAAATGCAACAAGTTGCATTTTCTGTGCGTCCGATTTTGGTCAAAAAACGACGCACGCGTCGCAAAACGCGCGCGTTTTTGCGTGCGTTTGCGCGCGTTTTTGCGTGCGTCACGCGTTACGTCGCCGACGCAGGGCGGCGCAACGCTAGTGTGAACGTAGCCTTAGTTGGGCAGCAGAGTTAATGATGGACTGGAGAAGTGCAAGGGTGTTAGCAGGGAAGCCAAAGAAAAGGATGTTGCAGTAGTCAAGGCAGAAGATGATGAGGGCATGCACAAGCATTTTGGTAGATTGACGGGTGAGGAAAGGACGGATTCAGGAGATATTTTTGAGCTGGAGGCGACAGAAGGTGGAAAGAGCTTGGATGTGCGGTTTGAAGGACAGGGCAGAGTCAAGGGTTACTCCGAGGCAGCGGACTTCCGGTATGGGGGAAAGCGTGATGTCGTTAATTGCGATAGATAGGTCAGGTAAGGAAGATCTATGAGATGGAGGAAAGGTGATGAGTTCTGATTTGTCCACATTGAGTTTGAGGAAGTGAGAGGAGTATAAGGGTATGTTTCCACGGTCAGGATGGCCGGCGGTATCGCCGGAGCGGCTTAGCCGCTCTGCGGTAGCCCCGCCCCCTTTCTGGGACGCGATGATGCCGGATGTGTTCACAGCACACATCCGGCATCATCGCTCCCCACCATAGGGCCCTGTGCTATATCTTGCGGCGACGCAGCGTCGCCGCAAGATATACGGACATGCTGCGATCTGAAAAGACGCGCAGCATGTCCGGAGTCGCAGGGCCGCCGCGTGCGTGTTACCACGCATAGTGGAGACGGGATTTCATTAAATCCCCTCCACTATGCTGTAACATCTGGACGCTGCGTGTCTGACGCTGCGGCTCTATGCAGCGTCAGACACGCAGCGTTTCCTGATCGTGGAAACAGACCCTAAGGAGGATATAGCTGATAGACACTCCGGGATTCTGGACAGCAGGGAGGTGACGTCTGGACCAGAAAGGTAGATCTGAGTGTCATCAGCATAAAGGTGGTATTGGAATCCATGAGACTTTATGATTTGTCCCAGGCCAAGTGTATATATTGAGAAGAGTAGGGGGTCCTAGAACAAAGTCTTGAGGGACTCCAACAGAGAGAGGGTGGGATGAGGAGGTAGTCTGGCAGTGGGAAACGCTGAATGTGCGGCTGGAGGGGTATGAGGAGATCCAGGATAGGGTGAGGTCTTTGATGCCAAAGGGGGAGAGAATCTGTTGTAGGAGGCAGTGGTCAACTGTGTTGAAAGCAGAGGACAGGTCTAGAAAGAGGAGTACAGAGTATTGTCCGTTAGCTTTGGCTATAAGTAGGTCATTAGTGATTTTGGGGCTGTCTCAGTTGAGTGATGGGTGCAGAAACCAGATTGTAGATTGTCAAAGAGCAAGTTAGATGAGAGGTGGGAGGGAAGTTCAGCGTGGACATGCTGCTCCAGGAATTAGGAAGCGAATAGGAGCAGCGATATTGGGCGATAGCTGGACATAGCTGTTGGATCGAGGGTTGGCTTTTTAAAGATAGGTGTGATTGTGGCATGTTTGAAAGCAGAAGGGATGGTGCCAGAAGTTAGTGATAGGTTGAAGAGGTGGATTAGGGATGGGATAAGTGTTGTGGTAAGGATTGTGAAGAAGTGGAATGGGATGGGGATGAGCGCACAGGTGGTGAGGTGCGATTTGGAGAGGCCCCTTCAGTGATGTTGGATAGGGAGGTTATGGGGTTTGGGCATTGGTCTGGTATACAAAAGGGTTGTGGTGGTTGAACAATGAAGACTTGCCTTGTTTGGTCGATCTTATTTTTAAAGTGTGTGGCAAAGTCCTCAGCAGAGATGAGGGAGGTTGGAGGGGGCAGTGGGGGGCGGAGGAGGGAGTTAAAGGTTTTCAATAACTGTTTGGGGTTGTAGGATAGGGAAGATATGAGGGTTGTGAAGTAGGCCTGTTTAGCAGAAGTGAGAGCAGATTTAAAAGCGAGTGTTGCCTGTTTGAATGCAGTGAAGTCATCTTGCAAATGTGTTTTCTTCCAATGCCGCTCTGCAACGGTGGACACTTGCCAAAGCTTTTTAATGTTGTTATTGTGCCAGGGTTGTCTATTGATACGTCACACTCTGCCATGAACGAGAGGGGCAACCATGTCAATAACTGATGCGAGAGTGGCATTGTAAAAAGCAGTGGCACTGTCTGTGTCGTGGAGTGAGGATATGGATGCAAGTGGTAGAATAGAGTCAGAGAGTGTGTGGGTGTCTAGGTGTGCAAGGTTTCTGCGGGGGTGCGCATGTTGCTGGACATGAGTGACTGGTGAGGAGGACAGGGATGAGAAGGTTACCAGATGGTGGTCAGATAGAGGGAGAGGGGAGGTGGTGAAGTTAGATAGAGAGCAGAGATGGGTGAAGTCCAGGTCTAGTGTATGTCCGTCTGTGTGGGTGGCTGCGGAGGACCACTGAGTAAGTCCAAAAGATGAAGTAAGGGACATAAGTGTGGAGGCTGTTGACTGAATTCTGAGGTCCAGAGCACCCTGGAAGAGGTTTTCTTCCAGGGTATCCCTGCACTTGATCGCATTTACGTTTCCTTCAATGACAACCAATTGTCCTGTCCCTGCAGCTGAAAAACACCCCCATAGCATGATGTTTCCACCACCTTGTTTCACTATTGGGATTGTATTGGGCAGGTGATAAGCAGTGCCTTGTTTTCTCCACCCATACCACTTAGAATTAGCACCAAAAAGGTCTATCTTTGTCTGTCTCATCAGACCAGAGAATCTTATTTCTCATAGTCTGGGAGTCCTTCATGTGGGCTTTCATATGTCTTCCACTGAGGAGAGGCTACCATTGGGCCACTGCTATAAATGTCCGACTGGTGGAGGGCTGCAGTGATAGTTGACTGTTGAACTTTCTCCCATCTCCCTACTGCATCTCTAGAGCTCAGCCACAGTGATCTTGGGGTTCTTCTTTACCTCTCTCATCAAGGCTCTTCTCCCACAATTGCTCAGTTTGGCTGGACAGCCAGGTCTAGGAAGACATCTGGTGGTCCCAAACTTCTTCCATTTAAGGATTATGGAGGCCACTGTGCTCTTATGAACCTTGAGTACTGCAGAAATTCTGTTGTAACCTTGACCAGATCTGTGCCTTGCCACAATTATGTCTCTCAGCTCCTTGGCCAGTTCCTTTGACCTTATGGTTCTCAATTGGTCTGACATGCACTGTGAGCTATGAGGTCTTATATAGACAGGTGTGTCTAAATCAAGTTCTATCAGTTTAATTAAACACAGCTGGACTCCAATGAAGGAGTAGAACTATCTCAAGGAGTATCACAAGGAAATGGACAGCATGTGACTTAAATATGAGTGTCTGAACAAAGGGTCTGAATACTTATGACCATGTGATATTTCAGTTTTTCCGTTTCATTAAATTTGCAAAAATTTCCACATTTCTGTTTTATCAGTCAAGATGGGGTGCAGAGTGTTCATTAATGTGGAATAAAACTTTTTTTAATTTCCCAAATGGCTGCAATGAAACAAAGAGTGAAAAATTTAAAGGATTATGAATACTTTCCGTGCCCACTGCACACATAAAAACAGGTCTTGGGGAAATACACAGGTATAACGGGTCAGAGGACGTGGTTTTGTGCCATTTTCATATATACAGAATAAAGGAGATAATGAGAATTATACACTATATAAAGGTTCAGGGGATGTGGTACTGGGTCATGTCTGTGTACAGCGTCAGACTGAAGCACTTTGGGCAAACTAGAGAAAATCATTCTTGGGGACTACTATGTACCTACATAGAAATAAATACAAGACCACCAATTGTGAGGTAAAACACGCTTATATCAGGGCAGAGTTTAATATAAGGTGGAACATGTATTAATTATATAGCAGGGGTTGGGATAGTCCATTTATATAATATAATGCAGCCCTCATATAGTATAATGCAGCCCCCTCATATAATATATGTAGCCCCAATCACTGATATATATATATATATATATATATATATATATATATATATATATATATATATACAGTACAGACCAAAAGTTTGGACACACCCTCTCATTCAAAGATTTTTCTGTATTTTCATGACTAAGAAAATTGGACATTCACACTGAAGGCATCAAAACTATGAAATAACACATGTGGAATTATATACTTAACAAAAAAGTGTGAAACAACTGAAATTATGTCTTATATTCTAGGTTCTTCAAAGTAGCCACCTTTTGCTTTGATTACTGCTTTGCACACTCTTGACATTCTTGGCATTCTCTTGATGAGCTTAAAGAGGTAGTCACCTGAAATGGTCTTCCAACAGTCTTGGAGTTCTCAGAGATGCTTAACACTTGTTGGCCCTTTTGCCTTCACTCTGCGGTCCAGCTCACCCCAAACCATCTCGATTGGGTTCAGGTCTGGTGACTGGACCCCATCACTCTCCTTCTTGGTCAAATAGCCTTTACACAGCCTGGAGGTGTGTTTGGGGTCATTGTCCTGTTAAAAAAAAAATGATGGTCCAACTAAATGCAAACCGGATGGAACAGCATGCCGCTGCAAGATGCTGTGGTAGCCACGCTGGTTCAGCATGCCTTCAATTTTGAATACATACCCAACAGTGTCACCAGCAAACCATCCCCACACCTTCACACCTCCTCCATGCTTCACGGTGGGAACCAGGCATGTAGAGTCCATCCGTTCAACTTTTCTGCGTCACACAAAGACACGGTGGTTGTGTATATATATATATATATATATATATATATATATATATATATAAGGCTAAATCCAAGATTAGCAATCAAAGAACTCAATCATTCCCTTGTTCTTCTAGCCACTAGTCACATTGCGTGGATTGGGATTGTAGACCCAGAGGAGCCGTCACTACAGGGGATCTCACATGCAGTCCCAGGGGATTGGCTTTTGGACCATTCCTCATTCTTTGAGCTCAAAGCAAATGTTTAAGAGGGAGGGAGGAAAAGAAGCCACATGTTTAGTCAGGCAGTAGTTGGAGTGTATACGGCCTTCAAGAGGGACACATGAAAGGTGTCGGTGATACCTAGGCGTGGAGGAAGGGCCAGACGGCAGACCACAGGGTTAACCTGTTTGAGGACTTGAGGGGACAGGATCTAGGCTGAGGTCCAGGAGCCATGGATGGAAGGCTTATGGAGTTTTGGAGATCAGTTGCCAGCTGGGCTGGATCCCCCTGCTACGGTTGAGAGATCTGTTGTCTGGATTTCAAGAACTTTCTTAAGGACTATTTGTTAGGGTTTGGCGGAACGCACCAAATATATATTTATAGAACAATCGGTGCGTCCGCAACCCGGGGTCCACCGTAGAGGAGTAAAACCCACTGCTAGTAGCTGACGGTACTATATGGCGGTATAAGTGAACTCTGTTACTTCTCAGAGTCACTAAAGACAAGAGAACGCTGTGCCCTGTTAACCTCACAGAGGATCACAGCTACCAAATAGAGTGAACAGTGGTCATGCAGTCAGAATAGCACACGCAAAACTCCTCACCGGAAGTGCCGGTATTCTAGGGGCTTATTTCAGCCGAACCCTGAAACCACATACACATGACCACACTGGCGCAGAACACATAAGTTAGTTGATACTAGTGCATGGCCGTGCCGCCATGCAAACCTTTTATAGCTGCAGCAACTTCAGGACCTTCCTAGAGGACCAATGGGGGCTGCTCCAGTTCCTGAGCAACTTCAGGACGTTCCTAGAGGACCAATAGGAGCTGCTGCAATACCTAATCATGTGACCGACGACCTCCAATGAGAGGTCTTACCCTGTGCATGCTCAGAAGGGGAAAAGCAAGACTTGGTCCCAGAGATGTCTTCTTGCCGCTGACCAGTACTGGTTACAATGGCTGAACCTGGAAAGGCAGCAGTAATCATCTGCACCATATCAGGCTGAGCCAGACGCTGGGACTGATGTCTCAGCTGAGCAGGCTCCACTGCGGCTGGAGAAGAATGGGAGACCGCAGCTCGAGATGGCTCGAGATTCCCCCTGTGCAGAGGTGGGAACTTGACCCCTAACCTTACCCCCCCCAGGGCCCCCCCTCCTTGGACCTCACTACGCTCGAAGGCCGCAATGAGCTGCGGAGCTCGAATGTGCTCAGCAGGCTCCCAAGACCTGTCCTTTGGGCCATAACCCTTAAAGTCCACCAAATAAAATCTCTTGCCACGTACCACCTTGCACCCCAAAACATTCACCGCGTAATCGTCCGTAGACGAACCCGATGTCCCGGCAGATGACTCGCAAAACCGGGACATGTATACGGGCTTCAAGAGGGACACATGAAAGGTGTCGGTGATACCTAGGCGTGGAGGAAGGGCCAGATGGTAGACCACAGGGTTAACCTGTTTGAGGACCTTGAAGGGACCCAAGTAGCGAGGTACAAACTTAGTGGACTCAACAGGCAGCCTGATGTTACGGGCAGAGAGCCACACAAAGTCGCCAGAAGCAAAGGTCGGAGGGGGGCGCCGATGAGCATCGTTGGGGGACCTCATTCTTTCCTTGGAGGCCCGAATGGCATCCTGAGTGCAGTCCCAAATATCCCGTGCCTCCACTGCCCAGTCTGCCACCCTGGTGTCAGCGGAAGACACTTGCATGGGCACAGGGACACACGGATGGTGGCCGTAATTAACGAGGAATGGAGTCTGACCAGTGGAGTTGGCTACTGCGTTCTTAAGCACAAACTCCGGCCATGGTAGCAAGGATGCCCAGTCATCCTGCCTGGCAGAGACAAAATGACGTAGATATGTGACCAGAGTCTGTTTGGCCCTCTCTACCAACCCATTTGTCTCGGGATGATATGCCGAGGAGAGATTCAACTCAATGCTGAGTAGACGACAAAGCTCTCTCCAGAATCGAGACGCAAACTGGAAACCCCTGTCACTGACAATTTTGTCCGGCATACTGTGAAGGCGAAAGATATGTTTGATAAACAAAGCTGCCTGTGCAGATGGTAGCCATGGAAGAGGCACCAAGTGCAACATTTTGGAAAAATGGTCAGTGATCACCCAAATAATGGTGCAGCTACCAGACTTGGGTAAGCCCACCACAAAATCCATCCCGACCATCTCCCAGGGCCTGTCCGCCACCGGCAGGGGGTAAAGCAATCCAGCTGGCCTTTGATGAGGAGACTTGTTCTTGGCGCAGGAGACACACGCCTGAACATAGTCTGTGACGTCACGGGCCATATGCGGCCACTAGTATGTCCTCGCCAGTAGCTCAGATATCCTTTTGGACCCAAAATGTCCACCCACCCTGGACGAGTGAGTCAAAGAGAGAACCTCCGGATGCAGACTGGATGGTACAAAAGTCTTGCCTGGAGGCACAGACTCTTGCGAAACCGGGGCCACAGTTCTCTGACTCTCGGTAGGGACAATAAGCCGAGGCTCCTCTTGCTCCTCCTCAGATGACACAACGGAGCGAGAGAGATCATCGGCACAAATGTTCTTCTCCCCGGAAAGGAAATGGAGGGTGAAATGGAACCGGGAGAAGAACAAGGACCATCTGGCCTGGCGAGAATTTAATCGCTGGGCTGTCTGTAGGTAAACCAAATTCTTGTGGTCTGTGAATACTTGGAAAGGAAAGTGAGAACCCTCAAAAAGATGTCTCCACTCAGAGAAGGCCAACTTCTTCGCTAGCAACTCCCTGTCCCCGATGGAATAATTCCTCTCCACTGGTGTGAAGGTCTTGGAAAAGAAGAAGCAAGGATGCTTCCGACCTTGAGCATCCTTTTGAAAGAGGACTGCTCTAGCACCAATGGAAGAGGCATCCACCTCCATTATAAATGGCTTATCTAAATCGGGGCGATGTAGGATGGGAGCGCTAGCAAAATGGGACTTAATAGAAGTGAAGGCCTTGGAGACCTCCTCAGACCACAATTTGGGATTTGCTCCCTTCTTGGTGAGGGCTACCAAGGGAGCTACCAAAGTTGAGAAATGAGGAATGATAGTTAATAAACCCCATAAAGTGCTGCACCACTTTAAGAGAATGGGGTTCTTGCCAGTCCATCACAGCCTGTAGTTTGGCAGGATCCATAGCCAATCCCTGGGCGGAGATGATATAGCCCAGGAAAGGTAAGGACTCCTGCTCAAACACACATTTCTCCAACTTGGCGTAGAGGGAATTAGCTCATAAGAGGTTGAAGACTTTGCAAACATCTCTCCTGTGGGAGTCAATATCTGGAGAGTAGATGAGGATATCATCCAGAGAGACTATGACCGATGTGGAGAGCATATCCCAGAAGATATCGTTTACAAAGTCTTGGAAAATGGCTGGGGCATTACAGAGCCCAAAGGGCATCACCAGATATTCATAGTGCCCAACCCTGGTGTTAAAAGCCGTCTTCCATTCATCCCCCTCACAGATGCGAATCAGGTTGTAAGTACCCCGCAGATCTAGTTTAATAAATACCCTTGCTCCCTTAAGCCTATCAAGGAGCTCAGATATCAGGGCAGGGGATATTTATTCTTAACGTTGATGGCGTTAATGTAGTCTATACATGGACGTAGTTCCCCATTCTTCTTCAGTACGAAGAAGAACCCGGTCCCTGCAGGTGACCCCGACTTCCTAATGAAACCCCTTGCCAGATTTTCCTGGATGTACTGTGACATTGCCTCCGTCTCTAGGAGAGATAACGGATAGACTCAACCTCGGGGAGGCTCAGCATCAGGCAAGAGGTCTATAGGACAGTCATAGGGACGGTGAGGCGGAAGGGTCTCCACAGCCCTTTTGGAGAACACGTCCGCATAGGGCCAATATTGCTTGGGGAGAGAGGATAGATCTGCGGGTACCTCGGTAGTAGCAACCTGACCGCATTCCCTCTGACATCTACCCCCACAAGATTCACCCCATCCCAATATTCTGCCTGTGGACCACTCAATATGAGGAGAGTGGTACCGTAGCCATGGTATCCCTAACAGGACCTCATCAATTCCCTCAGGAATGACGAGCAGAGATATAATCTCCTGATGAGATGGCGACATAGACAGAGTGAAAGGGATGGTCTGGTGTGTTATCTGAGAGGGCAGAGTCGACCCATTCACCACTCATACGGTAACTGGTTGAGCAAGCATTACCAGTGGAATTGTGTGACGTTGGGCGAAGGCTGAAGACATAAAATTGCCCTCCTCCCCAGAATCCACGCAGTGCTCTACCGAGTGGGAGAATGAGCCTATAGTGACTGTCCCCTAAAAGGACAAAGGATAAAGGACAAAGGATAAAGGTGTACCTCCACCTACTACCGCTAGACGCTGACGTTTCCTCGACCGCTGGGGACATCTGGTGGCAAGATGTCCTGACTGCTGGCAAACATGGCACACAGTGCAGGAGGGGTCAGGAACTTAGATCCCGCTCGTGACATTTCCAAGGCTTCATGAGACTCAGGAACCAGGACCGGAGACTCCAAAGGTTTGGCGAAGGTGGGAGCCAGCCGAAACCTCTGCCTACACTGGGTTGCTCTAACCTCCGCTCGTGAAAATGGAGGTCAATACGAGTAGACACAGTTATTAACTCCTCCAGTGTGGCGGGAATCTCCCTAGTGGCCATAGCATCCTTCACGTAGTCAGCCAGCTCCCTCCAAAATATGGGGATAAGGGCTTTATCCGACCACTCCAGCTCAGATGCAAGAGTACGGAAGTGGACGGCAAAATAGTAACATAGTAACATAGTTAGTAAGGCCGAAAAAAGACATTTGTCCATCCAGTTCAGCCTATATTCCATCATAATAAATCCCCAGATCTACGTCCTTCTACAGAACCTAATTGTATGATACAATATTGTTCTGCTCCAGGAAGACATCCAGGCCTCTCTTGAACCCCTCGACTGAGTTCGCCATCACCACCTCCTCAGGCAAGCAATTCCAGATTCTCACTGCCCTAACAGTAAAGAATCTGGCTGACCAAGGACGAGCCCTGAGTCAATGCCAACAGTTGGAGCGCCGTATCATGGGTGACTCGAGGTCCTAAAAAGACGTGTTTCAGAGAGCTCAGGAACAGCGGAGCACTCTGCACCACATGATCGCCATGCTCTCACAGCGGCGTAGCCCACTCCAACGCCCTGTCCGACAGGAGAGACACTATAAATCCCACCTTTGCCCGCTCTGTGGGGAAACATGCGGCCAGAACCTCAAGATGTATAGAGCACTGGCTCACGAAACCCCTACAAGATTTAATATCTCCAGAAAATTTCTCTGGCAGTAGGAGGTGAGAAAGTGTCGGAGCAGGGGTGGCAGTGGACAAGGTTGCTGCAGCCACGCTAGCAGCCTGAACAGCAACTGCGGTAACATCCACTGCCGAGGTTGAGCGCTCGAGAGCCGTCAACCTACTCTCCAGCTGCTGGATGTACTGCAAAGATTGCTGTTTATCCGCCATTTACTAGCCAGACCCTGGCACTAGTATTATGTTAGGGTTTGGCGGAACGAACCAAACCGTGCAGGAGTAAAACCCGCTGCTAGTAGCTGACGGTACACCCCCATAGACCTCCATACAATATAATGAAACCCCATAGTCCTCCGTATTGTATAAAGCACCTCATAGAATCCTTCATATAGAATAATGTATTTTTTAAAAAGGAGAAAAATGCGGAGCATCAATGAAAATAATATCAAAAATGTTTATTTCATAAATAGTATATAATAAAACGTGAAATTTAACAACGTTAACATTATGCAGTAACATACACGAAAGATATGGCTAGAAATGCTGAAACCCTCATCCTCAAAAAAACCACAAATGGTGCCCCCACAATGGAAAGCATCAGAACGCCCCCCCAATGGTCATATGTAATAAGGCGCCGTGCAATGAGAAGGCCACAATCGGCGTAACTCAATCTAAGATGCCAATACCCCAGAACCAGTGTCCCTCAGTAGCCCTATATCGCTGCTAAATAAGGGGTTGGTAAAAAGACAGGGCTTACCAGTAACGGGGGCGAGGTGGGGAGACAGCCGGAAGGTGGACCCCGAAAGAAATGCCTGGAAATGCTGAAACCCTCATCCCCAAAAAACCCACAAATGGTGCCCCTACAATGGAGAGCATCAGAACGTCCCCCCCAATGGTCATATGTAATAAGGTGCCGTGTAATGAGACGGCCACAATCGGCGTAACTCAATCTAAGATGCCAATACCCCAGAACCAGCATCCCTCAGTAGGGTTACATATATCGCTGCTAAATAAGGGGTTGGTAAAAAGACAGGGCTTACCAGTAACGGGGCCGAGGTGGGGAGACAGCCAAAAGGTGGACCCCGAAGCGCGTTTCGCGGCAGCACAGTACCGCTTCCTCAAGGGGATAATCTATTTGTGCCTACCAGGACCTTAAAATAGTCCCCGACCCCAGGTCACATGGTGTTCGACGGTCAATCACGGCGGCGCTGTCGGCGCGTGCGCACTGCGTCCGACAGGTCCTGGCCGTGGAACTCGGCGTCAGGCCGAGTGCGCACGCGCGGGGAGCAAAAAAGCACCCAGAGCGCGCGCACAGGACCAAAAGACGCCGGTCCACACCAGGACACAGCGGACCGCAGCGCGACGCGCACGGCCACCAATGGAAAGTAAAATTATAATTATATACTGTGACGTGCCACCCCCCCAACCACAAAAAAGAGACCCTATACAGGCGTTCCCACATTACAATATCAAGACAGGATATATATTGAATGAGCAATCGTATCACAGTACGGCAAGTCTGAATTTTAGCAAAAGAATTTTTTCATCCATTCCAATGGCAGTAGATGTCCGTCATAGTAAGCAAAGTAGGAAGTCACACTTCTTGTCCATAGAGCCTAACTTGGATCCCCCCAGGTTGAGGTGGCATCAATCAGAGAATATTGACAGGGCCGGAAACATATTCATAAGGAGAACCTTGGGCACCAGATCTATTAGGATTACTGATAATGCAGAAAAAAAGAGCGTTAAAATTACAAAGTTAATTAAAAACAACGAACCGGCTGAAACCGAAAGTGAAGGGGGAAAGGGGGGGTGTTTTGATGGGAGACAGAAGGTGCATTTATATAAAACATACCAAGAACGATAATAGAGCATGGGGATATCAGACTACTCATAGATAGGGTGCGAAGCTAAGTGCTTCGTTCAAGCCATTTGGTGACATAGTGTCAAGTTGCACGATCCATTTTGTTTCTATTCGTGCTAAAAGCTTTTTGTTGTCACCACCACAAATCCCCAGATGTAAAGCATCAATTCCCCTCACCTGGAGAAGTTTCACATCACATTTGTGGTGTGACCTAAAGTGACGGGGAATTGATTAAACCCCTTCATGACCCAGCCTATTTTGACCTTAATGACCTGGCCGTTTTTTGCAATTTTGACCAGTGTCCCTTTATGAGGTAATAACTCGGGAACGCTTCAATGGATCCTAGCGGTTCTGAGATTGTTTTTTCGTGACATATTGGGCTTCATGTTAGTGGTAAATTTAGGTCAATAAATTCTGCGTTTATTTGTGATAAAAACGGAAATTTGGCAAAAATTTTGAAAATTTTGCAATTTTCACATTTTGAATTTTTATTCTGTTAAACCAGAGTTGTGTGACACAAAATAGTTAATAAATAACATTTCCCACATGTATACTTTACATCAGCACAATTTTGGAAACAAGATTTTTTTTTGCTAGGAAGGGTTAAAATTTGACCAGCGATTTCTCATTTTTACAACGAAATTTACAAAACCATTTTTTTTTAGGGACCACCTCACATTTGAAGTCAGTTTGAGGGGTCTATATGGCTGAAAATACCCAAAAGTGACACCATTCTAAAAACTGCACCCCTCAAGGTGCTCAAAACCACATTCAAGAAGTTTATTAACCCTTCAGGTGCTTCACAGCAGCAGAAGCAACATGGAAGGAAAAAATGAACATTTAAAGCAGAGGTCCCCAACTCCAGGCCTCGAGGGCCGCCAACAGTGCAGGTTTTCGGATTTCCTTAGTATTGCACAGGGGTTGGAATCATCACCTGTGCAGATGATCACATTACCACCGATGCAATACTAAAGAAATCCTGAAAACCTGCACTGTTGGCGGCCCTCGAGGCCTGGAGTTGGGGACCCCTGATTTAAAGGGACACTGTCACCTGAATTTGGAGGGAACAATCTTCAGCCATGGAGGCGGGGTTTTTTTTTTTTTTTTTGATTCACCCTTTCCTTACCCGCTGGCTGCATGCTGGCTGCAATATTGGATTGAAGTTCATTCTCTGTCCTCCATAGTACACGCCTGCACAAGGCAAGATTACCTTGTGCAGGCGTGTACTATGGAGGACAGAGAATGAACTTCAATCCAATATTGCAGCCAGCATGCAGCCAGCGGGTAAGGAAAGGGTGAATCAAACACCCCAAAACCCTGCCTCCATGGCTGAAGATTGTTCCCTCCAAATTCAGGTGACAGTGTCCCTTTAACTTTTTAGTCACAAAAATGATTTTTAGCAACAATGTTTTTATTTTCCCAATGGTAAAAGGAGAAACTTAACCACGAAAGTTGTTGTCCAATTTGTCCTGAGTACGCTGATACCTCATATGTGGGGGTAAACCACTGTTTGGGCGCATGGCAGGGCTTGGAAGGGAAGGCACGCCATTGGGCTTTTTAAATGGAAAATGTGCTTCACAAATTGATCTGTAAAATGAAAAAGTACTTTTTTTTCACAAAAAAATTCTTTTAGCCTCAATTTTTTCATTTTCACATGGGCAACGGGATAAAATGGATCCTAAAATTTGTTGGGCAAATTCTCCTGAGTACACCGATACCTCACATGTGGGGGTAAACCACTGTTTGGGCACATGGTAAGGCTCGGAAGGGAAGGAGCGCCATTTGACTTTTTGAATGAAAAATTATCTCCATCATTAGCGGACACCATGTCGCGTTTGGAGAGCCCTTGTGTGCCTAAACATTGGAGCTCCCACACAAGTGACCCCATTTTGGAAATTAGACCCCCAAGGAACTTATCTAGATGCATATTGAGCACTTTAAACCCCCAGGTGCTTCACAGAAGTTTATAACGCAGAGCCATGAAATTAAAAAATAATTTTTCTTTCCTCAAAAATGATTTTTTAGCCTAGAATTTCCTCTTTTGCAAAGGGTAATAGGAGAAATTGGACCCCAAGTGTTGTTGTCCAGTTTGTCCTGAGTACGTTGATACCCCATATGTGGGGGTAAACCACTGTTTGGGCGCACGGCAGGGCTCGGAAGGGAAGGCACGCCATTGGGCTTTTTAAATGGAAAATTTGCTCCAATCATTAGCGGACACCATGTCACGTTTAGAGAGCCCCTGTGTGCCTAAACATTAAAGATCCCCCACAAATGACCCCATTTTGGAAACTAGACCACCAAAGGAACTAATCTAGATGTGTGGTGAGCACTTTGAACCCCCAACTGCTTCACAGAAGTTTATAACGCAGAGCCGTGAAAATAAAAAAATATATATATTTTCTCAAAAATGATTTTTAGCTCGCAATTTTTTATTTTCCCAAGGGTAACAGGAGAAATTTGACCCCAAACGTTGTTGTCAAGTTTCTCCTGAGTACGCTGATACCCCATATGTGGGGGTAAACCACTGTTTGGGCGCATGCCGGGGCTCGGAAGTGAAGTAGTGACTTTTGAAATGCAGACTTTGATGGAATGCTCTGCGGGCGTCACATTGCGTTTGCAGAGCCCCTGGTGTGCCTAAACAGTAGAAACCCCCCACAAGTGACCCCATTTTTGGAAACTAGACCCCCAAGGAACTTATCTAGATATGTGGTGAGAACTTTGAACCCCGAAGTGCTTCACAGACGTTTACAACGCAGAGCCGTGAAAATAAAAAAATAATTTTTCTTTCCTCAAAAATGATGTTTTAGCAAGCAATTTTTTATTTTCACAAGGGTAACAGGAGAAATTGGACCCAATTAATTGTTGCGCAGTTTGTCCTGAGTACACTGATACCCCATATGTGGGGGTAAACCACTGTTTGGGCACACGTCGGGGCTCGGAAGGGAGGGAGCACCATTTGACTTTTTGAATACAAGATTGGCTGGAAACAATGGTGGCGCCGTGTTGCATTTGGAGACCCCTGATGTGCCTAAACAGTGGAAACCCCTCAATTCTACCTCCAACACTAACCCCAACACACCCCTAACCCTAATCCCAACTGTAGCCATAACCCTAATCACAACTCTAACCACAACCCTAATAATGTGCCCACGTTGCGGATTCGTGTGAGATTTTTGATTCGTGTTCACCATTTTTGAAAAATTTGCGGGTGAAAGGCACTGCATTTTACCTGCGGATTTACCGCGGATTTCCAGTGTTTTTTGTGCGAATTTCACCTGCGGATTCCTATTGAGGAACAGGTGTAAAACGCTGCGGAATCCGCACATAGAATTGACATGCTGCGGAAAATACAACGCAGCGTTTCCGCGCGGTATTTTCCGCACCATGAGCACAGCGGATTTGGTTTTCCATAGGTTTACATGGTACTGTAAACCTGATGGAACACTGCTGCGAATCCACAGCGGCCAATCCTCTGCGAATCCGCAGCCAAATCCGCACCGTGTGCACATAGCCTAATTCTAAAGGTATGTGCACACGCTGCGGAAAACGCTGCGGATCCGCAGCAGTTTCCCATGAGTTTACAGTTCAATGTAAACCTATGGGAAACAAAAATCGCTGTACACATGCTGCAGAAAAACTGCACGGAAACGCAGCGGTTTACATTCCGCAGCATGTCACTTCTTTCTGCGGATTCCGCAGCGGTTTTACAACTGCTCCAATAGAAAATCGCAGTTGTAATACCGCAGTGAAATGCGCAGAAAAACCGCGGTAAATCCGCCATAAATCCGCAGCGGTCTAGCACTGCGGATTTATCAAATCCGCTGCAGAAAAATCCGCAGAGGACCAGAATACGTGTGCACATACCCTAACCCTAACCCCAACCTTAGTGGAAAAAAAAAATTCTTTATTTTATTATTGTCCCTACCTATGGGGGTGACAAGGGGGGGGTCATTTACTTTTTTTTTTATTTTGATCACTGTGATAGGTTGTATCACAGTGGTCAAAATGCACTTTGGAGCGAATCTGCCGGCCGGCAGATTCGGCGGGCGCACTGCGCATGCGCCCGCCATTTTGGAAGATGGCGGCGCCCATGGAGAAGGCGGACGGACCCCGGGAGGATCGGTAAGTATGATGGGGTGGGGGGGAGCATGGGGGGGGTGGATCGGAGCATGGGGGGTGGATCGGAGCATAGTGGGGTGGATTGGAGCACGGGGGGTGGATCGGAGCACGGGGGTGGATCGGAGTGCAGGGGGGTTGGATCGGAGCACGGGGGGTGGGATTGGAGCACAGGGGGAGCGGACAAGAGCACGGGGGAGTGGACAAGAGCACGGGGGAGCGGAGCACAGGACGGAGGGGAGCAGGGCAGTGTGCAGGACTGATCAGTGGCTTGGGGGGGGTGATCGGTGGGGTGGGGGCACATCAGTGTTTCCAGCCATGGCCGATGATATTGCTCTGATTGGCAGTTTCACTTTCAACAGCCAATCAGAGCGATCGTAGCCACGGGGGGGGGGGGGAAGGGGGTGAAGCCAACCCCCTGGGCTGAACTACCACTCCCCCTGTCCCTGCAGATCAGGTGAAATTGGAGTTAACCCTTTCACCGGATTTGCAGGGACGCGATCTTTCCATGACGCCACATAGGCGTCATGGGTCGGATTGGCACCGACTTTCATGACGCCTACGTGGCGTCATGGGTCGGGAAGGGGTTAAGGTCCGACGTGTGGGACACTGTCCTGGCCGCACCAATGTCCCACACATGCTCACGAACTCGGACTCTAAGTTCCCGAGTAGTTAGCCCCACATACACCATTGGGCAAGGACATGTAGCATAGTAGATTACGTTGGTCGTGCTACAAGAAATCCGTTGTTTAATTGGGAATTCTTTAGTTCCATCAGTAGAGGTGAAAGTAGAGCAGCGCAGGACATTGGTGCAGGCAAGACAGTGCCCGCACGGGAAACATCCCCTAATGGAGCCTTTGGTACCAAATGGGTTTTTCGGCGTGGGAACGTAATGACTACGCACCAATAAATCATTTAAATTTTTACACCTCCTAGAGGTCATCTGTGAAAAGGAGCCTAGGGAGGCCGCCAGGGAGGGTTCTGTCCCAAGAACGGACCAATGTTTGGTCAGGATGGAGCGCATATTGTTCCACTCATGATTGTAAGTCGAAATAAAGCGGATAGGGCCAGCTCCACCCTGATTTGTCCGTCCACTGGGCGGATGTAACAAAGTCTCACGTGGGGTTTTTCTGGCTCGGTCATAACCATGTTTAACAGATCTCTGACTATATCCCCGGGGCAGAAAACGACTTCTCAAGTCCGAGGCTTGTGCCTCGAATTTGGATTCGGAGGAACAAATTCGCCGCATCCTAAGGAACTGTTCGTTCGGGACGGCCCTAATCGTGGACGGGTCATGTGCCGATGAGGCATGTAATAAAGAATTAGCAGAGGTCGACTTCCTGAAGACATCCGCCTGGATGCGCCGATGAGTATCGACCTCCAGACAGATGTCCAGGAAGTCGACCGTGACATCACTATATGTATATGTGAGTCTAATATTTGAGGTGTTGTCATTTAATGTACCCTGCTATGATCCGGTGACCTTGGAGCAGCATGAAAACTTTCACTGGAGTAGGTGGTCACTATACTGACCGCAAATCCTGATCTTAACACCGCAACTAGAAGTAGCCATGGAGTGTACCTAACCAATCCTAGACACCTCGTCACAGCCGGAGGACTAAATACCCCTAAAGATGGAAATAGGAATACTATCTTGCCTCAGAGCAGAACCCCAAAGGATAGACAGCCCCCCACAAATATTGGCGGTGAGTCGGAGAGGAAAAAACATACACAGGCAGAATAACAGGATTTAGCACAAGAGGCCACTCTAGCTAAATAGGACAGGATAGGACAGAGTTCTGTGCGGTCAGTATTAAAACCCTTCAAAAATATCCACAGCAGAATATACAAAAACTTCCTACATCTAACTAAAGACGTAGGAGCGTAAATCTGCAACTCCAGCGAATCCTACAATCAGAGCAGGAATACAATCAAAAACAAGCACACAGCCTGTGTGCCACAGAAAAAGAAACAGACACTTATCTTTGCTGAAATGGCAACCAAGCAGGAGAAGCCAGAAAGAGATCCATCATATCCCAAAAAACATTGACAACTGGCAAGGACTAATGAGTCCTGCAAGCCTAAATATCCCAGTCAGAACTGCAATTAGCAGATACACCTGTCCAAGACTGCAGCCCAGGAACAACTGCATTACCATCTGCTACCACCAAAGGGAGCTCAAAAGCAGAATTCACAACAGTTCCCCCCCCTTGAGGAGGGGTCACCGAACCCTCACCAGAGCCCCCAGGACGATCAGGATGAGCCAGATGAAAGGCACGAACCAAATCAGCAGCATGGACATCAGAGGCAAAAACCCAAGAATTATCCTCCTGGCCATAACCCTTCCATTTGACCAGGTACTGAAGCTTCCGCCTCGAAAAACAGGAATCCAAAATCTTCTCAACAACATATTCCAACTCTCCATCAACCAACACCGGGGCCGGAGGATCAACAGAGTGAACAACGGGCTCCACATATTTCCGCAATAAAGATCTATGGAAGACATTATGGATAGCAAAAGAGGCCGGAAGCGCCAGTCGAAAAGACACCGGATTAATAATCTCAGAAATCCTATAAGGACCAATAAACCGAGGCTTAAACTTAGGAGAAGAAACCTTCATAGGAACATGACGGGAAGACAACCAGACCAGATCCCCAACCCGAAGCCGGGAACCAACACACTGACGACGATTAGAAAAATGTTGAGCCTCCTCTTGAGACAACACCAAATTGTCCACCACATGAGCCCAAATCTGCTGCAACCTGTCCACCACAGAATCCACACCAGGACAGTCAGAAGGCTCAACATGCCCAGAAGAAAAACGAGGATGAAAACCAAAATTACAAAAGAAAGGCGAAACCAAGGTAGCCGAACTAGCCCAATTATTAAGGGCAAACTCGGCCAATGGCAAGAAGGCCACCCAATCATCCTGATCAGCAGACACAAAGCATCTCAAATACGTCTCCAAAGTCTGATTAGTTCGCTCGGTCTGACCATTTGTCTGAGGATGGAACGCAGAAGAAAAAGACAAATCAATGCCCAGCCTAGCACAAAAGGCCCGCCAAAACCTAGAAACAAACTGGGAACCTCTGTCGGACACAATATTCTCCGGAATACCATGCAAATGGACCACATGCTGAAAAAACAAGGGAACCAAATCCGAAGAGGAAGGCAATTTAGGCAAAGGCACCAAATGAACCATTTTAGAGAACCGGTCACAAACAACCCAGATAACCGACATCCTCTGGGAAACCGGAAGATCGGAAATAAAATCCATGGAAATATGCGTCCAGGGCCTCACAGGGACCGGCAATGGCAAAAGCAACCCACTAGCACGGGAACAACAAGGCTTGGCCCACGCACAAGTCCCACAGGACTGCACAAAAGAACGCACGTCACGCGACAAAGAAGGCCACCAAAAGGACCTACCAACCAAGTCTCTGGTACCAAAAATGCCAGGATGACCAGCCAACACGGAACAGTGAAACTCAGAAATCACTCTACTAGTCCATCTGTCAGGAACAAACAGTTTCCCCACAGAACAGCGGTCAGATTTATCAGCTTGAAATTCCTGAAGAACCCGTCGTAAATCAGGGGAAATGGCAGAAAGGACCACCCCTTCTTTCAAAATACCGACCGGTTCCAAGACCTCAGGAGAATCAGGCAAAAAACTCCTAGAGAGGGCATCAGCCTTAATGTTCTTAGAACCCGGAAGATACGAGACCACAAAATCAAAACGGGAAAAAAACAAGGACCATCGAGCCTGTCTAGGATTCAGCCGTTTAGCAGACTCGAGGTAAATCAAATTCTTATGATAAGTCAAGACCACAATACGGTGCTTAGCTCCCTCAAGCCAATGTCGCCACTCCTCAAACGCCCACTTCATAGCCAACAACTCCCGATTGCCGACATCATAATTGCGTTCAGCAGGCGAAAACATACGGGAAAAGAAGGCACACGGTTTCATTAAGGAACCAACAGGATTCCTCTGAGACAAAACGGCCCCTGCCCCAATCTCAGAAGCATCAACCTCAACCTGAAATGGAAGAGAAACATCCGGTTGTCGCAACACCGGAGCAGAAGTAAATCGACGTTTAAGCTCCTGAAAGGCAGAGACAGCCGCAGAGGACCAATTTGCCACATCCGCGCCTTTCTTCGTCAAATCGGTCAAGGGTTTAACCATGCTGGAAAAATTAGCAATGAAACGGCGATAAAAATTTGCAAAACCCCAACATTTCTGAAGGCTGTTCACAGATGTGGGCTGAATCCAATCATGAATAGCCTGAACCTTAACCGGATCCATCTCTATAGATGAGGGAGAAAAAATAAAGCCCAAAAAAGAGAACTTCTGCACCCCAAAGAGACACTTAGACCCTTTCACAAACAGGGCATTGTCACGAAGGATCTGAAATACCATCCTGACCTGCTCCACATGAGACTCCCAATCATCGGAAAAGTAAAAATATCGTCCAAATATACAATCAAGAACTTATCAATATAAGTCCGGAAGATATCATGCATGAAGGACTGAAAAACAGATGGAGCATTAGTGAGCCCGAATGGAATCACAAGGTATTCAAAATGGCCTTCGGGCGTGTTAAACGCAGTTTTTCATTTATCACCCTGCTTAATATGAACAAGATTATATGCCCCCCGAAGGTCAATCTTAGTAAACCAACTAGCTCCCTTAATCCTAGCAAACAAATCGGTAAGCAAAGGCCAAGGATATTGAAACTTGACCGTGATTTTATTCAAGAGGCAATAATCAATACAGGGTCTCAAGGAACCATCTTTTTTAGCAACAAAAAAGAACCCCGCTCCCAACGGTGAAGAAGATGGCCGAATATGCCCTTTCTCCAAAGACTCCTTAATATAGCTCCGCATGGCGGTATGTTCAGGCACAGACAGGTTGAAAAGTTGACCCTTAGGAAACTTACAGCCTGGAATCAAGTCAATAGCACAATCGCAGTCCCTGTGCGGTGGAAGGAAACTGGACTTGGGCTCATCGAATACATCCTGAAAATCAGACAAAAACTCTGGAATTTCAGAAGAGGAAGAAGAGGAGATTGACATCAAAGGAACATCATTATGAACCCCCTGACAACCCCAACTAGTCACAGACATGGACTTCCAATCCAACACAGGATTATGTAGCTGCAACCACGGAAAACCCAGCACGATAGCATCATGCAAATTATGCAACACCAGAAATCGACAATCTTCCTGATGGGCTGGCGCCATGTGCATGGTCACCTGTGTCCAAAACTGGGGCTTATTTTTAGCCAAGGGTGTAGCATCAATGCCCCTTAAAGGAATAGGGTTCTGCAAAGGCTTCAAGGAAAAACCACAACGCCTGGCAAACCCAAAGTCCATAAAGTTCAAGGCGGCGCCTGAATCCACAAACGCCATGACAGAAAATGATGACAATGAGCAGATCAAGGACACAGATAACAGAAATTTAGGTTGTACAGTACTGATGGTAAATGAACTAGCGATCCTCTTTGTCCGCTTAGGACAGACTGAAATGACATGAGAAGCATCGCCACAATAATAACACAACCCATTTTGACGTCTGAATCCTTGTCGTTCTGTTCTAGACAGAATCCTATCACACTCCATTGGCTCAGGAATCTGCTCTGAGGACAACGCCACAGCGCGCACAGTTATGCGCTCCCGCAAGCGCCGGTCAATCTGAATGGCCAGAGACATAGAATCACTCAGACCAGAAGGCGTGGGAAACCCCACCATGACATCTTTAACGGATTCAGAAAGACCCCTTCTGAAAATTGCCGCCAAAGAATCATTATTCCATTTAGTCAACACAGACCATTTTCTGAATTTCTGACAATACAATTCTGCCGCCTCTTGACCCTGAGACAGGGCCAACAAGGTCTTCTGCGCTTGATCCACAGAATTAGGTTCATCATATAATAATCCCAAAGCCTGAAAAAAGGAGTCTATATTAAGCAAAGCCGGATTCCCAGATTCCAGGGAAAACGCCCAATCCTGCGGGTCGCCACGCAGCAGGGAGATTACGATTTTTACCTGCTGAATGGAATCACCGGAGGATCGAGGTCTCAGAGCAAAAAACAGTTTACAGTTGTTTTTAAAACTCAAAAATTTGGACCTGTCACCAGAAAACAAATCAGGAGTAGGAATCTTCGGTTCTAAAGCAGGAGTCTGAACAATATAATCTGAAATACCCTGTACCCTAGCAGCAAGCTGGTCTACACGAGAAGCTATTTCCTGAACATTCACGCTAGCACAAAGCTCCTCAGTCACCCAGAGATTAAGAGGGAAGAGAACAGAAAGCAGACTGAAAAAAAAATGGCTCAACACCTTTCTTCCCTTCTTCTGAGAGGCATTTAACTCATTATGGGCCAGTTGTACTGTTATGATTCGGTGACCTTGGAGCAGCATGAAAACTTTCACTGGAGTAGGTGGTCACTATACTGACAGCAAATCCTGATCTTAACACCGCAACTAGAAGTAGCCGTGGAGTGTACCTAACCAATCCTAGACACCTCGTCACAGCCGGAGGACTAAATACCCCTAAAGATGGAAATAGGAATACTATCTTGCCTCAGAGCAGAACCCTAAAGGATAGACAGCCCCCCACAAATATTGGCGGTGAGTCAGAGAGGAAAAAACATACACAGGCAGAAAAACAGGATTTAGCACAAGAGGCCACTCTAGCTAAATAGGACAGGATAGGACAGAGTTCTGTGCGGTCAGTATTAAAACCCTTCAAAAATATCCACAGCAGAATATACAAAATCTTCCTACATCTAACTAAAGACGTAGGAGCGTAAATCTGCAACTCCAGGGAATCCTACAATCAGAGCAGGAATACAATCAAAAACAAGCACACAGCCTGTGTGCCACAGAAAAAGAAACAGACACTTATCTTTGCTGAAATGGCAACCAAGCAGGAGAAGCCAGAAAGAGATCCATCATATCCCAAAAAACATTGACAACTGGCAAGAACTAATGAGTCCTGCAAGCCTAAATACCCCAGTCAGAACTGCAATTAGCAGATACACCTGTCAAAGACTGCAGCCCAGGAACAACTGCATTACCATCTGCTACCACCAGAGGGAGCTCAAAAGCAGAATTCACAACAGTTACCATAAAATCCTCGAGCTGGCGGAAGGTCCCATCCCACAAAAAAAGAATATCATCAATGAAGTGATACCAGCACAGCACATGGGAGGTGGCCAGCGGGCCCTCGTCGCCAAAAAGAGATCTCTCCCAGTGACCCAGGAAGAGATTGGCGTACGAGGGCGCACAGGCCGCGCCCATGGCCGTGCCGCGCTTCTGTAAATAAAAAACGTCTTTAAAGACAAAAAAATTGTGGGTAAGGATATAGTCCAACAGCTCGAGGATTAGTCCACGAATAGGGCCGTCCAAGTCGGAGGTCCCCAGGAAGAAACGAACCGCCTCAATCCCCCGAGAATGTTCAATACAAGTGTACAAACTCTCCACGTCAGCAGTGACGAGAAGGGTTGTACTGTCCACAAGGATGCCATCGACCCGTGCCAGGACGTCCGTAGTGTCATGAACATGCGAAGGTAAAGTTTCGACCAGGGGTTTTAAATAAAAATCTATAAATTGACACACATGGTTAAATAAACCCCCGATCCCAGACACAATTGGACGTCCCGGGGGGTCGAGAGCATCCTTGTGGACTTTTGGTAACAAATAAAAGGTTGGAACCCTGGGGGACCTGACCATCAGACCGTCAAAAACATTTTTGGGTATAATCCCTCCCTCAAAAGCTCTTACAAGAATTTGCTCCAGCTCCCGCAAGTAGGTGACCATCGGATTGAAGGACAACCTGAGATATGTATTAGGGTTCCGATGTTGGCGAAATGCCTCCCGCTCGTATTTCTCGCCTGGCCAGACAACAATGTTCCCCCCCTTGTCCGCAGGTTTAAAAACAACGTCCTGCAATCATTGAAGCTGTGAAACAGCCTGGCGCTGTTTAAAAGTGAAATTTTCAAACTTCCGCCTTGTAGATAGTTTTCTAAAATCTTCACTGACCAATTTAGTGAATATCTCGACCGCTGGACTGAGGGACAAGGGGGGGAACCTGGTAGATCTGGGCAGGACGGAAGGCGGGAACTTACTTACATTAGGGAGCTCCTGTTCCTCAAGTAAGTCCTCCAAATCACAAAGTGTCTACCGTTCAATCTCACTCATAGTCTGTGATGTAAATTTCTTTTCATGTAGCTTTTTCAAGATCAACTTGCGGGAGAACAAGTGCAGGTCATTCAGAGCTGTAAAGTAATTAAATGAATTAGTCGGAGAGAAGGTCAGGCCCTTACTCAGGACTTCCAACTGAGATTCAGTGAGTACATGTGATGATAAATTTAATACCTGAAGTCCTCCCTGGCGGCCAGCCCGGGCCATAACTCCCCCGGCTCCCTTGCTCTTGGTGTTTTGTCTGGTGGTCATCCTTTTGTTAGAAGGTTCGGAAGTAGAAGCATGTTCAGATTGAGATGTATTGGATCTCATATCATCATCATGATTAGATCTGCCAGATCGTACAGAGGTAGATCTCGATCGAGAATAGGACGTATTCCTAGAACTCGGACGTGACTGGCCCCACGAGTTCCGCCACCTGTATACCCTGGATTGTTGTTTATCCTGGATGTCTCTATTAAACTTTTTCATTTTCGTGGTTTGAATATCCTTAGCCCACTTTTGTAATTCAGCATCAATTTCTTCATTTCTTCAATTTTTTTAGGGCATCACTCGTCATATCCTTCTGCAGGCTAGACTGTAAATCATCAATCTCTTTCTCAATTAGTTCCAATGACTCATGGTTCATCTGTTTGAGCAGAACCATGAATCCCTTGGAACAAGCATTCGTAAGTTCTTCCCAACTATTTTTGAAATTGTCATCCGAAATCGGAAATGATGGGAAGACTTGAATGCGGAGCCCTCGTGGGATAAGGTCTTTCTGAATGTACTTATCAAAAAACTCGTGGTTCCACCAGATACGAGTTATTTTGCGTAATAATTCTTTGAAGCGGTAGACCACCTCCCGTAACTCTTTAACGGACCCATCAATACCCCCATCAGCATTATCAAGACAAACATCGTTGATCTGTGCTCGCCAAGTACAATCACGTGCACGGAAGTCCATGCTTAACCCCTTTCTGACCTTGGACGTACTATCCCGTCGAGGTGACCTGGGCCTATCTGACCCTCGACGGGATAGTACATCATAACGATCGGCCGCGCTCACGGGGGGAGCGTGGCCGATCGCGGCCGGGTGTCAGCTGCCTATCGCAGCTGATATCCGGCGCTATGTGCCAGGAGCGGTCACGGATCATGTTTGATCGCGGTGTGCCGGCGGTATAGGGAAGCATCGCGCAGGGAGGGGGCTCCCTGCGGGCTTCCCTGAGACCCCCGCAGCAACGCGATGTGATCGCGTTGCTGCAAGGGTCTTTTACCTCCTCCTTCTCCCTTGCAGGCCCGGATCCAAGATGGCCACAGCATCCGAGTCCTGCAGGGAGGAAGGTGGCTTCACAGCGCCTGCTCAGAGCAGGCACTGTGAAGCCTGCAGCTGGGCATGTCAGAACGCTGATCTGACACCGTGCACAGCAAAGTGTCAGATCAGCGATCTTACACTATAACATGATGCCCCCCCTGGGGCAATGTTATGGTGTAAAAACAAATATTCCAATGTGTAAAAAAAATAAAAAAATTCAAAAAAATTCCCCCCCCCCAAAAAAATATTGTTTCTATAAACACATTTCTTTATCAATATAAAAAAAAACAATAAAAGTACACATATTTAGTATTGCCGCGTCCGTAACGACCCCACCTATAAAACTGTATCACTAGTTAACCCCTTCCATGAACACCATAAAAAAAAAAAAAACGAGGCAAAAAACAATGTTTTATTCTCATACCGCCAAATAAAAAGTGGAATAACACGCGATCAAAAAGACGGATATAAATAACCATGGTACCACTGAAAACGTCATCTTGTCCCGCAAAAAACGAGCTGCAACACAGCATCATCAGCAAAAAAATAAGAAAGTTGTAGTCCTCAGAATAAAGCGATGCAAAAATAATTATTTTTTCTATAAAATAGTTTTTATCGTATAAAAGCGCCAAAACATAAAAAAATGATATAAATGATATAAATGAGGTATCGCTGTAATCGTACTGACCCAAAGAATAAAACTGCTTTATCAATTTTACGAAACGTGAAACGGTATAAACACCTCCCCCAAAAGAAGTTCATGAATAGCTGCTTTTTGGTCGTTCTGCCTCACAAAAATCGGAATAAAAAGCGATCAAAAAATATCACGCACCCGAAAATGTTACCAATAAAAAAATCAACTCGTCCCGCAAAAAACAAGACCTCACATGACTCTGGACTCAAATATGGAAAAATTATAGCTCTCAAAATGTGGTAACGCGAAAAGTATTTTTTGCAGTAAAAAGCGTCTTTCAGTGTGTGACGGCTGCCAATCATAAAAATCCGCTAAATAACCCGCTATAAAAGTAAATCAAACCCCCATTCATCAACCCCTTAGTTAGGGAAAAATAAAAAACTTAAAAAAAATGTATTTATTTCCATTTTCCCATTAGGGCTAGGGTTAGGGTTAGGGCTAGGGTTAGGGCTAGGGTTAGGGTTAGGGTTAGGGCTAGGGTTGGGGTTAGGGTTAGGGCTAGGGTTAGGGTTAGACCTAGGGTTAGGGCTAGGGTTAGGGCTAGGGTTAGGGCTAAGGTTAAAGCTACAGTTAGGGTTGGGGCAAAAGTTAGGGTTAGGGTTGGGGCTAAAGTTAGGGTTAGGGTTTGGATTACATTTACGGTTGGGAATAGGGTTGGTATTAGGGTTAGGGGTGTGTCTGGGTTAGAGGTGTGGTTAGGGTTACCGTTGGGATTAGGGTTAGAGGTGTTTGCATTAGGGTTTCAGTTATAATTGGGGGGTTTCCACTGTTTAGGCACATCAGGGGCTCTCCAAACGTGACATGGCGTCCGATCTCAATTCCAGCCAATTCTGCGTTGAAAAAGTAAAACAGTGCTCCTTCCCTTCCGAGCTCTCCCGTGTGCATATGGGGTATCAGCGTACTCAGGACAAATTGGACAACAACTTTTGGGGTCCAATTTCTCCTGTTACCCTTGGGAAAATGCAAAACTGGGGGCTAAAAAAATTTTTTGTGGGA